>NC_069089.1:16025575-16641629 GCF_947172395.1 Bicyclus anynana
ATGAATAAATAGTTCATCGATTTTAGAATCAATCACAAATATCACAGCGAGACATGGTTTTAATCAAACTTTAACTTATCACATAGGTAGGTACTTAATACTACAATGCTCAACTCAATCCGGTTGGTTTATTTTACATTTTTTCCTATTTACATAATACTAACAATCGTTTTGTTTATTACAGACGGTGGCGTCCGTGCTTCAGTTCTTCACGATGGCCTACGGTATAACCAATACGAACAATTTATTTGTACATTTTTCAATTTATCTCACCGGTATAGTTATTAATAAGAGATCAAAGGCGACTTTAAATCTATATATAAAATATGTCACACTAGGGCGGCGGCATAAATAATGTAGACTAGGGTGGACGCCGGCTAGTCACAGGACGAGTTATAGTGGATAAGACTCATGTATAATTCTTTATGGGACGTCATAACGCTATACATTTTTAATAGGTCCTTCCCAATGTTTCGACTCCGCGATGTGCGTGAAATTTTTATACCGGACCCTCGTTTCGTAATAAATAACACTTTGACAGATACAGGTACGAATTCCGAATTCAACTTGCAAACAAGAGCCTTGAAATTGACGTTTATATATATTTTTTCTGAGTGACTCCTTAATGAAATCGCAGAAGATTTACCGAGGGTTTATGCGAGCTTTTAAGGTCTGAGGTAGAGAATCAAGAAAATTTTCAGGTAGGTACGCTGATTACATCACGATGTTTTTCTTTCACCGTTTGAGACACGTGATATTTAATTAACCGACTTTAAAAAAAGGAGGAGGTTCTCAATTCGATGCGTATGTTTTTTTAATGTTTGTTACCGCATAACTTCGTCATTTCTTAACCAATTTTAAAAATACTTTTTTTATGTTTTTCGTCCGTACTGTGGCGCTTTCGTTCACTAACGAAATCATAAACTTTTAGGATTTATAGACAGTTATTTCCCGTAGTTCTTTCAGAAAAGGCTTTAAATAATGCGTCACTGGCTTGGCACATACGATGTTATTTTTCGCTTTTTAGTTTATTTTTTTTTTATTTTGATGTGCATGCCCCGATCCAGACTTGGACCTACGCCTCCCGAATCGAAGGCCGAGGTCATATCACGGCTTTCATAAACTATAGTGGATATAAAATATTGTTAAAATCCTCCCTAACCCTTAGCCGCATGGAAGCACGAGTGGTCACAACGGCCGGCCTGCTGCAGAATTTACATCATGCTACTACACGCTAGCATTCAATTCTATCTCAGAGTTATGATACATACTACGTACAACACTGCCCCGTAGTTCAGTGCTTAATCTATGTGGTTACAAACCACCAGATGCTACAAGGCGTTGGAAAGGATAATGAGCACCAATGTATGAAAACTATACCCATATACAGAATGGTAAAGTGGAATCGGTAGAAAAAGTTTTCTTTTTTTTAATACATCATCGGGTTAGCACCGCCTTCAAACTGATCATTAGGTAGAACATAATACGATATTGTTTTTCGCTTTTAAACTTAGTCGGTACGTTTTATGTTGTTGCAGTTGGTTGAAATTTTTTCATTGTTTTTTGTACTCCCAAAGTAAAAAGTAAAGGAATTATCGTAATAATTTAATAGTTAGGTTATTGTACGCGATTTCTTCACACTTCTTCGCGAGTCCATAATTAGACAAAATTGAAAATCCTTCCCCAATACAGGTTCATACCTAATAAGGCAGGATAGGTAGGTTATTGCATCCATAAAGCAAACACTACTGGTCTTCATCATTAACAATCCATATTTGACTCACTGTTGAGCACGAGTGTCCTACCAGAGAGGGGTTAGGCCAATAGTCTACTTCGCTAGCTGGAATTGAGGAAATTCTGAGGCAAGTAGATTTCCTCACGATGTCCTTCACCGTTTAAGCACAGTAGGTGGTTTGAGAGACGTCATATAAAATTTCTTTAAATGCACTTAACTGAAAAGTTAAACGCCCCAGGCCGGAAACGAATCTTCGCCCTCCGTATCAAAAGCAGAGATCATCCCCACTAGGCTATCAAGGTTTTACTAGGTACCTACCTAGTCGTTAATAAAAAACCCTACAATGGTTTAATATAAGGTTTATAAGTATGTTTCCACCCTTAACCCCGGGTTTTTTGCGTCGATTCAGGATAATTACTGCGAGTGTTTCGACCAGAACCCGCAAAGTTGGGCGCAGGGTTTTATACGGGGTCGTTAAAATTCTATGGACTTGTATTTCTTATGACGGTTGAGTTGCTCTTTGGAATAACGGAAACTTTGGAGTGAAATAAGTCAATGTTAATTATTCTGGCATGGCTTTTTCATAAGAATCGGTTAAAACAACGAGTGTTGTGTGGTTAAACTATAAAGATATAATTAACGGATCAAGATGAGTCACCTGCTTTAAGGAGTAGGTATACGGTTTTTACGGTGTTGGTCGACCCCCTACTAGATGGACCGAGGACATCAAGAAAGTTGCAGGGAGTCGCTGCACGCTCGCGGCTCGAGATCGTTTTGTTTGGAAGTCCACGCAAGAGTCCTTTGTCCAGCAGTGGACGTCAAATGATGATGATGATGAATCGTCATAAATTATTGACTGAAAAACGAAGATTTTTTTTTTCTGATTGTGTAAGTGCCGTAGGCTCCTTATGGGACCTCCGCGGCGTCATCGGGGGGTTTGGGCGAGCGCAGAAGCATCGCCTGATGGGGCCCGAAGGCAGAAGCAAGTAGAAGGGCGGAACGACTCTCTAAGGGCGTCTCCTCTGAGACTCGGGCCTCGACTTAGAGGGCCGTTCGGGAAGGGTGTTTTGGCCTGAGTGTATCAGTCCGGGCGCCCCCGAGATCGTGAGTTAAAAACGAAGAGGTATGTCTAGCTAGTGTAGACTCGCGTTCTAAATTTCCACTTTCATAATGTCAGTAACATTAACGTAGAAACGAAAAAAAAAATACAACATTGCCGGTAGAATAAAAAAAAAGTCCTCTCTCGTATCATACGCGTGCTTTGTATTTAGACGACACCCCATTCGGGAACTCATTGCATTGGTAAACCCAGGCTTTGGGCAAATGTTGACTCGACGCGATATTGCGGCGCCGCAAACTCGTACGCCTGTGTTTTTGCAAGGGCTTTAAGAGTGAACCTTAACATGCTATTTGAGGATATTAAATCTGTGTACTTGTATGTTTTGTCATTGCGTTCATTCACATCAAAACGATGGGTTGTAGCGATTGCTGAACAGTTATAAATAAATGTGGTAAAGATTTACGTGAAGCATTGGTATTAGATACCCCTCGTTGTCACTGGTTTATGATTATCAAAGGTGTTCATCATCAGGTTGGTATGCTATAGTAATCACTTATGCTGTCCATACAAGCGTGACCGAAAGATTAGACCCAACACCACATACATACGTATTTGCCAATTGCCGGGCTCCTAAAATAATGTGGATTCCGTTCGATTTTTGTGTATCGCGTCGTTTGTGTCGTCAACCCATGAACGGCTCACTGCTGAGCTCGAGTCTCCTCCAATACGGATTGTCAAACTTCACACACGCAGAGAATTAAGAAATTCTCTGATGTGCAAGTTTCCTCACGATGTTTTCCTTCACCGTTTTTACACGTAATATTTAATTTCTTAAAATGCACACAACTGTTAAGTTGGAGGTACATGCCCCGGACCGGATTCGAACCTACACCCTCCTGAATCGGAGGCAGAGGTCATATCCACTGGGCTATCACGGTTCGGACCATAAATTTGTTATTTTTACAGTTACTCTCGAGAGCGGCAGTTGAACATAGTATACTATACTATACCTAGCAATAGGCACCGTCGATAAACCTTTAAATTCTTCTAGTCCTGTCACCTAGAGCAGAAGTTTCTTCAAGAAGACTAAAATTTAAAAATTGTTGAGTATTTGTTTCTTGTAAACGATTGATACACTTCAAAATGCGATAAAATCCGATGAGAAAACTTCTTATTGTTACCTGTTACGGGGAAGAGTCCTAGAGCGGCACAGTAATGGTTTTATAAGCTTTTTTACACCCGATGTCGCCTGTTTTATTGAGTTTCTTCGGTTTAACGTTGTAATAAACATTTTTATAAGGGAGCCTGATCGAGAATCGAGATAGGCTATTATGCTTTAATGTGTATGGCAGGGGTTCTCAAACTTCGTTGTCATGTTTTTAATTTGCATAAACCCTTAACTAATGTATAGTACGCACCTGATTCAATTTTCGCTAATCTTCTGACTAATCCGTTTTTATAAATAAAATTTTAAAACAGAAATCACCTAAAACATAAAGTAATAGGTTACTAACTTTATGTTTTAAAAATGGTTTTATGGCATTATTTGGTGACAAATAGCTACTTATTAGGCACTAAGCCTAAAACGCTAGGAAAATATAACTGCTGTTTTTTATATGAGAACCACTACTGTGGACCCCTATTCATTTCAAAGTTCCACAATTAGGTACCTATACTTTTTACTAGCATAAACCCCTAGTACCTAGCTCGTCGTCGAACCGTGCGTATCGATGAAGACCACTTTGAGTAACACTGGTCTGTGATCTCAAAAAAGCGTCCCGCAAAAATGATACAAACATTGCGCGTTTACAGATTTCCTCTCTAATATTATACCAACCATTCCAAGTCCATTAAAAATACTAGTCGGTATACTCGATAGCCCAGCCTCCAATTCCGGAGGGTGTAGGTTCGAATCCGGTCCGGGGCATGCACTTCCAACTTTCTAGTGTGTATTTTAAGAAATTAAATATCACGTGTCTCAAACGGTAAAAAAAAACATCGTGAGGAAACCTGCATACCAGAGAATTTTCTTAATTCTCTGCGTGTGTGAAGTCTACCAATCCGCTTTGGGCCAGCGTTGTGGCCTTCTTGAAGTCCTGACTTCCGAGTCCTGGATCTGTCTATGAAATGAGCTTCTCTTTCTTCTATGAAATTCTTAGTAAAAATCCGTCGTTCCCAGTTTATATCATTAACATTAATAGTGATCGTTACAGAATAAAAATCATTATTGCCCTAAGCGCGCCAACTTTGGAACATCATGTCCAAGTTCCATATTTCCTATTAGTAGAAGATCCGTATTAAAAACGACCTTCACCCATTTGTTTAATGGTCAAAGTGTTTTTTATCACAAATAGGGATCTTCAAAATATCAGGCGAGTGGGTTGCCTCAAATACTACTGCCTAAACTATCAATAACGATAGTTAATAATGGTTAATAATAGTTTGGTTAGGTAATTTTTACGCAGTTTACTCGCAATATATTTTTTAATGTACTTAATTTTAAATATAAAACACTTTTAATAATGTAAGGAAGTGAGCCGATAAAATGGCCCGATAACGATGATGCCTAAAAATTGACTAAAATGACGAAACAGTAGGTAATTACCGACTACCGTCAACCTGTCAATAAAACAACTATTAATCAATCAATTGACAAAAAAGGCAGCGTTTGCTCTTTATTGTATTTTAAAGGCGTCTGTAATGCAAAAATTTAATCTCAAAGGCAATTTGGTTAGCTCAAAAAGGGTGCGCGCGTAATCGGGCCCTTTATATTCACCTCGGACCACACCAATTAGTGCCACGTGCTTTGGATTTACAAGGTGAGGGTAATCCGCAAAAGTTACGATTATTCAAAGGTGCTATGTGTGAAATAGATTTTATTTAACCCTGAAACTTTTACAAACTTGTTTGATAATGTTTTCTGTTCAAATCGTTGGAAAAAATAAGTGGATTTTGTTGAAATTTTTAAATTTCGTGCCACGTTGTTTGTACGCGATCAATTTTAATGAGAATCTTCAGTCTTTGTATAGAACAGTATGGTCCGACTTCAGATATCAGAAAGGAGTTTAAAACAAATCCTACTATATCTTAATCTTAATGTGTAAGTCTGTAAGTAATGTTTGTTCCTCTTTTACGCTGCGGCTACTGAACCGATTTGCCTTCAGTTTGGAATGGAAATTGATTTTACTCTGGATTAACACATAGGCCACATTTCATCCCGGAAAAATTCATGGTTCCCGAGGGATTTGTGAAAAACTAAATTTCACGCGGACGAAGTCGCGGGCGTCCGCTAGTATTACATAAATAAAACAGTTTTATTAGCGTGTCCATAATCAATTTTTTAATCTTCAAAAATCACAAATAAAACATGTATATCTAATTAATATTACAACACACTTATATATTATTAATACACACTTTACAGGCTACATCCTGTAATAAAAAAATCATACATTATTAAATTTTTAAAAATTATAACATTACAAATAATATTCACAAGAAAAGACGAAGAAATATACAATTACATACTTACAAAAAGTTACACAACTATATCGTTAAATGTTACAAATAAATGGTCCTTACAAAATATATTACTTTGTTAAATGTTAAAGCTGTTAACCATGTTGTAAAATCTTTTATCTATCCTATATAAAAAAATAATGTTTTTTGTTAATTAATAATAACATTAGTTCAAACAATATTTTTTCTATTTCTAATTGTACTTCCCTAACTCAAACTATTCTAACTTACAATTTTAATTTATTCAATCGAAAAATTGTGGACTCTGCCAATATTGCTGCAATATAGTAGGTACTACGTAGGTATATCCAGCGCCGGCCCGAGGTAAATTTTAGAATGGAGCGAGATCTAATTATGGCGCCTTTCCTGTTTGCTCTTAACATTATATACTAGGGACGTTTGAAAAGTTCGTAGCCTAACGTATATCGGAATGTCATTCCAGGCGCCCCCTAGGATTTGGCGCCTGGAGCGACCGCTCCGTTCGCCGTATGGACGGTCCGGCCCTGGGTATATCCTTGTATTCCTTATTGGTATACTAACTCAATTTAAGTTATGAGTTATATTAAAAAGTGTGTAAATGAAATTTATTATTATAAAAAGTGAAAGGAGCACCAGGCCGCGGCACGATGTTGGCGGCAGCGCACGGTGAAAGGTGCGCAGAATAAATTGCTCACAAATACGTAACGCTGTCATTCGTTCATCGGATTTTACTGCCCTTATTTGTTTTATACCGGGGGCTACATATGAAAAATCGATTGCTAAGGAGTAAACGTATTCCACGTTAGTTAAGTAAAGTTCAGGCAAACAATAGAATATCAAGTCAATCAAATCAAGTCAAAATACACTTATTTTGACATTTGTCACGTCATATTCCACGATAGCTCTAAAATGGCGGTGTTTCGAATATGTCAGTTATTTTCTTTCGGGAGTTTACTTGTACCATGGTCTCGTTTAGTCAAAACAGTTTAAAAACATTAAAAACTACATACATTTTCCCTATTGGAAGTGCTAACTGGCGTTGCAATGTCCATGTAGAATGTTTATCAACAAACAAATTAATTAAAAAACTTTTAGTACGCACTAATTTTCGTATTCCTGACAGCAAACGCTTTCATTTGATATCCATATCATGGGGATGGATTTCAAACAGCCAGTCCGCCATCTTGGGGAGGTCGCCATGTTGGATTTGTAATGACGTTTCTCAGCTAGTCATGTATTGTCATCAGAACTCAGAGCGTGTGCAAAATTTCATCCAAATCGAAGACCGGGAAGTGGGTCAAATGAAGATTCCAAGATTTTCTTACGTACATAGTTACAAGTAAAGCTAATATAAGCGTGTCAAAAATGAGGGTATAATCGATATTCGTTTTACACCTAATAATAATTTTTAACCCCCGACGAAAAATAGAGGGGTGCTATAAGTTTGACGTGTCTGTCTGTCTGTCTGTGGCACCATAGCTCCCGAACGGACGGAGCGATCTCAATTTAGTTTGTTTTGTATAAAAGGTGACTTACGGTCAAGTGTTCTTAGACATGTTTGATGAAAATCAGTTGAGCCGTTTAAAAGTTGTGGGGGGAAAGTGGGGAAGGACAACCGAATGTCTGCAAATATACTCGATAGAGTCTCAAATGAAAGCGCACTGAAAGAGAATATCGATGACTTTATCGAGAGTGTAATTAATAATTTCATGTCATTCGGGGGTTTTTCAAAATTTTCAATTTTATATTATTAAGTGACGTAATCTACATCGAGTTTTGCTTTATTATACTATGTGCGCTGTAGCATGGTGCGGGTGACAGACGCCTGTATGACGTTCATAATACATTATATTATGGTGAATCGCGACAAAGTGAAAATAACTGTCACCCGCACCATGCTATAGCACACGACCTATATATGAATTATTTTCTATAATAATTTATTACAAACACACACAATAAAAAATACATACACATTACACACCACTAACCTTTTTAACGACAAAATGTCACAATGTGCCTAATTTATTTATATAAAAACTATTACATTAAATTAAAAAAACATTAAAAAAACATACAAACTATTACAGTCATAACCTTGAACAAGAATACATAGTCTACTTTTTCTCGCGAAATCATTAATACAAGGGTGAAATTTAATGTCAGTATTAAAGACTATATAGTAGATGAGCCGAAGAGGGGATCTTTGCAGTTACTCGAGCGCGGCAGATGAAGATATGGAAATATACCTTGCACGTTGTTGATTACCTCCACCAATTATGAGCCCTTAATATTGGTGGATACGGCTAGGGCAACCAAAAAAAAACTAACTTCAGAAATACTCAACCAGCACGTCAGATTAAGATAAGGTAGGTGAGTTGATAGCAAAAAGGTGTGCAGCTGTCAGTTCTTAATATTAATAATTATTCATTGTCAAGTGTGTTCTTCAGAAGGGCTGGTCATGGTGGCTCCTTAATTTTCTTACATAATAACTTAAAATGTAAGGATAGAAAAGATATAGTTAGTCTTTCTGTGGAATGCATTGTTGAATTTTCTTGTGTGGAGTTGGAACAAATTATTATAGTATGCGTGTACCGACCCCCTCCTGCTGACTTTGATCAATTTGAAGAGGTAATGGAAGATGTAATGAGGCGATTGTGCACATCTTCCAAACAAATACTGATTTGCGGCGATTTTAATGTTGATATTCTAACAGAAAACACAAAATCTATTAGATTTCTTAACTTATTCAAATGTTTTGATTTGACGCATGCTTTTAACGAACCTACTAGGATAACCGCAACTTCAGGTACCTGTCTAGATAATATATTTTATAATTGTGTGCTTGAGAAAAAGAAGATAATAAATAAATTAAGCTCTGATCATAGCGGTCAAATAATTACTATCTTAAATAATAATAAACCCAATAGCAATCAATGGGTAAAGTGTAGGCCAATATCTGAAAGTAAATTAAAGCGATTTAAAAACACAATTATTTCTAAAATTCCAAGTCTTGCATTTGAAAATAATCATCCAGACTTGCTCTTTGGTACACTTTTCAAGTCAATAGACAGAGAGTTTAGTAAAATTTTTAACTTTAAACGCATTAATGCTAGCCAAAAATTAAAGTTTAGCGAATGGGCTACTGTAGGCATCTATAAAAGTAGAGATAAATTGTACGAGTTGTACGAGGAAAAACAATATAATCAAACGCGAACTTATTTAGATTACGTAAAAAGTTACTCAAAAATTTTTAAACGTGTTTGTATTCTTGCGAAATCGTTACACATCAAACAGAAAATAATTGAGTCTGAGAACAAGATACAAACCACCTGGAACATAATTAATAGAGAATCAGGAAAAATCAAACCGCGGGATATGAGTTTTGAATTAATTGTCAATGACAAAAAGGTAAACACTGATATCGAGGTTGTTAATGCCTTTGAAGATTTTTTCCAAAATGTTCCTATCTTGTTAACTGATTCACTAGATTCGTCTGCTACGGAAGCCCAGAGACTATTAAGAGGCAATGTTAAAGAGTGCAACGTTCTTTTTGAATTTCACCACATAACTGTATCAGACATTAAAAGATCTTTCAATTTATTAAAATTAAAAAGAACCGGAGATCTGTGGGGCATGTCAGTGAAAGTAATATCTAATATAATTGATATCATTGCTCCCCACTTAGCTATTATTTTTAATGAATGTGTGGACTTAGGTATTTTTCCGAACCAAATGAAGCATGGCAAATTGATACCACTTTTTAAATCAGGAGACAAATCAGATCTTAATAATTATAGACCGATTACAATATTGCCAACACTTAGCAAGGTCTTTGAAAAAATCATATTAAATCAACTTTTATGTCATTTTAATTTAAATAACTTGCTTCATCCTGAACAGTATGGTTTTACAAAAGGTCGCAATACAACTGATGCAGGGGCTAAACTTTTAAAACATATTTATGAAGCATGGGAAGGTTCTAAGAATGCAATTGGTGTGTTCTGTGATCTGTCCAAGGCGTTCGATTGTGTTGACCATAACACGCTTCTACTCAAGTTAAGCCACTATGGCATCAAAAGTGTTGCACTCGATCTCATTGCCTCTTATCTCAGTGATAGAACACAGAAGGTATGCATAAATGATATAAAGTCGCACGGTTCCACTACCATAATGGGCGTCCCACAGGGTTCAATTCTGGGTCCTTTTCTATTTTTAGTGTACATAAACGATTTACCATACCATGTCAGCGGCATATGTGAGATTGTACTGTTTGCTGATGATACATCCTTAATTTTTAAGTCCGACAAAAATAAAGATAACTCTGACGACGTAAACCGTGCCATATCGCATGTGTCGCATTGGTTCACTGCAAATAATCTACTTTTGAATGCTAAGAAAACAAAATGTATTGAGTTTTCATTGCCAAATGTTATAAAACTAGATAAGTCTATAATGATCGATGGTGAAACACTAGAAATGGAGAGTTCCACAGTTTTCCTGGGAGTGACCTTGGATTGTAAACTTCAGTGGGGTGCTCATATAGAAAAACTGTCTGGTAAACTTAGCTCAGCGGCATTTGCCGTGAGAAAAATAAGACAGTTTACTGATGTCGATACAGCTAGGCTTGTTTATTTTGCGTACTTTCACAGCGTAATGTCTTACGGTATTTTATTGTGGGGCAAGGCTGCCGATATACAATCTATATTTGTACTTCAAAAAAGAGCAATTCGAGCAATATATCAATTAAAATCACGCGAGTCCCTTCGTCAAAAGTTTAAAGAAATAGGTATACTAACAGTAGCCTGTCAATATATATATAACTGTATAATATATGTAAGACAAAATATTAATTTGTACAAACGAAAAGGAGATCTAAACCCACGTCTTACTAGACACGGGCATAAGTTAGTTATTTCTGCATATCGTCTCCAAAGAGTAAAAAAATCTTTTGTAGGTTTGGGTGTACTCTTCTATAATAAGATCCCCAAGACTGTGATGGACCTGCCAATGCATAGCTTTAAGCAATGTGTTAAAAAACATTTACTTAGTCGAGGGTACTACAACATTGATGAGTTCCTTAATGATAAAAATGCTTGGAGGCCATTGGATCAGCTTCCACCTTCACACAGGAAGTAAAACTATAACAAATGTAAACAGTAATTGTTATCAATTGTAAATTATAATACTGTATGACTTTTTCAAAAGAGCAACTGTTGAGTTTCTTGCCGGTATCTTCTCAGCAGGACCTGCCTTCCGAACCGGTGGTAGAATCTTTACAAATAGTCAACTGACGTGTCAAAAGTGCTTGTAAACTGAGCCTACTTGAAATAAATGATTTTTGATTTGATTTGATTTGATTTGATTTGCATTTCGAAAATCTTACGATTTCAGCGTAACGTAAAGGAATCGGAGGGTTCTAAAGTTACACCACGAGCGCAGTTAATTTTTTATTTATCTTGAATAAACTAATCTCCTGAATAATTGCTCATGTTTTCTGATGATTTCAGTAAGCTGAAGGAATAAAATGTCTTTAAGATCTGTAGTTGAAAAACTCCTTTCCACCGCTAAAAGCGTAAAAAGTAAATAACCTTTTATCCTATGATTTGATCTACCAAATGCAATCGGTTCCCATGACGCTTTAGTAACTGCAAATTTATCATCTCGGGCTCTCCTACTATTACAGAATTTAAGGGGATGAAACTTCATACAAATTATATTATAAGGGCGTCTACATAAGACAGATACAATGTTTAAAACAAGTCGTGTCGTTCTGCTTCGAATGGAGTTTCGTCACAAATGTTATTGTCTCTCAGTCACTTATTATCGTAGTACGAGAGCCGACATGAGAAATATATACCCTCATCTTGGGATCAGAAAATAAATAATAAAAATATTCACATTGACACCTTGCATATAAGGTGACAAGTTAAATTGTTGTCCAAAATATTAAATGATTTTTTTTTAATTTATTTCAATCCTTCCCATATTGGTTAATTTAAAAAAAACCATACACTAATTATAGAATTGAAAAAGTGAAAGTTGCCTGCTTTCACACTGGAACTGTGGGGTTGCTAGATATAAACGGTTAGTAATGTTTATCCTCATCAGTTATTTAGTCGTGTAATGTGTCATATGAAAGCCTATTTATTTTATGCTTAATTTAACTGTATTATGTTGACTTTGATCTAGTTAGATAGAATTATTTGCAATGTGTAAATGTGAACATTATTATCTATCATTAATTACATAGCACTAATGAATAACAGATGAGGGTATATATTTCTAATGCCGGATCTTAGACTATTAGCCACTTTCGCTTGTATTCACTCGCATTCACTTGCGTTCACTTGAATTCACTTCCTGACAGCGTAGCGAGGAGGGTTGCGAGAGTAGGGATGTGGCTCGATCCTCTCTCTGGCGCGAACTGCTTTAAGACCAACTGATTTATCAGTGACAGTAGCGTTCTTCGACCCACCTGTTAGTGTGTTAGAGGACAAACACAAACATTGAGTTAGTACACAAAACACACCACAGTCACCAACGTGCACTTCATGGGTGCAAAAAATACTCCTTACCTTGAGTCTCATTACAATCCTATATTGGAGGAATCATCTTTTCTGATTAATCTATACTCAGAGGCACAAATATCCGCCCACTTTAATAGGACGCGAGTATATTAAAGTGGACGGATAATTGTGCCTCTGAGTATGAGGTCCTGGGTCTACTGAGCTTTTCTATCTTCTTAGATATTTTCTGCCCAGAGTTGGAATGTTGGTGGTGTACAGAACACGTTAAGGGTGATTTCAGACTAGCGTATTTTTTCGCGCATATACGGTTGTTTCAGCATACGCGCTTCAAAAAGCCGAACATAACATAAACGAGCTTAGAAGCGCGTCAACGCTCGTACGAGTTGAGCGTGTGCCAAAAGGCGCGCCTATACGCGCCTACATGCGCTTCCAAAAGCGAAGTCATACGCGCGTATAACGCTAGTCTGAAATCGCTCTTAGCAGTCTGTCGATCCCAGACATTGTCATTAGTTGCTGATACTTTAACATAAGCCTAATCCCGCCCCGCATTGGAGCGGCGTGATGGTTCTAACTCCATATCCTTCTGCTATAAGTATTTACGTCAATATGCTGTTTGTGAACAAAATATAAAATTAACAAAAAATCACATTTCCTTTATGGAGAGGCCTCGCCCCATGCATTGCCTACCCTAGTTAAAACCGTGTGCACACCACGTGTTCATCACATCATAAAACATCACACCAGTGTTATTCCGAGTGTTAGTTATGTGCATATAACCCTCATTTGATAAAGCCCCTTAAAATTATGATGTGTCTCAGATATAGAATTCTGATTCTGACATTGAGTTGAGATCTTGGGTTCAATTTCCAGCTTGGGTCAATGAAGGATTTTATTTTTTCTAATAGGGTAGTTGACTAATACCAAATTTAATGTAAACAATATTAATTTTTTGTAGTAGGTACATGGAATAGGGGTTCCAAATATATCGATATTAATTAATAAAAGGTAAGGATTTCTTATAAAGATTGATTTCAATATCACGTATTTTTTTAAATTTTCCCAACGTCGAAAACGCTGTCGTCGTCCATTTTGTAACGTCACTAAAAGACTTGATGTACTAAACGTCAAACTAAATTGTTAACTAATATTTTTGTCAAACGCTGCGTTTGTAAGGGTTGAAAAGGAATTGAAGTTTTTTCAAACTAAATCGTTCACATTTTGAATTGTAACTTTTGTAAAATAATTAGTGTACTATGTACTATTTTTTAATAAATATGAAACATGCGAAAATATCGAAGGGGGTGAAATAGGGGCTGAAAGTTTAAATCTAGTTTCACGCGGACGAAGTTACAAGTAATATTTGTCCATAGAGTTAGTAATATTAAAAAAAAAATACCTTACACCAGTTGAGTTAGCATGCATCAACGACATCTCGTGACGACGTGAATACCGGCAGAATCGTAAATTACAGGTGGTATTAACATTCATTATTTATATTATTGTGGATGGTATAAATAAGAGAATATTTTGATGACTTCCGCTCAGTTGTTTGTAAGGCAGCGTGGACACCGTCACGCTGCTGGTCGCGTTAGTGATTTTTTGCGATAGTATTTTGAGTGGGCATGATGACTATGTCGGGCAGGGGGGTGAGTGTTTATGCATTCTAAAGGGATCCCCAAAACCTAATCTCAAAGTCACAAGTCCTGGGACCTGCTCGAGGTGTTTCCTCTACCCCAAAATAATAGCACAATCACAGTCGCTGCTACCCATCACGTCACAATTGCTCTCTGTAATGGGAATAGACTAGAGTACAATATTAGTAAAATAGTTTTTATTTATGTCAATTAATTACCTTGTACAGTACGGTAGCTGGAGCCGTCACGAGCTACGCTGGAGCCGAACGCCGCGCTGCGTGGCGGCGGCATGGCGGTGGCTATTCGCCGGACGGGCATCACCGGCTTCACTATACGAGCTGGTGAACCAAACAACACATTACACTTAACATAACCTAATGTATCAAAAGTGCTTGTAAACTAAGCCTAATATTTAAAATAAATGAATAAATAATTAATTAACTGGAAAACCGCGACAGTATTGGTACAAAGTTAACCCTTCAGTGGTGAAATTTCAACACTCTTTATATTTTAAGTTTATCTGTCGCGGCAAAAAGGAACCTATATCTTTCATGGCCCCATATCTCTCTTTACCAAAAAATATTTTATACAGAGTTACTACCACATTTATCCATACTAATAATATAGAGGAAAGATTAGATTTTTTGCTGGCATTGATTGGCTTTGAAACTACTTCAAAAACTCTTTCACTGTTTTATCCCCGTAAACCTACGGGAACTGGAACCACGAGGTTATATTATTATAGATAGGTATACATTTACAAGCTTGCTCAAAATAAATTTAACTTTCATTAACGCATCTAATAAATACAAACCCTTAAAATAACATAACACAACATAAGCCTTACCTTTATTGTCATTACTACAGTTGATAGTCCTTTGCGTATTCATAGTGGATAGTGTATTAGTGCGATCAGTCAATCCTCTCTTCACTGGCTGCACATCTTTAAATTCAACCTTACTGGACGCCTTTTTCAAATTATTCACCTTTTCCGCAAGTACAAAAGTGGAATTCAAATCATTGGGGTCAATTTTACCAAAATTATTGATATTTTCAATACCCATACAAGCTTCCGTCTTTATTTTCTTCGCAGAATTCAAATTTTCAGATTCAAACGAGTCGTTTATTATTATAGTTTCATTATTATTCAATTTTATAGGGGTCCCCTTGCGTTTGTTGTTGCAAGGTTTCTGATTTTCGGTATCTGCCAAATTGTCAGTGTCAGATACTATGTCAATGGTAGTGTTTGCATTGTCCTTGTCCTGGACATCTGCATTATTAGTGTCGGGAAGATTTGCAGTGAAATTCAGTGGTGAAATGGGGCTTTCCAAATCTAGGGTCGAAATGAATTTGATGTCTGGATCAGTATTTACCGTCGTATCGGACCAGCTAATGTTTTTGGCTGATTTGGCCTTATTTATTATACCCAAATATTGTAATGTCAACGCAGGTGGTGCGTGGCCGTAGCCTTTGAGGGTCAAGTAGACCTCTTTTAGCATATCAAACGTATCGGTCATACATTCAGCGGACACTGTGATCTCGTCTTTCATAATGGAAATGATTTTGCAGTGCAAATCGTTGCTGGCTTCGCTTATTCTGTATTTGCTTTGCAACTTCACTTTCTGTACAGTGTCCACCATACACGGACAGTCAGCTAAACATTCATCTAGTAACTTTTGCAGTTTTTGCCCACTAGCATTCCAGTTGCTCCAGACCTCCAGTATTTTTGAATTCCTATTGGTGTATTGTTTAGCATAGTTTTCGACCGCTCGGTCTTGGCGCGGTATATCTTCTGTATATATCTGAAAAGGAAATAAATTTAAATTGTAGGTGTATGCTAAATAAAATAACTTATAAGTTTGTATTTTTTCACACGTCATGTTAATAAAGTCATTAAGTACAATATTATAATATCTAGCAAACGTCATACATAATAAATAATAATGCCATATAAATATCGTACAAAAATACTTAAATCAGGATTATAAAATGGGGGTGGAGGTAGGGGTGGAAAATATTTTACGTCCTATTCTCATTTTTACCAAAATATACAAAAAGTTCATGAAAATCGATCCGGTCATTTCGGTATGTGATGTGAAATTTCCATTATAATAAAATTAGTACTGTGTGGTGATTTTAAATCAATAAACTGGGTCCTAACTGAAAATCAGTGCTGCATACTTCTTTTTTTTGTAGGAAGTATGTGGCAAAATGCTGAGTTAGGGCCTTTTTCTAGGTTATGCCACATATTGCAAGGCATTCTTCTTTTATTGCTTATGGAATAATTTAGAATTTAAGAATGTAATATGTGGCATTACTTAAAAATAAAGATCTTTCTTTCTTTTCAATAAAAAAAACTACAAATTCAAAGTAAGTATTGACCTGCTCCAGGGCATCGCATGAGGATCGATGTGCGAGGTCAGCGACGTGCTCAAACGCGCGCGTGCGCAGGTAGTGCCTCAGCGCGAGCACGCGCTGCTGACTCATCAGAGCAAGCAGCTTGCTCTCTAGCGCGCCGTGGACCAGCTCCTCTGCCGTGATGCGTCGACTCCACGATACTTGTTTCTCTGATGCTATTAAAGAAAAAGTTAATTAAAAATAATTAAATACAAATTAATCAAACCCCCTTTCAGATTGGTTCCATGAAAAATCCATTAGAATCTATAATTATATAATTAAATTATAGATTGTAATGAATTTTTAGGCTGTTAGCTATTTTATTTAACAAATACGAAGTAAAATCGGTAATTTGTATGGGCGTTAAAAAAAAATACAAATATTAGGTATCTTTAATTATTTGTCCGTTTATGTTTATACTTCTCATAATAAAAATCATATATTTTCATATACAATGCTTATAGAAATTTTAAATGTTTTCAATATTTCAGAACTCCAAACCAACATCCATTGCTTTTAACGTATGAATAACGCGTATAATATTAACTTAATTTTCCCTGAAAGTCTTGAAAAACAAAACAAATTCAAAAGTAGTCAAAAAATAATAAGTAAAAAGTCAACCCATTTGGCTTACCATTTCCTCCTCCAACATTCGACGACAGAGCCAACTTGGCCCTCAGCTCCTTATTCTTCTTCTCCTCTTCCTCCAGTCTCCTCTGCAACTCCTTGTTAACCTTCATACTCTGTGCGGCGTTCATGTCAGCGTTGATGATATTCTTCTTCAGACTCAGCTGGATCTTGTTCGCTCGGGCGGCGTACTTCAAAGTGTTGTAAGTGTCCTCATAGCTTATTGATGATGGTGACACGTTCGCAATCATAACAGTCTTGCAATTACCACCGAGACTGTCTTTGAGCAGGCGCGTCAATTTTGAATCCCTGTCCAAAAAAAAAATCGTAAAATAATATTTTAAAGCTTTTGCATAGCTTTTATAGCGGGCTTTGACCAAATCAAGAAATCCCGAAAATAAAAACCTAACACCTAAGCCGTAAGTAATAGGGATGATGACAGTTTTTTAAATTGTATATAAATTAAGAGTATGCTAATAGTAAAGCAATTTTGTAAAAGGAACAGGGTATCTGCGATCATTACTTTCGGAGCTACAGGGATTTAAAGGGTCAGATTTGCGGCGCTGCCACGGATCCCTGAAAAACGCTCCATACAAAATGGTACGATCTAATGACGTCGTAGGTAATGTAATGATCGTTACATTTGTATGTGCAAAAAAAAATTACTAATATCAAATAAAATTACTAATATCTTTGTTTTGTGTAAGGAAGCTAAAACTGTATAAATTTTCATCTAATTATGATAAAAGATTTTTAATAGATTTTGAAATTTTATAATCTCTTTTATTTTGCAAATATCCAGACAATATTTGCTTTTTATGTATAAATTAGTTAACATTGAATATATTCACCCGAATGTATCATAAAAATCAATATATTCAAACCTAGTCATCATCCCCATTCAAGTTAACAACATTTTGACGTTTTCATATCGACTGAACTGGACAAGTGGTGTGAAACTAGGGGCAAAACCTTAAACTAGAATTGATTCCAGCTCAATGTAAAGACATTTTTTTTTTTATTTTAATTATTCTTGTTCTTATAATTATTATAAGTTGATAAGAAATGATATGCAATAGCTTTTTTTTGTTTTCTCTGTGAAATAATCACGTCAATTTAGTTATTAATTTAGTATTTGTATTCTACAAAATATATTGGTACTCGTACCGCGGGGAGTGTGCTCTTCGCACACAAAGAAGTTTTAAAAAGAGTTGGTACTTGCAAATACCTGTTTATTTAGTATCCAAAAAATATAAATCGAAGAAACTAATATGTATCGACATATTAAATATTGTCTAAAACACCATTAACCGAACTAGCGGGAAAGAAAATCGAATCTAAATAAATTGCAAACTGTACACATTTACAATTTCCATTCTCCCTTATACGTAAATTATTGTCAATCATTTTATTTTAAATTAAATTGATTACTCGATTTATAAACACGATGTTTTAAACCACTACACGAATATAACTAGAAAAAAAATATTCATTGTAACATATGACGCGTGATAACTGACAAAGCAAATATTTTGTAGACTACCCTCAAATCATTTTTATGTGGCTTACGTATTGACAGCGTGTCACCTGTCACATAAAATATAGAAGTATCTATGTCTATCTAACTACGTAAAAATGAATAGCTGATATTTTGTGAACTTACTTATTTTATTATTTGATGGATTTGAATCATTCTTGTCTATTTTGTTCACTGTTATACAGGAGAGGTTTAAAACTAAAGAGAATTAGGGTAACCTTAAGCAACAGCCTAAACTTATTTACTTTATAGTCTAAGAGCTGGTTTACCCCAGACCTTTGTCATTTTATAAAAGCTGAAGGTTTGTCAGCTCATGCTCCTAATCATAGGTAAGTAAGCCAACTATGTAGTTTGGTCCGGTTACTTTGTGAGGAAGCAGGTTTAATGATCCAGATCCTTAACCGTCTAAGTATAAAGTGTATTTTTCCTCTGCACAATATGAAAAATTATATCCTCATTCACTTGGCCTTGGCTACATGGCAACCCTTCATTAGAGATCCATAAAGTTTAACCCAAAAGGGTGTTTTTCAAAGGGTTGCCGCGAACCTAGTTGACTGGCGACTATCTTCTAGACAGCTAAGACATTTTTCACCTGATATTATGATGATTATGACAATCACTATAGCTACTCCCATCGGCAAGCTTATTGATACAACTGTATCACTTTGAACTGCTGTAGGTTGCCCAACACACACATACTTTTGCTTATGTTGGACTAGGTTGCCCTGGTTTTGATGATGATGTAGATCAATGACCTGTACAGTATGGTATGTAACTGCTGCAGTTAGAGAGCTTGCTGGCGCCTGTTGCCCTGGTAAGGATAATGACAAGGGTTACTGACCTGTAACAACGCCCTGGTAATGATGATGATGTCACTGACCTGTACGGTATATAGCTACTTCCATCTGCAAGCTTATTGATACAGTTGCCTAACGCTAACAGGCTCCTGTTAATATTGGCGCCCTCCTTGAACCGCTCGCCGATGCAGCCGGTGGCGGAGGCGCGCTCACTGCCGGCCAGGTCGATCATGGAGAGCTTCACCATGCGGCACTGGTTGCTGGTCTTGCAGCGCATTGTCACATACACCTGTCAAATTACTTTTAACTTACAATATGTTTTTAGGGTTCCTTACCACTAAAAAATAGCTGAACCTTATAGGATTACTCTGTTATCTGTTTGTCTGTCTGTCAACAAGTATTGACATTAAATACTGTATAATCATGTCTATAGAAAAAATCAATTTCTAAACAATACTCTCAAGTATTTAAGAAGTACTTGTAAGTATTTGATAATCTGAATCTTCCCCTGACCATATTTCATAGTTCTATGAAATATGGTAAATAATATCATATTGTACTACTAATACTATATATACTATAAGTATAGGGAAAAATCAAAAACCTATACATTTGTAATTAAGTCCCAAAAAAACAGGGTACTTATGCTAGGAACAGGAAAGATGGTCTAATTTAAGAATTGAGTTCATTATGTTATGTGGTGTATTGACTAAAAAGGCTTTATTGGCACATGCTTAAACCAGTGTTTAATTATTTTTACAAAGTATGGCTTATGATTTATGATGGAGAAAAGTTTGTACAGAACCCACCGTGAGCGAGTTCAGCATTCACTCAGTATTTTTATTTTGTATGCTCTATACCTGTCATAAATACCATCACATCTAATTCATGGGTGATTTAAAACCAAAAAATAATAGGAAAGCCAAAAGGAAGTAAATAACATAAAAGTTTGGTAAGATGAAGCTAGATGAATTTTATAAAAATAATAACAGAAAGAATACTTGACCATGCCAGTGTTCAAGAACTAGATCTAGACTTGTGCAACTGAGTGCTTGTTAAGCTATTGGCCCCAGTCAATATCATTGAAGCACCTTGAAGGGTTAAAACTTCATATCCCCACTCCAATAAGAGGAAGGTTTGGTCCTATAGTGGGTTGTTAAAATAGGCTGATAATGGGGATGAAGACTAGGTTTGAATATATTTGATTTTTATGAGACATTCGGGTACATAAAGTCAATATTAAGTAAGTAAATTTGGATAGGTAGGGAGAACAACACGAGCAGAGAAGGGGAGTGTTGATCGATCATCAAGGAATTCCTTAACCCTACATCCAGTAGTCACAAGCCCTGGACTTTGCTTGGCGTTTTTCTCTCTATCACGTGATGGACCCGGCACATGCACGGTTAATTGACTCAAAATTGATTGACTGGGTGTTTGCAAAATAAATAAAATTATATAATTTAGTAATCTAAAAATAGATGAAAATTCATACATTTTTAGCTTACTTACATTAACATTAATTAAACTTTTTCAATATATGAACTATAATCATAAACGCACAAATAACAAAGCTATTTGTAATTTTGTTTGAATCCTCATAAAAATCTAACAATCGTATAGGGCGTTTTTCAAAAATCTTCTTCTTGTAGCTCCAAAAGTAATGATCACAGATATCCTGTTACTTTTAAAAAATTGCTTTACTATTAGCATCCAGCAATCCTAATTTTTATAGAATTAAAAATTTAAAAATCTGTCATCATCCCTATTATAGATATTATACCTGAAACACAGCATGGCTTCTGGAGCTCTCAGCATTAGCATCAGTGGGATGCTGAGTTCTGTTCTGGTTGCCAAACTCCAGCATATCCAGCAGCTCCTGCGCCACCTTGATGTTGCGTATGCTGAGTCCGGCCACCGTCACCCCGTACTGAGGGTAGTCCCGCAGCTGGAGCGGAGTGCTGGATGGTTGCAGCAAGTCGTACACATTCTCGTTATAAACCTGAACATGAAATTGTTTTTTGATTTTGTTTTTATAGATTTACTGAAGAAATTTGTTTTGTTTTTCAAAATAATTTGTAAAATATTTTGTCAGAAAAAGTTATTCACTAGATGTAAATTACTTTTTTCTTGTTCTAATTCTACTAAAAATGTATCCTTATTGTATATTATAATGTTTCTAAATATAGGACAAACAAAAATAAAATATAAATAATCTCTGATTAAAGACTAAATTACTTAATTCTACTTTATTTACTTAACTATATCAGAGCAATTACTCTATCCTTCCTCTTGGTTTTTCTTGACCTTAACAGGTTCTTTAAATTACATTTGTTTTATAGCTTGGTTAAAAACATTACTCAAGCCACCATGCTCATGTTTTTAAATATAATTAACCCTTAACCAGAATCAGTGGGTCCATTTGGACCCAAGAATAACAAACATGCATCACTTGGACTTTACTAGAAACGGAAAGAATAAGCCATCTTGGGTCCAATTGGACCCACAATTCCAGTTAATGGAAATATTATGGTAAAAGATATTCAGGAAATACTTCTAGTTAAATAATGCTCAGACTCTGAATATTTTAGTATTTGAAGCTTGTGACGAAGTACAAGTGAGAAGATAACTGTTTTTTATGATTTTAGAATAGTTGCAATTATTTTTTATCATTTATTATTTATTTGATTTCTTATAGAATCTCTCTTATTTGTTAATAATAGAAATACTTTAAAATTAAGAAATGTATTTAATTTCATGATGTTGATTAATAAAACCATTAAGGAATCAAATCAAATAATTAATAATTAACAACCCATAATCAACTCACTGCTGAGCACAAATTTCCTCTCTGAATGAGAGTGGTTAGGCCTTAGTCCACCATGCTGGCCAAGATTCTTTCACAAGAGAACCATGCCTTGATCCTGCAGTAGGCTGTAAAGACTGGTAATAGTAAACATATTGCTTGTCGTTTGAAAAAAAGAAAATCATTTACCTCAATATATGAGACTCCAATGTCAAACTCTCTGTCCATTTGATGCCCACTTATAGTCTGAAATAAGTGGTCCATTGTCAAATATGTTATGCCAGGATGTTCTTTACTGCCAATCATAGTGAAAGTCTTCCCTGCCCCCGTAGCCCCATACACGAACACGGAGCAGTTGTACCCTTCCATTAGTGACGCTAGCATATCTTTAGTAGCACATTCAAAGACATCCTGATTCGTTCTGTTAGGCCCGCACACGCAGTCAAAGGCGAACCTCAGTTCCTTGTTGGCACGTTTAAGGTAATTTTTGCTTGGTTGCTGTACGCCCTGGTAGTAAAAGGGAGGCAAATCCTCTTTCGGATCAAATACCAGTTGATTTTCGTCAAGAACTTCGATCACCGTGCGATTGTTTTGGCCCAATTCCTTAGCGTTAAAGGGTCGCACCCGCACCAGTACTTTTATATTCGCAGCCATATTCTGTGTTGAACCACTCCTAGAAGGCACCATGGCTGTAGTTTTAACCATTTTGAATCCTGAAGCTAAGTTACAAACGTTGGTCAAACTTCACATAAGTATCACCAAACAGCAACAGTCATACACTTGAATTCGTTACAATCTTAGTCACAAACAGTACATTAAATCACAGTCTAAACACAAATTAATAATATTAAATACACAATATCAATACATGATCACAGCTTCAGTCAATTTAATAAACGACGATCCGTTTTTCGTTTGCAAATAGTGATTTCGAATTATAAACCGTCAAAATTTAAATTTTGAAGTATTGAAGCTGACAGACGCCATATCAAACAGCCAATGAGAAAGTCGCTGTTGCGCTTCTATTCTAATTGTCTATGGTTGTAATTGTGTGTTCGGAAACATGTCGCCATCTTAAAAGTTAATTAATTAATGGTTATTTTATTTTTTATATTTAATGTGTTTTTGATATATAATTTTTATTTATTTTACCAATCTATTTATACTTTCTTACAAAGTGATCAATGGATTTAAATACAGTAATCTATTTAATCTATCATTATAGCGACCTTGGTAAGAAATGGTAAGAACCCTAGAAACTATCAGCACTAAAACCATGCACAGCCGTTTCTGAAAGAACTAGATAAAGCCTCAATAGCTCAACGGGAAGAGTGGTCGGACTTATCGCCGAGGGTACCTACGTGTTACCTATGTTTTTGAAGTCTTGTTTTTAATAAAATTTTGTAATTTTTTTTTTGGTTGAAAAGGTTGAAGTATTGTTATTTCAAATTTGGTCCCTTTGGAAACAAAATGTTTTTAGCATCTAGCTACATCCTTAACTAAAATAAATACTTAGGTACTAAGTACTATTGCAGCTGCTCATTTATAGCTTAATAGAGCCTTGTACATATGTTTTCTGTGATAGAGCCCGTACATATTGCTTAGTACAAGAGCCATTCTATATGCTTAGTTATATCAAGTCCGCTGTATTTAAGTTTATCATCCCAATGGAAACCCTACTAACTAGCACAACCACTACAACCAACAAGATTTAATACCTCCCTATACAAAATTAAGGTTTATTTATACACAGCGCGGCTAAGACGGAGCTTCGTTATTGCGTCGACGCGCGACGTTGTATAAGAAACAAATACAATTTCCTCTTAATTTCCGCCGCCGATGTTATCTGGACATAACGAGAGTCTTAGCATTCAGTCGGGACTGTAGCTAAAACTTCGGAGAAACCGGAATTATATTGAGCCCCTTTTGTGTACGGAATGAACTAGACAAGGGCTTTGGTCGCAAAGACTTTTTTGTTGAAACTGTGTATGATTCATAACTAGGTAAGTTGGAATATTGGTATAAAAATCTTGATTAAAAATCAAGATGTGACTACTATTTCCAACACTAAACGGCGATAACAATACAGAGTTCTCAAAAAAAAAAGGAGGAGGTTCTCTAATCGAGTGTATGTTTTTTATTTTTTTGTATGTATGTTACGCGATTACTCGAAGAGCCTGGACCGATTTCAATACTTAATTTTTTGTTTGTCCTCACGTCAGGATCTGATGATGGGATCCTGGAGAAGTCGAGGGGAACTTTCAAAAATCGTAACGGCAACTACAGGTTATGATCCTCTTACCTCCACAAAGATGTACAGTAGCTACCTTGTTTGATTATTATTTTATTGATGAGAACTTTCCGCCTAGATGGGTTTTGACTATTATTAGAGTTCTGATGATGGAGACGAAGGACAGTTACTGGAATTCCTCAACTGTTTACAGAAGCTACCTTGTGATTGGGTTTCACTAATCATTTGTATTGATGAGGACTTTTCACCGACCTATATGGTACACCTATATTTTTTATTTATAACGCAGAATACAGAAAGCTTTTAAAAATAGTGAACATTCTCCATTCGGCAAAATATTTATTAAAGATCTATCTAATAAGACTACACTAAAAATAGAAAAATAGAAAAAAATTATAAAAAAATTAAACGTTTCGACTAAACTAAAAAGCGAAAAATAACATCACATTATGTTTTTGCTGCTTTGCTGTTGATTATCTACTGATTAATTTAAAGGCGGTGCTAAGCCCGTGTCATGTTAATTTAAGCAGTTTCTAAAAGAACACTGATATGATATCTTTATATGGCTAAAATTGTTACATCATCGGGCTAGCACCGCCTTAAAATTGATCAGTAGGTAATCAACAGCAAAGCAGCAGAAACATAATGTGATTTCATTTTTCACTTTTTAGTTTAGTTAGTTTAAAACCAAAGTCTGCGCGGTTGCTTATGTATTTGTCTATGGTATGTAACGTTATTTTTTTTTAATTTAGGCGTTCGAAGCCCATCGGCTTTAAATTTCTAAAATATTCCGTTTGGTAAATACCTGTAAGTATACTATAAAATACATATTATTAACCTACTCATGTATAAAATTTATAGTTATATAGTCGAACCAAGGCAGTAGGTACGAAGGTACGAGTATTAGGATTACCTAATACCTTAGGTAGATAGAGTAGAGGATGTAATTTAAATTCAAAAGGAATTCAGAATGAAGGCATCCTCGTCTTCCACCGTACAATGGCTACTCTAGACTGAACAGTGAACACTTGGCGAACTTGCATTAATTCACATTCGCATTACGATGTATTGTCTATGAAACTTTACCCAGAGCTGTTCCAACTTGCAAGTTCTATGTTGGTAAGTTTTGAAGAATAGAACGTAGTGATCACTATTTGAATGGCATTCGCTACGAAGATGTAACGGATGTTATTCTTCAAAATCTTCTAACTTACGGTACTGTATAAGTAAAATAAATGCTACAATCTTTCCTTTGTAGTACCTACATAGTAGACCTATCCAGACCCAGTTATTGTTGAGGACTCTGCGCTTGTAGACGAATACATAATATACGTAGGACACACGGTCCAGTTAGGTAGGTCCAGTATCAAGAAAGAGGTGAACCGCCGAATCCAGCTCGGTTGGGCAGCGTTTGGGAAACTCCGCGACATCTTTATGTCCAAAATTCCTGAGTGCCTAAAAACGAAAATCTTCGCGTGCGTGTTGCCAGTGATGATCTACAGATTCGAGACTTAGTCTATGAACTATGAGCCTCATAAGAAGGCTCAGATTTACACAGCGGGCGATGGAACGAGCTATGCTATTAGAAGTATCTCTGCGTGATCGAATCAGAAAAGAGAAGATTTGTAGATCGACATTTATGTATTTCTCTTCACGGGCCTTCATCATAAGTTAGGACCACAGATTTTTTGCCCACCCTAGAATGGACCTATGCCCACCCTAGGATTCTGGGCTATCGATATGGAATTCTATTAATAGACTTGAAGTCGGGGGCTAGGCCCACCCTATGAAATAATGCTAATGCATAAAATCCGTCCAAAGCGATCCGTACGATGCGGATTAGTGGACGCATCTGTATGACATTCTGGACATTCTATACCATTCGTTCGATGTGTTGCGTCCGATACGTACGAAGGGGTTCTGTGGACGCCTATCATTACCTAACTTTATGAGTACGCTATTGTGAATAATATAAACAAGTGGCCGTCAAGGAATTCAGTTGATTTTCGATCGCATCGGCCGAAAGGTCTCGAGCGGCTACCGTCGTCACCTGTCACCTCCTCGACCTGGGCCCTGTTGGAAATTTAATTTGCCGCCCCTGTGGATAAATTGTGATTTGATAAGTAATTTAGTACGAGGGCCGGTGGCTATTGGCTCAGTTCTCGGTATTAACGGAAATTGCTTTCTGTGCGGTACTTGTTCGTGTAGCGTGGACTAATCTATACGTGCGGAAAGTCACTTCAGCGAGGCCCTTTTCTTTCAGTAGGTATCTATCGTTACCAAAAATTAAATATGACTAATATCCCCGTTCCCTGTTAATTTGTCGGAATACACTATTTTAGAAGTGAGTATATAAGATTAAGTCTGAAGGTGGCGCCAGTGACAGAAAAATTGAGGAGTAGGAGGTTAGCTTGGTATGGACATGTAATGCGTAGAGAGGAAAGTCATATTACTAGAAAAATGTTGAATGTGTAAGTGGAAGGTCATAAGAGGAGAGGAAGGCCAAAGAAGAGATGGTTGGATTGTGTGAAAGAGGACATGTGTGTAAAAGGAGTGGATGATGAGTTGACGAGTAATAGAGACGAATGGAAAAGATTGACATATTTTTCCGACCCCACTTAAATGGGATAAGGGTAAGGAGATGATGACACTATTTTAGAAGAGGGTATTACAACAAGAAGTGGAAGAATTAGTTCATCTGTAAATTTTTTTTTTTTTAATAAGAAACGTTACTATTGTGATCATATTATTAATTTATTATCTTCCTAGGCCGAACGAGGCTGGACTAGGGCCCACTTTGCATACACCTAGCTACGCCACTGTGCTCTGCTTGACAGCGCAAGCACTCTTAGTAATCCAGTTACATGAAAAGTTGATATCGAATAGGTACACACGATACAAGATTTTTATACATGACGGCCTCCGTGAAAAGCGCGATGAATTTACAAGACGGAGGTCGTGGGGATCGTCCCAGCCGGGGATTCGATCCCCGGCTGTCTTAATTAGTCCCGGTCTGTTCGGTCTCGGTCATTATCATTAACATCTGATAGTGATTGTTATGAGGTTAAACATATCCTAACCATAATCCCTAAGAATAGTTTAATTTTTAACTTTTAACCGGAAAACAATGCTGCTGTACTTTGAAGAGATGGCTTACTTTTGGAAGATTTTCCCATGTTTATGAATAGTTTATGAATGATTCTGGTTGCCATTATTAGTAGGTATGTCTAAATAAATAAATAAACAAATAAGTTTAACTTATTTGTTTAGGTTTAGGTGGGTCTACGCTCCAAATCTCCTCCCCTATAAGAAGAGAGGCCTGGGACCTAAATGGTCCCCTACAGAGCCAGCCTAGCAATTAGATAATAGCCTAGAAAATTATCCTAGAGTTATGAAAATATTTTATAGATTTTGTTCTGATTTCTCAAATTTCAAGATTGCCACGTCGTATGTTTGCCGCTAAGCAAGCTAACTTTGAGATTCGTGGTTTCAAATCAAAGTTCCGAAAATAAATTCGAAACCGTGAAACAAGTTCCTGAAACTTGTCCAACGTTATTATAATTGAAATAATCTCGAACTGGCAGAAGATTGAACACGAATCACGATACAATCAAAGCAATATTTAACTCTCGCAAAGTTTGAGATAGCTCCCCAGTTGCCAAGAATCCGCACTCGGAATCGATTTGAGCTTGAAATTACTCGTTAATCGATTCTGATTCAGCAAGTTCTCGATAGAAATGGAGTTGCAGATTTCAACTGGATTAAATGTTTGTACTTTGTAACGAAACTTGTTTGGGCGCCACTTGTGTGGAGCGCTAGTTTGATGGATTCCATCGCGGAGTCTCAGTCGGATAACTCTTGTCTTACAATATATCCACGTCTAATACTCGTATACTAGCTACATAAATAAACTAGCTTTAAGTGCTATACAAAACTACTAGCTGACGCTTGCGGTTTCACCCGCGTGGTTCCCGATCCCGTATGAATATGGAGATAACATATAGCCAATAGCCTTCCTCGATAAATGGGCTATCTAACACTGAAAGATTTTTTCAAATCGAACCGGTAGTTCCTGAGATTAGCGCGTTCAATCAAACAAACAAACAAACTCTCTGAAAAATTCAATTCAGATCTTTTCCGCCGTTGACCTTTGATTGATTGTAACAAAAATTTTTAAAATAATCGATTGTTTTATTTTTCTAACCTATTGCAGAATTTCTCAATCTTTCTAAAAAGTGTTCAAAATAAGATGCTCCTACTCCAATACAGGTTCGCAATGGGTCCTCAGGGTAGGCATTTTTGCATCTATTAAGTGCACGTCAATTATAATAAAATCTATACTAATATTATAAAGAGGTAAAGTTTGTAAGTTTGTAAGTTTGTCACATTTTTTAAATGGGGTAATCTTCGGAACTACTGGTCCGATTTTTAAAATTCTTTCACCAGTAGAATGCTCCATTATCGGGGAGTGCTATAGGCTATATTCTATATTGGTATCATATATATTAGCCGAGTTATCATAGTTTTTGTCATACAGGTCGGACTGAAAATCCTCTTAAACAGACTTATTCGCATGCGCTGCCTTAACTATTGTGTAAAATTTAAATTAATGTATGGAGACTTTATGTATCTTTAAAAGTTCTACAAAAAAATTCGCAATACCATATATCTATCTTCTATATATTAGCAGATATAGTACCTTTTGTGTTTTAAAAATTATTAATTTTATATACTTAGGTTTACGTCATTATTTATACAACTAAACTTTAATCCTTATTAAAATAAATTATTTAATAATCACAAGGATATTATGGAGATAAGATTTGCCCTTTACAGTATGTTAATTACTTAAATAGTTTCGGAGATAATACAAAATTTCTAAAAGACGCAGAAATTCCGCTACATGACGCCCGGCGCTCTCATTTACGTAGTTCCCGTGTGAGTATGGTGATCAAACATAGCCTATAACACTCGCAAATAACGTAGCTTTCTATTGGTAAAACAATTTTCCAAATCGGTCCAGTAGATCCAGAGATTACCTCCTACAACCACACGAACTTTACCTCTTTATATTATTAGTATAGAAGTCTCTATTCCTCTTGGTCATACCACCACTCTCGAAGGACTGGACCGATTTTGCTAAGGGTAGGAGTAAGATAGAGAAGTTACAGGGTAGGGTAGGGTACGGGTAGGGAAGCGTAGGGGTAGTGTAAGGGTAAGGTAGGTTTAGGGCCGGGTTTAGGGTAGTGGTAGGGTAGGGGTAGAGGTAGGGTAGTGGTAGGGTAGGGGTAGGATAGGCGTGAGATAGCGGTAGGGTAGATGTAGGGGTTGGGTAGGGTAGGGTTGGGGTAGGGTAGGGTAGGGGTAGAGTAGGGTAGGGGTAGTAGTAAAGTTGACATCGAAATTTACGCGGACGAAGTCGCGGGCGTCCGCTAGTAAATAAATAAAATAAAAAAGCCTTTATTCTAGTATCCATTTACAATTTTAACTTACAATCTAACATTAATAAAAAAGAAATAATACACTAGATACAAGTCGCCTGTACGGCGTAGGCCTCCCCCAAATCTTTCCATATTTTCCTGTTTCGGGCTGTACGCATCCAGGCCGTGCCAATCGTTTGTGAGAAGATGACGTGCCACGTCAATTATATGAGGTGCTAATGAGGTTTGGACTTTGAAGAGAGGATTATTCACTAATGGAATTTCAATCTTACTAATAAATAAAACATTAGTTTATCAGCAGCTCTGTTTATTTAATCTGCTCAGTTTCTATAGCTACTGGTAGTTCAGTACAAGGCTAAGCAGTTTGAAGTTAGTTCAAGAGATACACAGATTCGTGATATAGTATCTACTTACTAGATGGAGGTTTTTTGTTATGGTCAACAATGCCTGATGGAAAGCAATGATGAGGTCTAAGATGGGATGTTCTTGCTCAGAAAGTGCCAGTTTACTCTTGTCTGAAAGGCATTCAGTTTGTAGGCAGGAAACACAGACGCCTGAAGGGCATTCCACACTTTAGCAGTTCGAATAAAAAACATAAATAGAGACAGGTACTCCCAATATATTACTCCTCTATGTACTCGATATGGCCGTGATAGCCCAGCGGATATGACCTCTGTCTCCGATTCCGGAGGGCGTTGGTTCGAATCCTGTCCGGGACATGCACCACCAACTTTTCAGTTGTGTGCATTTTAAGAAATTAAATATCACGTGTCTCAAACGGTGAAGGAAAAACGTCGTGAGGAAACCTGCACACCGGAGAATTTTCTTAATTCTCTGCGTGTGTAAAGTCTGTCAATCCGCATTGGGCCAGCGTGGTGGACTAATGGCCTAACCCATCTGTGAGAGTGAGTGTGAGTCGAGCTCAGCAGTGAGCCGAATATGGGTTGATAATGATGATGTACTCGAGCCTCCGAGGCTGAGGATACGATGACGAGTCGTAGGTAAAATATCGCGCCCGCTAATTATTCACTAGTGGAATGTTTGGCATTGTACAAATCCGAAGTGGAGTGAAGTTATTCGCGTACGAACCTAGTCCATACAGCAGAATTAACATATAAATTGTTTTGAATCCGGCGTCTCCATCCCGTTAAATTATTTCGCGAACTTCGCAAATTTACATGGTAATTGCCAAAACTCGAGATTATTGTTGAGATCACGATTGTCCTCGCCGCTTAGATAGATGTGTATATCTGGAAATTAATAGTGACACCGTAATATGCGTACAAGTTTACTTTGCCGTTAATTCATGATTTATATTCAAGATAATTATTATTTTTAAGCTATTGCATAACTTTTATCGCAGGCTTTCAGCGCGGCGACCGAATTAAGAAATTCCGTAACGAAAATAAACCTAACACCCAAGCCGTGCATCAAGTTAACATTTCGACGTTATCATATCGACTCAACTGGACAAGGTGGTGCGAAACTAAGGGGCAAAATTTATTCCAGCTCAAGCTTCTTATATTTTATATTATTTTCTAAAGAAAAAAAAATACTGCATTAGCCCTTCCAGTAGTATTGCTGTAAAAATAGAGTAACTTCTTCCGTTTTCCCAATATTTCCTCTGCTGCTTTGGTCGTAGCGTGATGAAAAGTATACTATAATCTGCCCTGAGTATGAAGAATAATTGTACCAAGTTTCGTTAAAATCCGTGGAGTAGTTTTTGTTTCTATAACGAACATACGGACAGACAGACAAAATTTTACTGATTGCATTTATGGCATCAGTACCGATCACTTATCACCACCTGATAGTTTTGGAAATATATTTCATGTACAGAATTGACCTCTTTACAGATTTATTGTAAGTATGATAAGATAAAATAATTATAAGAAATACGGTGTATATTTCTTATAACTATTTTATCTAATAAATGTTCACCCAGAGTCGGGGTAAAATTACGCTAGCGCTATTACCCCTGGATGCCAAGGCCTAACTATTAACCTTAAGGCCTAAGGACCTTTGGGCCAAATAAGCGCCAGCTCTGGATGGCAAGGCTTAACCTTTGGGCCAAATAAACGTTAACGCTTCGAAAATTTTAAAATGTATAGAAATGAAATCTGTCATTCCCATATATTTTAGTTTTCAAAGCGTTAGCGTTTGTAGAAAGAGTCGACGTGCCACATGGCTACAGGCCCCTTTAGTGAGCCGTTAAAATAGGCTGATATGAATGATGAATACTTAAGCATAAATAGACTATGCTCTGTATTAAAAAAATATACTTTATCAAAGACAACAATTTTAAATTAGACTCATACCAGAAGCTAAGCTTTAAAAGTGGGTACCTACACAAAATTTTGTATAGCAGGTATTCAAGAGGAGTGTAACGGAAGTGAGGATGATGCTTTTCATCTCAAATTACATTGCTCTCGTGAATTTCAGTAGGAAGAAGTACGTACCTACGTATTCAAAGACAAGTTTTGTATTTATTCAAAAGTACAGACTTTACTCGTATTCAATTTAAGTAACTTTAGGGGCGTTGAATTATATTTGCTATACTACGAGTAGTTTCAGCTTCGTATACCTCATTCCTGTGAAAATCTATGCTAATTAGCTCCTACCAGTTTTTTTTTTATTTGGAAGGTCAGAAGGGTAATATTGGTCACAGTTGGACGTCAAGCGGTTTCACCCAATTGTTTCCGTTCGCGTGGATATACTGGGATAAAATACTCGCTAATAATGTGGCTTTTCATTAGTGAAAGAATTTTTAAAATCGCTTTAATGGTTTAGACGTGAAAGCATAACAAACAAACTGGAACATTAAACTATTTGGCCAATATTGTAAAAAAAATGCATTTACGTATGAATTAATGAATCTAATATAGCGGAATAAAGCAATCAGCTTTGTACATACGAAATATACATGTCGCGAAGCTGAAGTGGCAATGGGCGGGGACGTTAGGGTCCCAAGGTCCCATCGGCTCTTCGAATGGCTGCAATGGCGACCTCGCACTAGAAAGCGCAGTGTTGTTCGATCCCCCAGCAGGTGGACTGACGATATCAAGCGAGTCGCAGGGACTCGCTGAATGCAGGCGGCTCAGGACCGTGATGTTTGGAAGTCCCTAGAAAAGGAATATGTCCTGCAGTGGACATCCATCGGCTGTATGATGATGATGGGATGTAAGAGGGAGGCTAGTACCAGTCAGCCTCCTCAACTGCCAACCTCACCTGCTCGTGACCACCCTGCAGATTAGCCAACGAGGCTCTGGCGACCGACTAATGGCGGTATAACCATTCTCAACTGGCTGGATTTTTACAAATGGCATAGGTTGACGCTGGTTTCGGGCAGCAGCGCCACCGGTGCGAAATCCATGACATCCCGCATGCCCTGCGAATGACAATGACATCCCGCATGCCCAGCCGGCGTGGTTATTCTTTGGGCATTAACCTATATGGATAAAGCCAAATGAATTATCCACAATTTACAAAATTTTAAACAAACTTTTTCGTCCGTCCAAAGCATCTGCAGCAACGCACAACACCTGAGCAGATTCTGATTAAAGTTACTCAACTCTAATTGGAAAACTTGTGCTGATTAGATTGTTTTCAGAAGGATTAGGTACGTTTAACCCCCCCAAATTAATATTCAGGAAGATGAACTTTTCGTACTAAAAGTTTAATTAAATTATTTACCCGATCATTCGGTAATACCCAATCCCAGTAATAACAACCCAATGTCTGTGGCAATATTTTTGTTATTGAACAAATAAAACCAAATTCATTTTGATATTTTTCAAATATTTTTAACACAGTGGTGTGCGTGGTGGATTTACAAGACGGATGTCCTGGGTTCGATCCCCGGCTGGGCTGATTGAGGTTTTCTTAATTGGTCCAGTTCTGGCTTAAGGCAACCAACCGGCAAAGACGTAGCGCCAAGCAATTTAGCGTTCCGGTACAATGGATGTCTTGTAGAAACCGGGGTGTGGATTTTCATTTTCCTCCTAACAAGTTAGATTGCATCATCACTTACCAACAGTCAAGGGCTAACTTGTAAAGAATAAATAAAAAAAACTTCCTTGGTTCATAGTTATCCTGTGTGAGAATCACGAGGTCCTGGGTTCGTGTTCAAGGTAGGGTTAAGAAATACTAAGCTTTTATTGATTCCAAGAAATTCTCTGTATAAATTCTAAGGTAAGGGTTGGAAAGTTGGCAGGCCCCTTAACTCGAAAAGCACGTTATGACTCCGGTCGCGGTTATTACCGGAGTTAGATAAGCACACATACCACCAAGTTTCCAACCCTGAACTCCTTGAAAAGTTCCATAGTCTGATCCAGGGCTCGAACCCTGGGCTCCGTGATATGAGACGATAGTTACTTACTACTTAAATAAAGTAGAGTAGCTCCTAGCACTATAAATACCAAAAGGCTGCAAAGTTTACGGCCTCAGAAGTGAAGAAACGATAAACTTTGGAAACCAATTTCAAAAGCGAAAACGATATTTTGGGCGCATATTCGCGTAATTTTTACTGAAAGCCCCGCACGGGATCTTGGAACGTAATCAAATAGTGAAGAAGGCCAATTTTCCGTGTGAGCGCCCCGGACCTAGCGCTGCCGTACCGGCCAAATTAACCCGCTCTGGAACTTCTACAATGGTCATAAAAAATTACAGGAAATTCGAGTCGACTCTATATTAATGTCTTAGCTTATAGATATAGATAAGCTATATGTAAATAAATATAATGATATTAAATACAGCGGAAAAGTTTGTGTTTTTGTATACAGGAAGAAATTTTTTTTAGTACAGATATTTTTATATTTTGTACATAAACAAAATTTAATGAACACGTATTTTTTCTTTTTTTTTTTAACTCAAAAATAACAAAATTATCGTTAACTAAAGTTATTTACGTTTAAACAGAATTTAAGGGTCACCCTATCGCTGTACTAGGTAATAGGCAACTACAAAATCAGCTGGTAGGTACTACGTTAGCGAGCGCCCGCGCTGAGGGCCGTTGACCTTTGTGCGTTTATTTTATTTTTGTTTGATACCTATTATTTTTTATAATAATTAAAGGTCATCACTTTTGAGCTGAGTACCGATATTCTCTTCATACTTTATTGGGCTTAGGACCATCAATAATGCCTGAAGTGCATGCGTAATAATAATGAACTACCTATGAACCTATGAACTTTCGATTGAAATAATAAAATACAAATGATGATTATTATAACGCAAACTTTTGCATTAAAGACGTATTTAAAAAATTGTAATCAGCTTATTTACATTAATCAATGATATCTACTTACTAAGTTTGTTTTTGTTAATTTTAAAATGTTAATCACTGTATTTTAACAATTGTTCGAAATGAAGTCCATTCCTTTCAAGGCACAACCGAACACGTTTTAATAAATTAGTTTATTTAAAACACTTGTTCCTCACATTAGGCACTGCGGGGTTCAGGATTCCTTGGGCTCGTAGCCTAGGAACACAATACAGTCGCATCATTTCGTAATATTCGCGATTTGAAAATCCCGACATAGTGGCTTGCACATGCGATTTATTAATTAGGTAACTTAAATGCGCACGCGACGGCAGATTGTCTGTCACTGGTCGCCCATCGGCAATTCGGTAGGCGTCCTCAGGGATTTTTCGATCCCCTCACCTCTGCCGCCCCCGTCAGCCGAAGCCGAAGCGATATGCCTACGGCCGGTATTTCTTTGTCGGCGTCTTGCAAAGTGCCGCCAGCAGTTGCGCAGTTTGTTTGGTAATGTGTCCATTATTTTGTTATTTCTGAGACATAAATTGAAAAAAAAATATTACATAAAATGTATCGAACTGTTTGTAGATTTATGTTCTATTAATGATACAGAACCACGAAAAAAAATATCCGCACTAAAGACCGAATCACCCTGTATAGGTATGTACGAGTATGATCGTTTCTTTAAAAAGCCTAGTTTCTGGATTTTCTTAAGTTTTCTTCAAATGACCAATTGGATTGCAAACAATATTTTTGTACCTATACGATGTTGATAGTCCGAGGACTGATATAAAGTAACTTGAATAGGTGAGGGAAACTGTATAAGAGTCTCATCTTTAAAATTCAATAATTCATCTTGAAAATTTAAGTTTTATTAATTCTCTAGGTTACAACTTTATATAAAGTAACAATCCACGTGGGCATGATTTGTATAGTCATTAGGATAGTATCATTCATTGTATTTTTTCTCAATACAAAAAATATAATTGTAAACAGGTATAACTTGATAAACGAAGGACTTTCCTACAAACTTCCCTTGTTTACTTTTTCGTGACAAAAATTAGCCTTATTTTCTGCTTCAAAGTCCAATTTTTTATTTTATTCTTTACAAGTTAGCCCTTGACTACAATCTCACCTGATGGTAAGTGATGATGCAGTCTAAGATGGAAGCGGGCTAACTTGTTATGAGGAGAATGAAAATCCATACCCCTTTCGGTTTCTACACGGCATCGTACCGGAACGCTAAATCGCTTGGCGGTACGTCTTTGCCGGTAGGGTGGTAACTAGCCACGGCCGAAGCCTCCCACCAGCCAGACCTGGAGAAAATCGTAATCTGCCCAGCCGGGGATCGAACCCCGGACTTCCGCCTCGTAAATTCACCGAGCATACCACTGCACCACGGAGGCCGTAGAAATTTTACCTCCATATCACAGAATATAAATAATTATTATAATAAGTAGGTTTGATCCAAATCAAAATCTATTTCACAGTCAAGTCGTGAAAAGGCACATACATACTAACTTTCGCATTTATATTTTCCTTCTGCAAATCTGCAGCTATTGTGGAGGAGTTTTCAATAGTGGCATCATGCGGTAAACGGATTGCGATGTCTAGTTAGAAGGAATCAAATCTACGTGTAGGCGACCCGAACACGCCTAACTCGAGCCGAGCAAGTAATTGAGCTGCTGGCTTCGTATCCTACTACTTTGAGTGCTCTTTTACTTGGTTTTTTTTTCGCGCATAATGTAGTGCAGTTGAAAAAACTACACAAGCTACTAAAGTAGGAGCTACACCTGCAAAATAGCCCGATAATCATCATTATCGGGCTATTTTAACGGCCCACTACAGAGCTAAGCCTTATAGGAAAGGCATATGTAGCTTAGACCCACCACGCTGATATAATGCGGGATGGCGGGCGTAGGCTTCATTATCAATATCATTACCAACCTATTTTAATTGCCCACTACAGGGCCACACCTCTCTCCTTATAGGAGACAGATATGGAGCTCAGATCCGCCACGCTACTCAAATGAAACAATTTAACATTGTTAATGATAACCGACTAGATTAGAATGATAATAACCGGCTGAGAATCTTTTAATAATAATATAACTGTTTTTTTTTTAGAAAGAAAAGCTCCTAGTATCTAATTATGTAGGTACATATCTCATAAGCCCCAGAAATCGAATCCAGGATCGGATCCTCGTGTTCCGTTACCACATACTCGTACGCTAACAACAAAGTAGCTGGGAGATGTCCCGTAAATAGTGCGTCATACTCTACAGGGTTATAGAAAACAGATTAAAGAGGTCTAAGGGCGGACGAAGTCGTGGGCATCCGCTAGTTATGAATATTTATTTCGTACTACCCAGCAAATTACAGTTTTTAAAATATCCGATCACTTATCGAAACAAGTCTCATTAAAATTAGTATTCTGTCAGTCGATGGTCAGCCGTTATAAAATGGGCAACCCATATGAATAAACAGAACGTTGGGCTTTCGCATTTTGTGGTTTTATTTACGAGGCCCACATTATATTAATGGAGCAATCAAATTTATCAGCCATTGTGAAGTATTGTGTTTTAACAATATAACGCTTTGGGGAATTCGGGTGTGCTGTTATAAAATCAATTGGTTATTAATGTAGAACGCGTTTAATTTTGGAATTATCTAAAGTAGGCTTAAAAAAATTTACTTCTTGTTTGTTCTCGCCTGATGGAACAACCCAGTGTCGTATTGACCCGCATTAGATATCGTAGTTAGTCTACGCTTCGAATTTCCTCTCCAATATAGCCTTTATCTGGTGCTTCCCGGAGAACAAATAGTCAGTAGACAATATTCATTTACTTCAATTTTTTTATTTATTTATTATTCTACAAAAAAAAAACATTTAAAAGCCTAAACATAGTGCAACACAACTACAAGGTTTTACTGTGCACTGATTATTATTACGTAATACAATATTTAAGAACATGCCAGAGAATTATCTTAATTCTCTGCGTGTGTGAAGTCTTCGCATTGGGCCAGCGTGGTGGACTTGTCCCTCTCATATTGAGAGGAGACTTGAGCTCAGCAGCGAGCCGAATATGGATTGATGACGACGAATGAAGCATTATATAATGGATGTATTATTGTTGTTCGTTGGGCCTCGTAAATTACCTACGCGCGTTCGTCGCATCGGAATTCGTCGTATCTGTCGTCATGCGACGTACTCGTAGCATTGCGACGGTTTTGATGTATTGCGGTAGCAGTTATGCTGTAATTTGTTGTTGTACTGTTATTGTTTTACCAGCTGACAATCAGAAGAAGGTTATCCTAACGGAAAAATAACCCATATTTATAGAATCCCATTTTTGTTTCTCTGTCTGTCTGTCAAGACTTTTTACCTCGGGAACGCGTAATAATAACTCAGGTCTACAGTCCTTTGAAGGTGTGGAAATTACTTATATAAAATTGTATGTACTCGTAAAACTTATCCTAACTTTAAATTATAAGTGGGGGTTATCTTAACAATTTAAATCTAGTTTGGTCATTGTACCCACGCAAATTTTCACTAAAACCGGGTCAAATTGTCTTCAATGTCCTTTATAGTTTTTTACTCAATCAATAAAACCAAGGACTGAAAATGTGGTACAGAGATTGAATATATTCCCATATTCTATACGGGTGAAACCGAAGAGCACAACGAACATGATAATATGTTGATCATAATAACAATATATTACAACAAAGATCATAATACTTGCCTTGTACACAAGTGGTTCATATACCAAGTAACAATTACGTTACAACGTAATACGTAGAAATTTATGGTCTAAGAGCTGGTCGACATTTTAAAATAGGTATTTGATTTGTAAACTTGTACTGTATTCCTATAATACCCTAATATAAAACTGAAGACCTGGCTGAGGGCATTTTTCTTACAAAAAATACTTGAGAACACATGGTTCCATTATTTAGAAAACACTGAAAGAATTTTTCAAATCGGACCAGTAGTTACTGAGATTAGCACGTTCAATCAAACATACAAACGAACTCTTCAGCTTTATAATATTAGTATAGATATATGTAGTAGGTAGGTATTTGATTAAATATCTAATTTAGCCAGATTATTTAGTCGAGTCTTTGACTTAGCAAAATAACATGGGTGGGTCTAACATGCGACCGACGACATATCTCGTGAACTAGGACGAAAGAGATAAAAATGGGACGACTCCATCACCATTGTTCGATATTTTGTCTATTTTCTTCATTTGGTCGCACGCTAGGCATACCTACTGGAATAGCATCAAAACTATATTGCAACAAAAATGTTAAAAAACTGGCTTTTTTTTGTTCTTTAAATATAAGAAAGGTACAGGAACAATTTTCAGCGTAACTCAATCTCCTACCCAAAAATGTTGACAAGCTAAGTCAAAAGTCACAATTTATTAATTTCAAAGTAAACTTAGTTTACAAGCATGTTTTGAAACGTCAGCTCTCGGACTATCAGCTCAACGCTGATTGAAACACCGAATTGAGATCGTCCCAGAGCACTCCCTGATAATGACACGCTGTAGACTTGATAGCTCAATATTGCATCATAAACGTATCGTGTGCGCTGTTTCAATTTGGAGGCTTTTACCTGAGCATTGACAAGGGCTCCAATTTTCTATAGCTACCCTTATAACGATGACATACGAAAAGATAGATATATCTGAATGCTATTTCAATTTGGAGGCTTTTACCTGGGTATAAAGAAGGGTTCCAATGTTCTATAGTTAATTATAATATAAGACACATGAAACATCCTACTAATATTATAAACGCGAAAGTTTGTATGGATGTTTGTTTGGATGTATATTACTTTTTAACGCCGCAACTACTGAACTAATTTGGCTGAAATTTGGAATTGAAATGGATTTTACTCTAGATTAACACATAGGCTAATTTTCATCCCAGAAAATCCATTTAGCCCAAGTGATTTGCTTGTTGTTCTATTGTGCTTCAATTTGAAAGTTTTTACATGGGCACAAAAAAGGCATAAATTTTCTATAGCTAACCGTAATATGAGATATGAAAAGATAGATAAATACCTGTATGCTAGTACAATTTGGAGGGTTTTACGCGGGTATAAAGAAAAACTCCAATTTTCTATAGCTCCCCTTGAAATGATGGATATAAACTTAAATAAATAACATTTACTCGTAGGTATGTACGTGTTATTTCAATTTGGAGGCTTTTACCTGATAGTACTTGTACCAACTCACCTGACCCAAGATTAAAGTCACAACCTTCCGAACAAAGTCCTTTAAGCTGCCGACTCTTTAATACCAATATACCTAAACCATAAAAATAGCATTTTTACGATAAACCCAATCGTCCAAGAGAGCTACGCGAATGCGAATATAAAGCTGGTAATACACATAAATAATCTTGGGCTTAAAATTACTTTCAGACAATTTGTCAGGAAAAAGTGTCTCGCCGAAACAAATGGTCCGAACCTTTTTCGGTGTAACGGAATTTTGTAATCTATTATTTTGAATAATATATTCTACCGCTAATGCGTTACTTTTCATACTATGTACGTATATAACTAGGACCGCAACTTCGGTCTTGGTACAAAGTTTTGCGTTACTATCCACAGCTTCTTCGGTACGCTAGAAAAACTGGCATGCTTGCTATGCAACAGTTCATGCAAGCCGATTCCCGCCGTGTTACCTTTAAAAATTCTAGCATATTTCATAATCTAGATATACGAGAAACCGGAGTTAGTATCACGCTGTATTAATTTCCTATTCTTTGGGATGGCTTACCTTCATCTGAATTCCATCCTTCGCCACTGCTATGCAAACCGCTCCTTCCTTCACCGCCTTTACGGTACACTCTCTTCTCTTAGACAGAGTTCTCAATCCGAACGGAATCCCCCAAGGCTATATGATCTGGCCTCTTCTGAGTTGTCACTAAGAAGAGTTACCCAGTAAATAGTTCCGTTCCACATTCACTCTTTTTTTATTGGAGCAGGACAAGATTCAAAGCCTTCCTCCTTGTAGAAGACGGGTCCCTAGAAGAAGGAAGGCTTATCCCTGTAATGAACCATCAAACCGGCTGACGATTGCATTAAAGAAGATATAATAAGAGCCGTGTCCACCTATGCGACTATTGGCTGTTGATTGTGATAAAGATGATGATGGTTTAAGATGTACTATTTATTACCTAACATTACAAGTTTTTATATTTGGAAGGTACTTTCTTATTATTTTGATTTTTTTTTACAGGAGATCCCTTAGGTAGGCGCGCTTTAGCCTTCTAACATCTATTGGATGACCGAGGGCAGTAGCAAGTTTGTTTTCATGGGTGTTAATGCGATTTTTATAGCAGATATTTATTGATCTGAGTTCAACCTCTTCTTTTACTGTTTTTATGTCAAGATACTCAAAGTTCCGATATCTTAGTGAACCATGGAGCATTTGTGATGGTTTTTAAAACTTTATTCTGAAATATTTGTAGTATTTCCAAGTTTGAGTTCAATGCCGTAGGTCCGCACTGGTTTTATTACTGTTTTATAAATGAGCAATTTATTACTAAAAAAAAAACAAAATAATAAGTATGTACAAATGAAATACAAAAATTAACAAATAAAATAAATTAGCATGGCCTTCAATGGAAGGTCAGCTACACATGCCATGAAGTACCCACAAGCAATTTGCTTAAAGCTGTTGCAGCTGATTGCACAATAGTAATGAATTTAAAAAAAAAAGAATATTTGGAAGGTATTAAAGCAGTATAAAGCTGGGAAACTATATTGTTGTCAGCTGTCAGAGTAAACTTTAATCGCAACTCCCCGAAGTTTCGCAAGCCCAGGGAACTTTCGCGATTTACAGGACACATTGCTTTCCGATATTGCTCCTTTTATAAATTGTTTCTAAAATATTTTTAAGAGGGAAAACTTTATAAGATTTCGCTCTCCTAACGGACAGTGTTATTTAATGACTTAATCGAAACAAAAGTTGTTATAATAACTAGTATAATAAATGCGAATGTTGAGTTTGTTTGTTACGCTTTCATGCCATCAGTAAACCGATTTTCAAAATTCTTTCACCAATAGAAAGCTACATTATCGTCGAGTAACTTAGGTAATGTTTTACCCCCGTATTCCTACGGGAACAGGAACTACGCGAGTGAAACTGCGGTCCGTCGTAGCATAGAATATCTGGACATTTGCTCAATCTGGATTTTTTCACAGCTACAAAGTACAAATATGCTACAATAAAATTACGATAAAGTCTACTTTTGTGAGTAATTCGTAATGTGACTTCAAACTCAAACTTAAAATTTACTAGTAGGACCTCGCAGTTTCACCCATGTAGCTCCCATTCCTTTTGGAATACAGAGATAAAATAAAGCCTATGTTACTTCCTAATAAAATACCTTTCCGTCTTGCGAAGGAATTTTTCAAATCGGTCCAGTTTTTGAGTTTATTTGTTACAAAAAATAAAAAATATATCTTTCCTCTTTATAATATTAGGTAAATTTTGTCTTTTCTCTCATTTATTTAATTATTAACAATGTTATACATACAAAATATAAACAACACTATTAAAAACTTATAAAAAAATAACCCTCCCACTGCGAGACATCTGAGTGTTCAAGCAACCGGTCAGGGCTCCAGAGTGAAGAACCTCTTCACAATACGCGCCGTCTCGAGGATAACTGCCTTCTGTATCCGACCCTTGATCCAGCAGTTTAGCGAAAGCTTCATAAGGTGTTGGTCGAAGCTTTTTGCTATAACACCATTGACTGTAACGACTATCGTAAAAATAATAATAATTAATAGTTGACTCAACATTCCACATGGCGGTAATCTCGAGAGCAAGATCTAAGTATTTTGGTAATTTTTTCTATTATTATATTTTTATATATTATTATTACTATTCCTAGTAAATTTTCAACTATCCCTACCCTACCCCTACCCTACACTACCCCTATCCTACCCCTACAAAGTTTTCTAATTATTATTAATATGAACTTTATACAATAACAATAAAGCTCAAATTGACTACGTTTTAATTAGAAAACATTTGTATGGGAAAAAGAAAAAGGCTATTTTTATGGTTTTTTCCGGAAATTATTCGATTTTATCTCGCCGCAAAAACCATTCTAGAACTTCAACGAACATTTAAAAAAAAGAATTAGCCAAATTGGTCCAGGCGTTGTTGAGTTAAGCATTTTTATATTATAGATATTTAATATATGGTCCAATAACTTAATCATAATGAAGATGACTAATAAACACTGTTTTTGATTAAAGTCAGTCAACAGTGAATCACTCTAATGATCCACTTCCGGAGATAAGCTTTAAACTGGGCGCCATTTAAATGAATTACTCAACACTTCCCGGATTAAACTTCCATGGGCGGGGAGGGTGCCTGTCTCTCCTTTCTATAAGAGATAAAAATCAATAAAAGGGGAAAAACATAAATATTAAAAAGAAATCAAAAATATCTACTCGTACTTCTGTCTTTTCGTAATATCGCAAAAACCTTTTCGTTAATCCAAATTCATTTAGGTATAGATATATTGTTATTTTTATTTCATTCCAATGAGATCATCTATCTATATATCTTCTATAGGTACATAAATAAAAGTGAAAGTCGAAATTACGAAAGCTTATTTTAAGCTTAATTTAACTGTATTAGGTTACCTTTGAACTTGTTTTTGGTTTCCTAGATTTTTTTATGAAAACTGTGTGGCCGCATTTTAACTTTTTGCAGTAAATAATTTCTATTGCCGGATCTTAAACCAAAAGTTGAAATTTGGCAGGGAGGTAGTTTATAGTTAGTAGGTATAGTGTGCGCGAACATTACCCACAGTTAAAAAATTACTGTAGACATTCGCTAAGAACGGATTTTGAGAAAGGCCCGATTAAGAATGTCAAAGTCAGCTAGTTGTTCATATTTGTGTTATTAGGAAGGTAAGGTATCCAAACACACAAATACACGGAATAGTAAATGAACTTTTGAAATAGTGCACATATCTGCAATAAAGAGAGTTTGTCGTTTATTGTAATAAAATTTAAATTTTTGATAAACCACCAAAGGTCAAGAAATTATTAATTAATATATTCATGACACTCGATCAAGTCATCAATATTCTCATTCAGTGCTTTTCTTTTGAGAACCCACTCGGGTATATTTGCAGACATTCGGTTACTCTTCCCTACTTTCAACCTCCAGAACTTTCAAAAGGCTCAACCAATTCTCATCAAACGTCGCCTTCAGCTTCATCGTCACCTTTCATCCAAAAAAAACCTAATTGATTGACAGATTACACTGTAGCATTAAAGCATAGACTTGTAGATAGTTGATTTATCGGCTAACTTTTAAAATTCCATTTAGTCTACCAAATTAGTCTATTAATATATTGCAATTTAAATGTTTTATTTTAATTGTCGATAACTGTAAGTTAATTTAATTCGGGTTCTTGAAACACAAGAGCGTGAACAGTCCCAAAATAACTGAAAAATAAAACCACCGCTCAGTTTAATCGCTTAAATAAATAACCGAACACTTCTCTGAATAAATCTTCCATAGGGTATGGACGTGTTTCATCGGGGGGCCGCTGATAAATTGCGCGAAATTCAATTTAAAAGGGTAATGTTTGTGTCCCTATTACGACGTCACTCGACGCCCGCTATAAACTCTGTCGGTCCGCTGAACAATTGAAATATTGAGGCCTGACATACCTTACTCCCATAAAAATATTGGCCAAGTCACATGTCCTCAAAGTTATTTGTCCCGTGGACCATGCTCAGTGGAGCTAGCATGCGACCAATGACATAAATCGTTAGTGCCCCTCCATACTAAAGAACGAACAATTTTATGTCATTACCCAAAGACGTGCACGCACATCTTATCTTAGTACGTAACAAGCGCATGAGTGAGTGGACGTGGATTTAAAAAACATTCTCTGTTTTTTTTATTTTAATCCCTTAATTATGCATTCGTGTTCATTTTGGAAGTGTAAAAACACAAGCCACAACATGAATAAAGAGAAATGTGTTACGAGTGCGGACGTACTCAATGTGCGATCGATGACTGACATATCATCACGTTAATTTAGTCATCGCGGCTAGTTGCCTCAACAGAAGGGATAGCATTTTTTACACAAAGAATCCCCTGATAGCCTGGCTGTCCAGCGCGGAAATGCAGCCAGTATTTTTGCTCCATTCCACATGGGTATGGTTTGTACAATTATTGAGATAAGTTAGCTTCATTTCTTTAATGTATTCATTCTCAATAAAAAAAAATATAATCTCGTTAAAAGAATTAGACAAAATTTCCTGGGAAAGAGTAGTCCCAGGCCCATCTATTTCATTACAACGCAATGAAGGGGATAGCGATATTTCTGGCTGCGACGCAATTGGTTGTCTTTTATCTATTTCTCTTCGTTGGTCACATGTTAACACTACAGAATGGAATGGAATGATGGAATGGATCATAGAACTGGAATTCTGGATTGGTCATTAAAATGAGATCATTAGATTCTTTTTACTTCTAACAAGATTTCAGTAGCAGCCTGGACTTGGAAATGGCAGTGTTCCTTGTGTATTCCGTACATTGGGGAGAATGTACATGCATCCGTCACATATTACTATGATAGTGATAAATAAGTATTGAATTATAAAAATTACGCAATAAGTCATGTAAGTATGACAGAATGGTTTTCCTTTAAAAGTTCTAAAAGAAACAGCATACTGACTTTGTTTAAGGGTTTCCGCGCGAAGAAAGTCGCATGCTTTCACTAATATTACATATATCACGAAAATAAAACCTCAAGATCTCATAATTGAAAGTGTTTTATTTTACCATCAATATATAGTGGTTATCGGTGGGTTGATTCTACACCACTCACGTGGTAAATATCGTCCACTTTGAGAACGATTGGCCTAAGCCTTACTTTTGGTTTCCGATCACGGGTTAGGGTATTAAAGCGTCGACGTAATGGAAAGGATTTGGGAAGACGGAATGGCCTGTGTTACGTCACATTGCGTGGCATTCAGGACTCAGGGTTAGGGTGCCCCAGTATCCCTAAGTATGAGACTAATGTCTGAGACTTAGTCAACTTTTTTACGTAGAGGCGAATAACCTCTGGACACCGGTGTTGGTTAGTGTCAAACCCTCTAAAACGTAGCCTTAAAAATAATTGATGTGATGGACTTGCCAATGCACAACTTTAAGTAATGTGTTAAAAACATTTACTTAGTCGAGGTTCCTACTCTATTGATGAGTTCCTTAACGATAAAGGTACTTGGAGGCCATTGGATCAGCTTCCACCTTCACACAGGAAGTAAAACTATAAGAAATTGTAATTGTTATCAATTGTAAATTATAGTACTGTATGACTTTTTGCAAAAGAGCAACTGTTGTTTTCTTGCCGGTATCTTCTCAGCAGAACCTGCTTTCCCAACCGGTGGTAGAATCTTTACAAATAGTCAACTGACGTGTCAAAAGTGCTTGTAAACTGAGCCTACTTGAAATAAATGAATTTTGAATTATTAATGTATTATGCTCTAAGCTTTTAATTATACTAATACCTATTATAAAGAAGTAAAGTGGTTTTGTAGGTGATAATCTTTGGATCTACTAAAATGATTTTGAAAATTATTTTACCACTAGAGTGGTAGGTATTTGGTAGGTGGGTAGTTATTTTACCAATAAAGCCATGTTATTTGGTAGGTGGCTATATTTTATCCCCGTATTCACGAAAACGGGAACTACTCTAGTGAAACTCTCGGGGCGTTGGCTACTTGAAACTAAAATTAAAATTAATTGCTTTGCAGTATCATGGTGTTAATCCACATTAAAAAGAAGGTATAGGTAAATATGCATACGTATGCCAAATTAAATCCTCGATAAATCTCGTTAGGTCCTAAGGTCTGGAACGGCGACCCGCACTAAAAAGTGTGTGTCCTGCAGTGATATAATGATGATGATAGTGATGATGATAATGGTGATGATAATGATGATGATGATGATGATGATGATGATGATGAAATCTCGAACCACGACATCGTGATCCGAAGTCTATCCAATTGACCAACCTACACCATATTAAGAAATTTATAATCCCATTTATATACCTACCTCATTGGTAGTTTGATGCTGGAAAGAAAATAAAATTTTATATTAGGCAATATCTCCTTTTAGCTTATTAGATGTGAGTTGAGAAAAATTCCAAAAATCAAAAATATATAGAGATATGCATTGGAAGAGCAAGTTGACTGACCTCAATAACTATATTTTCTAAATTATAGATACCTGTTCAAGTGTTCAGTAAGAACAGACGTATAATTATCAGAAAGGAAAAAAAAACATACGCGTCGCATTGCGAACCTCCTCCTTGTTTTTGAAATCGGTAAAAAATAGATACTCTCCATAGATCCCCTGTAACGTAGATCCCCTTTCCTGTAAGGGGAGACCTGGCCATGTGTTGAAATATGCTGGGTGATGAGATACTCGTGATATGGAAGAATGTCAAGAATTCGCTGTTCCAAGTTCAAACGAATTGGTTTTTTAGTAATTGTGGCGTGAAGAATGCACACACAAACTACACATTTATAATATTAGTGTAATTAAAAAGAGGAGAATAAAACAATATACCTGTTTCTCTTCAATTTATTAGAAAGAGTATTAGAAATGGGTACAGTACAATGGGTTTGTGTTGGGTCCGTTTACCGAAGCTATTGAAGATTTTTATATCACGTTAAAAAATTTCGATCCTTCCTACAATCTACTCTTGGATTTTCGTGAATTAGTCGGCATGCCCGTGGATGTTTTGACGCAAATTGGACAGGCGTCAAGACATGCCGAAGCGTCGTTAGTGGTACTCCTAGATTTAACGAGATTGCCTCTCAGGTCTAGGGTTGACACCGCCCTGACATCGCGATATCTACTCGGCCATCCGTAATTGACACATTGGTACTAATAGACTGCCTAGTCGATAAAAAGATCTTGACCACGGAACTTTACCTAATGGTAAGGAATATTTAGGCACAAATACGTAATACAGCCAAGTGCAAGAAATATTTAGGGACTTCGTAATGATGTATCCAATGACAATCTATACTAATATTAGAAGCTGAAGAGTTAGTTTGTTTGCCTGAACGCGCTAATCTTAGGAACGAGATCTTAGACCTATTGAAAAATTCTTTTAGTGTTAGATAGCCCATTTATCGAGGAAGGCTATATATTATCCAAATATTCTTACAGGAACGGGAACCACGCGGATGAAACCGCACGGCGTCAGATAGTGTATAATATCATGTAATCCTGTATAACCCGCAGTGCAGTGTTGGCATTTCAAGGGTCGCTCAATGAATCACTCATGTTCATATATTATGTTATCTATGTTCTATGGTAGAACATTTAAGAAAACTCTTCAATATAAATCAACTAAGTGAATCAACCCACACCATAATACCGAACAAATATAATGCAAAGTTGAGTAAGTATAGAACTGTATAAATCTTCAACCAACTTAAACTCACAACGCTACTTCAAAGTTGGCATGCATGATAATGTTTGACTTTGCAACGACCGCTAACATAAGTTTAATAATGACAGTGATATTAAAACGCGCTTTTTAAGGCACGGGGTTATTATATCACCTAAAATAACATCCATAATTTTTCAGCCCGATCTTGTAACCGAAGCCAGGACCTGACAATTATGCCCTGTAACCTGTAATAAAGGTACACGACACAAAAACTTAACTTAAACTCTTACCAACTACCCTCAGGTTGATTTGATTCTTGGTATGCCCAGCGAAGAGTCGCTCTGTTTATAGAGGATGGTTTTCCACTTACCATAATTTTTGTCCGTCAATGATTAGGTATTATAAAAAGGTCTATTCAGGAACCATAAAAGACTTTAGGACAACCTCTGTCGCATTTGTATGTTTGACTCATTTGAGACATGAGGATTTCTGCCAGTTCACTTGTTAGCCGCAGAAAAGAAATTTTGTATTTTGACTCGCATTCGTATGTCATGCATCCGCAGTCGACAACCCTGAACTCGTCACAGTACAGCGCAGAGTAGATCGCTCGCTATTGCCTAATAAAGACTCCACGTATGGGATTTCAATTTGGGGGATTTTACTGAGGGGCTTCAATTTTCTGTAGCACTAACTGAGGCGTGATGTATTTGACGTCGCGATGTTAAGTTAATCAGTATGATAAATTGAGGTTTATTGATTCCATTCCTTTCGGACGGATTTTATGCGTATCACTTTGAGGAGAGCTAATAACTTTTCTTGTAGATTTAATTCTATGTAGGTATGTAACTGCTTATATACTGCAGATTTATAAGTATACTATTGTTATCGTATCGTATCGTGTATTAATAAATTTTTGCGCATTTTACGGAAGCGCAAAAAAACGCGCGATGGCTTCGGCTGGGCAATTTTACCCAAGCACAAAAAACCCGCGGCCATTGGCCCGGGGTTTGTCATATGACCTCCGATTGTGGCTACGGTTCGGCATTTTACCCAAGCATAAAAAAACGTGCGGCCTCCGGCCGCGCACTTTATTGTACACCGGCCTTCAGCCGCGCGCGGCACCAGCTAGTATAGGATAAGCCTCGCTGCCGCTACTATTTACTGAGGTATTTAATAACAGTAGCTACGAGTAAATAACGTAAAAATAACGTAAGTATTTCTATTCATGTTGGCGTTTGCAGCAAGTTTGTATTTTTCAATATCGCTGCCGGTGCCTTCGACACGCAGTTCAAAGTTGAGAAACTCTCGCAAGTTTGATAAGTTGGACACGAGTTCCACTACATACAGTCCGTCTACTTGCAATACAAACACTCGATACCTCCACGACTTACATTAAAGTTTGGACTTACAAAAATACTTCAAAACTTGAAATTTTCATTTTCATCTTGAAAGCTGAGTTATTATTAATATTAATAAACTTGTAATCATCATCAATATCATCCCATATTCGGCTCACTACTGAGATCGAGTCTCCTCTCAGAATGACATGGGTTAGGCTAATAGTCCACCACGCTGGCCCAATTCGGATTGGGTGACTTCACACATTGGGTGAATTAAGAAAATTCTCTGATATGCAGGATTTCTCACGATATGTTTAAATGCAACGTGCAATTGCAAAAGTTGTAGTCAACATCTCCTGGGTGTGTCGGCTTTTCGCGGATAATAGCAAAATAAACAAATTATTATATATTCATGAGGAACTTCCGCAAGTAACGCCTGCTTCTATCCAATGGATTATAATTTTTAAATCTTCATCATCAATTATTAACAACCCATATTCGGCTCACTGTTGCGCACAAGTCTCCTCACAGTCTCAGAATGAGAGTGGTTCAGTCCTTAGTCCACCACGCTAACCAATGGGAATTGGCAAACTTCACACAAGAAAATTCTCAGATAGGCAGCTTTCCGCACGATGTTTTTCCTTCACCGTTTGATATACGTGTTTTTAAATTTGATGAAATTATTTTAAAATGTGGCAAACTTGATTTTCCAACTTAATCGGGTAACTTCTTATAAATATAAGTAGAGGTACCAAGGTATTTTTACAGCTATACACACCCATACAGTACTTTTCATGCAATAGCGATAATTGAAGTCGGCTGATAATGATAATAATCGGCTACCAAACAGGCTTAAATTTTTCCAAAAATGAAGAATCAAGCCAAAACCATTGAGGAGGTTACATTCAACAAAATATTATGCTCAAAGTTGCAGTTTTGTAACAAAATCTCTCAAAGTTCTACGCGAGGCAGCAAACTTCATGGCACTAGTGTAAAGCGTCAACGTGCAAGATAGTTTCTCGTTCGTTCTTTACAAACACAAATACTTCCAAGCTTTTATTTTCGTATTTTCTAACTGCTATTCAGTTTGATGTTTTAAGTTTGAACACCAGAGAAAACTTTTCTAATTAACCTACTTAGATAATACCTACCTACAATTCACAAAATTTACTGGTTTACCTTAAGCTAAGTACTTAGTCAAATTTTGTGAAACAGTGTCTCGAATTAGCGTAAATAGTGACAGGAAAAGACTGCGATATGATGACTAAGTAGACTTTTTTTATTCGTTCCGGTACGATGTCGTGTGTACCGAAAGGAGTGTAGATTTTCATCCTACTCCTAAGATTGTAGTCAAGGGCTAACTTGTGAAAAAATATTTTTTTTTTTTTAAAGAATATTTGCAGGGAAAGACTATGCTAGGAGTGGGTACGACAATAGACAAACGGGGCGGGAATCGAACCACCACCCCTCGATGATGAGTCCGACTCCGACCGCTCTTACCGTTGAGCTATATTGATGCTATATGATGATACTTATGTATGTTTTCTGTGGTTTAAGTATAAAATTATAGTTCTAAATAAAGGTTTCACGAGCTTGTTTATGCAACAATGTTGTAGCCTAGTTAGAAAACTAAATAAACTCGAGCATATATTTAAAATAATACACACATCGCTATGTCGCCCCAAAGTACTAAAGCTTAACTTATGTCATGGATACTTAAGGGTATTTAGCTGATGAGAATACATAATTTTAATGTGTAATCAAAGATTTTAGAGTCGGTACAGAGTGTACACTGTACATTATAAGATATTATCTATGTGTGTAATACATAATATTTTGTATAAACCACCCAGACACATCCCATGGAAACATCCATGATCATCACACAAATATTTCACAGTTGTGGGAATCCACACGTAAATACGGAAGGCCATGGTCACTCTTATCTACCACTTATCTACTGCACCATTGTAGGTAGCGTTTAGCAATATAATTTGATAATAATAATATTTATAATATTTCAAAAAAATCGGAGTAAACTCTTAAAACTATAGTGTAAATATTAGAATAACTGAGTTTAATACATACAGTTTATGTAGTAATGCATTCACAAACAAAAAAATAATTTAAACAAATTATAAAACGCATGTTATTTGAATGATTTTTTAAATTTGGCGGGCGATTTCAGTCTCTACTTTCATTAGCCAAACTCTACTTAATTTAGTTTGAATCTTCGATATTTAGAGGATATGTAAAATACCCAACTATGAATTAAGTATTTATTTTAAGTGTTGTAATTAATACTCGGACCAAATACAACTTAATACTATAGGAACATAAATCATAGAGATGAAAAAAGAAATAAAGCAATATCAAAACGCAAACTCTAGTAAATGAAATGACAGCCAGCTGTCGAGTTGTCAAAAAATGTCAGCCAACAAGGAAAATAACCTTGTTCAGGCATACGTAGAATTAAATAAATTTTGCCAAAGCAGCGATTATGAAAGGGCTTTAAAAGCAGCAGGAAAAGGTAAATAAAAGGATCCATACATTTGTTTCTATTTCATTCATAAAACCACTTTTAAATTATACGTAAAGTATGTGTCCAGTTTCGTATACTTTTCGTAATTTTGCTCTCGCTTGTACTATTTAATCAATTATCTTAATGTAATAGCATGTTGCAATAAATTTACCAATGCTTTGTAATTCTTTAAATAGTTTTACGAATTTATAATTTGAAACGACTGTGTACCTATTGCTTGGCAACAGTTGTATTCCTTGTCTAAATTAGTGAGATTATATGTGCATACTTCAGCATATTATAATATCAATTGCTTTGAAACTGTCTTGCTGGCGTGTCTATTGAAACTGTGAACAAGGCAGTAAGTATTATACAGATGCATCAAAATATTTGGCACAGAAATAGATATATAGAAAGCTATATTTTAACCCTGGTAACCACATGGAAACATGATCAATGTGATAGAAATTCTCACTTTTTCCAGAGTCAGTAATTAGTGTAATGTAATAATGTTAATGGAAGATAAGTAATAAGATTCTAACAACAAATTTTATATGTTACAATCAGACGTCACACAGTTTCACCTGTGGAGTTCCCATTCTCATGAATATGGGGATAAAATATAGCCTACAGCACTCGAAGATAGTGTAACAGTAAAAGAATTTCTCAAATATGTTAAGAAGTTTCAGAGCCTATTCAATGCAAACAAACACAATCAAATCTTACCTCTTTATAATATTATAGATGGTTAACAAAGCATTCAAAATGACAAAACATCTTTTACAGTCCTGCAAATAGCACCAAATGAGCAAAAAGCATTTCACTGCAAAGTTATCTGCTTCATCCAACTTCACAACTTCAAGGAAGCTCTTACAGTTCTCTGCAATGCCAAGAATGCATCGCTGGCCAGCGAGCTTGTCTTTGAGAAAGCGTACACACAGTACCGGCTCAACTGTCCCAAGGAGGCTTTGGAGACTGTTGACAGTGCTCCGGAGCTAACCCCAGCTTTAAAAGAACTCAGGTTAGTAAAGTAATATTGAAAAGTTTATTATCATTTCTTCTTAGGGCACAACAAACTGTGTAAGGTTTTATTATTGTTTCAGGGCTCAAATTTTATACCGTCTGGAGCAGTACCAGGACTGCTACAACCTTTACAGAGATATAGTGAAGAACACCACAGACGATTATGAGGATGAGAGGAAAGCTAATATGTCTGCTGTTGTTGCTAACTTAGCTGCATTGAACCCAGTAAGTCAAGTTTTTTACCTCTAGTTAATAAATCAACCCACCATCTGTATGCCTAGTATGACACTAACAACATATCTTGTAAAAAGAAATAAACTAAATGTCATTCAATGACAGCAGAGTAGTCCCAGACCAATCTCCTATACCCTATGCAACAAAGATATAACAATATTACTGGTTGTGCTATTTATGCTATTGCTTGACATTTGTTTATTTCTTGTCTAAAGTCCTTTAGTCATAAAGTTGTTGTTTGGTTGTATGTTTGGCCTACTGATGTTAAGTTTTAACCATTGAATACCACAATTCTCAAGACAACATTTGGTGCCAGTGCATAGAAATGTTAAAAGTGTATTTTGTATAAAGATTATTATTTTTCTGCCAAGGTCCACAGTCAACAAGGAACCCTTATATTGTCAATACTATACCTTCTAGAAAAATACTAGGAATGTGTAATTTAGCATAAGTTTGTACCTTGCAACAAAAATCTAGAAAAATAATAATTTTTAGGGTAACTACCCTACTTAAAAAGTGAGAATGAATATTTTAACTTGTTTAACTCATTGTTATAAGTTTTTAAAAAGTATTGTGGGTGCATTAACACCATTTTCAGTGAATTAAAGTTTAAATTGATCATTTTCAGAAAACCTATCCTTGTTCTCACTATTCTTTGCCAGTCCACAGATTTACCATCATTTGAAGAGAACACCTATGAACTGTCGTACAATGCTGGCACGAAGCTTGCCATGGTTGGCAAATACAATGAAGCATTGCCAGTGCTGAAGAAAGCTGAACAGGCTTGCTCGGAGAGTGTCTTAGAAGACGGTGGCACTGAGGAAGAGGCTAAAGAAGAAGCTGCTATTATTAGGTAAAGTAGGAATATAATTTGTGATTAGAAACAATAATTGACTAACTTTGCTACTAGAAAAGGTTCACAACTTATGTTTTATACATATGTCACAAGAATGAATTGGATTTTTCTGAGATGAAAAGTTTCTTTCACTTCAAGATCCAATTTATTAATAAAATTGGTTCAGTGGTTTGCCTGTGAAAAGGTAATATAGACATACTTTCAAATTCAGTTATTCTAATAATTCTAATAAATCCTGTAATTACCATTGATTTTTCCGGGATAAAAAGTAGCCTGCATTACTATGTCTGAGGAGATGAAATGCCAAATATACTTCATAATATGGTCTCTCTAGAATTGCAGCAATTTCTATATTAGAATGGGTATCCAAAGCTTACCTAGTAGGATCTTACCAAATTTAGGTGGGGAGAACAACACAAGTGAAGAAGGGGAGTGTTAATCAATTGTCATAAAATTCCTTAACCCATTCCATTGGTCACAAGTCCAGGGGTTTGCTCAGAGATTTTCTCCCTACCACGAGAATGGACCCGGCACCTGCACAGTGCATCCATCGAATGCTACTCGTAAGATATTTGTCTAAAAAAAACAAATGTTTTAAAAAAGCTTGATAATGTTTTGGTATTGTGTGTGTAATTGTGTTATTTTAAAATCACAGACAGACACCTTAGTTTTATTCATATGTATTGATATCAGTTAGGATAAATTGATTCTTCTGCCCAGGGTGCAGCAAGCATACTGCCAACAGCAAATGGGCAAGGAGAAAGAAGCTGCCGCTCTGTACCAGAATGTGTTGAAGGACAAGCCCTCCGACCAGGCTCTCACCGCCATTGCGAGCAACAACCTGGTTGTCATCAACAGGTAACCTTTACAACTCCAATACATTACTAGCGAAGTAGATCAAAGTCAATTGAATAAGACAGTGTAGACACATATTTCCAATTGTTGTCGGTTTTGTCAGAGTCAAAGGAATTGAAACGGTCCGAAGTTTAATTTCAAGACTTCGTCAAAGCGTCGAAGCAAGCTTCAGACTTTAGGTTAAGCAGCACTATCACTGTGATATGTTACACTGATATGTATACACTGTGATGTGTGAATTGTTGGAAAATTAATCTATGAACGTTTTATTCAAAACACAAATCATTTTAGTACACTGCGATGTAAAAGTGTATATTTAATTTAAATTGCTCCTGGTTGAATATCTTGAAGGAAGTGACAACTAGCTAGCATTTGTGTTTCTTTTGTGAGAAATCTTTACCCTTCATTTGGGCCCCCAACAAATTTTTATACAGGGCCCCGACGCCACGTCACAGCCAATACCCAACGTTTTATTTCATAAAGTTTCCCAGGACATCACAAACTATATATTAACTGTGCCGGTTTTGTCCATTTCAATATTTTCACTGTGTGATTCTATTGTATTGACAGAGATACCAACGTGTTTGACTCTCGCAAGCGCATGAAGGCGGCGACACAGGACGGGCTGGAACACAAGCTGAACTCACGACAGCGCGCTAGCATCGCGTACAACCAGGCCATTCTCGCCATATACTCCAACCAGGTATCAACATTCTCACTATATACTCCAACCAGGTATCACCATTCTTGCCATATACTCCTACCAGGTATCAACATTCTCACCACTTTTTATATATGACCAATATTCCCATTCCCGTCTAACTAGTCGGGAAAGACTGCATTAGGAGTGGGTACGAAACCAACAAGGCAGGAATCGAACCACCATCCCTGGGTGATGAGTCTGAACGCTCTTACCGTTGAGCTATTTAGGCTCAAGCCAATCAATATCAAGAAAATGATATTATAATTTTTTATTTAATTCATTGTTTCCCAGCCGGACTTTTGCAAGCAGTGCTGCGTGAAGCTGTCCCGCGAGTTCGGCCAAGAGCGCAGAGCCGCTCTCGTGGAGGCGTCCTCTCTCGTCAAGGAAGGCAAGCGCGCGCAGGCGGTGGCATTGCTACTCAAACATGGCGGCTCGCTTACTCTTGCCGCTGCGCAGGTCCTGTTGGCGCAGGTGAGGTCATCATTATCATCATCATCCAATCATCATAATCAACGACAGTCCAATCATCATAATCATCATCATCATCATCATAATCATCATAATCATCATCATCATCATCATCATCATCATCATCATCAACAACATCATCATCATCATCATCATAAAAAAGTCAATATTAACTAAATAATAAATAACATGTAAAAATTAAAGATTGACTGGATCCGCGGCCGCAATTCTGACCCTTTAAATCCCTGTAGCTCTGAAAGTAATGATCGCAGATATCCTGTTACTTTTACAAAATTGCTTTAAATAATCCTAATTTATATACAACTAGCGGACGCCCGCGACTTCGTCCGCGTAAATTTCGTCAACTTTTCTACTACCCCTACCCTACCCTACCTCTACCCTACCACTACCCCAACCCTACCCAACCCCTACATCTACCCTACCCCTACCCTACTCTACCCCTACCCCCAGCCTACCCCTACCCTACTCCAAACCTACTCCTACCCTACCCCTACCTTACCTACACCCTACTCACATCCTACCCTTACCCCCATCCTACCCCTACCCTCCCCATACCCTATCCTTTTCCTACCCCTATCCCACCCGTACCCCTATCCTTACTACAACACTATGGTGGCGGCAGATCGTTCATTTTACAGGTTGACTCGTATTAATTATTGTTTGATTTTCCTTGTTAATTTAGTTTCCCATAAATGTTAATTTTGTTATTTTATTACTCTGTTCGTTCTTGTTTCATTATTTTATTTTACTTTGTATTCATGTATAAGTTTTAAGTTAAGACACGTCACGTAGACACGTCCGTGAACTCACAAGGTTTCACCTGAAAACCAGCGCCACAGCTCGCTGTGGCATCGTGCTGAGGTGGATACCTGTTTTGTCCACGACCAGATATTTGTATGTTCTGTTTGTTTATTTTATTTTATTTTATTACTCGTGTGTGGACAAATAAAGATATATTCTATTCTATTCTATTCTATCTCACGCCTATCCTACCCCTACCCTACCACTTCCCTATCCTACCCGTACCTCTACCCTACCACTACCCTACCTCTACCCCTACCCTACCACTACCCTAAACCCGGCCCTAAACCTACCCTACCCCTACACTACCCCTACGCTTCCCTACCCGTACCCCACCCTACCCTGTAACTTCTCTATCTTACTCCTACCCATAGCAAAATCGGTCCAATCCTTCGAGAGTGGTGGTATGACCAAGAGAAATATGCTAATAATATAAAGAGGTAAAGTTCGTGAGGTTGTAGGAGGTAATCTCTGGATTTACTGGACCGATTTGGAAAATTGTTTTACCAATAGAAAGCTACGTTATTTGCGAGTGTCATAGGCTATGTTTGATCCCCATATTCACACGGGAACGGGAACTACGTAAATGAAAGCGCCGGGCGTCATATATCGGAATTTCTGCGTCTTTTGAAAATGAAATTTTGTATTATCTCCGAAACTATTTAAGTAATTAACATACTGTAAAGGGCAAATCTTATCTCCATAATATCCTAGTGATTATTAAATAATTTATTTTAATAAGGATTAAAGTTTAGTTATATAAATAATGACGTAAACCTAACTATATAAAATTAATAATTTTTAAAACACAAAAGGTACTATATCTGCTAATATATAGAAGATAGATATATGGTGTCGCGGACTTTTTTGTAGAACTTTTACAGATACATAAAGTATCCATACATTAATTTCAATTTTACACAATAGTTAAGGCAGCGCATGCGAATAAGTCTGTTTAAGAGGATTTTCAGTCCGACCTATATGACAAAAACTGTGATAACTCGGCTAATATATATGATACCAATATAAAATATAGCCTATAGCACTCCCCGATAATGTAGCATTCTACTGGTGAAAGAATTTTTAAAATCGGACCAGTAGTTCCGAAGATTACCCCATTTAAAAAATGTGACAAACTTACAAACTTACAAACTTTACCTCTTTATAATATTAGTATAGAAGTATAGATTAGTATAGATAAAATATAGCCTATAGCACTCCCCGATAATGTAGCATTCTACTGGTGAAAGAATTTTTAAAATCGGACCAGTAGTTCCGAAGATTACCCCATTTAAAAAATGTGACAAACTTACAAACTTACAAACTTTACCTCTTTATAATATTAGTATAGATTTAAAAAACTGTCATCATTCCTATTCAAAAGAATATGTTGAATTGTTTTAAATTCTTTAATTAATTGTTTAATTTAATTTGATCATAAGTCTTCAGACATTGTTATACACATGTGGTCGTTTTTGAAAGATTGTTATACCAATGGGATCGTTTTTCAAACATTGCTACACAGGGATGACGGTTGATCAAACATTATAGATGTTTATAAGTTTTCAATGATTGTGACCTTAGCCTCTGTAGAAGTGCAGCTAGTTCTATATTAGAACGAGTATCCAAAGCTGCTCTAATAGGATCTTACCAAATTTGACTAGGCAGGGAGAACAACACAAGCAGAGAATGGGGAGTGTTGATCGATCGTCAAGGAATTCCTTAACCCTACATCCAGTAGTCACAAGTTCAGGACTCTGCTCGGAGTTCTTCTCTCTGCCACACTCAGACCAATTATAGAAGGACCTGTATCACACTCAGAGTCACAAACAAAATTGTCTGTCATTTTCTGAGGAAAACGAGCTTAGATTTGATATATATCTTATACTTAACTAGAAGTTTTTGCCAGTTTTTTACACCATTCAATTACACAAAAAGGTAATTTTACGGAGCTCTTTAACCTCCGAACACGATTACAACTATTTAACATCGATTCTGTAGAGACAGTTTTTATAATCGCATTAGATTGTTGATCATATACTTTGACAGAAAAGTGACGTCTAGCGAGGCAGGTCCTATACAATAATTGGTCTGAGCTGCCACGCGATGGACCCGGCACCCGCACGGTGAATCCATGGTATGCTAAGATATTCGTCTCTCACAGGGTGATCGTAAAGCGGCAGTGAAGCTGCTGGAGGAGAGCGAGTACAGGTACCGGCCGGCGGTGGTGGGGCTGCTGTGCACCGTGCTCACGGCCGACAACGACTGCGAGAAGGCCTCCAGGATGTTCATCGACGTGTACGAGCACTACAAGAACGATAGTGAGGTACTCTTCTGTACTTTTGTAATTCGTGACTTTACATTTTGTTTCTGTTTCTTCATTTTTAGCAATGTTTGTAGCCATAGTAGGCGTAAAGTTTGCGCTACGTATTGATAAAATGATACAAACATAAACGGTGAAGGAAAACATCGTGAGGAAACCTGCACACCAGTAAAATTTTCTTAATTCTTTGCGTGTGTGAAGCCTGCCAATCCGCTTTGGGCCAGCGTGGTGGACTTTGGCCTAACCCCTCTCATTCTGAGAGGAGACTCGAGCTCAGCAGTGAACCGAATATGGGTTGATAACGACGAAATAACGATGTAACGGAGCCACACCACGGAAACACATGGAATGCCAGAGGCAGTGTTTTTTGGATAATCCACAAAACACTTCCCCGTCTCCGGGCGCTTGTAGCATTGGTGTGCGAACTCTCGCAAATCATCATCATCATCATCATCATATCAGCCGATCGACGTCCACTGCAGGACATAGGTATTTTGTAAGGACTTCCAAACATCACAATACTGAGCACCTGCATCCAGCGAATCCCTGCGACTCGCTTGATGTCGTCAGTGTAGTACAACAAATAGTGTTGTATTCCAGAAGCTGCTCTCGCTGCGCAACATGTGGCGCGCGGCGGCCGAGGCGCACCAGCGCGCCAACAACGCGGGCGCCGCCGCCGCCGCGCACGAGGCGCTGGCGCGCGCGGCGCCGGGCGACAAGCGCAGCCTCGCGCGCCTCGTCAAGGCGCTGGGCGGCGACCCCGAGCGCGCCCGGCAGCTGGCCGCCGGCCTGCCGCCCGTATCCGAGCTGGAGGTAACTAGCGCCCCCCTGGCAGAGCCGTGGCGCGCGCGGCGCCGGGCGACAAGCGCAGCCTCGCGCGCCTCGTCAAGGCGCTGGGCGGCGACCCCGAGCGCGCCCGGCAGCTGGCCGCCGGCCTGCCGCCCGTGTCCGAGCTGGAGGTAACTAGCGCCCCCCCTGGCAGAGCCGTGGCGCATCTTCATCATCTCAGCCATACCAGTATATCGTCTATATCCACTGCTGGACCATTTACCATGACGTAATAAACGGCTTTCTGAAGCACGGGGATTCTATTGATAAAAAAATTCAAAAGGAAACACTAATTAATATGCATGAAAACCGAATGAATAAATATAAAAAAAAATCTCAAAAAACAGACAGATTGTAATATTTTGATATTTAAAATAAATATCATTCCAGGGAAAAATCGACGTGGACGCGTTGGAGTCCTCGAAATGGATGATGGGAGCCAAGGTTGTGAAGAAAACTGTTCAGAGCAAGCAGGAACAGTCTCCCGGGTAAGTGATTGTGAGAGTGACGATGTCACATAAGATATCACCAGACATACTTGAAACAAGTGCCAATTTTGGTCTAAGAGCCGGCATCAGAAATGTGTACACTCATCTGTTTTTTATTAGTGCTATGAAATAAATGATAGATAATGTTCACAGTGACACATTGCAAATAGGTTGCCTAATTAAATTACGGACGAACACATTTTTTCATAGAAAATCTAGGAAACCATGAACTAAATCAAAGGACTAAATAATAGATGAGGATATATAGTTATATAGTTTATATCTGGCACTGGAAGGTTGCCTGCTTTCACAGTGCCAGTGTGAAAGCAGGCAACCTTCACTTTTCCAATTCTTTTGCGTATATTCTATTAATTAGTGCATGATTTTTTTAATTATCTTCAACAGGTAGGTAAGGAGGCATAATAAATTAAAAAAAAATTATTTAGCTAGAAAACCTATGTGCAATGTGTCAATGTAAATATTTTCTTATCCCAATCAAATACCAGATGAGGGTACATATTTCTTATCAATACCAGTCTTTACAAGTCTGATCAATAACTTATTGATTCAATTAATCTATCAAAAGATTTTTTCAAGTCAACCATAGTTCTAGATATTTCTATTAACCTGCTAATTCACTAACTTTGACATATGTTAGTTAACACATACGAAATTGAGATTCTATGTAATTTATGTCATCTAGTGCCTGATGACAACCCTTTGTAGATTCCTTCCTTAATTAATTTGATGTTTACCTGGTACTTTAAGATTGTATGTGTTTACTGTTTAATGATTTTTTTCCTATAATTTAATAAAAAATTCTAGTGACTGTAAAACTCCTCCTCCTCCATATAGTAGGGGAGCCCGGGATGCTAAATTTGCAGTTACTCGAGCGTCATTGAGACCGATTACATTTGGTAGATTAAATTAAAGGAAGAATAAATGGTTATTTACTTTTTCCGCTTTTAGCGGTGGAAAAAAAACTACAGACTTTAAAAACAATTTTTATTACTTTGGCTTACTGAAATTGTAAGAAAATTTTAGCGATTAATTAGGAGATTATTTCCTTAAAAATAAGTAAAAATTAATCGCACTCGTACCTCGAGCACTAAAATATAAGGGTTTAATTTTGTAACTTTGAAACCCTCCCATTCCATTACGTTACGCTCAAATCGTCAGATTTTCGAAATGTGCAGTTTTTAGCTATCAACTCACCTACCTTATCTTAATATGACGTGCTGGTTGAGTATTTATGAAGTTAGTTTTTTTTTTGGTTGCCCTAAACGTACCCACCAATATTAAGGGCTCATACTCGGTGGAGGTACTCGACAAAGTGTAAAGTATAGTCCCTTATGTTTATCTGCCGCGCTCGAGTAACTGCAAAAATCCCCTCTTCGGCTCCTCTACTAATATTAGCTTGGTACTTTAAAGCTTGTGCGTTAAGTGACGATTTTTGCCAATCAATCAATTTCAATCTAGTGTAGACCGCATAAAAGAACTTTTTTCTTATAATTATTTATATATTTATGTTATTTCACACAGAACGCCGGGGTCTGAGCTGGGTCAGAAGACAAAGGCGAAGCGGAAACGCAAGACCAAGCTGCCTCCCAACGCAGACCTCTCCAGACCTCCGGACCCGGAGAGGTTTGTATAACTATACCCAGACAAACGTTGTTCTGCCATTTTTTTTCATACAGTAATACTAAAATCACAATTAAAATAATGTGGAGGGTGAAATAGTTATTTATGCCACTGTCACAATGTAATGAGGGCCATTGAAGCAGAAATATTTTTGTGCGATAAGGTGAAGAACAGCACGAGTGCTACAATGGCTAATTACGTGCAGTGGCATACAATACAATACCTTTTCTATGACTGTGATAAAATAAATAAAAGAATTAACGTAACTTGGTAAATAATAGATATTTGGTGTTCGATTTTGTATCGGCGTGGCCTAATGGATTTTGTCTCTTATAAGGAAGCCTGAATGGGCATGGAACTATTTAAAGATTATAAAAGAAAGAAATGTAAATAATTATAGTATTCAATACAAAAAATCAAACCATATCAAAAAGCTATTCATTTGTACAGGTTGTTTGATAATGTTTTTTTATGATGTGGTGATTTTTTGTATATCTTTTTAATATGGTTTGATTTTTTTGTATTGAGTAGATTATGAAATGGTAGTAGAAAATAATTAATGTTTCAACAAGAGAGCAAGTTCGTTTTTGCTGAGAGTGCCGAGTTTGAATCCCGAGCAAGCGAAGGATTCTTTAATTGAATCACAAGCGAATAATAGGGATGATGACAGAGATTAAGAGCATACTAATAGTAAAGCAATTTTGTAAAAGGAACAGGGTATCTGCGATCATTACTTTAGGAGCTACAGGTATTTAAAGGGTCATATTTGCGGCGTTGCCGCGGATCCCTGAAAAACGCCCCATACAAAATGGCACGAACTAATGACGTCATAGGCAATGTAATGATCGTTAGATTTGTATGCGCGTTCAAACAAAATTACTAATATCTTTGGTATTTGTGCGTTTATGCTTATAGTTCATATATTAAACATTTAATGTAAGGAAGCTAAAACTGTATGAATTTTCATCTAATTTCATTTATTACTATTATATAATCTCATTTATTCTGCAAATATCCAGACAATCTTTGGTTTTTATGTATAAATTAGTTAACATTGACCCTATTTACCAGAATGTATAATAAAAATCAATATATTCAAACCTAGTCATCATCCCCTTTATCTATTACGACCAGTGCACTCCATAAATGAAAAAGTGTACTGCATACCCTGAGATCTCATTATTATATTATCATGGTCATATCCCATGAATAAAAAGCGAAAAATAACACCATAATATGTTCTACCTGCTGATCAGTATGAAGGCGGTGCTAAGCCGGTGATGTATTAATTCAAGCCATGTGAGAATATCTTATATATTTAGATTTTGCAGACAGTGTTGTTTCATGTGGTCCTGTCAGAAATGGCACTGCTGTAAATCGCCGAGGAGTCCCCTCGTCTGTTTTATGGCTCCATCATCAGATCGATTTTAAACCTCCATGAAATTGTAGTGCTTAAAAGTACTAAATGGAAAAGTTTACGAACACACTAGACACCCATATAATTTTCGAAAGTTTCCCTCAATTTCTCCAGGATTCCATCATCAGATCTTGGCATGATGGCAATGGGACCAAATGGGGACTATACCGTTTCAAACAACAAAATAATTTTTGAAATCGGTCCACGCGTCTTTGAGTAATCGGTCGTCGTCGGAACGTCCTCCTTTTTGCAGTCGGTTAAAAAGTATCACTAACTCATTGTACAATATTGAATTTACAGATGGTTGCCCAAATACGAGCGCACCGCGTACCGAAAGCGGCGCGGCATACGGCGTGACGTCATCAAGGGCAGTCAGGGGATGACCACCACCGCCGTCGACCAGTAGTACGTAGTCACATCACATCACTCGCTGACGATGATTTAACTATAGCTTGGCAACTTCGTTCGTAACACTACCGATGTTCCGCGCGGGCCGGGGGTGCGTGTAGCGATGAATGAAAAACCCACCTCACACCCGCACAGTCTTTCCCCCCCCCGTCGCCCGCATATCATGGGAATGTCATCAACGAACTTGCCAGACTAATCGTGAATTATAATAATGTATGATTTACAAAAAATCAGCTTCGAGTTTCTTGCCTTTTCTCAGCAGAACCAGCCGTGAAAACTTTTGAAACGCCAGTTAACTTGATATAAAATGAAAAAAAAGAAAAAAAAATCTTTATTAACCTAACCAACAGATACAAAAACCAAGTATTTGATTGCCTCCATACTAGATTGATCTGTATCGTGGAGATAATTTTCTTATGTTTTCCGTTGGACTAGGACTACATTACAAAAAGAAATACATTACAAAAAAGAAAAGTATAGTGAAAAAGTAAACAGAAACGTTAGATATTTGTGCATAATTATTTTAGTTTATTTCATATTTGCATTGAGTAATTCTTCGTGATGTTTCAAAAGTGCTTGTAAACTAAGGCTACTTGAAATTAATGATTTGTAATATTGATTTTGATAATCGAATCAGCGGTTTAGCATTTGTTACGCTTTTAATTTTCGCATTTATTAAGTACCAGCAGAATATCGCGGTTTCGCCTTCGTCCATTCCAGTAGGAATAAGGGGATAAAATATAGCCTATTGGGGAAAGAATTTTTCTGATCGCTTCATTACTTTTGGGTTCATTAGTGTGTTTATTCATCTTATTTTAGAATTTAAACTATCGTGAGTGTTATTCATATTAATTGACGGTTAAAACTCACGTGATATTAGGTCGGAGTATGCCAGACTAGTTTCGAACCCATACGGGGCCCTTAGTCATGAGCTGGTTCTTACATCGCGGCACGATCCAAACTCATCCATTTATTCATCTTAATGTGAATGTAGATTAATTTATGCTTGCTCACAGTGACATGAGCAAACAAACCCCGAGCGCGACGGCGGCGGCGGCCAAGAGTCCGCGCGTGGAGGCCAAGCCGACGGACGGCGCGACGGCGTGGCAGCGCAAGCAGCAGCAGAAGAAGAAGGGCAAGGGGAAGGGGAAATGGTAGACTATACCGCATATTATATAAATATTATACATTTTATATCTATACTAGTTGTTTTATTCATTGAAGTAAAACTCCTATTCGTACGCTGGACTTTGGTGTGCACATATTAAGATATTAAGTGATGTGTGCTGCCATCTACAGAAATAGTGAAACAGTGTTTGTTATATAAAACTACCAGTAGATGGCGTTCTAAGAGAACTTTGAAACAATCCCTATTTGTACACTTCACGAACCTGTGGCGATGAAGTTATGCCTAAGGTTCATAGATGGCACTTTGTTTTTTTTTTAGCCATCTTCAATAAAGGAGGAGGGTCTCTATTCGTCTGTATCTTTTAATATTTTTTTAGGAAGCTGTACTTTAGTCGTATGGTCTACAGCACACTTTCTTTTTAGTACTAAAATATTGCAGGGGTGGTCTAACTAAAGGGTCAACTGATATATTTACTTTTGAAACTGCCCATAGTTACATACAATAGAACATTACTTGCATGAGCAAAGTTCACGCGTGGAGTCCAAGCCGACAGACGACAATACGGCGTGGCAGCACAAGCAACAACAGAAGAGCAATGGGAAGTCGAAAACTTATTTTGAGAGAGCCGCCACCCACCCCAACCAACTAGTGGTTGAGGCTTGCAGCTACTTTCCCGATACCAACGCTGATTTACAATCCTGACGATGACATAACGAACGACAATGCTTCCCAGGCAACACAAACACAACTACACAGCATCTTCGCCGGCGAAGACGAGGTCCCCGATGGGCTTTTTAACTCACGATCTCGGGGGCGCCCGGACTGATACACTCAGGCCAAAACACCCTTCCCGGCCCGCTAAGCCGAGGTCCGAGTCTCAGAGGAGACGCCCTTAGAGAGTCGTTCCGCCCGTCTACTCTGTTTCTGCCTTCGGGCCCCATCAAGCGATGCTTCTGCGCTCGTGCAAACCCCCCGGTGACGCCGCTGAGGTCCCATAAGGACTTACACAATCAGAAAAAAAAGGGAAGTGGTAGATTGTACCTGATTTTGACCGCGATTATACAAAGCTACATCTATGATAATACCTTTACCTTTACCGCCGACATTGTCCTACATTATCATTCACTCATTCCACAACTCTTTATACAGGAGCTATATGCTAAATGGATTCGGAAATAAAAACTTCTTTTTTCTTGCGTATTTTGTACAGGCAAAACATTTGACATGAAAAAAACAAATAAAATGAAAACAACTTTAAATCCATCAAGCATCATTATTTAATCTTATAAAAAATAAACCTTATTTTATCGTTTAGCGTTTTTCCTCTTAGATTTCCCGGGCCTTTGATTCTTCTGTTTAGGTTTAAACGATTTAGATTTAAAATTGAAAGGTTTCTTTTTAGCAGAACTGTTGAAGCCGTCCATTTGGCTTGATGACTCTCTGGTATTCAACTTTGATCCTTTCTTTTTGCCTCCAAAGCCGAACTTACTGTCTTTCATTGCACGTTTTTTATTGACTTTCGCTTTGGCATTCTTCGGATTGCCTTTGTTTGAATTTTTGCCTTTGTTATCTTCTAAAAAGTCCAAGTCTGTGGATTTCCCTTTACGCACCCTTTTAAGTTGTTCTAGCATTTGTTTCTTGTCTGCAGCCTGTTTTAGTTTGGCGTCAATCTGAAAGATTAAAAATAGTTATATTGTTAATTAATAATATCAGACGCCCGCGAATCTCTTTCGCGTGCAATTCAGTATTTAAAAAAAAAGAGGAGGTAGGGAAAAGAAACATAGTGAATCTTATAATAATAATTCTTTATATATTAGGAATAATTTAACTTAATACTGCTAGGTAGACTGTTCTACCTAGCAGTATTAAGTTAAATTATAATAGATAAAATAAAATTATCCCTAGTTTCACCTATCAAAATCATTTACTAGTTCAGCGTGATATGTTGCCAACAAAAAGAATCACAGACATAAAGTTATTATATATACATATAAGTGTCATCTAATAAAAATATTTTTACTAAAGTTTCAAACATTCCCAGCTTGTGACAGTTTAGGATTTTAAGTGTTAAATGTTTGTGTTTAGTCCATATTGTAGTTTTTTATGTAAATATGTAGAATGTAATAAGATCAAATTGTAATATTTGTTTATAGTATGTAAATTGTTTTAAGTATTTTGTTAATATACGTTATGTCTTGTTTTAGGTAACAAAAATATTATTTAATATTAACTATTTAGTAGATCCTCAGAATTGAACTTGTCATCATTCACCGAACAATCTCCTTTATGCCTTCTCCATCTACTTAAGACTGCAAGATAAGCCGCGCCTAGTTCGCACAAATGAAAGCCATTAAGAAGAATTGAATTGACTTGACTCTGTATGGTATGGTAGTAGGCATCGGCCATGGCTAATCATACCCTATTATCGAAGCCATATAATATGATGCTGTATACAAACAGTCAGAGGAATAGGTAGGCATCAATCATCATTCAAGCCTGCTTCCATCTTAAACTGCACAATCACATAACACAAGGTAAAGGGCTAACTTGTCATAGGATAAAAAGAACAAATTCTTCAAAATATCCACATACCTGTACTCTCTTAGCAATCTTCTTCTGTTCCCGCAACTGGCGCACCTTCTCTGTGCGAGCCTGCTCCGCCTGCTTAGACATCAGGTTCTTGCGCACCTTCTGCATGTGCTCGTCAGATTTTGCCATCTCAGCAAAATAGTCGTCCGGTCTTATAGAGAAAACATCTCATGTAACAACATAGGAACTGTGTTTTCACACAGTTACTATCGCGTTAGCGTAAACGAGAATTTAGAGAGTTGTTCAACCCATCCACTCTACTTCTGCCTTCGAGCCTCATCAGGTGATGCTATGGCACTTACACAATCAGAAAAAATAATTACAGAAAAAATAATTGATAAGACCTGAAGCAATTTGAAAATAATAATCTGCATTGATCTGAATCTGATAGCTTGAAATTTAACACTTCTTGATTACAAAGCAAGGTTGTTTGACTGTGTTAACTATACTAAAGCCCAACTCAATGAGAAATATTTATCAATAATTAGTGATTATCATCTCATTTTAATTTGTATGACAATCATTCCTCATTAGCTTTAGAACAGGTTGTTAAAAAGAAACAACAAAGTAATAAAAATTAAAATAATTGATAAAGAATCCCAACCTTTTTGTCGGCATGTTTAAGTCCTTCAGCCTCTTGATGCCATCCACAACAGCTGCCTGTGCCTGTCGGTGTATAAGGTTCTCTCTTTTAAACTCATTCAGCACGGGATCCTCTGTGGGGTCGTACTGTTTCTTGCCTTTTGTGTTTTCCATTATGTTCCTGGAAGTCATAGGAATTATATTTTCTGTCATACATTATTTGCAATTCAAGATGAAAGAAACATAGCTTCTTGTTGATTTTTGTTTCAATATGGCTTTCCAATATGCTTAGCCAGTCATCAAGTAATAATTTTTACCCAATAATTTGCCCTATTATGGCAAAAGTAGTCAAATATAGTCCATCATCCATCGTTGGTAGTCAGTCAGTCCTAGTCAAAAAAAAAATATGATTACAGTTTCTTTTTCTAGCTTTTTTTTCAACAACAAGTTAGCCTCTTAGCCCTTGCTATCTCAACTGATGTTAAGAAAATATTATAATATAGAAATCAACAATATAGAAATGATTATCATGTCTTATTTAATTACTGTAAATTAATGCCAATAGACGTAAAAACAAAATATTCCATAATAACAGAGCAGTATCTTCAAATAAAACCTAAACTGAAGGAAATTACATACAATAAACAACTAAGAAGTTCAAAAAAATGTAAATTGTATGTACCGAACTTCATAAATGGGTATGGTAAGAGAAGGCTGGAATATATTGTTCCAACAATCTTTAACGATTTTCCGGATGCGGTAAAGAATCTTCTAAAAGATACCAATATACTCACGAACGTACATAAGCGGAAACTAAAGAATTATTTTTTGGGACAGCCTGTGTAGCGCCGCAGCACCGGTTCACTCACACTTTTTTTTAACTACCCTATAATGATTATTCTTGGTATTTATCCTCTTCTGTTTGTTAATCTGTTTATTTATCCTCTTCTGTTTGTTAATAATGTTCTGTTTGTTCCTAAATATTGTATTTATTGTATGCAATAATAACCAGTGCACAGTAAAACTAACTGTGGTTTGTGTTGCACTATGGTTAGGCTTAATTTCAATGTGTTGTTTGTTGAATAATAAATAATAATAATAAACAAAAAATTATAAACCATAAAACAAAATTTAATCTTTGTCAGAGGACATGAGTGATAAATACTAAATACTCAGAGCTAGAAATTAAAAGAACATCCAGCATTAATATTAGGTACTAGTGGACCCGGTCAAGCTCTGCTTTCACTTTGTGCACTTCTTCCTACCCTACCCCTACCCCTTGACTCTTGAATGTATGTATGGAAAATGGAAAAGGGTTGTTTTTATGGTTTTCCTGGCAATTATTTTAATGTTTCTCACCTTTTAAACCTTCTCTACATCTCCACGAACATTTGAAGACCAAGATAAGATAAATCCTTTCAGCCGTTCTTGAGTTTAAGCGAGACAATTCATTTTTATATAAATAGATTAAACAACTAATCACTTAATTATAACTTACTTCCTCCGCTGCGCAGTCTGTTGCATCTGCAACGCAATATCAGGAGCCATTGGTGCAACCGACGTAACCAGATCAACAGTTTCCACCCAAGGCAGTTTCAGCTCGAATTCCTTCAACTTTGCTCTTAAATCTGCTACATTGTTCACGTATGTCTTCTGTACCTTCTCTATTTCTTCATTAAGTCCAGGTTTTAGTAAACCTTTAGCAAATGCCTCTTGTAACTGGAAAATTGTTTTTATATCAAGTATAACTTTTTAATTTTTTATTTATAATGTTTTAAAGAGTTGTTTTTTGATTTCAACTTACCTCTTCATCTGAATCAAGGTCAGTGTCGCTATCATTCAGCACAAAATCACTCATTTTCTAAATTATTTAGATTTATCGTTCGGTGGTAAAATATCAATACCAACCACCACAATATCACACAGATATTTTTAAAATTTTACCTAACCTAAAATTTTGATTCGAAAACCGTAACAAAAAATGACAATTTGGTATTGACCACAAACGAAACGGCTAAAAACGTGCACTTGACAGCTACGCAAAGACAAAAAGCTTACACTTTTTTTGTACATAGATCTAATTTTACCATAGATATTCGTAGATTGTCAAAGGATTTTACAGCTCCTTAGACCATTAATAACTGGACGTGGTTCGCATCCAAATTCACCAACAAAAAAGTCTGTCTTTTTTTGAGGGGGACGAGGTGAACTCACACAACGAAAACATTTAACACCATTAATTATATTCTGTGTCCATACACTATACACAACTATAAATTCGACTCGCAATACACACACGCGTAATTTTTACACACACTAACAAACACATTGTGCACAGTAAAAATATATACAAGCAGTATAATCGGCCGTATTTTTGAAATAAATACTTACGTAAACATGTGATAGGGTTGCCTGCCTCCAGCATATTAATTACATTTGCCAACTTTGTATTTCCATTTAGTTTTGTGATTGTAAATATACTTTTTTTATGTAAACAAATAAAATATTTTTTAAATTGTAGTAAAATAGGAAGTGATCAATAAAATGCGTGTTGTTTTTTGATTGGTACATTTAAATAAGACTGATACTAATCAATGACCTTGAATGATGTTTATTTTGGTTATGCCATCTAGGTATTACCTCCACACTACGTGACCAAATATTAAAAAAACCGGTCAAGTGCGTGTCGGGCCACGCGCAGTGTAGGGTTCCGTAGATTATGTTAGCCCTTTAATCCCTTATGTTTTTCTCAATTTCAAAGCCTTTATTATTCCTTACATTATTACATAAAACAAGGTTTTCAATTAATAAGAGTAACAGTTTTAATTTTTTTTTTCTATGTTAGTATATTGTTAGTGTATCTGTTTTAAGTTTAGTATGTTAGTGAGTTAGTCTTATTTCTAATTAATAAAATCTATTTAACTAGTAAGTTGAAATTGAAATTGAATTATAGCTCGCGTTTCGACCTCTAGTATGAAGTCAAACTACTGCTTGCATATTTACTGTGACATTGCTTAGACTATCCACAGATTAAATACATAGAATATTCGATTACTGATCGATGTTTGGCTGTTTCGCCAAAAGAATCGATTCTTTTTATAAATTGTTTTTATTAAAAATTTTATAAAATTAAGGTTTAAATACTTTCAAATGAAACGTTACTCCATCATTTACTAAACTACAAGTTTTTGGCCGTTTTTTATGCCATTTAACTACACAAACCGGCATTTTTAGGGAGCTCCTTACACGACGAAAACGATTAAAACAATGAAACATCGATTCTGTAGCAACAGTTTTTATAAACGCATTAGATCATAGATTTTTGATCTTTGCCAGAGGGGTAACGGTTAGCGAACCACGTCCAGTTATTAATGGTCTAAGTACAGCTCTGATAGTCCTTGGTCTGAGAACGGACTGGACTATTGTTAACACCGGTGTAACACAATAAATTAATAACCACCTACTGTGTTAACAAAAATGAGGATAAATCCAAATTATTTAAAACTAGCGGACCCTCCGTGGTTTCACCCGCGTTTTTCCTTGTTCCCATTTCCGTGAGAATACTAGGATAAAATATAACCGATGATACTCACATAGGTATAACGTGGCTTTCTATTAGTAGGTAAATTTTAAGGTATTAGCTTATTTAAGTAGCTGTACAGACTACTTTAGTTTTTTAGTCGAGTACAAACAATCTAATCTGGATCTACCCCTAGACCATTAAAAAGAAAGGAACTGCCTCGTAAACCGTTACCCCTCTGTCAAAGATCAAGAATCAATGATCTAACGCGTTTATAAAAATTGTTGCTATAGAATCGATGTTTCATTGTTGTAATCGTTTTCGTGGTGTAAAAAGCTCCCTAAAAATACCGGTTTGTGTAGTTGAATGGCATAAAAAACGGTCAAATACTTGTAGTTTAGTAAAAGATGGAGTAACGTTTCATTTGTAAGAATTTCTACCATAATTTTATCAAATTTGTAGTAAAAACGATTTCTAAAAAGATGTTCTCTTTCTTTTTTTTTTTGATTCTTAATTTGTTCATGGTTTAAATTTTAACCTGAACGCATCCACTTGTAAAAATATTCTGGAATATTTGTTTATGATTAAAATAAAATAAAAAGATTGCACTATGCTTCAACTATAAACAAATAGAGTAGTTACATCTTTGTCTATGATATTTAATCATATTCTTGTCTTTTATTATGTTTCTTCATTCATTATAACACTACAGTTTATAAATAATAATACTTGTATTCCAGTAAAACTTTTATATATTTTTTTAGTTACAGTATTAATAAATGAAACTTTTAAGAAGTCATTACATAAAAATTAAATTATATTTAGTTACATTTGACCGGAAGTGCTAAGTACTCAGACATGTTCCGTGAAACCCCCCGTTGTTTTGTATCAAGAAAATGCAATGGCCGCCATCTTCGACTCTTGTGAATGTTTTGGTCGTAGTTTCGGACTTTGAGGCCTTTTTCGTTTGTGCTATGCAAATACAGGATAGAAATAGTTTCGCTACATCATAGGAATTCTGAATTCGTTAACGTACAGGTTAGTATTGATCTCCTTCACCGATTTCTCTAAAAGTGTTTACATCTGGATTTCGTAGCCTAACGTTTGTAATGTCGTATTTATTGTGTGTGGTTCGTGATATTGTTATCTTTATCATTAAATATGTTCTAAAATTACATTAATTATGTCATGTTTGGTGATATAAATATACGAATTCTGATTTTCGTATGTATTTATATATTTCACCCCTTTGTTACTATGCGGGATATAATATTACATTTCTTTACTCAAAATAGTTCTATTTCAGTAATAAGTTCAGTATATCTCTCATAATATTAAAGTTTTAGGTTACTGTTTACTTTTTTGATGTTTGGAGACATTACAGTTTTTGTGCCACAATAATGGCGGCAGTGGATTTTAACCTATTCGCCGATTTTACTAATTTACACTCCGCTAAAACGGGCTTTTGTGCATATTTTTGCTTTTATTTGTTGTATTTTCTCGTAGGAATCAGAATAATGTGACTTTTGACTATTTTCTGAAACAATGACCTCGAGTGTCATGTCGTATTTGTGGACTAAAAATATTTTCACAAGACCGCTGTGCCGCGTTCAGTTTACGAAGATTGCGAAGGCAGATGGATAAAATGACGATTTTCGATTGCAGTCGCATAAAATAAACTTGGAGGCCGGGTGCTCTCCAAACTCTCATCTCGGGTTTAACCCAAGATGCTATTCTCAGCATGTCAGCGACATCAGATTACGAACCAGCGGTCCGGCAAGTGAGTACTTCATCAACGCTTTTCATTTATTTCATCAGATTCATAAACACTAACCTTGAACACCATATCAAATGTACACCATCACAAACCAAAATATTGATTTAGTGCAATATCACAATGTTTTTATTTTGAAAAAATATATATTTTTATGAATAACTGCCTGAAAGTATTCTAAAAGTATTGAAAATATATCAAAACTAAACACAGTGTAGCACATGATTTTTAATATTCATTTCAACTCTAAAAGTGCCGAAATACAGTGTGAAAATATAATATCATCAGTGTAACTTTGCTTAACATATAACCTGAATTTAATATAATTCTAGGAACATAATATAACAATAAAAATAACTTACGTGAATTGGCAAAGCCATATGTATCATACAAGTATTATTTCACTATATTTGTAACATAGTCTTTTTGCCCTAAAACAATATATTAACATAATATTTTCCCTGCACTGTATATTGTTTGTCACTTTCACATTAACATACATAAATTAATACATAATTTCTCTTTATACAGGTAATAAATAAATTATTGAAATTTTAATGTTGTATTATTGATACCTTTAGTTTGTAATATAAAAAGTGAATTTATATTGTTTAATGTAAGACTGCATTTTGTAATTTACTTTTTTTATATCTGGTGAGTATATGCTTTGTTTTGCTAATTCACTTGATTTGTGTTGATAAAGAAAATTGCAAATTAATTGGCTATATAACCAACTATGTTTTTTAACCAGCTTTTACTATTTTAATAGAGTTTATAAAGGTTAAGCTCCACAAGGAGAGTTTCTTGAATGCAAGCAACTGTATCTTTCTAGGTAACAGTGAAATCATGAAAGAGCGACTAAGATTGTTATCCAAAAGGAAACTTGCTCACATTCAAGTCTTATTGTACAGTTTGTGTTATTTTGAAAGTCTTTTTGGCTTTGGAAGTAGTGAAGTGTACAGACAGACAGCAATAATGTGTAAAAATAAAGGGTTATTCTTTAACAAAACATACTCTCAGACACAAACAAGATTGGTCTCTCATATCACTTCTACATGCAAATCTTTATGGATTTCCTGGAATAGATTGACTGTAACTTAAATTTATAATATTTAAAGTATTGTCCATCATACATATGCATTTATCACAAAGTTAGATAAATTAGGCCATTTGATAGAACATTACTTTGATGTTCATCTAGTTGCATTATTTATTATGTTGATTGCATGATAATGCATTCATATCATAGGGGACTGTGTTAGTTACAATTGTAATATCTGATTGAAGAAACATGTTTTAAATGATGCTAACATGTAACTGTAACATTTAAATATTTCTTCTCTGGCAGCAATCAGAATAATCCATATTGATGAATACAAAAAGTGAAGAAAGCATTTAAAAATTAATTTAATCATTGTTACAGACTGCCTTAACAATGTCTAACATTGCAATAGATTCAGTAATGAATTTTTTTTCTGTGTTTGTTAATTGGCTGTTGCGACTTTATTTTATTTACATGTAGATGAATCTCTGATTTCTCTCAATTTATATTATATCATAAAAAGTTTGTTAACTGATGTTTTATAACTTTGTTACAGGATTACGGGCCGACCACCTCCAGTGAAAATATATATGAGCATGTTTTGGATCATAAATTAACAAGTACTATGGATATATCAAGCATAAGAACACCTGTACTGAGGGCTGTTCCAATTTCACCCACCCAGGGTGACCCAGAACCCGATTCTACTAACCCAGAGAGTATTATACAAACTGTTCATAAAGTAGATGGCAAAGATATTGAGTTTATAAATGAGAAGAGATGTGACACAGAGATGTCCATTGACTCCCTTTCTAGAATTGTAAGAATTGAAGAAACCACTATTGATAATGTAGCACGCATAGCGTACCCCATAATACAAGAAACTGATGATTCCGGTGATGGCAACTATGTAGAAAACACTGCAGCTCTTATTCAAACTCCCTTGAATACTTCAATTGTACAGAATGTCACTAAGCTGCCACAAAATTTCACAATAAATGTTGATGCGGCTGTGGGAAATATATCACACACACAGCTCACAGCACTACAGAATGTATCACAGGACGTCACCAACCAAACTTTGTGGTTGCCAACTATCTTGACCACTGCTGCACCTCCTGATGGTAAGAATGAAGACGACAGGCCGGCTGGAGTTTCGCAGATCATAATAACTAGTGAAAGTTATGTCAGCGATGCCATACCATCTAATCGACGTGCAAACATTATAACAGAAACCAGTTACCTAAGGCCTAAAACATCTAAGGTGCAGATATTGAGCAACATATCTTTACCGAAAAATTCAAATTACCCTTCACAGTACATAACTCAAAGTAAAGATATAGCTACACCTGTTTATGGAACTCAGAATCACGTGTACAAATTGAGTGCTAATGTTGTTTCACAAAAGCAGTTGAACAACACAATGCTGAGCACAAAACCGCCGAAGAACCAGTCTCTCATAGGTGCTGCATCACTTTCACCCACAGTAATAAATAACACTTCCATGAAGAGTGTGCCATATGGTCACACATATTCTAAAAGCACAAACTTGAATAAGCTTAATAATGGTGCTAATTTAAATGCTATGGTCGCTGCCTCCTCTGGTAGCACGCAGTGTCATATATTGTCCAGAGTTGTTTCTGGACCTAACAAGTTGTCAGTTCACTCTGGAAGGAAATCTATAAGCACATTCAAAGGATCGAAAAGTTCTCAAGTTAATCAAAAGAATCAATCGAGAGCTATTAAAATTATACAGCAGGCTGGTACTGCTCACAAATCTGAGAACAAACCGTGGCCTTTAGCTAGTGTTACATACAAAAGCCAATCTTCCAATTATGGTATAGTTGAGTCAAATACTTCAAAAGTTATACAGAAAGTTGGAAGTCCTACACATAAAAATCAACAAACAATGACTGTGCAAAAAATTCCCAAAGGTGAACGTCTTGTTTTGCAGTCTCCTTGTGGACCAGTTTTATTATCCACTGGCCCCATAAGTACCACTCTACCAAAAGGTCCACATTATGTCCAATCAGGTTCTACTCCAAACCTAAGATATGTTCAAACATATGGGCCGGACAATCAGCTCTCTACAGTGTCCCAAGTGTCGGCAAACCAGCAGCTAACTGCACAAATATTAAAATCTCTATCACATTCACAGCCCAAACTAATGTTGCAACAAACTCAAACACCTCTACATGCAATAAATCATAAACCAATTGCATTGGTTACTATTGAAGAACCAATTGAAGCAAAGCCTATAAACCAGAAGAGGATAGTATTGTAAGTATACAAACATATTTTTTATTTTTACTATTACCTTACATATTAGTTGCATCCTTTGCTTTGACAATAAATAATATTCAATTAAATTTCTTATTAAAGAAAATGTGCAAAAAGTAAGTTGCAGAAATTTTTATCTTGTTCTAACCATTTTCTTTTTTACAGTGGGGATAAATCTACACTATTGACAGCAGATGATATTATAGGCATGGAGGAAAGACCGAATCTATCTGAAGAACTACGTCGATATTCTTTCCAATCTTTGGCTTTTATCATGCTAGATCACACATACTCCTTGCCTGTACAAAAACAACCAGTCGTTAGTACTCCAACCAGTACTGTGGCTTCCTTATCTCCAGTTATAACATCGACTGTCACAACCACTACTCCAATGAGTCCATTAAAAAGTTCGCCCGTCCCAGTGACTTCAGTTGTACAAGAGATACCACCAGCTGTACCAGTCAATATAGTCGGAGTTGGAGCAGGAGCTCCCATACCAGTGACTTCTGTTCCACTCGGAGCTCTCACATACAAACCGCAGCTTCCCCCATTGCCTTCTCAGGATGAGGATACAGCATCGGTCACATCCTCAATTGAAGGGGAAACGAGGCCTCCCATGCCCGGTGGCAGTGATACTGAAACTGCTCCAGAAGGTGAAGAAGAAGGGAAGACTAGATGTATTTGCAACTTCACTCATGACGACGGATATATGATATGTTGCGACCGATGCGGCGAATGGCAACACGTGGACTGTATGGGTATAGATCGACTGAATATACCTGACGCATACATGTGCGAGTTGTGCCATCCACGTCCCATAGATAGACGTCACGCCCGATCCATACAATTGAGAAAAAGAGAAGAATTGAGCGCTTTAGGTGCATCAGATTCAGATTCATCAGAATGTGGCCGACCTCCTGGTCAAAGAAGGAAACGGTTGTTAACAGTCACTACATACACTAACACTAGTGGATCATGTGTGACGACGTACAACTCCAACTTACCTGTCCTGCCACCACTACCCCAACCGACATTGACATTACCGAAGAGAGGTCTCAAACGTCCCAAAAAAGCAGAGGTCGTTAGAAAAGGCACAAAGAGAAAGCTTGCAGAAAAACGAGTGAAACGGAAGAAGGAAATGATGTTGAATAGAAGCAAATACAGTACTAATATGTCGACACAGTCTCATTGGAGAGATCAATACGAGCTAGCTGTGACAAATCACTATAGTCCAGAACTGCGCGCTAAGATTATGAAGTATAGTAGTAAACTCGGTAGCACGCCCAATATGGCAGCAGCGGTCACTGCGCATCTATGTACCACAGTTCCCCACGCCGGTGGAAAAATACTTATAGCTACGAAAGACCTCAAGGATAACTCACCCATTATCGAACTGAGAGGCAAATACATGCTCTCAATTCAGCACAGGCCACAATTACAAAACTCAGCTCGGGCAGGCAGTCAGAAACCAGGTCCATTTGTATTTTTCTACAGATTACCAAAAGACAATACACAAATATGTATTGATACGAGGACGTATGGGAATGAAGCGCGATTCGTGCGTCGCTCTTGTAAACCTAATGCTGAATTGCAGCATTGCATCGTTAAAGGTGCATTGCATGTGTATATTGTAACGATAACTGATATCCAATCGAATACTGAAATAACCGTTGGACACGACACAAACGGAAGCAAACAACCCTGCGCCTGTGGAAACCCTAAACACTGTAAAGTTAATGGTGGCCTTAGTCCTTTGGTGACTAGAAAAAGTGTTGATTGCACACAAAGAGAAAAGAGAAGTAGGAATAGATGCTTCAGTGCGTCGTCACCAGCGTCTCCTCCATTGACTCCTCTGACTCCCATAAAAGACTTACCGTCGCCATTTAGTATTGTTAAAACTGAGAAGAAATCTCCTATAAAACATGAGTTTCCCCCTATGTCGCCCGCTAAGGAGCCTTTACTTTCTCCCGACTACCCTCTGAAATTCGAACCTTTATTTGTGAAACAGGAAAAAGAGGAAGAGATTGACTTGACAGCCAAAGAAGAAATGAAACCAGAACTTGATGAACCCGATTTTGATAAAATTGAACCCAAAATAGAAGAAAATATAGAAAAATCAGAAGAGGAAATGGAAGTTGAACCAGAACCGGAAACTTTTAGTTCTGCTATAAAAATAGAAGAAGAAATTAAAGAGGAAGAAGTTCTACCCCCTCCAGTTGTTGAAGAAAAGATCGTGGAACCTATAAAAGAAGTGATAGAGGAGATACAGATTCCAGAAGAACCCAAAGTGGAAATTAAAACAGAACCTAAACTAGAACCCAAAATGGAACTCAAATTGGACCTAAAAGTGGAACCTAAAGCTGAACCCAAAGTTGAACATGAGAGACCTGTAACGCGAGAGCTGACTGCTAAATCTGCGTGTCACGACAGGTCATCAAGATCAAGCCGTACTACATGCATTAATCAAGATTCTATGGATGACAAAACTGATGACTCACAAGATAAAATCACAGCTGCTAAAGAGAAGGAAAAGAGGAAAATGGTAAGTGAATTCCATAAATTGTTGAATTAATCCTTTCGTCACTATCTTTATTACATAATAATGGAATGTTAGTAATGAAATAATAAAATAAAATGCAATATTGTGAATATTGCAGAAACCACAACAGATTCAGAATAAACAGAAATTCTTTTTTTTTTAATGCAATGAATTCAATTGAATCAATAAATATTTTTTTTGACAGAAATATTTTACATGTATTTTCATACAGGCTTATATACAAACAATATAACATACAAATTACAAATGGAAATAATTGTTTGCATATGAAATCTTTTTGGAAAACTTTGCACTAACTTGAGAGGTGGAATTCTTGCATATTGAATTTGAGTGTGTTTTTTTAAATTCTCTTTTGCTTACAGACTCGGGAAGAGCGTAAAATGGAAGCTATAATGAAGGCTTTCGAGCGTATGGAGAAGGCTCAGCAAAGGAGACAAGAGGTCAAAGAGAGGCAGAAGCGAAGGGAATCCGACCCACATCCCAGCAACATTGATAAGGATGATGATGATGATATACATTGCAGTTCTAAGAAGAGGAAGAAGTAAGTTTTGAGACTTGATTCCCTTTGACATGTCACAGATTTGTAATTTTTCAAAAATAATGACTTCCTACCCTACTCCCACCCTACCATACCCCTAATCAACCCTACTCTACTCCCAGAGTACCTCTAACCTACCCCTACCCCAAGTATCCTATGTCAGTCTCCTGGTTCTAAGCTCTCCACGGATTTTCAGACATAGTGTACACAACTTCCTTTATTAAATATTGTTGGTGAAAAAAAGAAAATTAAAGTTTTAGATGTATATTATTCAATCTTAGTGACTGATTGTAGGGAATAAAAGATATTTCGTTAAGATTGAAAAAAAAAATAAACGAAATATTATTATTTTTATTCATATTTAAATTTTAATATTTGTATCAGGCGTAAAGGTCGAGCTCGCACGGCGTCCCAATCAAACAGACGTCGTCTCAACTCCGCTGACAGCGACATGGTGACGTCAGGAGACGAGGCTGGTCCGCTGTCTCCGCGGGGCCCGATGCAGTTGGAGCATATTCCACACCCACCTGAGCCTGAAACACATGAACCAGTTAATGAGGTAAGTATAAAAAAAAAAAAACAAAAAACAACATTTTTTTAGAAATTTGTGGGTACATACTTATTTGTCTCAATATACATTTTTTGTGGCATAAAATGCTATCTTTTTTTACACAACTTTAAAGTAATTTTTTTTTAAGGTAAAGAACCCTAAATATAGCGTGCGTAAAAAAATCGTAGCTTAATAATTGTGTCATAGAAAATTGATTTTTAAATCAGTAAGAGAATGTATGTGAAGATTTCCTCACATACAATTTTTTTTATTTATAGACTGCCAAGTAAGTTATTGCTAATAATTTATTAACTTTGCACCTTTAACATTCTTCTTTTCCCAGGACCTCGGTTTAAGCTCGGCGTGCCTACTTGTAGAAGCGGCGGTTGGTTCCGTAGAATCTGCTTTCAAACTTCCCAAAACAAAGAAAACTATGGCAACAGAATGGCTTGGCCGTTCGCCTGAGCGGACCCCATCCCCTTACCAATCTCCATACAGACCCCCATTAGTATCGGCACCGTCGTTAGAAAGCTTAGTCAGGGTTGCCTCAACAATGATTGGTGATCTCAGTGGGACTCCGGATTTCAACGATGATGACCCTCCATCCCCACCAAGGACCCCTGGAAGGGAGAGGAATAAGCCACCGAAGAAGGCAAAGAGGATCACAAGGAGTACTCCTCCAGCTGAAGTTCCTGAAGTGATTCCAGTGCAGCACAGTGCTAAGAAACGATGGTTGAGACAAGCTATCAGTGAGGAGAGTGATTCCCCCATCATAGGTAAGTAACAATGTAGATATTTACTGAGACTTAAACTATAAAGACTATACTCAACCAGGCAGGGATCTAACTACAACCTCATGGTGGTAAATCCAGCATCTCTATTGTTGACCTATAAAGGCTTTAAATGATTGAGGAATTTATTAAGGAAATTTTAATATCCACCTTATTTAATCTGTACAATGTATAAGAATCAAATGGGAAATCTAGTCAGCAATTCATTGAGATGTATCTGCATTAAGGATTTTCTGTTACTTTGAGGAAGAAAATGTATATTGACTTTTGACATACATTATTTGTTTCAGAATCTCCTCCAAACGAAATTGTGACACCATTGAAGAAGAGACGTATGGCGAGGGAGTCATTGTCTTGTGAACAGAACACTATTGTGACGGTAAGTTGAATGTAATAGGTTAATGCTAGTCTTTTGTTTTCAAATAGTACTAGTAGAAAAGCAAGAAAGAATTGACCTTGACTGTACATTAGTTACTTGACCTTTGTTATGAAATTATAATGTTTTTTTTTTGTTTAGTGTAACGAGGACACTTCTCCAGTATTGACATCTGAGGATTCTCCAGTAAAAGAAGATGCGTTGTCTTTGGCGCGGCAATATAAACGGAATATAATGGATATGTACAGTCGCGACCGGACGCGGTCTGACAGCGGACAAGGCTCTGACGATCAATGCAACATTGATCATGACGTTTTAAATGTTAATTTAAGAGGCCCACACAATACCGAGCATATCAGAAGGATTATAGGTGTACCACCAACACCAGAAGAGGAAGTACCACCGGACATAACTAAACCAGAAGACATTGTTATGAACAACAACACTCTGGAACTCGACGAAGGAGCTTACAACAACAAAGTTGTGCCAATGGACATAGACACGACAGTCGTGACGCAAACAAAATTAGAATCAAACGAAAACATGTCAGAATTGAAAGATCTTAAAGGCATTGAGAGCCCAAACGACAAAGTGCATAGCTCCCAATCTGCCGACACGTCTGGAAACTCGTCACCACAACGAGACGAAATGGACGACATCCAAAAGAAAATACATTCATTTCACACAGAAAACATACAAATACTGAAGAGTAGGAATAAGAAACCTCCAAAAGAGAAGCGAAAGAAGGTCAACTTGAACTTTGACCTGAATATGGTGGACGATCAGATCAGCATACAGCTGCGCACTGAAGACGACGCCAGTTCAAAATCATCCGAGATCAACGGCGACATTCACGAAGAGGCAAATTCACACGAGGATGTAAAGTTACATGTTTCGCCCGAAAACATACCTCTGCCGCCCGTCGAGTCGATACCTCTGCCGGCGCCAGAGAACATACCTCTACCCGAAGAGCCCAGCCCTGTGGTGATGCCGTCTCCAGAAACGATACCCCTACCTGAAGAGCCGATGCAGCCGATTCAGAAATCAGTGATAGTAGAACCATCAGTGGTTAAAACTGTAGAGAAATGTAGTGACATCGAGCCGAGTGACAGGCCGTCAGTGTTGGACAACACGCTGCCGTTTTCGACTCGGTTCAGCTCTACCGGCCTATTTTCCGGGATATTCAGCAACATGTCCCACTCGTTCAAAGTGGACAGCCCTATAAACGAGAACATACCCAACATGTCGTTAATAAAGAGTGCAATAGACAGGACTACAAGTTTAGACGCTAGTTTGTTTGATAAAGGTAGTGTTAGCCCGGTGGACGAGTTGAAGAGTGTGCAGGAGATCTTGACTCGTGTGAACAATATGGACTCTAATAACAGTGTGTTGTTGTCTGGCGTGCTGAGGAGTGCAAGCGCGGGCAGCACGGGGGGCGTGGGGGCCGCGCGGCCCCTGAGGAACAACGACCCGCGCCTCAACCCGCCGCCGCAGGACAAGCCCAAACCTGTTCGGAGAAAGGTGAGTGTATTGCCCCCACAGCACCACTATACAAGTCTTATTTAATTTATTGAATATATTGATTTTTATGATACATTCGGGTAAATGAAGCTAAAAAAGCTAAGATTGTCTGGATATTTGCAAAATTTCAAAATCTATTAAAAACCTATTGTAATTAGATGAAAATTCATAGTTTTTCATAGCTTCCCTACATTAATAAATGTGACATTTTTCAATATATGAACTATAAACATAAAACGCACAAATAACACAAAGATATTAGTCATTTTGTTTAAACGCCCATACAAATTTAACAATCATTATGATCTACGACGTCATTAAATCGTATCATTTTTTATGGGGCGTTTTTCAGGGATCCGCGACAGCGTCGCAAATCTGACCCTTTAAATCCCTGTAGCTCTGAAAGTAATGATCGTAGATACCCTGTTACTTTTACAAAGTTATCTTCAAAGTTCAATTTTATTGATATCACATACATTTACACGAGCAGGCACACAAAGGCAGGTTTACTTCAAACATGAATAAAACCGCGAAAAATTAATGTAGCGAAACAGAATTGCATAATGAAAAACAACAAGAAACCATTAAAGTTTTACACTCAAACCGGTTTGATCAAGATGGCAAGGCCTCTCTGTGACCTTGATATTACTGAAGTGCATTCAATTTGAGATGTTTGGACTTTTTTTATTCATGTTTTTGCTTTACAACATTTTTAAATGACTGTTGAAGATTAAAGTATTGATGTAGCAATGAGAGTTGCAAATATACTCGGAGGCACAATTATCCGCCCACTTTAATATACTCGCGTCATATTAAAGTGGGCGGATAATTGTGTCTCTGAGTATATGTGTATTTATATTAATCAATACATATAAATGAAAGTGAAATTTCTGTCTGTGATTGATAACTATTTTAAAAGTTTGTCCGGGCTAATCTCTGAAATGGCTTAACCGATTTAAATGGAACTTTCACTGGTCGGTTGATAGAGGAGGTTATTGTATTTTTATTCAGGAAAAATCCATGGTTAACCGTGGGTTTTGTGAAAAACTGATTTTCTCGCGAACGAAATTACGCGCGTCAGCTAGTGTATAATAATATTTTCATTTACTACCTCTAAATATATTCATCATATCTGTATAGTATTTCAATCGATATTTAAAGATATTTTGATAATAAATCTTAGTGGTATTGAAATTTGTATCAAGGTGTTTGTTGATAAGATATTAAATAAATAATAATTGTGTTTGCTATTATAAAATAATTTCCAGATTCAGAGTATATAATTTTTGTACGTCATTGTAGTGTATATGTTGAGATAGCCATCTAATACGCCATCAAAGGGAAGTGTTGGGGCTTAATGAATAGCCTAGGCATTCTTTAAGAAATGGAAAAGCGAAACCAAGTCTCCATACAAAATCGGGCACAAATTATTCAAATGATACAGTGCTGAAAGTTGGTCATAATTAGGACAATTAAGGAGAAGTCATGGAGCAAATTTTCAGAGACATCTATATTTACCTAATCAGTTAAATTACTCATTAAAAGTGGGCAATACTATACTCTCCTTTCAACCTGATGACTGCGACATATTTCTAATTCTCTGCGTGTGTGAAGTCTGCCACCAGCGTGGTGGACTATTGGCCTAACCCCTCTCACTCTGAGAGGAGACTCGAGTTCTGCAGTGAGCCGAAAGTGTCAACTAGCCTATTGAATAGTGTCTGTGTGTACAGCTGTCGATCAGCGAGTACCGCAAGCGGCACCTGTGCGCGGGCGCGGAGGAGGGCGCGGCGGGCGCGGGCGGCGGGGAGGCGGGCGAGGGCGGCGAGTGGTCGCGCGGCTCGTCGGGCTCCGCCTCGCTGTCGCCGCAGCGGCTGGACGCGGCGGCGGCGGCGGCGGCCGACGAGCTGGAGCAGCGCCTGCACAGGGATCTCAACGCGCAGCTGCCCAAAGGTAACATCGTCATCCTCATCCTCATCGTTATCGTCATCATCATCGTCATCATCATCTATATCATCTATCATTATCATCATCATCTATCATCATCATCATCATCATCATCCATTATCATCATCGTCATCATCATCATCATCCAATATCATCATCATCATCCATTATCATCATCATCCATCATCATCATCATCCATCATCATCATCATCCATCATCATCATCATCCATCATCGTCATCATCATTATCATCGTTAACATCATCATCCATCATCATCGTCATCATCATCATTATCGTCATCATCATCATCATCATCATCATCATCATCATCATCATCATCATCATCATCATTATCGTCATCATCATCATCATCATCATCATCATTAACATGTATATCCTTCCTTACATCAAGGCCTCGAGCTGAAATGAAAATTGTTATATGGATAAATTGGAAATTTCTGCATAGGCTAGTACTTTTTATTCCATCAAAATTCATGGTAAAAAATTTAATTTCACGCAATAGTTACGGGCGTCCATAAAAAATAGTAATAACTTTTACGGATTTTCGTTTACATACTTTACCCCACATTAGCCATCATCAATAAAGAAGACTCCAATTTCTCAAGTCATCAAAACATGGATTCCATTTCTAACAACCGTCATAGTGGCGGTTGGCTGATCGGACGTGACCCCATTGTTCCCAAGGGTTCTGGTCCCTTGTCCCTCAAGTCTTATAGAGAGCCCTTTCTCTCCTACGAATAGTTCCTCTGGCCCTTGGACTCTGAGCTCACCCAAACGCCTTGGTAATGCTGCTATAGTTACATTAAGACTCCATTAAATACTCAGGACTATCTCTTAAATAAATTGAAAATTGTATAGTAATGCTAAATTTAAAATGATTACTAACACCGTTTATTGTGCACTGCACTTATCATTTAATGTTCATGTACTCATATATAAGTACATACTATTTATTGAATGCAGTAAATTGGCTTGATAAGATATAAAACGTTTAATTTAGTTGACGTAACATTTATTTACTGAGTGGATAGGTATTCTATTTTAGGAAGATGAGATCTTTTATAAAGATTAACGCAATTAATGTATCAAAAAGTCATCGAAACAGAAAATGTTTTTTAATTTATAATATGTTAGACTGCAAATATAATATGTTACCATCAAGTGAGATTGTAGGCAAGGGCTAACTTATAAAGAAAAAAAAAATGTCTATTAGTATCAGTTTTACCTACTAACGTTCAATTAGCCAACGACTAGGAAAATGAAGAGACTTTGTACCAAAAGGTATATATGATTTTGATTGAGGGGTTTTTATTGTATTTTGACGGTCTCCGTGGCGCAGTGGTATGCGCGGTGGATTTACAAGACAGAGGTCCTGGGTTATTTGAGGTTTTCTTGATTGGTCCAGGCCTGGCTGGTGGGAGGCTACGGCCGTGGCTAGTTACCGCCAAGCGATGTAGCGTTCCGATGTCGTGTAGAAACCGAAAGGGGTGTAGATTATCATCCTACTCCTAACATGTTAGCCCGCTTCCATCTTAGATTCAAAAAAATTCAAAATTCATTTATTTCAAGTAGGCTCAGTTTACAAGCACTTTTGACACGTCAGTTGACTATTTGTAAAGATTCTACCACCGGTTCGGAAGGCAGGTTCTGCTGAGAAGATACCGGCAAGAAACTCAACAGTTGCTCTTTTGAAAAAGTCATACAGTATTACAATTTACATTTGATAACAATTAAATTATAATTTCTTATAGTTTTATTTCCTGTGTGAAGGTGGAAGCTGATCCAATGGCCTCCAAGCACCGTTATCGTTAAGGAACTCATCAATAGTGTAGTAACCTTGACTAAGTAAATGTTTTTTAACACATTGCTTAAAGTTGTGCATTGGCAAGTCCATCACAGTCTTGGGGATCTTGTTATAGAAGAGTACACCCAAACCCACAAAAGATTTTTTAACTCTTTGGAGACGATATGCAGAAATAACTAACTTATGCCCGTGTCTAGTAAGACGTGGGTTTAGATCTCCTTTTCGTTTGTACAAATTAATATTTTGTCTCACATAAACTATACTGTTATATATATACTGACAGGCTACTGTTAAAATGCCTATTTCTTTAAACTTTTGACGAAGGGACTCGCGTGATTTTAGTTGATATATTGCTCGAATTGCTCTTTTTTCAAGTACAAATATAGAATGTATATCAGCAGCCTTGCCCCACAACAAAATACCGTAAGACATTACGCTGTGAAAGTACGCAAAATAAACAAGTCTAGCTGTATCAACATCAGTAAACTGTCTTATTTTTCTCACTGCAAAAGCAGCTGAGCTGAGTTTACCTGACAGTTTTTCTATATGAACACCCCACTGAAGTTTAGAATCCAAGGTCACTCCCAGGAAAACTGTGGAATTCTCTATTTCTAGTGTTTCACCATTGATAGACTTATCTAATTTTATAACATTTGGATTTTATAACAGATTGCATCATCACTTGCAGGAGAGATTGTAGTCAAGGGCTAAATCTGTAGAGAGGTCAATTTTGTACATTAAAAATATATTTCCATAATAACTATCAGGGGATGATTAGTGATCGCTACTGATGCCACAAATGCATTCAGTAAAGTTTTTGTCTGTCTGTATGTTCGTTATAGAAACAAAAACTACTCAACGGATTTTGACGAAACTTGGTACAATTATTCTTCATACTCCTGGGCAGGTTATTGTAAACTTTTCACCACGCTACGATCAATAGGAGCAGAGCAGTGAAGGGAAATGTTGGGAAAACGGGAGAAGTTAAGCCATTTTATCAGCATTGTAAGGGCTGGATTAAAGAGGTCTAAGAGCGGACGAAGTTGCGGGCGTCCGCTAGTTGTAAATAAAAAAAAAGTCTAAAAGCTCTTAGCTACAAGGGGATAGGGGATTTAAAAGTAGATAATAACATCACATAGTCAATGTTCGACCCCTTGACAAATAAAATGTTCAATATTGTATGTAACTGTTTGGAACCCATTGTTAGTAAAGCAAACACAATACGTGTTTGAATAATTAATGTCATACTTGTGTTTTTATGTATCCAACTGTCCTGTTGGTTAATTTACATTGGACTTTATTCCTAACATCGTAAGATATATAACTGTATGAATATGTTATAAGTGTTGTAGTGCCAAGTCGGAATAGCTGAGCTGTGAGATAATCCTATAGAGACAATACCACGTTTAATTTTCACATTTGTTTGCATGCATTTCTATTTACATACGTTTTGGCGCAAACGTAATATCTACAATGACAATATTTGTTCTCTGCTGGTTATGCCCTCCATAAATCGCATTTAGATCCTACTGCAGTTAGAATTTCGGATTATAAAGTGGCCTTTGACGAAAAAATCTATGGGATGGTGTATGTTGTTCCAGAATATAATCTATCTCTCCCAAATTCTTCGTTGAACTTCCACATTAGTGACTTGACCATTAATGGCTAACATGCGTGTAAATGCCCATATCTGGAACGCTTCTATGTTTCTAGATGGTTTTTAGATGTCCCCTTTTATTGTTCAGACTTCACATCCATACAGAAGTATACAGATGTAGCAATGCCAGAGTTGAATGCGCAAAGTTATTTTACGTCTGCGATTGCAGAGAAGATTCCATTAGTCAATTTGTATCATCATCACCATCATCACTATCATCATCCATCATCATCATCATCATCATTATCAGCTGATGGACCTTCACTACGGGACATAAGCCTTTTGTATAGACTTCTAAACATGCTGCTGGATGCTGGATCCAGCTGCTCCCTGCAACCCGTTTGATTTCCTGAGTCCATCTAGTGGGAGGTCGACCAATACTGCGCTTTCCGGTGCGGAGACGCCATTCCAGCACCTTGGGACCCCAACGTCCATCGGCTCTATGAACTATGTGCCCCGCCCATTGCCACTTCAGCTTCGCGACTCGCTGAGCTATGTCGGTGACTTTAGTTCGTCTGCGGATATCCTCATTTCTGATTCTATCTCGCAGATAAAACCAAGCATAGCTGGCTCCATCGCCCGCTTAGTGACTCGGAGCTTTCTTATAAGGGCCATAACAACCAAATCTCAGATCTTTAGATCATTAATAATACACACTATTCGAAGACTTTAAAGTTTAATGTCTTAATTGAATTATTTAGTCTTAAATTTATTTATTTAATTTGTCTGTCGTAAATTGTCAATATGTATATGTATGACAAATTCAATTTGTATGTTTTGCAGGCGTATTCGACGCTCAGCCGACAGCTTCGGAGCGGCAACGAGAGAACCTTAGCTCGCGGCTGCGCCGGGAGTTCGGCCTCGCGCTGCCCGAGGACGAGGACGCGCGCCTCGCGGACACCGGTGAGTTACGAATCTCACCAAAGGGAGATTAGCCTCTAAAGCTTGGCAAGTTCGGTGATGACGTCATCATTTGTTTGTTTGGTTGTTGTTAGTTTGGCGGTCATGTGTAGAAAACTCTTCCGGTCTTTTGCAATATTTTTAAGCCAAGTGCGGAAATGGCCTACAAAAGAAGAAGAAGCTATATACTATTTTAAAATAAGTATATACTTATTTTAAAATAGTATATAGCTTCTTCTTCTTTTGTAGGCCATTTCCGCACTTGGTCCACTCTTGAATAAGTATTAACATACTTATTTTAAAATAGTATATAGCTTCTTCTTCTTTTGTAGGCCATTTCCGCACTTGATCCACTCCTTGACATCATCATCTATCCACTTTCTTCGCTATCTTCCTGGAGCACGTTGATGTCTCTCCCATGATATGCGGGCGACGGCGGGAAAGGCCTGCGCGGGTGAGAGGTCGTGCGCGCGGGGTAGAGGGAATGACTGCGTGGGTATGAAATCGTGCGCGCGGGGCATTGCTAAGGAATTTCCAAGTCCTCTAGTTTTGTATAATTATTAGGTAGAAAGGGAAAGGACCCCTTCCCCTTGTACCTAAATAGAAAGCTAGAACCGATCTGAAGGAAGGAATAATAGGTGTTAGTTTCTTTTCCATTTATTTTATTATTACTTGGTTTTGTTTTATTTTAATTTGTTTAATTGTTAATAGTTATAATAAAGCAAAAAAATTGGCGCTGATTAGTGTGTGTTGTCCACAGATGCGGTCTTGAAGCGTTGCGACAGATAGAGGCGCGCCGGCGCTCGCAAGTATTTTTGTAAATCTCACGCGACTGTAATATACACTTTTATAAACGATTCGGTTTTATTGGCACTGAATCGTTCATACACAAATCCTGACACACATAAAACTGATGAACGTCTTGTCGTTTTTGTATAGGATTTGTGTATCAGCGAACTAGCATAGTTGTATTGTATTGTATATTTTCAGTTTCTTGTCTTTAGATTTTTTTTTATTTGTTTCATTTTCACGGTTTTTCTGCAAGTACAAATTGTTTTTATTTCCCTCTGTACATATTGTATATAGGAGAGTTTAAGGTAATTTTTACGGTACGTATAAAATAATGGTATATAATTAATTAAATATTGTATAGAGAAAAGATTTTTTATATGTGTACACAAAGCGTTTTAGGCGATATGTTTTTGCCTCTGGAGTGATTGTCATCAAGCGTCAAAAAGCCCACCTAATGAAACGACAAAGACGCAAAATGCAATAAATATACATTTTAAGGTAACGTCACATACCTCTCTCTTTTACTCGAGTTACGTAAAGTAACAAGGGATTGCAACCCTATCTTAATTCGGTTAGATCTGATCAAACTCCAATCTGATTTGAGTTGAGTGGTCATAATAAATAAACTAAAATTAAGTTTATAAAGAAAACAATTATATATGAAATGTTTCGAATCAATTTGGATTGTTTGGATTGCAATCCCTAGAAATACCATTACATGATCAATACGACTATTAATACGAGCAAATACTTGTGATACACAAAGGTTCTCTAGAGGTAACAACATCTCACTCGTTTTACGTATCACTATCATTGCGATATGATTATTTATTAAATAGAGGAGATTCGGGGTTGTAAGGAACGTCGGGTTTGGAGGATAGGATTTTTGTAACGCATAATGTAAGTAAATTAAAATTTGTTTTTATTGTTCGTTTTATCTATTATTCTATTTTTATTTTTCTCTTTTTAATAAATACTACGTGTTGCGGGCTCGTTTGGCTTTGATTACGTCACAAAAAATTTAATTTAACAACTTATTTAATAGTGAGTTTTGATATCACACCGTGTCAACAAACTGTGATATTTGAATATCACAAAAAATCTTTTTTTACTTAGTTTGTTAACGAAGTAAGAAATATTTTGAATATATCTGAAATAGATCATTAGGTTCAGAAGTTAAACACATTTTATTTATTAGATTAGTGTAATGGGAACTTCGTTGCAAACGCGTTTATATATAAGCGAATATTGTATAGAAAGTCACGACAACTAAACAAATCTGTGTGGCTTTAACACACAGAACCGACAAAATACCCTCAAGGTTTGTTTCACTCTTAAATGTTGACTTGACAAACGACACTTACAACAACAATAAAATAAGCTAAAAATAATCATTTATTATATCTTGTCATAATCTGAAAATGTCTGTTGGAATGGATCGAGCGTTGAAGGACTCTTGTCTGAAAACATGTGTCCTCAGAATACAGAAAACTCCAGGTGTGATCGCGCATAGGAATGAAGGAATGAAATTACTCTTTTTTGGTGTAATCACTATGTTTGCCATGTTGTGTGACGTATACAGGTACAAGTTTTGGACACAATGCGTGTGTCATGATTATACAGGTTAGTCAGATAGTCGCAGAAAATGACATTAAATGACTAGCTCGCATTAGATATATGAGGTTGACAATTTCTTGTGACGTAATCATAGCATAGTGTGTCCCCATCTACAAGTAGGTCTCTTTAGTGTAGAGTTTCTGGTGTAGTTTAGTGTCGATAATAGACTCTCGTAAGCCATTCTTAGAAGTAAATACGTGTCATATAGTTAGGCGAGCGCCTCATTGCAATGTCTACATCACAAGGTTAAGATAGACGCACACTTGCAACACGCCGCGTGTACGCCGCTCGATGTGTTATAAGTGTGTCAAATTTACGAAAGATTATTACCTGTCGGTTTTGAATTTTCGTTATGGATTTTTAACGACTTAGGCCGGATTTATTTTTTTGGGTAGAAATATTAGCTAGTAGTTCAGTCAAACTCTGTCGTAGTTTAAGCCTCGATATTGTCGTATTTACAGCACACGCTTTTCGATTAGCTGGATAAGAAAAGTGATGATTATTATTATTATTATTATATCCAAAAATAATATTGGTATAGAGAATCGTCGTAGATAAACCAAAATTTCTTTTATGCAAGTATTTTACGAGTACCTTTATAGGAATCTATACGGCATAGGTTTTTTTTTCATTTAAATTAATCAACAATGAAAAAATAAGTCATTATTTATTAATATAATACTAAAGCAACACAATTAGATTTTAATAGATTAAAGTAGGTACTTTACATCACAAATACACTCTTAAATACATGCCATTAACTACAAAGCCGTACTCTTGACGAGAATTTTTTTTAAAAATAAAATGTCCAATAATATGATATAGTATCTTACAATATTTCCCATAATTTTCCTAGATTTACCCTTTTACCTTGTATACAAAAAGATTTGCATAGCATAAAACTGTCTCGGTATAGATTACATTCAGTAATTGTTTGATAAAACTACCTAATTTTTTAAAAATCGTTACCTAAAACAAATATTTTGGTGTAATTATTATTACATAAATAATAAATATTCATTGTCATCTGGTAGTAGATGACAATAAATAATTTCTGTGATCAAAATAATGACGTTTAATTTTTTTTTAGTTTTCAAGACTTCCGTTCGTTGCATTTGTATGTATACAAATATACAGTAGTAGTCGATTGGTAATGAAAATTATATTAAATTTAAAAAAATCCCACATGTGTTTATTTTAAAATCACTATAAATTAAACCGATATTTAAATTATATTTAACATTAATAATTAATATACTTTTTTTTTCTCTAAAATTATTAATTTCTTGCTTTGCGTCCTAACATGATTATACTCAATGAGATTAATATAGTAGTAATTATTTAAATATAGAGAAAAAGGTCATTGACATGATAGAGATTTGTTGTTTTCTTAGGTAAAATCAATGATATGTTAATGTATCTAGAGTTCCTCCACATTACCACTGTCTTAAACATTTATGTAACTAATTGTGTAATGAATATAATATTTCTAATTTTGAATGTACTTACGAATAATTCACGTGGAATCGTTTTATTTGTCGGATAAAAAAATAACAACATATTGCAGATTTGTCTTTGAATAATATAATTAAAATTATTTATGTTATTTATTTAAGTTATATGGCAAATATTTGTAAAACAAAGATAAAAACCTTTTTGATAGGACACTTTGAAAATTCAGTCAATGAACTCTGGTCAGTTAAATACCAACTTATTCAATGTGAAAAATTACCAGAAATTGGTATTGGAAAAATTGTTTATCAACTTGTCATTTGGTAAATAATTCTCAGGAATTAGCCCTGTTTGTCTGTTGTTCGTTGAAATCAAAGATTTTCTATTAGACTTAGACATATGTCACGCGTCAAAACTGAGGCGACAAAAGCGGCTAATTGTCTTAATTTCGACGAAAGTTGTTTAAACAAATAATATCTAAATATTGTATACAATGTCGACTTATGTGTTCAGGAGTTGTATATACAATATACATAAATATTATATAATATAATGGAATTAAATGTGTGCTTTGATGAGTAGCTAAATTCGGATCACTGCGGTGATTTTCTAGGCACGTAACATATCTGCGAGACGGAGTGAGCTCTAGATGCGTGAACATATCACTGACGATGACCTAAATAATATGTTGTATAATAATCACAAGGCCCAGTGCGAGTCCAATTTATTTGCTCAATTTTATATTTAACTTTTTATTAAATTAAAACGCCAAATTGCAATGAACGGCATTTAAAAACCTTTACAATATTATTATTTAAATAAATCATTATTTATGTATGATAAACTTGAATGAAAAATCGTTGAAATTAAATTAAAATTAGAATTGAATATTCATTAATTTTAACCTTTTATTATTTATAATATGCATACAATTCATAAGAAATATTTTTCAGTTGGAACGGTTATTCTATTACTAACAATTTCACCTGTGTGTAAAAATTAAACTAAAACCTTGGACAGAAGCTTGCAATTTTGCTTTGCGCTTTTTTTTCTTTAATCATATGTAAATCGGCCGAAATGGTCTTTGTTATACCGCCTAAATCTAAATTATAGATTCGTAATAATAAGTTGGCTGAGCCATAATAATACGAATATCTTTGTTTCTATACTTAATTGATTCTTAACTTTCTGGTGCAATAGCTTAGTCAAGATTTCGTTGGTATCATAATAATTTTTCCACAATTTAAAGCGGCTAATCTCAGAAGCTACATGGTCACATCTCGATATAAGTATTGAAAATAATTAATTTATATTAACATACAATCAAATAAACGTTTAAAAATATAATCACGTGAGTGTACATGCATTTAAAATTACTTTTTTTTTTTAAATGAAATCTTTTCTCGTTGATAACAGCAGTCTTTGTTAGTTCAATTTAATGAAATGAACTTTGATTCGATTCATTTTAATTTTTAACAATTTTGATTACTTCCTAATACTTACGTTTACCTTCAGTCTTAAAGTAAAATCGGCATGACATTAATAAAATCATAAACGTTGTAAAAATAGTCGAGTAGGTATGCTATTTATGACTTTCTAACCAACCAACCAATCACACACACGATATAGAATGATATAAAAATTGTACATTTTTAACCGACTTTAAAAAAGGACGTTTCTTACATTTTTTTTTAAAAGAGCAACATTCATTTATTTAAAATAAATTTAGTTCACAAGCTTTGAAACTAACGCCATTTTGTTGATCGTTTTATAGGTTTTTTTTTTAATCTTTTCTCTGGCTATAGTTATAGCTACCTACTATAGTTGTGAATTCGTGTCTTTGTTTGAAATGATCTGCAAGCAATTCTCTACTTAATAGTTATACATTTTATAACACATTGTATGTAGGTATTTAACACGAAAAGTGGTGTTTTAAAATTGATGCCGCTCTCGAGTGGGCATCAGCATTGTGAAAAGATAGCAATACTTTCTTGTTTTGCCTATTTAATATATTTGGCAGCGTCGCTTATTTGTGCATAATGTATAATATATTTAGATGTTAGTCGAACGGTTGCAATAAATCGCCTAAAGGCATAAAAATATGTATTAGTGTATAGAAAAATTATTATTAGACGTCATCGATATAATGGATATCGATTCGGTATACCAGTGATAAAATCGATTTTTACATACATACACCATTGTAATTAAAATGATGTGCCCATATCTCAGACCAATTATTGTATAGGACCTGCCTCGCTAGACGTTACTTTTCTGTCAAAGTATATGATCAACGATCTAATGCGATTATAAAAACTGTCTCTATAGAACCGATGTTAAATAGTTGTAATCGTGTTCGTCGGTTAAAGAGCTCCGTTAAAATACCATTTTGTGTAATTGAATTGTGTAAAAAAACGGGCAAAAACTTCTAGTTTAGTATAAGATATATACAAAATCTAAGCTCGTTTTCCTCGGAAAATGACAGATAATTTTGTTCGTGACTATGAGTGCGATACAGGTCCTTCTATAATTGGTCTGAGGCCCATATCGATCGAATGGTCGCTGTTTCTCGAAATATTTTACAGTATCATAATAACAATTTACAATCGTATTCGTCAATAAACAAAATCGATATCCGTCTCGTCACTAGTAATAACAAATCAATAACAAATAATAATCAAACAATTTTTATTTTACGCATGAAATTATATTATTATTTAAAATTTCATTAAAAGAAATGATGTATATTTTGTATATAAAAAGAGAATTGAATGTTTTTTTGTCGATCTACTTATTATTGTCAAATTGCGTTGTGGTTTGTAATATTTATGGCATTACTGTGAAGAATCACAGATCTTCCAAACACGCAGGAATCCACCAAAATTAAAGGCAATTTCTACAAAATGGCGTGCCGTAAATTTTTAAAATAGAATTAATTTTCGAGAGATAAAAATAGCATGAATTCTGTGAAATCGCCTACCCCTGTAGGCCTTATATGCGCACCACGATGTATCTCGAGAGCGACATTTCGACCAATAGCGGTGTATTTAAAAGTATTGCTGTCTCTTTCATTATATTGGGAAAGAAAGAGAGAGCGATATCTTAAATCAGCCGCCATTTTTGTTAATCCTTTTATTTTTTTATGGTAGAAAAATTATTGTATGCCACTGCAATTAGCCATTGTAGCACTCGTATTGTCTATTGTGTAATTCGATTTCAAAATCTTCAAGATCACTCGGGATACAATGTCATTACATAACAGTGGCTTAAATAACTATTATTGTATGCCAAAAATAGAATGGAAAATACACAAGAAATTAACTTAAAAAAAAAAACTAATGTACAATTGGCGGCTTTATCGCTAATGAGCGATCGATATCGTATCGACCGAAAGAGAGCGATATTTCTGTCTCCCCGGCTATTGGTCGATGTTTGTCTTGTATGTCGTGGTGCGTTTTTAACCTAAATATTTAATGTGTTGTTGAACATAATAATAAATAATTGTATTTATTTCGCTTTTTACTCGATGTTGAAGTGCATTTTGCTGTGATGTTACATTTATAGGTATGTTTGAAGTGTACGCACGAGAAATAGAAACGCTGTAAAAATGTGACATTCTGTCTTGCGAAGGTTCGCCTTTGTAGTTATATTGATATTCTATTTTATGAAGATTGGCTTTGTAAGTTGTACAGGTTTGTGCGTGGAAATGAAGTAACGTCAACAAAACAGAAACATACTATTATCATGTAACTCCCAGTGGTTGCGGTTTTTTGGTAGACTTGTATCGTCCAAATAATAATTTAAAAATATGTTTGTTTTGTGAACGCTTCTTTAATTAACAAACACATACTCGATTGTACGGTTTACGTACTGCCAAACCTTCATCTTAAAATGGAAAAATATGTAGTACTGATACGCCTTTTTTTGTTCTACATGAACTTCAGTAGCCTAAATGCAACTGTAAATATCAAAAGAGTACATATTATGCGTACAGTACTAAAACTTGGTGTGACAGATAGATCTACATTTTTATGATAGTTTCTTTTTCAACGTACTAATTGTATAGTTTACACACTCAGACCAATTATTGTATAGGACCGGACTCGCTAGATGTTACTTTTCTGTCAAAGTATATGATCAATGATCTAATGCAATTATAAAAACTGTCTCTACAGTATCGATGTTTCAGAGTTGTAATCGGTTTCGTTCGTTCTCGTCGGTACTCCGTAAAAATAATACCTTTTTGTGTAGTTGAATGTTAGTAAACTTCTAGTTTAGTATAAGATATAATATAAATATGTAATATATCTAATCTAAAGTCATAAAATGACAGACAATTTCGATAACGATACTGGTCCTTCTATAGTTGGTCTGAGATTACACCCACAACCGATCTGTTGGTTGGAGTGGAGGAGATAATTATACTCGTGAAAGAGAGATTGTTTTTTTTTTCATTTCGCTTGTACGCTTTAGTGAAATACTTGCCATATACATTGTATAAGAGAAAAATTTTAGGAAATATCATATTTGATATACTTAATGTTGTTTTTATTTTTACTGTAGCAATCTATTTAGGATGTTTTCTAAGGTCACATTATCTGTTTCATGCTAATATTTTCACCCAACATGGACTCATTAAGATATTCACCTTGTTTTAATTTTACAAACTTTTTTTCTAATATAAATGATAACATTGAAGGTAATTTATTTTAACAACAACACAAATTCAGTTGTAGAAAGTTTTCAAGAATAGTTCAAGTCTTTACTCCTATACTGGAAATAGTTAACTATATTTAGTTTAATGTATGTGAAAGTTCATGAAATGTATCTGTTAGGCCGAATCCACACTCGTGTAATATGATGCATTTATATTACATTACACGAGCTTGGACCCTTAACGTGTAGTATCGTAAACAAAATCAGCACTTTGCGCTCTGACGTGGATTATAATAATATTAATAATAAATGAAAAAATATGAAGTATTTTGTAGAATATTAGATGAAATCTTTGTGATAATTTTTTTTAAAATATCATTCAGTAGTGAAAACCTGTGTCGTGTAAATATAACAAATACTGATTAAGCTACATAATATATTATTATATATTTTGTTAACGGATATCGAACGGTGTGTGTATCATTTGCCTATCCTAACTTATCGCCTTTAGATGTAAGTGCCTTTTGGGAAATTCATCTCTAAATTATATGTACCAATATATTTATATGTTTACGTAAGCTCAATAACTTTCAAAATCTACCCACGAAATTATTAATACAATTAAGTGTTTAAATAACTAGATAATTCATATGTTTCAATTGGACGTTCGTAAAAGTTGATTTTTAACCGAGTTTAAAAAGGAGGAGGTTCTCAAGTTGACCGGTATCTTTTTTTTTTTTTTATTAATCATTACTGCCTGGCAGTGACATGTAGCCGCGACCGTGGATCGTTCGCGACTGAGTGAATGTCGGGCAATTACTTTGTTATGTTAAAAACATAACAACAAAATGGCTTCTTATTTTAATTATTTTATAAAATTACATTAAATATTAAATTGATAATTTAAAAAGAGGCTTATTAATATATATGTTGGTACATATATTATGTATATCTGTTTGAAGTCAAAAGGCTCTTGTTATCTGAAGAAACTTATGGAGTTTGTATATTTTCCCACCTAGGCCTGAGTTTCTCCCGAACGGTTAAAGTGTAAGGTATTCGTATAAACAATGGAACATTTTTGCAATACATATAATATAAATTATATAATTTTTATTATAAATATTTTTTGTAACTTTTAAGCGGATCGTAATATGGTAGAAGCTCTTGTATATTATGCAGATGTTAAATATTATTATTTCTTTCTTAATGTTTGAAACTAAGCATGTAAAATTTAAAATAATAATAATAATATAGAATAAAAGATGTTACGATAATTAATTACATAAAATCTTCGTTTGAATTATTGCCTTTCCTTTAATTAATCCTTACTTAACGTTAAACGTACATTGTCGAAGCTCGCAACGTTTCTCTCTGCCACTTAGCAAACGACAGTGTGCGATTAACTTGACCTGCCCTTTATTTACTAGCAGACGCCGCGAGATTTCACCCTCGTGGTTCCCGTTCCCGTAGGAATATGGGGATAAAATATGACCTATAGGTAATAAGCTTCCCAGCAGAGAAAGAATTTTTCAAATTAGTTCAGTACTTTCAGAGCCTATTCAATGCCAACGATTATAATATACTAAGAGGCACAATTCCGCCCACTTTAATATACTCGCGTCATATTAAAGTGGGCGGATAATTGTGCCTTTGAGTATAGGAGTATTAGTATGGGTCGGCATTATCGACGCCCTGAAGAGCTTTTTAAATTGGTCAAAGAATTTTTTAAATCCTTGATGGTTTGGAAATGAAAGCGTAACAAACAAACACTTTCGAGAAGTTAGTAAACATCAATAGTTTTAATTTCAGAATTGTTAACCAACTTGAGACTTTGAATTTTTGCGACTACCTACATATCTCGAAAAAATGAAGGTGTTTGTTTGCAGATAAAATGTGTCCCGGGAAACAATTTCAGTGGATGACTTGGGATTATCCCAGAAGTGTAAATACACCGAAAAACATGCGCGCGCGTGCTACTAGGCTTTTTTTACCCCTCCGGGAAAATTTTGTCTTGGTCATACAGTTTCGGGGAATGGGGCTTCTAAGCAGCTCTAGTTATTTATATTATATTATCATTACCTAAGAGTATAAAATAATAATTATGTATATTTGGAAAACACCTAAAAATGCTGATTTCAGAGAATCTCTTTGATCAGCCTTGAACTTGAACACTAAAAGGAGAAAATAAATAAAACACTTTGGTAATTATTATAAATGTTTATTTTAAACATCTTTGAAAATTATGACTAACAAAATAACACAAAAATAAAATAATAGTTTATCGTGTTGCTAGTCCAAAACAAAATGAAAAATGGCGACAATTTCTCTCTTAATAGATAACACAGACTAAGGAAAAATAGAAAATAGATTCTATTTGAATCTCAAGCTAGGGCATTTATTTCCTTTTAGTCTGAATATTTATAATATAGACATATTTCTAAATCTAGCGTTACCATATAAAATCTACAAGTCTTATAACAAAAATAATGTTCCAAAAATCAACTTTGTCAAGGATTACTGCACTTGACTAGTAGGTACATTCTTATATCACAGCCGGAACTAACAACACTAAAATATTATCTTCACCAAGTGTTACAGTCTTCTGTGTTCACTTTCACCAACAATTACCTAATTATACAAAAATATAGATAATAATATAAATGTACATATTTATTTCTTTATAATATGTAAAAAACCAGAACATGGTAAGTAAATGACCTAAAAATCTTTTTGTTACCATCTGGGTATTTGGTTGCTGTCAGCCGAAATGGTTACAAAGTTTTCTGTTCAGAGTAACCAGGGTGATGGCACCATGGTCAGTAAAATACCCATATTGCATTGATTAACTATTAAAGGAGATACTTAAGATACCTACATGGTTAACGGTATAGAGTGTAACCTATAGATCCATACCTAACGCTCAACGTCACTATCGAATCATAATAAATAAGTTTAATAATATACTCAGAGGCACAATTACCCGCCCTCTTTAATATGACTAATTTTGAAATATGATTATTTTTGCCTCTGAGTATACAAATAATGCAATGCATAGTTTGCGGAAATATTCATACCTGATGACAAGGGAGCCTCGAACTGTAATCAGGCTCACAATCTACTTATAGTAAGCTGAACTGGCTCGTCGCCCATAAATCAATTATCTCGCTTGCACTTACTGGCCTCATGGAGATGCTTAAAGTTCGGCCGCTCAGAAATTGCGTTTCTGACACCTGTCAATGTCAATATGATATATAAATATCATAAAATAACCATAATAACGAGTAAAAATTTAATAATTTTGCCAACTTACAATAACCGTACCCACATAACGTTCATTTTGGGAAAAATGATTAAGAATTAATATATTAACTAATATAATAAAAATTTTAATAAAAAAATTCAACCGACTTCCAACTCAAAAATTAACCTATACTAAAAAGCAAAAAATAACATCTTACCTATGTGCTACCTTCTGATCAGTTTGAAGGCGGTGCCAAGCCAGTGATGTTTTAATTTAAGCCGTTTAAGTTACAAAATTTCTGTGGTTCTTTCAGAAACGGCTTTAATTAAAACATGACACTGGATTGGCACCGCCTTCAAACTGATCAGAAGGTAGCACATAGGTAAGATGTTATTTTTTGCTTTTTAGTATAGGTTAATTTTTGAGTTGGAAGTCGGTTGAATTTTTTTATTAAAATTTTTATTTTTTAATTTTTAGTGTTAGCACACCTACTGAGTGTGAACAAAAATTAATAAGCAATTAGTTGAAACGTAATTTTCTTCTGATAAGTATCTAAGTCCTACAATCCCAATTTTAAAAATACTACCTTAACTCATATACAAAATTTCTTTCCCCCTTTATCCACACGTAATATGAATATTCAGAAAAACGTGAAAGGTGACTGTCCTCCGTCTTCATCACCAGACCCCTTATGCAGTCACAATCTATATGGTTGGAAAGTTCTCATCAATACAAATTTATCAAGTCCAAACACAAGGTAGCTACTGTGAACCGTTGAGGAGTTCTCTTAACTGTCCTTCGCCTTCATCATCAGACCCTTAATACAGTCACAACCCATCTAGGTGGAAAGTTCTCATCAATACAAATAAATGAAGCCCAAACAAAAGGTACCTGCTGTAAATCGTTGTCGAGTTCCATCGTCTGTGTTTCGGCTCCATCATCAGACCAACTCCAGACCTTCATAAAAGTGTAGTGGTTTAAAATACCTTATGGAAACACTAACAAACGCACTAGCCGTCTCTACGATTTTCGAAAGTTCCCCTCGATTTCTCCAGGATGCCATCATCAGATCCTGACATGAAAAAAATGGGACCACCCTGGAATCAAACCCTTCAAAATAAAAAAAGAATTTTCAAAATCGGTCCACAAATGACGGAATTATCGCTGGACATACATAAAAAAAAAAAAAAAAAAAAAAAACATACATACAGCCGAACGTAGAACCTCCTCCTTTTTGGAAGTCGGTTAAAAAGGTGACATTGACAGGTGTCAGAAACGCAATCTCTGAGCGGCCGGACTTTAGTGATGGGCATAACTTTTAAAGAAATATATCGATATAATCGTATCTTGTAACTTGTTCATAAACTTTAACGAGATAACAAAAATTTCATGTTAAACTATATTTTTAATATTTTATAATCAATACCAAATACCACATTACACCGGTAGAATAAGTTTCATATGCAAATGGAATGTAAAATTATTTAATTTAAGCAAATAATATGTAACAAGTATAATGTAGTATCAACATTTAAATAAATATAATTTCTTTACATTATATTACTTTACAATAAGAATAATCTATATAGGTACCTACTTTATACAAATTAATATATAGAAATCTCTGAAAATAATTAAGTTGATTTGTATTTTACCAACAATCTGGTTGAAATGCTTAACGAAAATTGTTTGTAGTACTGTTCTATCCTACGTTTTCTATTTTCAAATATTAAAAAAAAAATGTGTTATGCTAATTAGATATCTAAAATCTGTGACTAAACATAAAAAAATAAGTTAGCATTTTAACAGATTGATAGTAGTTAACACGTACCTAAAAACGCTTCTAATTTTAAAATAGGATTGTCCTCTCCTCAGAGGAATTACTTGTTAGCTGGCATTCTAGATACTTACTTATTATTTAAAATTTTGGTAAGAATACAATACAGAATACAGTACATGGACAAGATGAATGTGTAATCTATAATCATTTCTGTTCATACAAAAGCTCATAAATATTAGAAATTGGAAGCGTGAAACCAGTTCTAAACAAATAAGTATATTCTTAAATTGGTCGCATTTATAAAAATCATATATGAGAATAACTATATCCAAAAATTAGACAATAATAAATGTTTTGCCGTTTTTCTTAGTAATAAATTCGTTCTTACAGCACCCCTTATTTGCCGACACCCTGCTTTGAATTTAAATCAGCTTTCATTTTTATATTACACTTAGACCCCTATTCGATACGCATTTAAATAATGACCATTAATACACTGCCGAGCTATATCTTAATTATTTTTTCTTGGCATCTCAACACATAGGATACACAGTACACACAATGTGTTTGTGTATTGTACACAGTTTAAATAAGAGTGCTAGACATCGTTTTCACATTTCCTGTGACGTCACGTCATTTCCTAGACCGTAGACAGAAAAGTATATAGACCGACAGAAAGCATACATTTCTTTCCGTAGGACTATGTAAATATATATGCAAAGAATACCAGCCTTAACTTGTTAAAATTATAAGTAACCAGTCAGCTTAAAATATATTAATGAAAAAATGGTTCAGTTTAGTATTTTGGGATGTCGAAATGTCAATTTTAAACTTACAGAACACAAATTATCTTATTAGACTTCTCTGTCTACGACTCATGCACAGTCTCACAACGAATTATGGTCCGAGGCGAGTATTATGTTTAGTCGAGGAATGACTATTACTTGCACGTCGAGCATGTATGTGCGTGTGAATCCAGCTTAAACAAAATCTCTACAGATAAATGTTGTCAAGGTACCCCCTTATCAAACAAAAAAGGTGCACGGCAGTGCACAGGACAAAGATTTACAGCGATATTCCTCAGGAAATCATGTTATTATTTAAACATTTAAATAGGTACGCGGCTGTACCAGCAGCATTGTACGAAATTAATTTTTGGCACATATTTATATTTTATTTAATTAGACATAATCGTATTACATGTAACTGAGGTTATAGATGTTGTTTACGACTAAATAGACTTACTTAGTGTAGGTTGATTTAAACTCAAGTTAGTTAACTAAAGTTCCAATCAAGTCAAATACATAACGAAACCTGTGAAATAAAAGCTTGTTTAATAAACCTGCTATAACTTCTGTGTTAAATTTTGCTTTCATATCCAAGATAACTTGCTGAAACTGACGAATTTAAAAAACTATGATTTCATTTGAATCGGCGTCAATTAACTTGAAGTAGCGTGGATTTGGCTTTTATAGCAAGTATTTTGTTTTATAATCCATTGTATCCAAAGCTTTAAGGTTGAGGTGATTAATCTCAACAAACACCATCAATTTCAGTTATGATGGCCTTTCGTTATGCACTTGTCAACTAATCTTATTACATAACACAAAGAAGACAGAAGACGGTACTCTACTGTCTACATAAATTAACACAGTCTCCTGCCTACACAGGTTGTCAGTCCTCTGTCCACACAGGGTGGCACAGTTCTTAGTCTACACTTTGTTGACACAGTCCCCCTGCCCACACAGGTCGACACAGTCCCCTGTTTGTACAGGATGACGCAGTCCTCTCTCTACACTGGTCGAATCAGTCCTATGTCCAGACAGGCAGGCACTGTCCCCGGCCTACATAGGCCGCCACTGCCGCTCGCCCGGCTCGCGCTTGACGTGGTAGTTGAGGCAGGGGAAGTTGACGTGTATGGTGACGGGATGTAACGCCGTGATGGGCCGCGTGTCCGAGTCCATGGTGCCGAGTTGCCGTGCTATGCAGGTGTAGTCTACGCTTAATGGCACATAGTATTTTCCTGGAAACAAATATAAAATATGTTGAATTACTTTTACCCTCAAACGAAACTAGCTAGCGAAAGGTCTAATCTGGGTCTGATCTGAATGTAAGTAAAGATTTATAAAACCAATACATACCTAATGAATTGAGAGCGAAGACTGGCACGTACTGAGTGGGTGGCTGAGGCTTGTCATAATGGTGGTTGTGCGGAGACTCGCTGGACGTGTCCTGGAAGTGATACGTAAATGGGTGATTAATATATTGTACTACACTGACCCGGAGATATACTAATATTATAAATCGTAAGACTTTGTATGTTTGTTTAAACGCGCTAGACACTGCAACTGCCAATCGAATTGGAAAATTTGAATGCTAGGTATATGATAGCTAAACACATGAGATCTGCGGCGAAGCATTCGACACAGTTTCAGTATCTTGCCGTGAGGCGCGCCATTCGTGCCATTGTGCGCCGCTGCGTCGCATCAGTCATCTGTATAGTAGTAGTAAGCTGCTTTCCGTGAGGCGCGCCGTGCGTCGCATCAGTCATCTGTATAGTAGTAGTAAGCAGCTTTCCGTGAGGCGCGCCGTTCGTATCGTTGTGCGCCGCTGCGTCAATCATCTGTACAGTAGTAGTGAGCTGCTACCTGTGGCGAGGTGTCCGGCGCGTCCTCGGTGGAGGTGGAGGCGGACGTGGATGCAGAGGGCGGTGCAGGCTTGAGCGCGCGGCGCCGCTTCAGCATCTTGCCGTGAGGTGCGCCGTTCGTGCCGTTGTGCGCCGCTGCGTCAGTCATCTGGTACAAAATACACAAAATATTTAGAACTCACTATAAGCGACAGTCTTTGTTTTTGCGTAGCTATATAAAGGAAAGATAATAGGGGAGCGAGAAAGCGGGCGGCAATAACCAATGCCTGTGAGGGTTACATTTTAAGCATACGTTTCACCATAACAAGCTGATGGACTTCCACTGCTGGATTATATAGTCGGAGGATTAATTTCAGTCAGTAAAATAACAAGTGCAACTGTCACTGAAATGTTATTTTACCAGTAAAATGACGGCCGCGTGGCGCAGTGGGTAGAGACCCTGCTTTCTGCATCCACGGCCGTGGGTTCGATTCCCACAACTGGAAAATATTTGTGTGAAGAGCATGAGTTTTTTCCAGTGTCTGTGTGTATTTATACATTATATAAGTATTTATATGTAGTATATAAATGTATATGAATATTATAATATCAACTATCTTAGTACCCATAACACAAGCTACTTTGTATGCTTACTTTGGGGCTAGATAGTGATGTGTGTTGTTTAAGTATATTTAGTAGGCTTTCATTTGTGCCAACTGGACACTGATTTATTTATTTAAGTGCAACTGTCATTGAAATGTTATTTTACTAGTAATATGACATTTCAGTGACAGTTGCAATTGTCATTTTACTGACTGGAATTAATAATCGTAACTATAGTCCTATTGTAAAAGCTGAAGAGCCTGCATTGAAATGGTTAATATAAATATAAAAGGAATAAGGTGTATGTACAGCTCGCGCGGATCTACTTGCCAGGTGTCAAGTTAATTCGCACGTGTTATAAAGGACCATTGAAATCTCCCAAAGCACAAACAACAGAACACAAATAAAGTGCTTGATCTACTTCTTATATCTGTGGTTACCACCACCAAACCTATGGCATGCATGACAAACATTTAGCATTTAAAAAATCACAAAGCTGCTGATAGCTAGGGTTAGGGACTCTATGGTTACAAATGAAACGAATCAAAGTTCTGATGTACCTCTGTGTCCTGCGATCTGCTGAACCGCCTCTCGATAGAGTTCTTGAACTTGTAGGAGTGCAGGTAGTCGTCGTTGTGGTCGAGCTTGCGGACCTTCCGCAGCGCGTCGCGCGCGCGGCCGTCTAGTTGCAGCGGCTCGGTGGCGCCCTCGGCCGGCACTTGGTTTTGTACTGGAAGTAAACACCAGCTTTACCCGACTGTGCGAGCATACGACTACCTCGTAAGCTTGTCATCCTTATCAGCCTATTATAAAGGCCTACTACAAGGCAATTAAAGACTACAGAGCCTTCAGTGCCTGAAGATGAAACTCTTCGAACAGTGCGTGTTGCCAGTGATGGAGCGAGCAACGCTTGGACTTTCTCTGCATGGCCGAATCAGAAATGAGGAGATACGCAGAAGGATCAAAGCTACTGACATACAGACTGACACTGACTGAGTCAGCGAGTCGCGATGCTGAAGTGGCAATAGGGCAGGGCACCTAGTTGGAGCAACCCCATAGGCCCCAAAAATAGGGCCCCACTACTTTCTAAACTGGTTAGGCTTTATCAACTAAAAACTAAAAATGTTCATCAGCTCTTTTTCGTTTTCGAAATTTTCTAAGTTCAGCTTAATCGCCATTTTCTGGTAAGGATTAACGGACCCCGGGGTAGCCACGCCATTGATCACTGTAGTCTGTGTACTATAAATAAGATCGATGGAAACACTTAGCTTACTCAAAATGCCTTCAATAACTAGTTATACCTCTTTCACATTCCATGGGGTAATGCTGTCCAGAGGGTGGATCCTGCTCATAAGGTTCAGGTACGAAGGCGGGCGGCAACTCCGGCCTCTGGATCACCTTTACGGCGTATCCATGGGAACTGCTCGAAGAACTCGTCGTCTCTGAAGATGACGTCCCGGGATGTGTTCGCGTCTTCTCTCGCAGCATCACATCACCTGGAATCGACGGAAGAGGATTGACGTGACGAAGGGCGAGCCAACTATCTTTTAACATATCCCCTCGATATTGGAAATGCCCGAAGACACCTAAATTTAGAAATATTATCTATGTACATGTAATGAATGAATGCGTGTTTCAAACTGTAAAGGAAAAACTTACCTGAAGATATTCTTAATTCTCTACGTGTGTGAAGGCTGCCAATCTGCATTGGGCCAGCGTGGTGGACGATTAGCCTAACCCGTCTCATTCTGAGAGTAGACTCGTGCGCCGAATATGGTTAAACTTGTTAATAATGAATGAGATTCTTGAAAACGAATAGCTATTCCAAATTCCCTTTAATATTTGATTTTTCCTCGAAAACACAGCCCAGGTGTCGATCTATAGATTATTAGTAAAGCAGGACAAACCTGTTACTCAATGGCCAATAGACAACGTCCTCTGCAATCTGTGGAGAGACAACTGCGATGGTAGTTTCAGACACCAACCTTTGGTGACGCCATCGCAGTGCCGCTGCAGATGCGTGGCGAGCTGCACGCAGAGGCCGTCGGCGGGGGAGAAGCCCTGCACATCGACGAGGAAGCGGACGGCCTCAGCCACGGCCTCCTGGTAGCCTCCGCGGAACTCGTCGGAGGCCTGCCGCTCCGCCGCTACAACAACCGCAACGCGCAAGATGGAGCACCTCTGGCGGCGGGGACTCGCGCAAACATTAGCATCCTTCAGTGTTGTATACGACAGATTGATTGTGCACAACGGCTGTCCTCGCTTTTTTACGCACCTACCTACATACCTATTTTATTTTGAAGCCTGAACTTTCGCGAAAGATACTGCCTGAATACGGGCTTTCATTATGTGTTTATAGGAACTGTATCTGTCTGGCTCGATAATAATAATTAGGTTTTGCCTTGTGATACGAAACTTAATTTATTTTACAACTCTATCCTCAAAATTTCGCCAGAAATATTGCCTGAATACTATGTGGCTATAACTGCATCCCTCTGGCTTGATAACAATTAGGTACTGTCTGTCTTAAGGTTTACGATACAAAACTGAATTTATTTAGCAACTTTACGCTTGAACTCTCGCGAAAAATTACTGATTAAGACCTCCAATTATGTGGCTATGAACTGCATCTCTCTAAAAGTCCGTGAAAGCTAGGTTTAAAACTTAACTTATTTTACAATTTAACGGCTAAAGTTTTGCAAGCAATATAAACTAAACATGACCTTAATATTGTGTGCTAAGGCTGTAAAGACATTACGACAAGTAAGTCCACTTATTTTAACAATTTTACGCTTAAACTTTCTCGAGCAGTATTATGTATGTTACATGTGTCTAAATTGTATAAAATTTCGCCGTTATTACATATTCGCGACAGGTTTACTGCTCACTGATTAATATTCTAAGCTCGTATCGTATTCTCGTATTTTGCTGGTTTTGTAACAGAGCGATTGAGCGTTTGCTAGACTTCCGCAAAAACTACCATATGACGAACCAACCAGATACCAAATTGATGGTATATGAATAACAATCTCCTATAACAGAGAAATATAACTCGCATGGCATGTTAACCATCCTGTTAACACGTTCGCTGCAGCACTGATATTTCTGTACTGGAAAGTACAGAAACTAAAACTTTATGTGTTGCGGTACGAGGTCAGTTGACCTCGTAACTCTTGAAGACGCTAGGCGTACGAGGTCCATTGACCTCGTAACTCTTGAAGACGCTAGGCGTACGAGGTCCATTGACCTCGTGACTCTTGAAGACGCTAGGCGTACGAGGTCCATTGACCTCGTACCGCAGCGAACGTGTTAACTGCTCTACATATAGCTACTCGTACTTGTACCTATACTACAGCCTTTCTTGATGAGTACTGTTTACCAACAAAGAAATTAGAAATAAAGTTAGAAAACGCATGTCATTTCATAACTTATTTTTTAAAATTATGTATGGTTTGTTTATAAAGTGTTCTAAGCTTATTAATCAAATTTATTTTCATTAATTTAAGAACAAGTTAATTATATATTATTATTAGGTGTGAAATGGCTAGTGATTTATACCCTCATTTTTAATTTGATTGTTGGTAAACAGTATTCACCAAGAAAGGCTGGAGTATAATTCTATTTCCACCAGCAATTTTAACCCTGCTAAAATACACAGCGTCTGCATAATACACAGATGACCCAAAACAGATCACAACCTAGTATTTTATAGGTAAACTGGTCAAACGCCTGAATTTGTGTGAAACCAAGGTATGAATTATTTGCAAATAATATGTGTGGCCAGCAAAAATTGTAATCTGAAAATGTGTAAGTCTTTTCTTCGCACATATTTTCTACGCGATATTTGGCTAACATAACGTGGAAAGAAGCGAGTACAGCCGTTGTATTTTTAGAATAAAACATTATTTCAATAGTAACAAAACGAGCATGATCAGAATAAAAATTTAAAACATGTATCCGTTTTGCACATAACAAATAGGTATTCATGATATATGCAGGTTACTTACTACGTTAATAATTCAGATGTGAATCAATCATGGAGCGTCGGCTGAAGAAAACTAAGTCACAAGTCTGACTGCCTACCTACATTCCTTGTATGGATACATCTATAATTTTAAAGGTACCTATAATTTTTTTTCTATTTATATATAACCAAGCAGATGGTTGTCAATTATAACACCTGTAATCCTAACATTTGCCTCAGATACACACCATGACATAACTCTAAATGAAATAAAGACATATAGTAAATAGTCAACCAATAGTGGCATAATTGAAAATATTGTTCACTCTTTCGTCCTATCGCTGAGAAACAGAGAGAGCGATATTTTCAAATGCTACGCGATAATATTATGTCATTGTACGCATCTTAGGCCTACTGATGGTAAGTGAAATAGGTACCATAAATAGATTTAATTATAAGAAATTAAATATCACGCGTCTCAAACGGTGAAGGAAAACATCGCGAGGAAACCTGCATACCAGAGAATTTTCTTAATTCTCTGCCTATGTGAAGTCTGCCAATCCGCATTGGGCCAGCGTGGTGGACCATTGGCCTATCGGTCTGAGAGGAAACTCAAGCTCAGCAGTGAGCCGAATATGGATTGATAATGATGATAACTTATAAATAGATCCTTGCAGGTCATGCAACGAACGTGTCCTATAAAACTGTCCTTTTTTACATGGGAAATTTCTTATGGAAACTTTCTTCACCCACGGTCCTCTGACCCGTCGCCTGATGACTGGGCTACGGGAACTTTTCGTAAGCTACTGCAACCTACAAAACTGCCTTGTGTCAACCTGAGGCGCAGGTGTTAAGGCTCCAATCATAGTGGTTTAAGATCCTCCATATGGAATATATACCCTCATACGTTATTTATTTGGAATAAGAAATAAATGATAGAAAATATTCACATTGACACATTGCAAATACGTTGCCTAGTCAAGTTGTGGCCAGACACGTTTTAAAACAAAATTTAAGAAACCATGAACTAGTTGTGGAATGCCCTTCCAGCTTCTGTGTTTCCTAACACTTATGATTTGTGCACCTTCAAGACAAGAGTGAATAGGCATTTTCTAGGCAAGCGCGCTCCAACCTAGACCTCATAATTGCTTTCTACCAGGCATGATTGTAGTCAAGCGCTAGTCTATTACGAATAAAAAAAAAAAAGATCAAAGGCTACTTAATACAGTAAAATTAAGCATAAAAGAAGCTTTCGTTTGATATATTAGACGATTTAATAACTGATGAGGTTATTTGTATGACATTAATTAACTGTTTATATCTGGCAACCCCACAGTTACAGTGTGAAAGCTGGCAACCTTTACGTTTTCAATTCTGTTGGGTATATTATTTTATCTAGTGTACGATATTTATTAATTAAAGCAAAAAGGGAAGTAGATTAAATAAATTTATTAAAAAATAATCATATGATTTAACTAATTTGCAATGTGTCAATCTAATTATTTTTTATCATTTATTTCTTAATAGCTGACGCCGCCCGGTTTCACCCGCGTGGTTCCTGTTCCCGTAGCAATACGGGGATAATATGTAGCCTATAGCCTTCCTCGATAAATGTGCTAACAAAGTCGGACCTGTAGTTCCTGAGATAAGCGCGTTCAATCAAACAAACAAACTCTTCAGCTTTGTAATATTAGTATCAATTAAATAACAGATGAGGGTATATATTCCTTATACCGGATCTCGAACTATAGGTACCCATCCCGCAACCTACAGAAATAAGCATGACGGTAAAGAAGTTGTTGTTTTTCTCTATTACTACCCTTATAACCTAAATATAAATGTATCTGTTTGTCTTTTTGTAACGTGTTTATCAATTATGTGGCAATAATGTAACTACCAGACCAGTGTGCCTAATGGCAGTTTTCAATGTTTGCATACTGTGACTATCGCGTAGCAGTAAACTAAAACAGCGCCATCTAGTGGCACTACTGCACAACTGTTTCAATTCCTTAGAAATTCGCGTTTACGGTTACGCGATAGTCACAGTATCAAAACATTGAAAACTCCCACTAGGCACTCAGAGCCAATTTAGAAAATATAAAATATTTTGACTCGATCTGGGAATGGAATATATGACCTATTGAATGCATTCACAGCATTACTAACAACGCCAAACAACGATATTCACTACTCCACTGATACGCAGGATATCTTACTAACCATTAACACGGTCCTGCAAGAACTTGAGATGTCTGATTGCCATTTCAATGATCTCTGTCTTCTCCACCCGGCCTCGGCCTTTCTTGAGGTACTCCGGTGGTATGAGGCGCGAGAGGTCGGCCAGGCAGTTGTTCATGCGGTCTCGACGACGCTTCTCTATGATCCGGTGGGACATAGGGTCTTGCTGTAAACAAAGGAGATAATCAGAACTATGTTGAACTTAGACTATTAAAAAGAATGGACCTGTTTCGCACCCAAATTCAAAAGAATCAAAAGAATCGATTCTTTTTAGAAATCGTTTTTATTACAAATTTGATAAAATTATCGTAGAAATACTTACAAATGAAACGTTACTCCGTCTTTTACTGAACTACAAGTTTTTGGCCGTTTTTTATGCCATTCAACTACACAAACCGGCATTTTTAGGGAGGTCTTTACACGACGAAAACGATTACAACAATGAAACATCGATTCTATAGCAACAGTTTTTATAAACGCGTTAGATCATTAATTCTTAATCTTTGACAGAGGGGTAACGGTTTACGAGGCAGGTCCTTTCTTTATAATGGTCTAAGATGTTGAAGCATAAAGTGGTTAAAATATTATGGATTTTATGGTTTAGCAGAATGGTACTCAACCTTTTTCTCAAAGGGGCCACAAACACGTGTTAGTTAGTCATGGTGTTGCGGACCGCAAAAAATCAATAAACTATTTCTTAGGTTTTCGCAAAAGGAATGATAATAGGTTAAAAGACGATAGGCTTTTATAGATTGTATATAAATTAAGAGTATGCTAATAGTATCGTCTCTGAAATTAACTACGCGCAGGTAATATGTACAGTGCACATTAAAAACAAAAGAACGTCAACGCGCGGGGTTATTTTTCAAAATGGTTTGATTAATACCAAATGTCTTAGATGGACCAACAACAAAAGCCTGGAGGGTTGACAGGTTGAGTGTCTAACAGGACTATTGTTGTTAATTTATTTTAAATGACCCAGTTATGGCCAGTTCTCTCATTGGAGAGGGTATTTGAAGCTTATATCAACCATGCTGCCTCAATATGGGTTGGCAGACTCAGGGTGATAATGTCTGACCCAGTAACGATCGATGTCAATTAAGTCGACAGCTTAACGTGCTCTCCACGTGATATAACTTGGGTTTGTAACAGTAGTACTGCCCCAATTCAGGCTATGAATTATTACTGAAAAATTCCAAGAATAAAGTCCAGCTAACGGTGGCTACAAATAGTCAAAGTGCTTGTAAACTAATGCCCGGTCCGCACGACAACGGCACGGTTAAAAAATTCGCGCCAATTTTTGTTCACACGTTCAACAAAACTGCACAAAGAGACTGCGTAGATTGTGCAGTTTTATCGTTGCGGTGTGGATCGGGCATAAGCCTACGTGAAATAAACGAATTTTGAATTTCGAACGGAATAAAGAGTATAAAGAGTAAAAATCGGGCATATTCAGTATGACTTGCCCTCGAGACCTTCCCCTTCTTGAGGTACGCGCCGGGCGGGTACTCCGCCTCGTCCTCCGACGGCGGCGCGTAGCCGTGCGCCTCGCCGCGACCGAAGCCATCGTTGGAGTTGTAACTGGAACAAAATAACAAACAGGTAAGATTTTTTTTAAATCTGCAGACCGCCAACGGATTGACGCTTTCGAGATATGATGTTGAAGGAAAAAGCTCCGGATTTAATGCATTGCAAACACCGAAGTGTGACTCTGTTTATAGGCGATGGCTTTCCACCTACCATGGGCTCTCAGACTAAATACATAAGGACTAGTATCGCACCCAAATTCACTAACAAAATTTAAAGGGACGAGGTGAATTCACACATTGAAAATATTTAACACCAATAAAAATATATGGCGTCCTTACACTAAACACAACTATAAATTCGATTCGCAATACACACATGTATATTTTTTACACAGATTGCCAAACACTCGTTACACAGAATATTTGATTATTTGATCGATGTTTTGCTCTTCCGGCTTAAGAATGGATAATTTTTATCCGTTGATATTGTTTTTTGTTTGTTGATCTTTAAAAAACTTACCAATGAAACGTAACTTCAGTTTATAGTACACTAAATAAGTTGTTGATCGATTTTTATTTCAAAGACACAAATCAGCATTTTGAGGGAGCCGTTTACACGGCTAAAACGATTACAACAATGAAACATCGGTTCTATAGAAATAGAAGAAGAAGAAGAAGAAGAAATATACTTTATTGTACATTAAAAACAAAAATAATCAATAACTTATAATAACACTTAGAAACTAATGTACAAATGGCGGTCTTATCGCTAAAGAGCGATCTCTTCCAGACAACCACTGTGGAAGAGAAAAAAAAAACGTAAGCACCGATTCGGGTATACGCACACAAAAAATAAGAAAAGTTAAGTAATTTAAATACATAAATAATATCCAATAATACATAATAATAATACAAACAGACTATACTTAACTACATCATACATATATACAAAGAAATACATATATACATACATACATACATACACACATACATACATGAAAACCTGCAAAACATAAAAACAAGACGGCATCTAAGGGAAGACACAAAAGAAAAATAAATAAACAAAATAATTCAAAAATAATTAATAAATAAAACATACACATACAAGCGTAATTTGGATTAATAAGTTATATTAAAAGATCAGGGAGGAAAAAAGTACTGATCTTATACTTTGACAGAGGGGTAACGTCAAATACGTCTACTCTGGATTACATTTTAATATATTCTCCTTTCACACAATAGAGACCCCAGACGGCCTAGTGGCAGTTTGATACTGTGACGATCGCGTTAACGTAAACGCGAATCTCTAAGGAATTGAAACAGCGCCATCTAGTGGCACTACTGCACAACTGTTACAATTCCTTATAAATTCGCGTTTACGTTAACGCCATAGTAACAGTATGAAAACATAGAAAACTCCCACTAGGCACACTGTTGTCCAGGGGTCCTGTATCATTGGTACAGCTGATAGGAAGGTAGATTTTTAACCTGATACAGACGGAAATATAGCATTGACTTGGCGGCAATAGTACGAGAATAATCAAGTTGGCTATTCATTTTAAAATTCTGAAGAAACTAAATAGTTTCTAGAACACAACAACTTGATACATAGGTATCGAGTTACATGATTTCCTGTCTGGACAATCGACACGTGATCAAAGAAACAATTATTCAAATATGAAATTCAGAATTCAATACCGTAGATACAGGTATGTGCGTTTAGTTCGTTTGAATTACAAAATGCTTTTATGGGTCTTTAAAAACACAAGACCGTGTTTGTTTTAATTTATTACTACTAAATTGTACTATTACATCATTATCAACCCATATTCGGCTCACTGCTGAGCTCGAGTCTCCTCTCAGAATGAGAGGGGTTAGGCCAATAGACTACCACGCTCAGCAATGTGGAATGTCCCATTCGATCCGTTGCTGCTTCATATGAGACGCGGAGGGTATTCTGGACCTCCTGGTCCCGGCGAGTTCCAGATACCCTCCCGAGAGTGCCGCGGAGGATGTCTCTTGCGCGACCTTCGGGAGGGATGCGTAAAAGCATTTCCCAGTGAGAAAAAAACAAAATAGTCCACCACGTTGGCCCAATGCGGATTGGCAGACTTAACGCAGAGAATTAAGAAAATTCTCTGGTATGCAGGTTTCCTCACGATGTTTTTTCCTTCACCGTTTGAGACACGTGATATTTAATTTCTTAGAATGCACATAACTGAAAAGTTGAAGCATGCCCCGGGCCGGATTCCAACACACACCCTCCGGAATCGGAGGCAGAGGTCATATCCGCTGGGCTATCAAGGCTCTTACTTGTTATTATACTACTTAGCGGACCCGGTCAAGCTTCGTTTTGACAAAAGTGCACTTATTCTCTATCCCTACTCTACCCTTCTATACCTCTACCCCTACCGATTGACTCTTAAGCGTTTGTATGGCAAATAGAAAAGGACAGTTTTTAGGGTTTTCCCGGAAATCATTTGATTTTTTCTCACCTTTTAAACCTTCCCTATACCTCCACGCACATTTCAAGACCAAGACAAGATAAGTCCGTTAAGCCGTTCTTGAGTTTTAGCGAGACTAACGAACAGCAATTCATTTTTATATAGATAGATTTTATATAGATAGATAGATTTGGCTTTGCAGCGCCTTCAAACTATCTAAATGTTAACTTACCTATACTAGAAAGTCATCGTAACTTCTTGTTCATTATCATTATTCATCATCGGAATCATCATCATGATCATCCGTTGCTGGATTTAAGCCTTCTGAAAGAACATTCTACTTCCCTAAGCTCTCTGCAGAATTTACGGGATACTTGATCACGTGTGGCTGGCTTATGAGGCCCATAGTTACTCATAAACATTCGTTGGTTGGTAGAATTTTTTGTTGTCAAACGTGTGCCGACCTTGAACATATGCCCGTGTTATCAATAGTTCTCGTTCCTCATGTCTAAGTCCACGTGAAACTTTACATATGGCACCAAAAACGCCTCACATGTCTGGTTTACCATAAACGGCGCGCGTGACTTTATAAATATTATATTTTCACTAACCTTGATGAATTTTAATGCTAACCGATCATTTTTTTGATGGAAAATATAGTTTTGCTCCAGAAAACACAACGTTTTCTAGGTGTTTCATGTTTTTATTTGTCGAATAACTAGCAGATGCCCGTGACTTCGTCCGCGTATAAAACACTTAACCTTCGAATTTCGAAGATCTGGGAGATCCTCCGTCCCCTTTTATTGTAAGCCATCATGAATCTGACTATCATATTAAAAATATATAATTATCAGACTACTTTTAGAGATTAGGGCGTTTAAGCAGACATATACAAACAAACTCCTTCTCTTACTAATATTTGCAGGTGTCTACATGAGTATCTATACATATATGAAATGATGAAATAAAATTATTATTTTTATAGGTAGGTAGTAGTAATTTCCTTTCCTGAAAGGTTTATACCTTTGACACCAGCATGTTCCTCTTACCTGCACCACAATAACAATAAATACAGTTTTTTTGATACTAAATTAACTGTTATAATAATACTATATTTTTAATGAAAAACCTTCAAAGAAAACTTTACTTTACTTTAATATGAGTATACTTTTTATTGATAACCCTGAATGTATTGAAAGGAAAATCTTTACGACACTTTCATAAGTGCGGTAATTTTACTTGCAAATATAATGGAATCTGTAAATATATAAATGGGTCGTAGTATACATTAATACAGATTAAACAACCTAAATACAGAGTTTTTACGGATGTTAACATACATAAATTGTACCTATCTGAATTCTGAGCAGAGAATCGTTAAATATTATAATTATCGCGTTTTATTCTTCTATATTTATATTTACTTTTTTTTTGTATATTTTATAAATGCACGTGTGTTAAATCATGCTGTAGATAGCTTATCGTAACAAACTAAAATCTAAATATAGTGTACCTTATCGGTTGGCTGGGTGAAGGAAACAATTGCATCTATTTATGTTAAATAGAATTGTAATCACAACTAAGCCACGGGTTTATTAAAAGTTTCAAATGATAAATTATATATAAGCTATTACATATTATGTATTCTGTTTAATTTAAAAATCTGTTTGCTTATAAATTAGATAGCCGTGATACCAGTAGATACAGGCAGGATAGGACCTCTGCCTCCTACCTTTCGGAGGGTATAGGTTCGAATCCGATCCGGGGCATGCACCTCCAACTTTCTAGTAATGTGCATTTTCAGAAATTAAATATAACGTGTCTTAAACGGTGAAGGAAAAACATCGTGAGGAAACCTGCATACCGCAGAATTTTCTTAATTCTCTACGTATCTGAAGTCTGCCAATCCGCATTAGGACAGCGTGGTGGACTACTAGTCTAACCCCTCTCATTCTGAAAGGAGACTCGTGCTCAACAGCAAACCTAATGTGGGTGATGATAAAATCGATCTATATTAATTATTTTTATGCCGCCATTTACCTTAAGAATGTACTCACAATGGCAATAATTACGTGCTATGACGTAAATTGTATAATTATATTTTTAAATTATAAGGGCATTTTCCTCTACATCCAGTAGAGCACGTGTTAGTCAATGACCTTAGGAAGACGTGTATGTTCTTAAGCAGCCCACACACTACACGCAATAATATTGTTAACTGGCGGACAACCGCGACTTCGTCTGCGTTAAATTTAGTTTTTTACAAATCCCGCGAGATCCATTGATATGTTAGACTAAATTTCAGGTATAACAACCGAAGCGCTAAATAATGGAGCTATTTCAGAATGTAACTATTTTGTTTGTGATACGATTTTAAGAAAACAAACATCAAATATTACGTTAAGTTTGCCACAATACATCAGTGACAACCACAATTAAATAGGTTGAGCCGTTCCTCAGTTTATTTTCAAAAATAAAAATAAAATATACATTTAAACAGAAAAACAAAAGCAAAAAAAAAAAAAAGCTGGAAATAAATAAAATATAAACTCAATATTCAATTTGTCACGCCACGCGGTTTCACCCGCGTTGTTTCCTTTCCCGTAGAAATACGGGGATTAAATATAGCCTATAGCACTCGGGAGATAGTGTAGCTTCCCAACAGTGAAAGAATTTTTCAAATCGGTCCAGTAGTTTCGGAGCCTATTCCATGCAAACAAACAATCTATCAAATCTTTCCTCTTTATATTAGATGCCATACGATTTCACCCACGTAGTTTCCGTTCCTGTAGGAATACGGGGATAAAGTATAGATTATATCGCTCGGAGATAATATCGCTTCCCAACAGTGAAATAATTTTTCAAATCGGTTCAGTAGTTTCGGAGCCTATTCGATGCAAACAAACAATCAAATTTTTCCGCTTTATAATATTAGTATAAAAGTATAGATATGTATGGAAACATTCCTTATCTTTCATACTATGAATATGTTAAAAATACATTGTGCAATCTTATCTTCACATATGTTTTCTGTGTTCACGTGTGGAGTCGTGTGACTGTTTTGTTTAAGTCGTTAAGGCTTTAATTTATTGATCTATTACTTTATTAATACGATTTTTATCTTTAACTATAAATGAATTTAAAGTGTTGGTTTTTGATTTAATATAAATGCTTAGAATACAAATGTATGAAAATATCCAATGCCTTTAAACAGTTAACAAAAATCAACAATGTCAACTGGTGAATGTCATCTACTTTATGATATCCACGTAGTGTTGTCAATAGGCACCGGATGACTTTTACATCTCTCAAATGAATCTCTATATTGACCGATTAGCATCAAAAAACAGTGAATACGAAATCACGTGACTTAAGAGTTTCTACATTATGACGTATATATGTATAAACTTATATATTAAAGACTATAATTATAGTCTAGTTGGTAAATCACTAACTTAGACGTATGTAAACTAACATACGTCAAAGTTAATTAATTGGCCCGTGGGCCCTGTAGGGGGCCGTTAAAATAGATTGATAACGATTACGAGGCCTAATGGACCTCAAAATATTCAAACCGCGAATGGTGCCGTCGCGAACAATAGCACGCTGTGTCCTAAATCTCAGAGTGACGCCGCCATCACGTGCGTGCAATCGGAACGTGACAGCGTCCGACGAAAACAACTCGCTTCATTGAATAATTTATTATCATACCTACTGTACCTACAGAATACTCGACTCAAACGACCTTGACTCAAACGCTATCTCCTATGTGCATCATTATCATTAACAACCCATGTTCGGATCACTGTCGAGCACGAGTCTCCTCTAAGAATGAAAGGGGTCAGGCTTATAGTCCACCACGCTGGTCTAATGCGGAATGGTAGATTGCATTTATTCTCAGATATGCAAGTTTTCTCACGATGTTTTTCCTTCACCGTTTGAGACACGTGATATTTAATATCATTAAATGCACGTAACTAAAAAGTTGGAAGTGCTCCGGACCAGATTCGAACCTACGCCCTCTGAATAGGAAGCCGAAATAATATCCACTATAGTCCACAACTTTAGGCTTTTTACACAACAATATCACTTCTCAAAAAGGTTCTTTTAGGGCGACACTTTTCGTTTCGATTCACATACATTGTATTTTTAATAATAAGCTTTACGGCTCTGGGTTCTAGCCCTTTTGAGCCCGGATTCACAAACAATAAATTAATTATCTCGGACCAATAATAGAAGGACCTACCTCGCAAGACGTTACCTCTCTGTCAAAGAATCAACGATCTATCTATATAGAGCGGGGCATTTAGAAGTGTTTGTAAAATCGGCTGGGATAGTTGAGCGGCTAACGCGTGTAAAAAAACTAACAAACGCGTTAGATTGTTCGATTGTATCGATGTTTCATTGTTGTAATCGTTTTCGTCGTCTAAAAAACTCCCTAAATATCCCGGTTTGTGTAGTAAGTAGTTCAATGGCATGAAAAACGGCCAACAACTTCCAATTCAGTAAAAGATGACACGTGACTTTCTATTTGAAAATATTTCTATTTTATTTTTGTTATTCTTTACATGTTAGCCCTTGATTTCTGTCTCACCTGATGGTAAGTGATGATGCAATCTAAGATGGACGGTATGATTTCTACACGACATCATACCGGAACGCTAAATCGCTTAGCGGTACGTTTTGTAGGTAGGGTGGTAACCAGCCAGACCTGGCACAATTAAGAAATTCTCAATCGGCCCAGCCGGGGATCGAACCTAGGTCCTCCGTCTTATAAATCCACCGCGCGTACCAGTGCGCCACGGAGGTCGTCAAAAACATAATTATAATTTATAATAAATTTGTAATAAAAACAATATCTAAAAGAAAAATCGATTCTATTCTTCTAACGAACGAACGAACAGAACATCGATCCATTAATTTAACGTTCTGTGTACAGATTATATTATTCTTGTTAAATATTTTATTATTTATTGTTAAATATTTTCGATGAGTGAGTTTACCTCGTCTCCTTCAAAAAACGACAGGCAATTTTGTTTCTGCATTTGGGTGCGATTTCATTTCCATGTCTAATTCGTCTATGTTAATTATTATATAGAGTTTGCACAATGTTGGGCAAAATTTGCCCAAAAACGATAAACGACATAAAAAGAACCTTAAATACCCCAAGCAGACATGAGTCACAAACCATTTTCAAAAACATAGATATTAAGATTTATGGGTATTAAATGTGCATTTATAAAATTAAATAATAACTTTAATAATTTTTATAAATGTCGTATTTTCATATCAAAAGAAGATGTTTTCTTTTATTTTAATGTGAATTTTACCTTTCATTTTAAAAGCAATGGAATAAAATAACACAAGCTGGAATGTATAAACTGTATTTCAAATAACTTATTACTCATTCTTAAACAAATCGTTACTTTGGTAGATGGATAATACATTAATTAAATTGACTTCACGCCACTTAAATCGCATGTTCCCCTCTTTTTCATAGAGTATATATCACAATACCCTACCAACCTCAGAATAAAACCATAATCATTAATAAACAGTACAGATTAAAACATTTATCTGGAAGAAGGAGTTTTTATATGTTGTCTTATGTATTTATAATTATTTAAATAATTAAAAATCTAACATTCGGCCATACTGACTACAAGTTTGTCCTCAAACTTTGTAAACACAAATAAATTCTAACATTACATTATTATAAAGATTCACTGAACTATGTCTCATAGTATTTAAAATTTTAATTTATGTTTATTACCACAACTCATTAATTCTCCAATAATTTCTAATTATAACAAAAGTGAGTCCCAATTAATCTATTATTATTACTACTTGCTAAATTCACTGATTTACAAGTAGTAAAATTTCAATTTTGTCATTACAGATATTTTCTAATTTTAAACCTTGATTTAACAATATGTTGAAACACCCTACAATACATTTAATTATTCTTTAAGAATTATATAATTATAGTTTAACAGATTTCTCATTCAATATTTACAAATTGTGAATACAGACCTATACAGATTTTGATAGTGATTCTATTGATAAAAATCCAAACACTTAAATTCAGTTAAACTGGTATGTTAATTCTTGTTTTTACAAATTTGAAATAAATTCAATCTTTAATCACTTCCAGATTCAGTCCAATTACCCAAATTCATGACAAAATTGTCTGTCATTTTGTCATTCCTAAACTAAACTAAAAGTTATGTTAATATAAAGTTATAACTATGAAACCTCGATTTTACAGAGACAGTTCTTATAATCGCATTAGATCATACAAGTAAATCATGTACTTTGACGAAAAACAACATCTAGCGAGGTAGGTCTTATGTATGTCTGAGCTTCCAGATGACAAGAGGGAGCTTTACTCTAGACAGAGACTTATTAAATATTGTAATTAACTTAGACAGAGTAGTAGATTAATTTAAAGCATTAAGTACATAGACGATATGTAATATTTACAAATGTAATGTCTTTATCTTCTAATATTTGTCTGAGCTTCCAGATGACAAGAGGGAGCTTTACTCTAGACAGAGACTTATTAAATATTGTAATTAACTTAGACAGAGTAGTAGATTAATTTAAAGCATTAAGTACATAGACGATATGTAATATTTACAAATGTAATGTCTTTATCTTCTAATATTTGTCTGAGCTTCCAGATGACAAGAGGGAGCTTTACTCTAGACAGAGACTTATTAAATATTGTAATTAACTTAGACAGAGTAGTAGATTAATTTAAAGCATTAAGTACATAGACGATATGTAATATTTACAAATGTAATGTCTTTATCTTCTAATATTTGTCTGAGCTTCCAGATGACAAGAGGGAGCTTTACTCTAGACAGAGACTTATTAAATATTGTAATTAACTTAGACAGAGTAGTAGATTAATTTAAAGCATTAAGTACATAGACGATATGTAATATTTACAAATGTAATGTCTTTATCTTCTAATATTCGGCCATCCTTACTAAAAGTTTGTCCCCAAACAACACAAGAATATCATGAAATTATGACATTACTATAATATCAACTATAAATAGAACAATGTTAACAATAAAATTTTATAATTAATTATCACACAGCATCCCATAAGTTATTTAAAAGAATCCAATGAAACTATAATGAAATTCTTGATTTCTTCTATATACTTTTATCATAAAAATGTTAAATAAGAATAAGAGTGATACATATTATAAATAAACATAATGTTCATGTGAAGCTTTTGTCAATCAACTTATCTATTTTCATCATTTCAAAACATTATTTATATTTGTCAAATTCGTCATCATCGATTAATGGCATCTGCACCGAACCCCTCACCACCCAGTCCAGAACTAGTAAAGTTACAGGACTTTGTGATCGTGTTAGACTTCCAGATGATGTGTGACATCTGCACCGAACCCCTCACCACCAAGTCCAGAACTAGTAAAATTACAGGACTTTGTGATCGTGTTAGACTTCCAGATGATGTGTGATATCTGCACCGAACCCCTCACCACCAAGTCAAGAACTAGTAAAGTTACAGGACTTTGTGATCGTGTTAGACTTCCAGATGATGTGTGACATCTGCACCGAACCCCTCACCACCAAGTCAAGAACTAGTAAAGTTACAGGACTTTGTGATCGTGTTAGACTTCCAGATGATGTGTTGCATCTGCACCGAACCCCTCACCATCAAGTTCAGAACTAATATAGTTACAGGACTTCATGATCGTGTTAGACTTCCAGATGACATGTGATAGAAGATAATCAAAATATAAAATCAGATATAAATACATATACATACATTTTTAAACGACTTCAAAAAAAAGGAGTTTATCAATTCGTTGGAATCTTTTTATATTTATTTATTTATTTTATTTTGCTGTGTAATAATCAATAGAGAAATTATTATACAACAAATATATCCATAATCATTCACAAAACAAATAACGGTATATTAGTCGTCATAACACTACTATACTATAATACTATCTAAAATATTATCGATAACACCGGCCGACAAATGAATACTTTTTGAACGTTGTTTTGATTTCAGTAAAAATTATCAGTAATTTATAGTATTTTGAACACAAAAATACCTGCACAATTACTCTATCACATCAATTTTTTTTTACAAAAAGGAAGACAAATTTTACTTTAAAAGCTTCTAACATACAGCAAAAATAACAATATCTGTATGATTGTCTTGCTTTCACTATATCATAGGTAGTACCAAAAGGTAGAGATTGTCTTTTGCTGTATGTCCAGTGTCCACTGCCTTAATTGTTCAACACGTTTAGTACAAACTGCAGAGTCCACGATTTTATTTGTATTTTGAAGTCAAAATAAGCTACATATTTATTATACATATTTTCCACAAATTTTTCAGTTTTTGCTTAGAATCATATAGTTTCAACAAATGTAACAAAATATATCTGGACTATTGTGACACTTTATAGAAGACGTTATGTTTATCAGACGTTTTCCAACAACAAAAAAAACCATTAACTAAAATATATATATATTTTTTTTTTAACAAAGGCACTATAACAGCTTATTTCCACGAAACGCGTTACAAATAGGTGTGTCGTTGTTATAACTGAAGTAATTTCTCATGAGAGGTTGCTTAATTCAAAGAAAGAGTGCCAAAACTCGAAAATTTCACTGAAAAATCAAAACTAGCGAATATATTAATTTTACTAAAAATCTGATGTGATATGATGAAATTAGGTCTGATTTCGTAATCAGCACTACAAAATCAGTAGAAAAAAAAATAATTATATCTTGGACAACGAAAATCGTGTCGGCCTGTGTAATACATCTATCCTTATATTAAAATTTTACCAAAACACAAATCGTCATCAGTAAGTCATAATTAATGAACAACATCATGGATGTGAGCAAATATTTAAAATATATGTATATATGATATCAAAACTAATAACTCTCAATATAATACATAATTATAATATCATCATATCATAAATAAAAATACTAAATTTAAATCGTGTGTTATCAATACATAGTGTAACTTCTCTCATCTTTGTGATTTGGGTCAACTGTCGAATAGGGCTGTGTTCAACCCAATGATTATCATGAGAATCTCATATATCCCATATTCATCAATCAATATCCATGCATCTCGGATCTGTAATCAAATATTTTCACACAGTATCACATAGCTCAGTCACTTAATCGTTCAGATAAATATCATACTTGTTTGACAAATAATTTAATTTAACATAACTAGCATACCTAGCATCCAAGAGAAAATCAGTCTATAATTGAATGAACCTTAGACCCGGTACATAAAATGAAATAAAATGTTAAACATGTGTTAATCTATCAATTTACTTTAATTCAGACAAAAGACTCTTTCTCTTAAAGAAATGCTTTTTTTTTTTTTAATGATAATAAAGACTTCTTGAAAATATTGCGATTTATGATTGTAATAATTTTAGTATGTAATCCAATCCTAGTAGTTATCACTAGATAAGAAAAGATGATATTTGACTATGTATTGTATAATTATCTTCAGACTACCCCCTTTTTTGTAATAATAGTAGCATAAACCTGTCTTAGACCAGACCACCCCCTTTGTTATATACCTCTAGTTTGCTATCAGAGGTTTTACCTATTCATTAATTTTAGTATATTCTTTTTTTTTTTTTTTAATTCTGTTAAATTTCTTTTTTTTTTTTTTTTGGCTATATCCATTAATTATTTTACTGATGTAATGATTTAAGTCTCTATATTGATTCATACTTGATGCAGACCACCCATCAGTTGCATGCAGGTACCAACAACTCGGTGGCGTGCACTTTGTAGATGCACAAATGTACTGACTACCTAAGGAACCAATACAAATCTATATTCAAAACCTATACCACTTAATATGTTGGCCAAGGAATTTTCTAATTTTTTTTTTTACCTTTAGTGTACTAGTATACCCTAGTTAAAACCTTATGCACATATCATTGTAACCATCCGAATATATAATTCTAACCACAACCCCATAATAATTACTAATTTTCATAATTATACAAAATATTGCAATCTAATAAAATGCTAGAAATAAACAAATGAGACATGGATTAAATACACTGGTGTATCTGCAAATAATAAACTGATTGATTGAATCTAAAACAACAGCAATAGTATGGTTAATTTACTTGTATGTAGAATCTATACATCTGCACATGACCATTAATGAAAAGAGAGCCCAACGACACCCACCCACAAAACTGTCAAAATATGTCTTAGACAAATATTTTACAACCTATTTATGGCAATCTGTGTCTCTTTACTTGAAGTCCATACAGACTGGGCTCTAAGACAATTTGTGATCAATGATATTATTATAATTAATTATTTATTACTCAATTGTCACACAAGTAACTTTTTAATATCACCCTAAAAAAAAATCTCCAATTTAATTAATTATAAGATTTCATTAAGATGAATATCATAATATCTCTTAGTACTCTTGTAGATAAGCCGAATATAATAATATTCATGGATAAGAATCATTTACTGTGTTGCTGCAGATTGTTAATAACTGTTCTATACTAAATAGGCTGAAGGCATGTTGTCAACGCTTGAATAGTTAAATAGGTTTTCAAACATAACTACAAATTTATTTTTCAAGAAATCTATCAATCCAATTTCTTAAAAGATTTAAAAAAATTTATATTAAGTACATACAGTAATCTACATAATGATATATCTAAGCAAATCCTATCTGAAAATATTGTAATAGCTGTCTCAAAACTTGTTATCAGGTACCTACATCAAGGCCTAAAATAATACTTGAACCATTACATAAAACTTCATATATTTTTAATTTTTATGTTATTCAGTCATAAAAACTCACATATAACAAATGTATAGTTTGAAGTTACAGGCACAAAAAAAAACAATATTTTAGTTAATTCATTTTAGTCCCATGTCAGCAACGGATGTAATGTAGTTCTATAATTAAGATTTCTCAATATTACATTATGCCAGTGTCCTACATCCTAACAACCCTAGAGTGGTCTGTCTTCATACGTTAATTTCTTGAGCAGTGTGTATGTGTGTGTGTGTGTGTGTACTTTTCACTTAAATGATTTTGGTTTCCTAGATATAGTCATCTAACAAAAATGTTTTGACAATAAGCCAGACAAACTGACAACCTATCAACCATACTTAGTTTCACCTAGTGATTATTTATTCTTTGTAATTTTATTTCATATTAGTCACAACTGAATAATTTATGAGGCTGTTTAATCAAAATAATAAAACTCACCAGACACCTAGTTTAATATATTTAGACATCATTGGTATTTCTCATCCGTCAAACCAACAGGATTCCATCTCATATAACTCTGCAGCTAACACCACACATGCATCTTTGTATTTTGTTATTAATTTACACGTTCTTCTCTGTTCTCTCGCAGTTTTTCAAATAATATCCTCTTATGAGTGCTGTTGGACTGTTTGACTGTTTTGCTCATAAATATCGTCAACATGGTATAAGTGTGTTACGTTTACGTTTCTTCATTCTTGTTAGATATTGTAAGCATCGACAACCGACATCGCATAAATACTTTTACCGGGACCAGTGCGGCGTGGTCCCATAGCCGTCAGTGGTATACATACTTAATGGTTGTACACACGTATGATTTTTATCGCATTTCTCGTAATGTAAACCACTGTTTCCCAAATTCACACTTCATTTAAATGCCGTTACATTTTCTTTCTGTAGATCGACTTTAATGTAGGTAATGACATCGTGTTCGTAGGTACTCTCACTTCTGATAAAAGCAATGGAATAAAATAACACAAGCTGGAATGTATAAACTGTATTTCAAATAACTTATTACTCATTCTTAAACAAATCGTTACTTTGGTAGATGGATAATACATTAATTAAATTGACTTCACGCCACTTAAATCGCATGTTCCCCTCTTTTTCATAGAGTATATATCACAATACCCTACCAACCTCAGAATAAAACCATAATCATTAATAAACAGTACAGATTAAAACATTTATCTGGAAGAAGGAGTTTTTATATGTTGTCTTATGTATTTATAATTATTTAAATAATTAAAAATCTAACAATTTATTGCAGAAATACCCTATACTATGATTAATTTTTTGATTTTGTGTTATTAAGTGAAAGAAGATTTGACATTTCACACACACACACTTCACAGCACAAAACACTACTTTATTTGTTGTCTGTGACTAATACTCCTACCTCACAGTATTCGTTAACTAAATCCAGACTGTTGTGCGTATTTTCTTCCTTTGTAATTTTTATTATTTCGTTTTGTTCTCGTTTCGTTGTTGTTGGTAATTATTGTTTATTTGTTGTTTGTTTTTCGCGCGTATCTTGTATGTATTATTTATTACCTCATATCTTCGAAACCGCTGAACGGATTTACGTAATTCAGATATCCTTAGATTTGTTTTAATAACCCAAGTGTTCTTAGATAGGTGAAATTAAAAAAAAACCAACAAGACGACTGTGAGATGCTATAAAATCGAGGTGATTTTTTTTTAAATATTGCAACAAGGGAATCAAATTCAAGGGCTTTTTGTGAGAATTTCAAAATGGTATATAATGGCCAACAAAAAACTACAATTAGAAAAACGTTATTTATTAATTGTATATACATAATACGCGAGGCGGACGACTATAAGGTTTATGAAGTGTAGTTATAAAATACCTTAAATAGACTATATTAAATATATTGATTATAAAACTCGACATGTGCGAGTCGGATTCGCCCACCGAGGGTTCCGTAGATTTTTTTGAATATTTACTTATCCTCGGTTGGACGTAGGTTTACACTATCGTACTTTGTAACAAACATAACAAATAAATCCGAAATTCACCATCTATCTAACTAAAAATTATGAAATAAAATAATTAAATAAACGAATAACCCGACTGCATAAATGATACAAAAACTGATTAAACTAAAGTGGGGACCTATTAAAAAATGTAGACGTAAATCATTATATTCAATATAATAGGTCCCGGACTGTTTTCTAATTTTTTTCTACACTTCTGGACTGAGCTTGTTTTTTTTCTTTTCAGTTTTTGTATCATATAGGCAGTCGGGTTTTTTATTTGTTTAATTAGTTAATTTATTAATTTTATTTAGTTTAGTACGAAAATGAGTGAAGCGGAGCCTGGTACTAGTCGGAGCAGTTATTCCGCATTGCTATCGTTTCCGTCACCAAAAAAGAAACGTACGAAGCTATCACCCTTATCGTCCTCCGAGAAAACCGTTTTGATTAATGTGTTTAAATATGTCGAGGATACCTTATGCTTGCTTATACATAATAAAAAACAAAACTATAAGGGTTCTTTATTGACTACGGAACCCTGAATATAAGTGAAACATTATCTGTTAGATAAATAACAGGATATAGGAATATAGAATAAAAAAAATATTGTCATGAAATAAAGGAAGTTTTATTTCATGACAATATTCGTAAATAATGCTGTAGTAAAATGTTGAGCACCCCTGAGTCAGCTGTTTTTGTTTATTTACATTGTTTAAAATACCTACCCGATCTGACTATAGGCTCATAATGTTATTATGCTGTTGTGTCGTGTGTGTACGGCTTTCTCCAAAATTAGGGGTTCTCAAACTAAAATCAAAATCCGGCCTCTGGGGAAATGCAACCAACAAAAGGTATTAGGATAAGTTAAAGCTTAAATTCCCTATTCTTTCTTGCCAATAAAAAAATCGTTTGTTTCAAGTGAGCATTAGTTTACATACATCTTTTGAAACGTTAAGTTTAACTATCTTTACTTTACCACCGGTTCAGAACTTATCTTATCTAGTTTTTATTCTCTCATTTATTTATGTCTTTTTTAATTTTTAACAATGTTAATAAAATCTATACTAATATTATAAAGCTGAAAAGTTTCTTTTGTTTGTTTGGTTGAACGCGTTAATCTCAGGAACTACTTACCTACTGGTCCGATTTGAAAAATTCTTTCATTGTTAGATAGTCCATTTATCGAGGAAGGCTAGGCTACATATTATCCCCGTATTCTTTGGGAACGAAACCACGCGGGTAAAACCGCGCGGCGTCAGCTAGCACAAAATATAATACTAAACACTATTAATAATTTATAAAAAAAAAACCTTCCCACTGCGGGACATTTGATCGCCCAAGCAACCGGTGGTCAGGGCTCCAGAATGAGGAACCTGTTCACGCGCGCCGTCCCAAGAATCATTGCCTTCTGTATCTAGTGGCAGTTTGATACTGTGACAATCGCGTAAACATAAACGCGAATTTCCAAGAAATTGAAATCGCCATCTAGTGGTACTACTGCCCTAGTGTTTCAATTCCATATAAATTATCGTTTACGTTTACGCGGTCGTCACAGTATGAAAACTTTGAAAACTCCCACTAGACACTCTGTATCCGATCAAGCAGTTAAGCGACAGGTGGCGACAGCTTCTTAAGGTATCGATCAAAGCTTTTGGCTGTAAGACAATTTATGTAGTTATCGTTAGTCAAATAAAAATGTGAAAGCGAGGTAAAACTGTGTTTTTATCGTATCGTATAACAAATTGCACAATCACAGACATTGTAATCCGATTTATTAGTTGTTTACATTTTCACGTGCACGGGTCACGTTAAATTAATCGTGTTATCGCGTTGCAGTTAGTGTTCCAAACACTTTTATATTAATTACTAGCCCGCCACGCGATTTCCCCCGCGTAGTTCCCGTTCCCATCGTAATGCGGAGATAAAATATAGCCTATAACACTCACTAATAACGAGGCTTTCTAGTGGAAAAAAAGAAATCGATATCGGTTTAGTAGATCCAAAGTTACCCATCCACAAACTTTGCCTCATAATAAGTAATCAAAAATACTCCTCTTGTGAAATTTTATATGTATATTCAGTAGGTCTGAGAATCGGCCAACATTTATTTTTTAAACTGCTAAACCCTAGAAGTAGGGGTAAGGTAGGAGTAGGATAGGGGTAGGGTAGGGGTAGGTTAGGAGTAGGAGTAGCAGAGGTGCACATAAGTCAAAGCGAAGCTTGACAGGGTTCGTTAGTATTAGTATAGATTAATACACTATAAGGACCTGGTTTGTTGTTATGGTTTTTGAAGAGAAGTACAGACATTGAGAGCCTGATTAGCCAGACCATGTCAACCCATGGTTTTCCATAGGAGAGTAATGTGTTGGGCAAAAACCGACCAAATACGAAGCCTATTTTATACTAGCTGAAGCTGCACGGTTTCACCCGCGTGGTTCCCGTTCCCGTAGGAATACGAGCCTTCCTCGAATCTAACACTGAAAGAATTTTTCAAATCGGACCAGTAGTTCCTGAGATTAGCGCATCAAATAAACAGACAAACAAACTCTTCAGCTTTACAATATTAGTATATATAACTTAGATTCGAGAAGCTTCCAAAAACTACCTTAATGATCAATCTTAAGGTATGTGAAAGGGTGTCACGAAACTGCCAGGCAACTACGGAAGAACGTTTCATTTCACTATATATTCCATCACAGGCTTTTAGCGATGTGACTCACAAGTCACATAGTCAATGGCTCATTACTTCATTAGTATATTCCAAGCATCGTAATGTATCTATTACCGGCTGTGGACTGTGCGAGCAATCCGTACACAGAATAAATAAATATAAAATATGTATTTATTAATGACACAGGCTCGTACTTATGTATGGAAGTCGGAGCTTTACGAAGGTTTTGTTGCTTCCTGCTTTCATAATAGAAGTAGTTCAAACTTTGAAACGATCAGTTTTATCGGACGTCGATCCATTAGCGCTGCAGATATGTGAGATAACTTGATCGTCAGTGGCTGACATTGGTAGAGAAATTAACCATTATTACATCTTCATCATTATTGAAGATTGATTGATGAGTGATTTTTAATATAAGCCACAATGATTTTATTAATTAGCCATGACGTTATGTTAAACATATTATTGTTTTTCCCTCTAATTCGGCGAACATATTTTGCTACGAGATGCTATGATGAGTTTGTCTATAGGTACCATTGATTCTCAAAGCGGTCCAGGTGGACCCAAGGGGTCTGTTGTACTAGAGTCTAGACTAGTCTAGACTACTCTAGACTATAGTCCAACAGACGGGAATCGAACTATTCAGATATAAGGAGAAGTCAATTAATATCTCTAAGAGATCTAATCCGGACGTCCTGAACTGAATGTAACATCACAAAACTTTCGTTTTAATCTTTGTAGATAAATGATTATTATCGAAAGATAATAATCATTTATCTACATTTATTTGTTTTTGTTGATTGATAAAGAATAATTTTCTAGTTACTAATTACTTTAAAATATTACGATAATAGGCAAATATAAATTATACGATAAAAACATCTAATGTCATGCAATATGTAAAAATGAAACTTTCGAGCAAAATAAAACATCAATTCTAATTATTTGCTTATGACGTAATTCTCAACACATTACAAATTGAAATTTTTAATTTGAAATATTTTTAGATAATAAATAGTGTTTCGTGCTGAAAACGCACGCAGTACTTCCATTAAATTTATACAAATAAAGAACCTCACAATTTCCGTAGTCGGTTAAAGATGGCAGCTATGCACATTTACGGGCATCACGTGACTCGCTTGAGGTCAACCAGCCACGATAAGGCCAACGTTGCAGTCTTTTTATTTATTTAAAGTAGGGTAAACGACCCAATTACTGGCCGGTATTTCACGACACTTAATTGATGCAGATTTTTAATGTCCTACTACATGTATATACCAAGCCGTATTAAATTTGTGTAAACGAAGCAATAGCTAACCGTTTTTAAGAAATGCTAAGCTAATATCCTAAGAGGAAAGATTTGCATTTTTTTATGCTACGAATAAATTCAAAAACTACTGGACCGATTTGAAAATTTTTTTCACCAATAGACAGACGTACATTTACAGGTAACATCAACGATATTTTATAAAGTTGCAATATTTCGGTATTTTGTGCATACATAATACCTAAATACAATGTCGAATTGTGTCGAAAGTGTAAAAACTATAATTATACACATAAAGCTAATTATACACATAATGTAAGTAAACACAAAATTGTGCACTCAGTGGAGTCGCCAAATTCGGATCACTTTTTGCGGTAATAGACTATATTTTATTCCCGATTTGAGCATACCTTGTAGGTAAACCACTCATATTACTGGTACCCTGTAAATAAGCTAGACCTTGACTTAGCTAGACTAGAGCCCAGTAGATTTAGTGCACTTATTTGTAAAATACACTTTAATCAACAAACGCTTGCGATTTCGTTCGCTAGGAAGCCCTTAAAGAACTTTAAGAGGAAGAATTCCGTCATACCGTTGTCATGATTTTTGCACAACTTTCCATTTACGCAGCACACGTAATTTAAACTCTAAAAATGAATATTTTATATATCTCTATAAACCATTTTTTTTCCCAAGTGATGTTATATACCCTATAGCCTTCATTGATGAATGGTCTATCTATACTAATATTATAAAGCTGAAGAGTTTGTTTGTTTGTTTGTTTGTTTGATTGATTGAACGCGCTAATCTCAGGAACTACTGGTCCGATTTGAAAAATTCATTCAGTGTTAGATAGCCCATTTATCGAGGAAGGCTATAGGCTATATTATCCCCGTATTCCTACGAAAACGGGAACCACGCGGGTGAAACCGCGCGGAGTCAGCTAGTCCAATATAAGTTCCTGAGATTGGTGATTTCAACCAAAGAAACAACTTCCTGTAATATAAAATACGCATTTTACTCGTACCCTTGAATTTTTTTACTTCCAAAATCTAAACAGTAAACTAGTTACCTATGGTAGGAACATTGGCTTACAAACAGTCAGCGTTCATACAATAAAGTATGTATGACGGAGGCTCTCGTTCTAAAACGAAACCAACGAAGGTCACATCGCAATCACAAACGATATGAAGCGAATACTTTCGTAAGAAAGCTGGTAAGGTAAAGGAGCGCTTGTACAAACAAGTCCGCATCGATCGATCGCTCGACGGCGTGGGGTGACACGTGCGTCAGTCACGTTGCTCGTCGCGCGTTCTGTGACGCAACGCCAACGCTTTGATACTCGATAGCTCTGCGCCTGGAGCGCAGGCTGCGCAGGGCTGCCAGATTCACGTCACAAGCGGACATCCGCTTACATTTTTTGATATGAAACCTTTATGGGCACTTTTATGAATGGGGGAAATCCCTGAAAGGATCCACGTCACTCCGTCGTATAAAATTTGTTTTGTAATGAAAACTTCTTACGGCACATTGGGCACTTTTGTGGTAAATAAGAAGCATTTCCTGGAGCGAAAACTTTTTAGGCACGTTGGGAACTTTCGTGATGTTGCATGAAAAGATTCACATCAACTATTAATAACATATTAATAAACGACGTACAATTCGTTTTTGTAATGTATACTTATTTTAAGAAGTTGGGCACTTTTGTTATGAAGAGAAAGGTACTGATCTGCGTCATTAGTAAACAACCAGTAAACTTTTTTTTTGAAGAGAAATCTTATTTTGGCACGTTGTAAACTTTTGCGATGGGGGTTGAAAAGATCCACGTCACTTATGTACGTCAATTAAACTTGTTACGACATGTTGAACGCTTTTGTGATAGAGAAAAAGAGGTAAAAAACAAAACAAAAAAAAACAGAGTACAAATTTAACTTTTAGGTGTCTTTTATTTATTTTGTAAACGAGTTTAGTAAGCGTGCATTAGCGTTAAATTTTTGGAGAGAAATCATTGGACGATTTGATGTGTTTGATTCTTAAACGTAACCACAAATAAACTAACATGCTATGGGTAGGTATAATAAAAACTAAAGTGGTGAGTGGCAACCCTATTAATACTTCATAGAAGAAATTCCAATAGTACGTTTTAAGGTCATCATAGTATGAATGTGTGACGTGCCTATAGTAATAGAAAGACTTCAACGAATCGCAACGTGGTTAAAGGTTATTGATACGTAGTATATTGCCACTTGTCCTATAAAATTTTGCATACACAGAAATAATAATTGGTATAATATTTTAATTACAAATTATAAATATGCAGCATAGAACTTGATGTTTCCTTACATAGCATTTAAATGAAACAAAGCCTCCATCATTCTAGTAGAATACTTTAAATTAGAATTAGGTCATTACGCTCAGTTTACATACAAAAGTTTGAAAGCTCAAGTCTGTCTGCTAGTAATGACTCTAGCGGTTTAGAAGCACAAAGAAGAGCCGTCAATAAGCTCGACATTTGTAGTTTAATATACGTGTAAGACTTAACTTTTTAGCACTCACACACGTGCAAAACAACCTATTAATTATTATCAATCAATTTACTTAATAATGGAAGAGCGAAGTCTTCTAGTACAGAGGTAGTTTACACTACTCCTAAAAGAAGGTTCCATACTCCCATGTATTTATGTGAAATAAACGTCTTTTTTTTTTATTTAACTTTACTTGAGAATATTTTCTAAATATTTTAAAATTGACCATAATAACGGTGGGTACGGAAATAACCCAGCGTGCTCCCTGCACGCTGGGTTATTTTCGTACCCATGACCTCTTGAAGCTGAGTCCGGACTCCGGACCGTTGAGCTACTGAGGTTTTAAAACACTCAACTTTACTAGATAGACTTTGGTTCATTATAAATATTTTTTTAAAGCTAAGACGTTAGACGTCCTAGCATCCTCATTATAATATCGGTATAATTATGCATTTATATAAAGACCTTTGTTTGTTTACAACGTGTAAGGCGTAAAAATTTTCCACACAAGGCAATTATTACGAGGTAGATACCAAATTAATGTATTTGTGATGTAAAAAATATTTGTAGCGCATCGATTCCTAGATAAACTATCATTTATTTTTCATATACCTTATAGATTGAGGCCCGTGGATGGACTTTGGAACTTAGAGGCTTAGTGAGGTTGTAAGTTGTAGATTTTACCCCTAAACTACAACCAAGGGACCAATCCAGGGACTCAACCATTCGGGTAACCTCTTCAAATCCGAAGATATCTTAAAACTATGCACCTGCTTATTGCCACTTAAGCTTTGCAACTCATTGAGTTATGTATCGGTAACAGTTCTCCAAATGTTTTTTTTATTCTTTACAAGTTAGCCCTTGATTGCAATCTCACATAATGATGATGGTAAGTGATGACGCAGTCTAAGATGGAAGCGGGCTAACTTGTTAGGAGTAGGATAAAAATCCATACCCCTTACGTGGCTTGGCTATAAAGGCTTATAAAGGCTCCGTATTTTGCCATTTCCCATAAATATACTAAGGTAAGTTTTATTTAGGGTCGACATCAAAGCCCTTTACCCTACTAGAAATTCTGCAAATATACATTGTCTGAAACGTCTTGAGCGCAAAATTCCCTTGTGCTTACAAAACGTGTTCGTATTTTCCCTGACACATGTTCCGGTAGCAAGCACGTGAGGCGTTTAATTAAAACAGCGGTTTATTCCATTCTAATCATTGACCTCATTTATATGTTTGAGCTCATATTTTTTCCTATTCCGCAGGGATTCCGATAATCGATTCACTGAATTGGGAAGTTAGTGGTGTTATAGGTAGGGTTGCCAACATTTCTTAAGACATTCTTTTCAGATTTAGTCATATAACATTTACTTGAAGTAAATATGGTATTTTACGATATAAGCGAAAAAAACACGTTTGTTTTTATAAAAACTTTTTTTTTATTTACAGTTATTGCATTTTTGTCTTAAGTAGGTAATTATGAGATCATTCAATGTACATACATTAAAAAAAAGATACAGGTCAACTTGAGAACCTCCTCCTTTTTGAAGTCGGTTGAAAATAACGTACAGTAGGTACATGAAACGAATTTGAATTTGAAAAATAAAGAAAGCGTTACTTTAACTTCATTCGATATAGATCCAATCCTTGAACTGTTGACATATTCAGTATTCTACCGGCTACACTCAATTCTGACCCTAATGTCATCCAGATACGATTGAATATCGTACGAAGGGATGTTCTAATCGAATGCGCACTGCATTTTTAATGTAAGAACCAAAGAACACTATTTTAAGATTTCCAATGACCTTGTAGGTCGTTGTATTAACAATGTATTGGCTTTGTACTATGGAACGATGACTCACGAAACCCATGTTATTTAAAGAGCGTCTAATAAGAATCAATATGACGCCTAGGTTATCTATAGAATGCGACTAACGAGATACTCTCGTGAAAAAAATAGGCAAATTTCAAGGAATGGAAGTACTACCGGAAATACCTCTTTCATTGGGACTTCTAAACAGAAACTCCGTCGCTATTGGACGATATTTTGTCTATTTCTCTTCACTTGGTCGAAACAACACTTCAAAGGGCATGCAAGGAGCATGTTACCCTGTATCAAAATGAGACGTAAGAGCCTCATATAAACGGGCAACCATACTCTTTAGAAAGGAGAAATTGCATGGTGGAGTAAAAGACATAAAGAAATGACGTGACCAGTACAAAATACAGAGACCAATGTCGTATTCGGCTCACTGGAGCACAAGTCTCCTCTCAGAGTGAGAGGGGCTAGGCGTAAGTCCACCACGCTGACCCAATGCGGATTGGCAGACTTCACACACGTATAGAGAATTAAGAAAATTCACAGGTACGCAGGTTTCCTCACGATGTTTTGGAGGAAGTGGTCTGTACCTTATGCGAGATTCTTTTAATTTCAAACAATTTAAAACTAAAAACATATGATTTTATTATGTTATTGTTTCATTAAGATCTCTGCCTTCAAATTCGGTAGCGACCTTGAACACGGTCCGGGGCACCTTCAACTTTTCAGTTAATGTGCATTTTAAAAAGTTAAATAATTATCTATCACGTGTCTCAAACGTTGAAGGAAATACATTGTGAGGAAATACATGAGAATTTTCTTAATTCTATACTTGTGTGAAGTCTGCCAATCCGCTTTGGGCCAGCGTGGTGGACTAGCCTAACCCTTGTCATTGAGAGGAGACTCATGTCCAAGAACACACAACTGTATAATTGGAGGTGCATGCCCCGGACCGGAATCGAATCAGCATCACAGCCTCCGGAATCGGAGGCAGAGGTCATATCCACTGGGCTATCACGGCTTAATGATGATGATGATTGTTTAGTATATAATAAAATATTGGCTAGCATCCAAGCAAAGTCAATACATTGTATTTACGTTCTATATCTACTCGGATATGATTGCATTATTTCTTATCGCTTGCACGAGTGTATCAGAACAACTACGCAGTTAGTTGATACATAACGCGCATGACCTAGCCCAACAGCCAAGATCGTTTTATTATCAACTATATGTTGTTAAAAGTATAAGTACCTATGTTGTTGGATAAAAATAAATTAGATAATTGTAAAACTACTAGGGAGTGGACATGATATACCTAATACCATATCTAAACTTTTTTTTTACCTCATTTATTTATTTTTTTAATATAACAACAATCTATACTAATATAATAAATAAATAAAGTTTGTAAGTTTGTAACATTCTTTGAAAGGGGTAATCTTCGGAACTATTGATCAGATTTCAAAAATATTTTCACCAGCTAATATATGTGATACCATATTTTATATTGGTATCACATATATTAGCAGAGTTACCATAGTTTTTGTCATACAGGTCGGACCGAAGCTCCTCTTAAACTGGCTCTAAGTCGCGGGCGTTCGCTAGTGTTATTAATATAAAACACAATTAAACATTTATAAAGCAACCGATGGTCAGGGCTCCAGAGTGAGGAACCTCCTCACAATACGCGCCATCTCAAGAATCACTGCCTTCTGTATCCGAGCCTTGATCCAACAGTTAAGTAAAAGCTTCTTGAGATTTTGGTTGAAGCTTTTCGCTATAAGACCATTGACTGAAACAACTATCGGAACAATAATAGTTGACTCAACATTCCACTTGGCGGTAATCTCGTGAGCAAGGTTCAAGTATTTTGATAATTTTTCCATATCTAAACTATTATAATGAGGTAATAGTTCTTTCACCAATGGAAAGCTAAATTATCACCGAGTAACATATTCCCGTGTTATCACGAGCGGGAACCATGTGGGTTAAACCTCGGGGCGTATGGTAGTACGCTATAACTATGTATTATTATTTATTTTAAGGTCAATAAATCTATTCGTAAACACGTTCGCAGTTGATCTAAGCCTTGGCGATATGATCAATCGATTTTAAAACGTATTGCATCAGCATAGAGTTCTATACAGTACGCTGTATCACAATGCAACTTGCACCGTTGTAGGCTAGTGACTATGCCGGATGCCTACGTTTCCCACTTACGTCATTATTTCCTTCAAAGATTTCCTTGGTTTATTTCCCTCTATAATACATAATATCTATGATTCTATGATATTATCTGTAGACATACCTACTAGCTACTATGCCATCGCCTTGTGTAAACGTTCTTTTCTATCCCTTGGGACTATCCTTATGATTTTTCTCATCAGGCAAGGAATCAGGGTAGCAGTGCACCCTTATGTATAGAAGACGGATCGAGCAAAAGCATGTATCCCCGGATCTTCCATAGTTTTGATTGATTAATTGATTTTATATTTTAATCTGCCTCATTGGTACCATGGTTAGACAATGAGGTCTAAGGTTCGGTCTAGGGTTCGATCAGGCCAATAAAAAAAAAATACGTTATTGGGATTTTTAACGACATCGTCATCATTTCATCATTATCAACCCATATTCGGCTCCCTCCTAATCCCCTCTCATTTTGAGAGGAGACCTCTCAGAATGAGAGGGGATAGGCCAATAGTCCACCAAGCTGGCCCAATGCGGATTGGCAGACTTCACACACGCAGAGAATTAAGAAAATCTCTGGTATGCAGGTTTCCTCAAAATGTTTTTCCTTCACCGTTTGAGACACGTTACATTTAATTTCTTAAAATGCACACAACTGAAAAGTTGGAGGTGCATGCCCCGGACCGGATTCTAACCCACGCCCTCTAGAATCGAAGGCAGAAGTCATATCCACTGGGCTATCACAGCTTTTTTATGTTATGTAGTATCGTGTAAATAACTTGGAAATAACGTGTAAATAACGTGAAAATCTCAGTTAATATGTATTTCTTGCAAAGTTTAAGTTTCAATAAACGCAGTCACGTTTTCCGCGCCTGCATTCATTCAAGTTGTAGTGGAAAATTTCGCCGAGCACAAAAACAAGCACTTGAGATAGAACGGTGTAAAAATGCTCGTTAAACGACACGTGAAGCTCATTTTTATTCGACATACACTTAAGGGGCTACCTTTGGTTCTAATGCCTTTACTTCGTGTTAGTCACTATTTTATTCTTTAGCAACTAGCAAGTTAGTTAGAGATTGTGATCTGCGGTCTAATTGTGTACCATTCAAACAATGAGTCACTACATCGATTTTCGTCGTATTTTCGTTTTTGTGATCATCTAATAAGTTCTCTACAAAATTACCTTGACTATGCCATTTAACATCAAGTGGTAATGATGTTTTGTTTTAACAATCGTGTGACATGAATATTTCAACAAAATAACGTAAATATCAGTTTTTCGTTAAAATAACGATACTATCTCCTACTACCACTATTACACTAATGTTACTTTACGTAAAATGACGATTATTGTGTCATTTCGTTGAAAACACAATGTTAGATGATTGCAAAATCGAAAATACGATGAAAAACGATGTAGCGACTGATTACTTGAATGGTACACCGAGTTACATAATAACCCTCCTGTTGTTAAGTGACGATGCAGTCCTAAGATAGAAATGGGTTTACTCGGAAGATATACGAATTTATTCTATCCATACCTTAGACGGTTTCTACGCGGCATATTACTTGGCGGTATGTTTTTTTTTAAGAATATTTGCCATGTTTGGCTTAAGTTACTTTTATCATAAAAACGTGAAGTAAAAATACTGCAACAAAAGGAGTTTAAAATGCATGATCCGCAAGAATGGGGGAGGGAGGTTTTATGTTTGCTAGCTGGGTTGCGGTAGTTTACGAAATGTTCCCGTGACTCAGTCATCAGGTGACGAGTTGGAACACCGTAAGGTTTTAGTCGGTTGAAGTCCGACATAACCTTCTTGCCTCCCCGTGGCGAGAAGGTATCCATGAGGATTTCCCCATGTTAAAAAGATGTAGGTTTTATGTTTTCCGTAAAAACAGTCCACACGTTTGAACTTGTGAATGTATAATTGTATATTGTTAACCGGCTTTAAAAAAGGAGGATGTTCGCAATTCGACGCGTCTGTTTTTTTTTTAAATATTTGTTAGGTACCTCATAATTTCATCATTTATTAACCAATTGTCATAATTATTTTTTTGTTTAAAAGAGTATACTTCAAGATTGGTTCCTATTTCATTGTCATAAAAATCGGTTTAGTAATTTTGTGTTAAAATCAAAATAACTGAAGTACGTCTTTGAAGTCGGTTTCATTTTTATGTTAAAAAGATTATTTTAGGAACCGATTAAGAGTAAAAAAAAAAAGAAAAGAGTATGAAGTAGTAAGATTAGATCAAACAAGCAGCTAATTTTCATTTTAAAAACTTGGTTAGTCGGAACCACTACCTGACATCCGATTGAAGCTAGAAGGTGAGCCCTTAATAAAGTAGATGCACGTGTTTACGATTCACTCATGCGTCAAGTCAAGCATCACGTGGTCTTTAGATAACACAGTACATTGGTCATTGGTCAAATTGTTCTTTGTGCATAAATCTCGCAAACCTACTAATACCGTTTTGTAAATCCACTGCGCCACAGAGGCCGTCAAAAGCTAGGCTAGGCAAGTCAAAGGCTAGGTTGTAGGGTAGAGGTAGGGTGGGAGTAGGGTAGAGAAGGGTAGGTGTAGGTGTAGTGTAGTGAGAGGAATAAGTTAGGGGTAGGGAATGAGTCAAAGCGAAGCTTGACCGGGTCCGCTAGTAACACTCATATTATAAAGAGGTAAAGTTTAATCTCTTTGATCTACTAAGTAAACCGATTTTAAAAATTCTTTTACCAGTTTAAAGCTACGTTATTTGTGAGTGGCATAGGCTATATTTTATTCCCGTATTCTCACGGGAACAGAGAGTACTCATGTGAAACTGCGGGACGTAGTACTAGTACCATTATATAGTACCATATTCACAAATAGTACTACTGTACTATTTGTGAATGAAGGTAATCGGAAATAGATTTTATCTATGTTAGCATAAAATGGATTTTATACTAACATAGTATAAAATCGTTCAAAATTCATTTATTTCAAGTAGGCTCAGTGTACAAGCACTTTTGATACGTCAGTTGACTATTTGTAAAGATTCTACCACTGGTTCGGAAGGTAGGTTCTGCTGAGAAGAAACCGGCAAGAAACTCAACAGTTGCTCTTTAAAAAAAATCGCACAATATTATAATTTACAATTGATGACAACATTACAATTTTTCATAGTTTTACTTCCTGTGTGAAGGTGGAAACTGATCCAATGGCCTTCAAGCATCTTTATCATTAAGGAACTCATCAATGGTGTAGTAACCTCGACTAAGTAAATGTTTTTTGACACATTGCTTAAAGCTATGCATTGGCAGGTCCATCGCAGTCTTGGGGATCCTTGTTATGATCGTCTGATTCGTACCTATCTGACCACGTATGATTCGTTCGCCTTACGTAAGTGCGAACGATAACTATAAATAACTGTTATAGCTTCGGTCACGTTTGCCTCCATGCTCGACTCGATACCTCTGTCTCACTCACACCCGTCACATTTCACAGTGTTATCTCTTTCATTCATAGTTCTTAGATTAATGTCATTGAATTTAAATTTGAATTAAAAAAAAAACATTAATTACGTAAGTACCTAGGTAGAAAAAGTGCAGCAAAAACTGGGAATTCCAATATTTATATCCGGGACTTATAAGTGTCGTCATCATCATAAACAAACCATATATGGCTCAGAGGACTCGTGTTTGACAGTAAACACGAGTCTCCTCTGAGGATGAGAGGGGTTAGGCACCCCAAGCTGGCCTAATACGGATTGGCAAACTTGACATACGAAGAAAATTGTGAAAATTCTCAGGTATGTAGGTTTCCTCACGATGTTTTTCCTTCAGCGTTTGAGCCACGTGATATTTAATTACTTACTTTAAATGTACGTGTAGGAGGTGCATGCCCTCCGAATCGAAGGCAAAGGTTATATCCACTGGGCTATCACGGCTTCTTATAAATGTAGCTATTGTTCATTGATAAATATCATGAAGTAGCTTACAAGTGAAGTGCGGAGTACCAGTCAATATCTCGGCGATATCGACAGGCTTACCAAAAGGCGAGTGTTCCGAGTGTTACATGGATAGTCGAAATTGTTTGAATTACTTTGTATGAAACAAAAAGTTTTTTTTTGGGTTAGTTATAAAAATTAGTTATGCAGTTCGGCTCCTATAAATGGACTTGTCAACATCTGGAAGTTATGGGAAATACTGCGCAACATGCTGTATAAATTATAAAAAAAGTTCGTGCGGATATCAAGGAGACGCGTGATGGAGTCATTCTGTGTCATTCTTTATTCTGTGAATTTTGTTTAATATTTTCTGTACAAACTGATAATTAAATTTTATTTAGATAGGTACCTATTATTCCTATTTCCTTTCGCTCGCTAAGTTTTTAAGAACTGATAATGTGCCCAAAAAGCGGGTATTGAACCCACGACTTCAGATTTGAATCCGGCTTCGCTTAGTCTCTAAGTCTCAGAGATACTTAAAGATTTTTAAATCGTCGCATTATTGTGATTCTAAATTTAAAAGTTGTGTGAAACGGCTATTTTTAGAACTACTTTAACTAATTCAAATATCGACAAAAACATAATCTGGATAAACGTGCTCATACTTAAATGTAAGCTAAGCGTGTGTTCTTTTCTGGAGAGGAGACGCCATGCCGAACGTTACCTCAACCAATGTACAAGCCCAAATGGGCGTGCGATCATAACTTGGTTATGTTTTGTTATTTACTTTTATCACAACCTGTTGGTTGCTAAGTTAGCTGCTCTTCTATTATAATTACTTGATTTTTCCATCTGTAATTTCGTTTGATATGGCTACGCACAGTTTATGAATTTATCTCTATGTACATGAGCCACTTTGGTTTCGCAACAATAACTTCTTTCTTATCTTTAGTCCACTTAATAAAACTAAATAATTAATACTATAGTAAAAACAAATGATAACAAAATCTTGGGACACAATCTGGCGATGCAGCTACGCAAGTATTACTCCTTCATCACCATACAAAATTTAATTACACTATTATTTAGTTGGTTTATTAAATGAGGACTGTGATGCATTGCACGGAGGGGGTAAGCGCCGCCATTTTGAATATTTTTTTATGAACCTGTTTACAATTTTGAATCATGTATGTCGATATCGAAAAACATCGCGATCGCTTCGCGCTGCTCTATACAGTCAGGCGATCGCGAACGTGATACAACGTCTATGTGTGTGTACGCTATCATCAGCCGACATTATAGGACGAGAGCCTTCATAGCCTGACTTACCTCATTCTGTGAAGGTTGAAAGTTCGTCAGCCCCTCTATATCTACCCTATGTAAGTAACTATCATAGGTCAACTATGGAGATTGGGTTATGGAGACTTTGGAAGGTAACAAGTTTAAAGTGGACCATGGTGTGTGAAAGTGGACCCTTAAATTGTCCAGGAGTAAAACGTATTTTTTTTTAATTTTTACGGGTTATCATAAGGAATCATGTCTTAGACCTCAGAGTCATCAGACCTTTAGCTTCATGGGAAACCTTTGCTAGATAGACCTGAAATTTTGATTTTTCACCGTGTTTTGGAACGGTGGACTGGAGACATTATTTCTCATAATAATCATTGGCCGGTTCCAAACTCTTGAAAACTGCTACCTTCCAAAGAAACCACAGTCCAAACTAGGTGGTCCACAATTGGCTACCCAAGATAGGAGCATAGGCTGACAAACAGTTTTCATAAAATAAGATATTACGGCTACGCAGGCTCTTAGTCTATTACCTGTTAGGAATGTGTTTAAATTCGTCTGTGTGCGTGCGTGTACGACTATCATCAGCCGACGTTAGTGTCGTAGTGTGCGCGGGTCACGTTCCGCGCGGCGTGCGATGCGGAGGCCGGCGGCGGCGCGTGCAGGCCCCAGCAAGTCACGTGTTCCAGCTATTTTAGTTTCGTTTAGCCGTTCGCTTTCGCCGTCTAGGGTCAGCGCACACTGAACTGCGCGTTGACAGACGATTGACAGACGATGCAGTGGATAGTGACCTTAATGTCCAAAATATGGATTTCTAAAGCAAGGCATGAGTGAATAGATTTCTATACAAGCGCGTTCACCTTTAATTTCGTTTACTCATAGCTTTCTCGTCATCATTATTAACAGAGAGTATGGACATCCAAACACCAGTCTCGAGCCGCTTGATGTCATCGGTCCACCTAGAGGGGGGTCAACAAACACTGCTCTTTCCGGTGCGGGGTCACCATTCCAGGGCCTTGAGACCCCAACGTTAATCAGCTCTTCAAACCAAACGACACGCTCATTGCCACTTCAGAGTTGCGATTCTTTGAGATATGACTTGACTTGACTTGAGATTGACTTTGGTTCTAGGTTAGTTTTGGTTCTAATAAGGCATACTTAGATAATGTTGTAATCAAATGCAAGCTATAAAAATACTGATAATACACGTCATTAAAACAATTACATTTATAAGAGAATCGCAAGACAAAACTACTTAAATAAGTAGGTACCTACGCCGAAATTTTCAAAATAAATGTTTATACCATTTTGTGGTATCCTTGTGCTTAGTACTTGGTGTGCGCTGGCCCTTAGAGTCGCGAATAATGCTGCGCTAGACGATTTTGACAATCAATATTGCCTATCGGTGATGTCATTGAATTATTTTAATGATAATGACCTTGCAGAAAACTAACCTAGCGCAATTTTTTTTATTACACCTATTTTTAGAAATTTTATTAGGTTTGCCCATTTAGAATTTTAATTTCGGATTTTAATTAATATGTACTTACAATAATAATAAAATACAACAATAATAATAAAAGAAGTTTGTGGATTTAATATTATAATAAAATATGAAATAAATGTTAATTTTGTAACCCTTCTACTTACCACTTATATAAATTAAGTGTTATAATAAATTAACTCATAAATAGACGTATAATTAATACCTATTTTAAATATTACAACATTGCAATTGTATAAAGCTTTTTGTGGTGCATAATAGGTATATACTAAAATAATTATTAAAGAAAATATAGCATTAGGATTCAAAATGAGTTCGCTCCTAAAATAAATAATTTAGTCAAGATATTACTTAAAATAAATACTTAGAAATTGCCTAGGTAGAGGTACCAGAATGAAAAATGTTACGGAATTTTCACAAAGAGTTCGTCAGAGTGGGAAAAATGATTCGACCTTGACCTCATTTGCAGAAGGATGTCATTTCGCTCACATTAAATAAATTGCAATTTTAGAGGATTAATTTTATCTTTTAGATTCTAATGATAACCTTAATACCTAATAGCTGACTGTGGTGGAAGTTTTAAATAGATCATCTTTTCGTTAATTTCTTTGTTTGGTTTAACGCGCTAATCTCAGGAACTACTGGTCCGATTTGAAAAATTCTTTCAGTGTTAGGTAGCCCATTTATCGAGAAAGGCTATATATTATCCCCGTATTCCTACGGAAACGGGCACCACGCCGGTGAAACCGCGCGGCGTCAGCTAGTTTCGAATAATTCCGATTCGTCTATTGGCTATAATTTTTTATCTTTTCGATTCGTCTTTTCGTTAAGGTTTTGCTTAATTCCGATTCGTTATGTTTTAAATTGCAATTGTTGGTTAAATTGCAAATTTATTCGTCAGAATTGGTCAGAATTCATATACCTATCCTTTAGGAATTTGGGATATTTTATACTATCCATTAATTTATACATCCGATATAAGAACTATAGGCGTAATGATTTCTGTATAAGTTAGATGGATAATAGGGATAAATAAATCAGTGTAGCGTTACAATTTACAATACAAATAGAAGTCGTTGTCTTACTCACAAAGGACTACTTATTAATACATAATTCCTAGAACCGTGATCGACTTTCAAGTCTAAAGACCTTGTCAAGGCAGAACTGAGAATACCAGCACAATGTTTGACTTTGAACACGTCGGTATTTCAACATTTACTTGCTTTAATCCTCCTAAAATTTTCCATTACGTAGGTAGGTAGATTCCATGATACGAAGTAGTTTTTTTTTCTTTTTTATTATTTAAAACATGAGAGGTTTATGTAACAAAATGTTACACCAAATTAAGACATTGATTATTTCACCCTTTTTGGTGTTTTAGACCTATAGGACCTGATACAAAATCTAATAAAGATACTACTTACTTGTCATATTTAACGGGATGGACATTTTCCTCCCAATAGTTACGAGTTTCCATCATATTCAAAGTTGATTCACAAGCAAAAGAAAGAATGTACACACTTGTCACTATCACAAATGAAATTAAACGTTGATAATTCTGTCACATGGTTCCCGTACGGGCACTTAACTGGTATCCTTCACACAAAACGAAACACTGTAGAGTTTAATTCGATGATTATCATAATTATCACGATTTGTATAAGATATTTCGTGGTTTGTTTGTTTGTACGCGAGGAACAACGACGTCGACTCTATGAGACGTTCGCGATGTTTCTGATCAGGGGGGGGACAGTTCCATACATTCTTAGCAATTTGTTGACTTACAGGCCATCTAGATCTAGTAGTGAAACAACTTTTCGACTAAGTTGGTAAAAATATCTCAACAGATGGCAGCAATTCCATCGCTCATCTTAGTGTGCCCAGTATCAATATTTGCAACCATTTCGTAATACTTAATAATTTTAACGACAATGAAAAAAATAGTAACTATGTAATAATCTCATAGACCACTACATGAAATATATATTTAAATCGTTTTGCAAATCAAACTTCTTCATTTACTAAAATATGTGACGCATAAGTTAACATAGAGTGTTTGGTTAGTTTTTAAGTAACAAATGGCAACTACGCAACAATATAAATGGTTAAGATGATATGAAGTAATAATCTTTATATTATGTCCGGGAACAAAATATTTATAGTATGTGGAGGCAAAACATGGAGCAGTGGCGTTTTTCTTTCAAGCCATTTTCCAGTCCTTAAAGCGTTTGATAGCAAATAATGTCTGCAAATTGGTTACGACTTCATATACTTTTCTATATTTATTCTGCAATTATTTTTTTAAATAAAAATGTTTTGACTGCTCAGTTTTGTCCGATTTCCCGTGAATATCACATAAACAGTTTTTACAGTATGATCATGAATTAAATTGTGTTGGTTGCGATTGTAAATTATTAGATGAAGAAAGTAAGCGTATATTAATTTCAACGTGGCCATGAACTGTCATCTGGTCCAGTGGTGTACATGGTCAAACGGAGTATAATAGCAAAGGTACGTATAATTAGGATTAGTCATGGGTTCGAGCCCGGGTGGAAATTGAATTACATCACAATTTTTTTTTTTTGTTTTTTTTTATTTGTTTTTCTCAATTCGTTTTTTTTAATATTTTTTGCGTTTTATTAAACCTCGATTAAAAATCTCCATTTAAATAAAATTGCGGCTGTTTTAGTAGTACCTATAAGTTTACTCCAAACCGCAGTTGGCGCTTCAATTTAATCCACCGAAAATCTGCAAGAGGGCTCTCTTTTCCCATATACTTATTATACTCTTTGTTTCTGATCGTTCGTCGAGCTCGGGCCGGCCGGCTAGGTCATGTGATTGCGCCGTCAAAATATGGCACGGGTGTAGGAATGTGCACGCACGCAGGGCTGGCGATTAACAGTTTTTAAAACAATGGGGATGATGAATATATTGATTTAAATGATACATTCGGGTAAATAAGGTCAATGTTAACTAATTTATACATAAAAAGCAAATATTTACTGGATATTTGCAAAATAAATAAGATTATAAAATTTCAAAATCTATTTTTTTATCGTAATTAGATGAAAATTTATACAGTTTTAGCTTCCTTAGCGTAAATGTGACATTTTTCAATAAATGAACTATAAACATAAACGCACAAAGATAATAGTAATTTTGTTTGAACGCCCATACAAACCTAACGATCAGCGAGCCAACGACGTCACTAAATCGTGCCATTTTGTATGGAGCGTTTTTCAGGGATTCGCGGCTCTTTAAATACCTGTAGCTCCGAAAGTAATGATCGCAAATAACCTGTTACTTTTACTAAATTGCTTTGCTATTAGTATACCGTTAATTTATATACAATTTAAAAAACTGTCATCATCCCTATTGGATATTTGACATTATTATAGTACATATAGTATATGACGGGGATACGCCTAAATTCCACTTTTGATAACGGAGAAGCCGTAGCCTCAGAGCAGGTTGGCAGATACACAATGTAACACTATCGATCATTACCGGAACGACCGCTTGACTTACTAATACAGTTCTACCCTCTAACTATAATATTGACCAAGTACAGCGCTGATACTATAAGATGTAAACCAGGATTAACTATCATAGGACACATAAGCTAACCATTAGACCAACTGAGAAGCAGGTTTCGGGTTTGTTCAATAGTTTCTTCGGGTGATGTGTGTCGATAAATGCATTGTATATGTTGTGATGTATTGTTTTTGAGTTACGACGAAGAATTGTACGAAACTCTCGACGGGCGAGTCCGATTCACAATAGTTCGGTCTTGAAGTGATAACTTTTTATGGTAGGCTAAACCACTTCGTAACGTAACGCGTTACGACGCCATCGTCTGGTTTCCCTACCTCTCACACATACGGCAATGGCAACAGGTCCTAAATTTAAACTCTTACGCACACGTTATTTTTCCTAATTAAAATAAACGCAGACTGCGTGCGTAATGGAGTTAGGGCGAGCGCAAAAGGAAGGTTTGCAAAAGGGGAGGTCTGACGTCCTCAGGCCTCGTGACCGTGGTTAGTATGACGTACGGGTGCCGTAAAACCGGGAATCTCGTTTCCCGTAATCACTGTGCAGAGGTTATTTTTTTTTTAAAGAATACTAACGGACGCCTGTGACTCTTCGTTGTATTAAATCGAACAGCTCATAGACTAAAAGCCTGTGTAGCATACCTCATTTTAAGAAGACTGTTTGTCAGCCAATGCTCGGTAGCCAATTAAGGACCGCGAAGTTTGGACTGTGATTGCTTTGTAGGGTAACAGTTTTCAAGAGTTTAAATTTAGAACTTCAACCGACCAAGTATTAAGCGTTTTTTTTAGTAACATTTTCTTAGCGTTAATATGAGTAATAATGTATCCAGTCCACTAATAATGTATCGAAAAACACAGTTTCTCGAAGGTTTTACTGGATTCACACTAGGCTCTCTAGCAAAAGGTTGCCATAAAGGTCTGATGACTCTGAGAAGAATTAATTGTACTGAGTTCTCAACGGGTGAGTGATGAGTCCAAATCGCAATAGTCTGTTTTTAAAGTGATACTTATGGGATGGTAAACCGCTTCGTTACGTAGTGCGTTACGGCTCCACTCTATCTGGCTTCCCTTTCTCTCACGCATACGGCAGTAGTTTTAAAATTCTTCAGATAGCACGGATACGATGATAATCGCCTAAGGTATGACGTTCATAATACGTACTATTATCGTAAATCGCGGCAAACTTTCAAGAGTGAAACGAACTGTCATCCTCACCATCCTACATGAAATGAACTGTAAGTTAGCAGTTCTGTCGAGTGTCCGACGCACACGTTTTTTTTCTTAATTCAGACTGCGTGCGTAATAGAGTTAGGGCGAGCGCAGTAGGAAGCTTTGCAAAAGCGAAGGTCTGACGTCGTCAGGCCTCGTGACCGAAGTTGTATGACGTGCGGGTGACGTAAAAATCGGGAACCTCGTTTCCCGTAATCACTGTACAGAGGTATTTTTTTTAAAGAATACTAGAGGACGTCCTATACAAAAAATTAGATATCACGTCTCAAACGGTGAAAGAAAAACATCGTGAAGAAACCTGCATACCAGAGAATTTTCTCAATTCTCTGCGTGTGTGAAGTCTGCTAAGCCGCATTGGGCCAGCGTGGTGGACTATTGGCCTAACCCCTCTCATTGTAAAAGGAGACTCGAGCTCATCATTTTTTTACAAATATACTCTGGGGAACTATTTATGGATTTTTCCGGAATAAAAAGTAGTCTGGTCCAAGAAGGCTCCAACTCCAAGGGCCAATTTACTAGTATATCTGTACCAATTTTCATCCATATAATTATGTTCAGAGGCTTAACCGTGAAAAGATTACGTTTGTTTCCTAACGAAGTGCACGCCACACATGCAGGAGCTATTCTGTAACGATGTTTTTTCGAATTCACCTCATTCTTTCTCTGTCTATAGTATCGTGTTAGACAGAGAGAGGTGGAGATGAATTTGAAACTCGCACTTGCGAGTTATACAAATGATCGTTACAGAGTAGTCCACCGTACAGGCATGCGTGTCTCTAAATTGGTACGCTAGTAACCCTAGCGTCGCACATTGCGCTCCATGTGTGAGCTGCGTTTTGTCAACATCACCTAATTCCAGCCTGAAATTACTTCTATTCGGTTTTGAATGATTGTGTAATAAATAAATTATCTACATAATCATCGATATAAATCGTTAGATGGGCCCTCCATATTAAAGAACGCACAATTTTTTATCATTACCCAAAGACGTGCACGCACATCTTAATGTTAGTACGTAACAAGCGCATGCTGTGAGTGGACGTGGACGGACTTACGTGGACGACGTAAATATTTACTGTCTTTTCTTGTTTTAATCCCTCAATTATGCCTTCGTGTTCATATTGGAAGTGTAAAAACATAAACCACAACATAAATAAAGAGAAATGTGTTACGAGTAATGACGTAATCAATGTGCGAAAACAATGACAATTCCGCGACGCTTTAAGGCCCATCTAACGATCTACTATCGATGTATATAATAATATAATAGGTACTAATATTATCAGTGTTAGATAGTCCACTTATTGAGGAAGGGTATAGGCTATATATTATTCCCATATTCCTACGGTAACGGGAACAACGCGGGTGAAACCGCGCAGCGTCAGCTATTACTGAATAATGCCAACCGTATTTCAAACAACTAAAAATATTGACCCTGCCCTGCATATATATTTTTGATATAATTATGTAAATTTGTCACTTTTAATATGTTAATTGGTCTGAGCCTCACACTGTCCTACACGTGTCGAGTCGATCTACACGTGATGACGTGAGTGAGTGAGTGTACGACGTCCTTGCAACCTCTCCTTCCCCGATGTGTTACGTCACCAAGACGTAACATTAGTTATCTTTACTTTCGGAAGTGTGTATATAGTAGAAAGATTAAGATCTCGTCATCATTATTCTAATAGCCCACTACAGGCCCGGTCCTCTTCGTAGGAGAGGGGATATGAAAATCAAATAGTGTAACTAACACGACTTTCTTATTGATATACATATAGGTAGATTCATTAACTATCAGATATTAATGATAGGATGAATGATGATCCTAATGACCGGGATCCGGGACCGACAACATAACGTGCTCTCTGAGACACGGAGGTGTAAGTATAAAACCACCACCTTCCCAAAATCTCAGTATCTCTAACACCTACCCAGGATTGGAACCCAGGATCTCGTAATCCTAAACCGAAACTAATATGATTATCATATTATACATGGATAACATACTACATAGTCGGGCTATAAGCTGGTGGATAGGACGAATTCATTGCCACTTCATTGCATTGAATTGCATTTAAATTCCGCGCCAAATTTGTAATTGGTTGACAGCTGTTGAAAACTTCGTGACGAACTAATACTGTTGCTACTTAAACACTTACGATTACCCTTGACCAAGCTCTCAATACAAGCTTTTCAATTTTTAAATTGAAATTAGATTGTGAATAAGTTAAAGTTTAATCGGAAGCCTTGTTCATATTGTTGTTGATAATCTAATAAAATAAAAATTGATGTCAGAATCACTAGAAACTAGGTTTTATGGTTTTGAAAAAATAAGGTTTTCTTTTTTGTTTTGAAATGTGGGTTACTACCACTTCAAAGTGGCATTTATACATACAAAATCAGATACGTTTTCAATCGAATCTTATTAGAAAAAAGACAGAATTTCCAATTAACACAATTACTTCCGCGACATCACATTCACTCAGGACTTCATATTACCCTATTTTTTTCCTGATTAATGGTAACAATCAGTTTGCTGGCAATAATCTAATAATAAATGACAGTCTTTTATTATCTATGGTTATAATCTTTTATCTATGCCTGTCACAGATTCACTATCCTAGATGGTGGTTGCGTTTAGAAATAACAATCGATGATTCACTTATATTTTGTTGGAAAAAATTACAATAGTAATAATGATGATTAAAATGTATTGTCTATTTATCAAACGCACAAATAAAGCACATTTTAATATAGACAAGATAGAAAACAAAAATTGGTTACTAAACGCAATCAGTGACTGTCAAATTGTTAGCAGCAGCGATTTTTCCGAAAGGCGTATTTTAATTTGACTTTCCTCTGAAACAAATATTTATTAACGAAATTAAAATGTTAGCTTTGATCAATCGGATCCTAGATTGGATTAAAAGCTTATTCTGGAAGGAAGAAATGGAGTTAACATTGGTTGGACTACAATATTCGGGAAAAACAACTTTCGTTAACGTCATAGCCGTATGTATTAAACTTATAGTGAAAACATTTAGAAATAACCACTATTGTTTACTGTTAGTTCAATTTGTTGACAATATTTGCCTCAAATCACCGTATCGACTTTCACTATTATGTAAAAGCACCTAAAATTGACTTTGTGTGATGAATTTTTTGTCGTAATTTTTTCATGACTCAGTTATCTATGAAGCGTAAGCCTTTTGTTTACGTCTATTGTTATTAAATATATTTCAATGAAAAACTAACTACTTGCTGTGATTAATTTAAATTCAAAATTCTTATCAGAATATTATTGATTTTTATGTAGCTAGAGTTAATAGTATGAAAAACAAAAATTGATAGGTCGCTATTTGATAATTTAATGCTAACAATATGGATAGATAACAAGTGGTATGAATTTCATGTACTACATATTAACTTTATACTCAATATTGAACATTACTGAAAGTAATGTAAAAACTGGTGCTATTTATTTAGCCATTGCATAGAATTTTAATAAAATATGATTTAACCCCATTTTATACATACTTTTAGCTTTAGCAATTCCCCTTTCCTAATATAAACAAAAATATAATTTGTCACTAAGTAATAGGAGGTTGATAAAACCAAACAATTGATAAGACCACTATGCTTATAAGCAGACATTATTATCATGTTTTTGGTAATCTGTAGGACAATTATCTAGTTTATTGATTCCAAACTACTTTCTGCACATTTTCACTTTTAATAATAAATTAAAGCCTCAATAGCTTGAAGGGGCTGGACTTTGAGAGGTCTATCTATCCTGTTGTCGAGCTATTGTCACACTCACTCTATTATATATAAATAATTATATATAATATATAATATTATATATAAATGAGACGCGTAATTTTGGCCCCTGACCACTTCCCACACAAAAGTGCTAAGTAGCCTTTGCATCACAGAAATCACCATTGCACTGCAGAAACTGTCTCAGTTTCGGATAAAACTGAAACTCAATCATAATCATTAGGTAATTTTTTTGTACAAAAGAAACAGTAAAATTTAAAAGAACTTCTTTTAGTCCAGATTATATTATAAATTTGGAAATGCAAATGAACCAAGAAAGCTGAATTTTGAATATGACGTTGGGCGCGCTAGAAAAGCTTAACTTCACTTGCAGTTTGTATATGCACATGCAGGCAGTATGTTTTGTTTATTAATCAATGTTTTGTCTGTAAGACAGCTTGAAAATTTTATTAAATTCAAATGGTGTCAATTATATTTTCAGTCTGGACAGTTCAGTGAAGACATGATCCCGACTGTAGGATTCAACATGCGCAAAATTACCAAAGGCAATGTCACTATTAAAGTGAGTAAACTGATATTATAATAGTGAATGTAACCCTGTGGTGAGTTATGCTTTGATGCTCAAATCAGACACATAGCCCATATCGAGCTGTAATCTATTGACATTCACTAATATGTAAAAACACCTAAAAATGTGAAAAATCAGAAGGGCACAAATTCCCAAGAGCAGTTGAATGTTAGGGTCCCAAGGTGCTGGAATGGTGGAATGGTCAACCCCAGTTGGCAGCTCAAGCCTGGTGATTGAAAACACCATACAAGAAGTTTTATGTCCAGCTGAGGTCATCCATTGCTTGATAATGATGATGATGAAGCTTGTTTGTTATATTTTTACATTTAACTACTTTTTTGGTCATCCTAATTGATGATGATTTTCCGATAGCATGGGTACGGTGACAGTCCCCTGTATGACATTAATAATATATACCATTATCATGAATTGCGGCAAACTTTTAATGGTGAAACAAACTGTCACTCCCATCAGCCAGACTTGGATCAATTAAGACCCAGGGATCGAATCCAGGACCTCCGACATGTAAGCCGAGGCCGTCAATGTTAAGCCATTGGTGCCATTCATCATCATGAACATTATCACTAAGAAAATCAAGGCACTTTGGATCATTGTGGTGTCTAAATTCCCCTCTTCTCTCATATAAGTTTAGACATCTGTCGTAAATACAAATTTGACTGCAGAATTTATTATTCAAAATCTAAGTTTTATATAACCTTACTAAGAGAGTTGTATGGTTTTTAGGTTTGGGACATTGGTGGCCAGCCCAGGTTCCGTTCCATGTGGGAACGGTATTGTAGAGGCGTCAACGCTATTGTGTAAGTTGAATATTTCAACTATTTATTCAATAAAAAAAATTAGTATATAATTTTGACCCAGTGGATATGGCCTCTGCCTCAGATTCCGGAGGGGTTGGTGTGCGTTAAAATCCAGTCTGGAGCATGCATGTCTAACTTTTCAGTTGTGTGCATTTTAAGAAATTAAATATCATGTGTCTCAAACGGTGAAGGAAAATCTAGTTTCAAGAGTGATGGGGTCTCATGGTGCTGGAATGGTGACCCCACACCTGAAAGTGCAGTGGTAGATCCCTCACTAGGTGGACCGAGGATATCAAGCAGGTTGCAGGTAGCCACTGGATGCTGGCGGCTTAAAACTGTTGTTTGGAAGTCCATGCATGAGGCCTATGTCCAGCAGAGGCCCATTAGCTTAGTGATAATGATGATCAATCATACACTCAATGTATCTGTTGGACAACTAAATTCTGTTTGCAGATACATGGTCGACGCAGCTGACCCTGACAAGATAGAGGCTTCAAGGAATGAGCTGCACAGCCTGTTGGACAAGCAGCAGCTTACAGGCATCCCGGTGCTGGTGTTGGGCAACAAGCGCGACCTGCCGCACGCTCTGGACGAGCACGGGCTCATTGAGCGCATGTAAGTAACAGATAGAGGCGGCAAGGGACGAGCTGCACAGCCTGTTGGACAAGCAGCAGCTCACAGGCATCCCGGTGCTGGTGTTAGGCAACAAGTTACTAGATCCCGTGCAAAGAGAACGACAACATCAACACAACTGTCCAATGTTCAATCCAATCCATGATTTGCACAAATTCTAAACAAAAATAAATTGACAGTGTCTGAATACTGTTGTTCTTTTCCAACAAGAACATTGTGGAAATTGTAACACTTGTTTGACACCTGTCAATTTCGTGCAATTTAGAATGACAGATTTAGCAGTATCTTTACATATAACACTTTAGAAAACAACAATGGGTACTTATTTAAATTCACTTAGGTATAATAATAAATAACTTGAGTTGGGACACTGCATGTAGTGAGGCAGTATTAAATTGTGTTCATTGCTCGTTTGCTTGATATCAATATTGATATTGATTTCGGTATATTCAAAGTCCTGTTTATAAGATCGTTTTATTATCTCTTCCTCCAGGAATCTCTCAGCTATCCAGGACCGCGAGATTTGCTGTTACTCGATCTCGTGCAAAGAGAAGGACAACATCGACATAACTCTCCAATGGCTCATCTCGCACAGTAAGTCTGGTAGTGCGCGTTAACTCACACGCTCACACAAATGTACGTACATGAGGCGGTACACACACAGAGGCGCAGTCTACAGCACACTACCATAAACAGCTATTTTGTTAGGGGCCATTCATTTGTTACGTGAAGAGGTTTTAGCATTGATCTTTATAGTGACTGGATAGCTTTCAACGCATGCGCGGCCGCCTTTGATAATTACTAATAAATAATATAAACTTCTGCTGTAACTAGTGGCACTGACTGACTTGAAAATTTTCAAACTTTTTCAGTAATCATTAGCTATCCAGTTAGTATACAGATCAGTGGGTTATGTGGGGAAGGTTTTGTATTACAAATAGATAATTGTACACGCCACTGAATAAACGCAAAAGTTAAAAAGCTTATAATACTAGTGGAGTTTACAATACAAACAGAAAATTGAAGACGAAAAATGACCTTGAATGATGTAAGAAAAAGATAGACAAAACTTTTGTAGACCTTTCTTTTTTCTGTACCTATGTTTTACACTAGACTGGGTATTTTAATACAAATCTATTCATAGTACATTATTTATTTGGCGCAGATTTGTGTTTAGATCGTTCCAATATAAAAATTTTAATAAAAAAATACAACCGACTTCAAAACCTAAAAACGTACCCACTAAACTAAAAAGCGAAAAATAACATTATCATATGTTCTACCTGCTGATCAGTATGAAGGCGGTGCTAATGATTCCATCATCAGATCTTGACATGATGGCAATGGGACCAAATGGGGACTATACCGTTTCAAACAACAAAGAATTTTTGAAATCGGTTAAAAAAAAAAATACCGACCGAATTGAGAACCTCCTCCTTTTTGAAGTCGGTTAAAAATCTGAATCTATTTTCTTTTCTCTAATTGATTTTCATTAAGTAATTATACAAAAGAACAGGACATAAAGGGACATCATTCAAAGACATTTTTTCGGCTTTAATTTTCTATTAGTATTGCAATCTCCAGTTAGTGTGTATGCTTTTTGCTTTGCACTAAATTGACAGAAAAGGTCAAATCTGTCAATTTAGTGAACAGTGGATATCCAAAGCCGCGTTAATTCATTCACAATGATTCAATCGGGCTGTGCATAACAAGTGCATTACCTAATTAGAACGACAAGTTGACAATAAGACTTTAGCTCTTTTAGCTCTATAATGACTGTTATACAGCTCTACAAGAGTTTATACTTGTTAACTTTTCGTGTTAATTCGGCAGTCAGTCGTGATATAAAAATACTCAAATCTAGTTTTTTATTCCTGAAATTGAAAAGTCAAAGTAAAGTAATCTTTAAAAGGGTGTCCATAGTAACAAATTCATCTTGCGTAATTCATGAAGGGTTCCATACTCGGCGCGTAAACACATATAGATACAGCGAGGGCCCTAAATACGAGTAAAGTAAATGACATTTTACATAGAAAATTGTTGAGCCACAGGGAAATACCTTAGCGTGCTTACAAAAGTCACTATAGTCTGGCAAATTCGTTGATGACACTTCCATGATATGCGGGCGACGGGGGGAAAGACTGCGCGGGTGTGAAATCGCGGGGAAGTGAGGTGGACCTCCAAAGGACCATGGGAATGTTACGAACGAAGTTACCAAGCTATACACACACATTACATATTAACACATGCGTTAATGTACGTACACTAATTTGACAGGTGTAAAAATAGTGCAGTTTACAACATTACAACAATCCTTTTAATGTATCTGTAAGCATGCTTATGGTTAATCTTGCCTTCAACACATTGGGCCTAAAGTGTATAACAATTAACAACGCACTTTAATTAATGTTGAATTGGTTAAATCTTTTGTTTTGGAATTACATACATCAAATAAGATAATATAAATATAGGAATAGTTTTTGCATTCCCCGTTTGAGATTCCTTTAAATATAAATAATTAATTAATTATTATTAGAAAAAAGAAATAGTCTGTTTGATAGATGGGTAGACTAATACATACCGCGATTTTTTGAAGTAGGTACCTTCGAAAAATCGCATTTGTGCTTCGCCTTATAAAAGTGTGAATTAATAGAAACTTTTTCTCTCAATGCGACAATCGCCAAAACCTCTTTCAGTAATAGAACTTATCTAAATATTTGTAATCTAAGAGCCCAACAACGAATGTATTGAAGACTTGACAAAATATATTAAATTTTGGGCTCTTGACTTAATAACAATGTAAAGTTCTATTCCTAAGCTTTTATTTTGGCGATGTTTTTCACATTGAATTACACTTCAAACACAACCAGTAGTTGTTGAGATGTCATAAAACATTTTAAAAGCCAAATAAATAGGTACATATTTTTATGTATTCAAGCGTATTCACGGAACTATTTTTCATTGTATCTCGTGCTAAATAGTAAATTTTGAGCTCAATTACATTATACATTACAGTAAGTACTTTTTGGCACAAATTGTAATAAAAACTTTGCCTTATCCCGAAGAAAAATTTTAAGTAAGTAACAAACCAAATAATTGACCTTTAAACGCTAAATTTTATGTCCACTTTAAAATTTATCAGGGTTCATGATCTTATCATAGTTTTGCACAAATACTAAACAAAAATAAATTGACAGTGTCTGAATACTGTCATTCTTTTCCAACAAGAACATTATTGAATATTGTAACACTTGTTTTGACACCTGTCAATTTAGTGCAATTTAGAATGACAGATTTATCAATAACTTTACATTTAACACTTTTTAAGACAATAAGTAAAGTTGAGTTTAAATTGTAATTCAATGGGAAGTTATTTAAATTCATTTAGGTATAATAACTAGCTTGAGTCGGACACTCTCTGTGTAGTGTGGTAATATTCTGTTTACATACAAAATGGCGGTCTATTAATATATTGGTGCCAAGTTTGTCGAGCGCTTTTTTAATTTATATTATCGGAGTATGAATTTAGGGTATTGCCACATAATAAAATGATATGACAATTTGGGGACTGGTAGAAATGATTATATCAAAAAATTCTGGGCCAGCTACATTTTGCAATTTATAATTGATATATTCCTTAACAGGTAAAATGTGTTAAATGTCTAATTGTTGTTTACACATTCTTTTTATCAGATGTTATTTAATTTCAGTAATTGATTTTGATTCTTAAATATTGTTTTTATATGTAGCTGTCGATGGGAAATATATCAGATATTTTTTATCTACCAGTTCCAATATTGAGGATCGGCTGGGCTATTCGCTAACTGAGTAGTTTTTACAATGAATGACCGAGCTCAATGACAATTATGCATTTCCCCTAGTAGAGCAATAGTTATAATTATATATTTGTTTTTAAATTAATATTTCATTGCATAAATGTGATGAACAAAATGTCAAAATAGATCTGCAACGTTTTGTACAGTTGGCCAATAGCCCAATCTGTATGTACTATGGGTTAGAGTGTTTAGATTCTTAATACTAGCATTATAAATATACTTATCTCATATTGTTAGCTAAATAATAAGTTAAAAATATATTATTATATACATATAGTGTGAGACTAATAATAATAATATTTTTCTCGATAATAGCTGTATATAATTAAAATGTAATTAATATATATATATATTGTGTTTTGTTTATTGGCTGTATTAGACTCACAGGACAAAATCGTCAGTCATTAGTTTTAAAAAATATTATTATTAATTAAAGTAATGCTTCACTTGCACGACGTTTGGTTCGTTTTAAAACGCTCGCACATTTGAAATGTCAATTTAGTTTTACACAAATCCCTAAACTACACTAAATTGACAGGTGAAAAAAAAATGTCTTTTTACAGCACTATTTTTGTTTTAATTATAGTATGTTTGGCTCTGGATGTAGTGGTAATTTGTATAGTTGGGTGCAATCTTTATGATGTCTACCAAATGAGCTGCAATAGTTCAGGTCTTATCATAGAGACAATATACTGTCTACTGTCAAACAAGCGATTCACAGTAGACAGTTGTCAGACAATGTGTGTAAAATTTCAAAGGAATATTTATTAATATTTAATCGTACAGTCAAACTGTTCAGTTAAATCGTCTGTGTGTAAAACTATGTGTGCCAAAACACACACTTTTACACACGGAACTCATAGTTTTTTTCGGAAATTTCAATTAGATACAACTGAATTATAATTATAACCCATATTAGTTATTACCATTACACCCAAACGGAATTCCCGGAATAGGTTGACTATACAACCAAATTAGAAAAGAAAAAAAATTTGTTTTTTAAAAATAACACTGATTTCGAATGGCAGATTGAAGTGAACCTATACGCTTCACGCTTCTGCTTTTCGGATTTCGAAATCCTTTTTACTTTTCCTGGGTTTGATTCCCAGACCATATAGTTTACAGGAAAGACTACTTGTTTAATCTGTAGGCGATCACTTTGTTTCATTATTGAAAGTGTCTTAATTTCTTAAGGTTATAGATTTATTTAATATGTTAGTTTTCGGCTGTAATATAGTTGTTCTTTTTGTATGATGACACAAATCAGTGCACTGCTGACTACGGTTGAAAGAAAATATTATTAAATTATGTTCAACAGACAGTGTTTTTATTTGATTTCCTTCTACTAAAATTAGTTATGTACAGCAAAATTCATGTTTATTTTTTTTAATGTGGATGACGAGCCTGGGCTTGTAGCCACGTGGCACGTCGATTCTCTTTCTACAAACGCTAACGCTTCGAAAACTAACAAAATGTACGGGAATGACAGATCTGATCGCCAACTTAATCACGTGAACTGTCGATAGTGAATGTCATTCCATTATATCTTTTAATTTTCGAAGCGTTAGTGTTTTGTAGAAAGAGAATCGACTGTCATATGGCCACAGGCCCTGCTTAGCCTGAGGTACCTCTTTTTATGATAGCTGAAACTTTGTCAGCCTATTCTCCGACCATAAGTTAGTATGGTAGCCAATTATGGAGTCGTCTGTGGTGGTTTTCGAAGGTATAGTCGGCTGTCGGATGCTATGTTGACGTCTCCGAAATGATCTGCGATAGCCCAGTGATAGCATATGCCTCTGCCTCTGATTCCAGTCCGGGGCATGCACCTCTCAATTTTTCACTTGTGTGCATTTTAAGAAATTAAATATCACGATGTCTCAAACGGTGAAGAAAAAACATCGTAAGGAAACCTGCATATCAGAGAATTTTCTTAATTATATGCGAGTGTAAAGTCTGCCAATCCGCATTGGGCCAGCGTGGACTATTGGCCTATACCCTCTCACAACGACAGGACAGGACAACACAGGTGCTCCTGCCGTTAGCGCTGCAGGCACGTCGACTTATTGGATGGTGAGTGCATAACGCACGATGTTCGTAAACGTCATAAAGATTGCCTCCGCGTAGCAAGTTTCATATTGAAATTTCGGTCCTTTAATATTGTACAGAATTATTTTGAAATGTTAACTAGCCTACTTGCTCCTCTATTTCTTTGACCTACTGACATATAGCGCACTAAAGGAGACTCCGCTTTGCTGTTCCTAGTTAATATTTATTCAGAGCTATTTTAAAGGCTGTTTATAATAAATACCTAAATAGTCCGCCAAAATGTTTAAAGAAAACGACACAGTAGCGAAATAAAAATCTGTAATCAATTAATTATTGAAAATATATTCATTAAAAAATTCAAATCAGATAATAATTGTTTTTTACACAATTTATATAATCATTACTTATTTATGGAAAATACCATTCGAAATATTCATAAACACCTAATTCTAGCAAAGTTTGTACTAAACGTATTAATGGATATTTACAAATATTCCAATTGGTACTTCATTAAAATATAATATTTTAAATTATTAAAACTAACTTGTTAGGAGGAGGATGAAAATCCACACCCCTTTCGGTTTCTACACGACATCGTACCGGAACGCTAAATCGCTTGGCGGTACGTCTTTTTCGGTAGGGTGGTAACTAGCCAGGGCCTCTCTGCACCAGTCAGACCTGGGTCAATTAAGAAAACCTCAATAGGCCTAGCTGGGGATCGAGCCCAGGACCTCCGTCTTGTAAATCCACCGCGCACACCACTGTGCCACGGAGGCCGTCGAAATGTAGCATGCGTCTAATCACTTTTGTTTATGATTGTCACTGCACAGATAACTATTATTTTGGTTCAACTTACTTGCCGGGGTCTATACATTGCCCGTGGGTAAACAAACATTAGATGGCGTAAATTTTTATTTAATATTTTCTAACCAGTCTCAAGTTTTTTTTTATCACCCAAAATGTAACCCATTCTTTTATGTGGGTTCCTGTCTCCTTAAAAATTACAGTGATATCGTCATTTCATTGTCATTGATATCACAAATTAATTATTTAAAGGATCTCCATTCAAATAGAATATCCATGTGATGATATTAATTATTATACTAAGGCGCAAATTTTTTGTATAAATTTTAATTAAATATTTTGTAAACAGTCTCAAGTTATTTTTCTATCACCCAAAATGTACACCATTCTTTTATCTTTGTCTCCTTAAAAATTACAACAATATCATCATTGATTGTGAGTCATAATATACCTAACAATATATACTCAGAGGCACAATTATCCGCCCACTTTAATATACTCGCGTCATATTTAAGTGGGCGGATACTTGTGTCTCTGAGTATAATTAATTATTTAAAACATCTCCATCTAAATAGAAAATACTAATTATCATATCCATGTGATGATGTTAAAACAGCATCTTGTCTAATAATAAAAATCAATCATTCTTAACCTTAACTCATCAACCTCCTATTAAAAAGTGGATGCACAATCAGCGACCAAAAAACGTTTACATTCAATGAGTGCCAAACACAACTTCTTGGCACTCAATTCAAGTAGTCGCATTTGCAAATTTAACCTTCAACTCAATGTATAAGGTTGAATTTGCTCTGAAATTGGGATTTTATTGAATATTGGACTATATTTAAAGGCCTTTAGGTATAATTTTCTTTCTAACTGTCCAGTTTTTAATTGAAATTTTCTACATGATTGTGCATCCTTTTATTATAAGAGGTCTATCATCTTGTCTAATAATAAAAATCAATTATTCTTAACAAGTTCTTAACATTAAGTACAATATATATAAAAAAATTGTGATCCCTGAAAATAGAATATAAAATTGTTGCAAATATGGAAGTTAGTGCGTTTTATTAACACTTGTGGTGGTTTCTATGTTGTATAATTGTTTATAATCATATTATATCAAAAAATATACATATCAAGATTTCCATATTGATATTGACATTTCTTGACAAAAATATAGAATTTTTCAGATTTAGCCATAAAAAATAAATTCAGTGTTTAAAGAAAATATCGTATTTTAGGAAATAAGCCAAATAAATATATTTATTTACACTTATTGTATTTTTCAATATTTTTGGTGTTATGTAAATAAAAGATATTTTATGCTTTTTCAAGTTATTTATATTGGTATCATATATATTAGCCGAGTTATCACAGTTTTTGTCATAGAGGTCGGACTGAAAATCCTCTTAAACAGACTTATTCGCATGCGCTGCCTTAACTATTGTGTAAAATTGAAATTAATGTATGGAGACTTTATGTATCTTTAATAGTTCTACAAAAAAGTCCGCGACACCATATATCTATCTTCTATATATTAGCAGATATAGTACCTTTTGTGTTTTAAACATTATTAATTTTATATACTCAGGTTTCCGTCATTATTTATACAACTAAACTTTAATCCTTATTAAAAGAAATTATTTAATAATCACAAGGATATTATGGAGATAAGATTTGCCCTTTACAGTATGTTAATTACTTAAATAGTTTCGGAGATAATACAAAATTTCTAAAAGACGCAGAAATTCCGCTATATGACGCCCGGCGCTTTCATTTACGTAGTTCCCGTTCCCGTGTGAATATGGGAATCAAACATAGCCTATGACACTCGCAAATAACGTAGCTTTCTATTGGTAAAACAATTTTCCAAATCGGTCCAGTAGTTCCAGAGATTACCTCCTACAACCACACGAACTTTACCTCTTTATATTATTAGCATAGAAGTCTCTATTTCTCTTGGTCATACCACCACTCTCGAAGGACTGGACCGATTTTGCTAAGGGTAGGAGTAAGATAGAGAAGTTACAGGGTAGGGTAGGGTACGGGTAGGGAAGCGTAGGGGTAGTGTAGGGGTAGGGTAGGTTTAGGGTAGTGGTACGGTAGGGGTAGAGGTAGGGTAGTGGTAGGGTAGAGGTACGGGTGGGATAGGGAAGTGGTAGAATAGGGGTAGGATAGGCGTGAGATAGGGGTACGGGTGGGATAGGGTACGGAGACGGTAGGGGTAGGATTGGGGTAGGGGTAGGTTGGGGGTAGGGTGTAGGTAAGGTAGGGGTAGGTTTGGGGTAGGGTAGGGGTAGGGTGGGGGTAGGGTTTAGGGTAGGGTAGGGTAGGGGTAGGGTAGGGTTGGGGTAGTGGTAGGTTAGGGGTAATGTAGGGTAGGGGTAGGGTAGGGTAGGGGTAGTAGTAAAGTTGACATCGAAATTTACGCAGACGAATTCGCGGGCGTCCGCTAGTCGTTATTTAAGTGTGGTATTCAATAAGATAGAAGTTCGAATTCGTTGATAATTTTCATAAAATTTAAAGCTCATAAAGTTGTTGAAAATATAGTATTTTTGCGTACTACATATATCTTCAACAGTACGTAGATCCGAAATATAGTACAATACTATATATTATAGTACTGTTGGCAGCCCTAACTTCAGCAAGCAACACAAACAATGCAAATCCTCTTTGACTAAATGCAGACATTTTGATGCAACATGGGTGTTGCTATAATTATATTATCATCCAAAACATAGTAAATCTGTCACTTCAGTATCTTGTGTATTTTTTATTTCCAATACTTCCGCTTTTTTATTTTCCAATATGTCCACTTTTAGCTGTGTTGAATTTTGATTGGTTTCATTTTTAAGCTCCTGCAATTCTTTTTCTAATTTCATTATTTTGTCATCTTGTTGCTCCACTCTTGTAGTCAATCGATCAACTTTGGATATAAGACTTTTAACAAGATCAAAGACTTTGTCGTCATCTTGTTTTTTGTTAGGTATTTGGATGTTAGTTGAACAAGAGGAAGAAGAAGAAGATATTGATCTAACAATAACATTGTCTGCTGGAAGATTAGCCTCTTGTTTCTTATAAAATTCGGATTCTTTAAATTCTTTTATTTCATCTGTAGTTAATAACGCGTATGCTACCTTCTCTACATCATTGGCATCAATGCTGTCTAGGACCTGTTTAAGCTTTTCCGCATAGTCGTTCAAAAGGGTCTCCTTTACACCCTGTATTAGATTGTTGTCTTCATTCCAAAAGTATGGAATGTTCTTCTCTTTGATAGCATTGTATAATTCTTCTACCATCTCGCGGAAGATTACGCTAAGTTTCCTCTGCCAATACTTTTTGTCTTCTGTCTTTTGGACTTTCCAAAGGAACAGTGTTTTTATGTAGTAGCTCGCAATGGCTTTCATTCCACGCGCGTCTCGTAGCTTTTTCACCTAAATGATAAATCAGAGTTTTAAATAAAATTTTATTATTTTTAAATGAAATACAATATTTAATTAGTTTATTATTTCATTTGTTATTATTAAATTAAACTTCTATTAAATTTTCCTTTTTTGCCTCAATAATAATTGTCATTAATATCTGATAATAATAATTAAAATAAAATATTATGACCCTAAACCTGTACGTCTTCAAAATAGGACATACTATTCATCCATATAAAGCAATTAACTAAAAATGGTGGAAGAACCACAAAGGAGTATGCCCTATTATATAATACAGTGTCTGGACTGGTCTATTTTTTTAATAACTTGGAAACTATTAATTTCAAAATTACAAAAAATATATATTTGCAATCCTCTTACCATGCTTGTTTGTTGGACGTGTCACATGATGTTTAAAAAGTTTTTTTTTTAAATCTCCCATCTTGCCCCCAAAAGTGACCTTCATATTTAAAAATCCTAGAGTTTCAAAGTTTCCCGAAAATCTTCCAGTAAAAAAACTAAATACAGTATTTTTTTCAAAATTTTACATACTTACAGTAGTTTCCGAGAAGGGCATGGTTAGTTGTTCAAATAACTTACAAGAATTTTTTATTATAATTCCAAAAGTAATATTTTTAAAATCCTCTTATTAATTTACCTTTAATTTGATGTATATATATATAACAAGATGAATTTTGCAAAAGTTTTTTTTTCAACTTATCATCTTTACTTTTTTGGTTTGGAACCCTGATAAACAAATTCATGTTAAATATAGCCAATAAAAGTTAATTTTCTAATTAGTCTAGAAATACATCCCTTATCCATATTTGAAGACTCAACTATTTTGTTAGTCCAGTGGTCAGTTTCTGTGTCTTCGGATCACAAGTTCCTGTGTTTGTCACAAGTCCTGGGTTAAGCCATGAAATACTGAGCTTTTCTTTCTGCTAAGCAACCTTATTTTTTGAAGTAGAAACCTCTTGAAAGCCATTTGAGAGTTTATGAGATAATCGCGAATAGACAGAAACAAACACATTTCAAATTTTACTCAAAATACAAATATTTGATTACATATTAATTTACATACCAATCTTATGATGTTTTTGAGTTGTGAGCAGCCCTTGATCATATCTCTCTCATAGTCCTGGAAGGACAGTCTCCACAGGCGGTTCCTCTGCGACTCATCAGCAACCGCCTTGTTGGGCTTCGGCACAGCGAGCCACTCCTTCACCTGGCTGCCCTCCATCATTCTGATAAGTATAACAACATTCTGATCGTATCTATATAAATAGATGAAAAACTGACTGAAAGACATTAATATCCAGCCCTGCGGCAAGCACCATAAAAATTAGATATAATTTCCAGTTTTGTCATGCACTGTGAAACAGAGCTGTCTGACTTATTTTATTGGTCTCTAACTTAATAAAGAAAAATTGAAGATTTATAGAATCACTTTGTTGTCTGTCTGTATGTCAAGAAGATCCTTTATAAAGACGCAAGATTTGTTTTTTTTATAAGTATAAACTGAGCCAATGAAACAATTTGAGAAATACTTTCACCAATAGAAAGCTACAGTATCAGGGAGTAACATATTATATATATAGCCTATATTTTATCCCCAAATTCCCACAGAATTTGGTTGCCTAGTAGCGTAATTATGGGGGGATGTGCTTACACCACACTTATTTCTGCAGCAAGTATGTGAAATTATAGGGATATGAGGCTTAAAACATCATCATGACTAAGATGTTGATATACATATACTTACAGGTAATAGACAACAGTTTTTCACTTGATATTAGGTGGGCAATTTACTCTATTTATCTAGTCCAGTCATCATCATCATCAGCTAATAGACATCCGCTGCTGCTGTATATACGCTGCTTTCCAAACACAAGTCTATAGTCTCAAACCTGGCTGGTGCAAGGCTTGGCCGTGGCTAGTCACCCTAGCCAAGTGATTTAGCGTTCAGGTACGATGTTGTGTAGAAACCGAACAGAGTGTGGATTTTCACCCTCCTCCTAACAACAAGTTAGCCCGCTACCGTCTTAGATTGCATCATCACCTACCATCAGGTGAGATTGTAGTCAAGGGCTATCTTGTAAACAATAAAATAAAACCACTACCATCAGTTTCCTGCAAAACCCACTTGAAGTCATCAGTCCAGCTAGAGTGGGTTCTACCAACACTGCACTCTTCTGTCAAATATTACTTCCAATCAAATATTTAGGCTATTTAATTTTTTTGTAGTATTTGTCTGATGTGATTAATCATCAGACTATGAGCAGAAGCATTGTCAGAAAGTTGGAGATTTAGATTTTTAAAAAACCATCACATTGTTGCTAATTACCTGTATCCCTCAGGCCATCGTGGCAGGAGAAACCGTATAACAGGCACAAGGTCCACGTCAAGCAGGAAATGGTCCTCCCCATCAGCGTTACGGATGTTCAATGTATAAGCCGGGCCTGACATCTTGTACTTCATGAGGTACGTCACTCCATTCACTGTCACTTGACCATTGAGCTCGTTGAGAGTCTTCTGTACAATGCTATGGAGCCAGTGACGGAACTTGTTTTGTAGGAAGTACTTGTCAGAGTCCCTCCAGTCTCGAGTCACTCTGTGACGGTTCTCCCATTCCTGTCAATAATATAACTAAGCTTAGACCTATACCTAAATAGAAACTTTTACTTGATTGTTGGATTAGGGGTTGGATACAGAAAGCAGTGATTCTTGAGATGGTGCATATTCAAAGCGGTCATTTTGTATTATATTGTGTATACATTACAAGTGTATACATTATAGGGCTTTTATAATAGTTTAATAGATTATCACTGTGTCTGCAGCCAAGCAGCATTGCAGTGTACTAGTTGAGCATGGTACAGTAGGGATACATAAGGCGTGGCACCTATGCCTCAGGTTGATCAGAAGTAAGGTAACAGAGATTTTAGTCTATTTGTTGTTGTACTGAAAAGTGATGCTGATTTTATCTGTTTAACATTAGATTTGGTCACTGGTGTGCATTTTTCATAGATACTAAAATGCAATGTCTTCCTTGAAGACTTATTACAAAAACATTTTAACATTTTAAACAATTTGTATGTATGGTCTCTACAATATTTAATAACCTTGTGGACTTCACTGGGTGAGGCATCTACTTGTTTGTCATTGTGAACTGTTACAGATTTCTTACAAGTTGTTTAATAACTCAGATGTACTATTGGTATGAAGTTGCATTGTAGTATGCCTGCTACACGCATTATGAATTCCATTAAAACTATTACCTTTTGCTTATCCAAGTTGTCAAAAGCTTTAACAATCTTCAGCGTAACAAAGCCAGGCTCTGCATTCTCTATTATGATGCCGTTCTCTCCATCATCCTGATAGTTGACGGGCAGGCGGATGACAATGTCCATATCAAACTCATCCAGCTTGCTGACCTTGATGCCATCATACACACTGCCTGCGTACAGCACCTATTGATAACGACAAAGACTTCTTAGATGTTAGCCCTTGACTACAATCTTACCTGATGGTAAGTGATGATGCAATCTAAGACGGAAGCGGGCTTGTAAGAGCAGGATGAAAATCAACATCCCTCCCTTTTGTCAGCTTCTACATGACATCATACTGGAACGCTAAATTGCTTGGCGGTACATCTTCGCCGGTAGGGTGGTAAATAGCCATTGCTTCCCAGGTGTCAGACCAGGACCATTTAAGAATACCTCAATTGGCCCAACCGGGATCAAACCCAGGACCTCCGTTTTGTAAATTGACATACCACTGCATCACAGAGGCTGTCAAAAAAGACTACATAAATGAATACAACAATATTTTAAAATTTAATGATTTGTTAAAAAATACACAAGTATTTATTAAATAGTAATAAAGGAGTTGGGAATTTGGTTACACCCCTGTACCTCCAAGAGCATGTTAAAGAACCATTGGTCATGGTCTCAAGTCATTATAAATAACATTGGTTATTAGTTCTTAAAAATGTACATTAAAATGGTGTTGCGTGTCAAACCTTATCCTCTTCTTACCCTGTGGGCCATCTAAAGTAAAGACTGAAACTAACAGAATAATAGATAGAATATTCTATATTTCTCTCTGACCTGTGATGCATATGTCCCAAAATAGTTGCACTGTTCCCCCATCTTCTGTTTGAATTGTTCAAACACACTTTTGAACACCTCCTGAGACCTTTTGAAGTCGTCATCTTTGAGCGCTACGAACTGCTTGAATATCTCGCCGAGGTAAACATCCAGATTTTTCTTTTTTGCAGACATGACTTTTTTTTTTAATTTATGTTCTTTTAAGTATTATGTTTCATGAAGGGTTACTTTGTTGGCTGCTAAGGGCTATTGAAAATGTGTTAAAGATGGTTAAAATGCTATAACTTTTGACAGAGATTTAAGTAATATATTTACAATTTTCGGCTGATATTAATAACCATTTGTTTATGGCCATTCACTGAAAGTGCAAGCGACTGCAAACTTGCAAGTGGAAAACAGCAATCAAGTCTCAAACTCTCAACTCATTACTCAAATACTCAACAACCGGCTCTCCACTGCCGTAAGGAGTGTTTTTTTAATTAGCATTTTGCATACCACAATACAATGATTAAATATGAGTATTTATTTATAGAAGTAAATAACAAATCAACAAACAGTAAACACTAATCACTGATCTTAATTTATACCTTAAATCTGGGATTGGGAATGGAAATATGAAAAGTCACAATCACAAACATAGAAAGTTATTTAAACTATAATCAATTCAAGGAACATATTTGCTATTAATGATCGCAAACAGGCTTGGGAACGGGATTTCCCCATACTTAAAGTAGTACCACAGACCACAAAGTAAAAAAAAAGTTTAGACCATGTATTAAACTACTCTATGGTTTACACCGGTTAACTCAGAATTCGTCTGAGCCTAATGAGACTAATTACTAAAGGACCTAACTACCTAGCTAAAAGTTACCCCTCTATCATAGATGATAAATCAAGATCTAACGCGTTTTTAAATAGTAGATTGTGGGGCTACAAATACCCATTACCCTTTTTATTTTTAAGCCGCTAAATAGAAACCAAGTTTATAATGGGTTTACTCTGCGTGTTAAACTATACTCTTTACTATTCTTTTTGCAGACGCAGCTCGCAATTCAATAAAAATCCAATTAAAAAAAAATTACGCATTCCACAGACAAGAACGCTTTCCAATTTCAAATGTTTTATCAAAAAATCAGGGCCTTACTTATGTACTCTACTCGTAGTCTCGTACCCACATACGATTAATATGATTCCATTTACGAATAAAACCTTCTTCGTTTTATAGAGGTCATTATTTTATAGAAACTATTTACGAATTAAACCTTTTTCGCTTAGACCATTAGGTCTAAGCCTTTTTCGTTTTAGAGTAGGCTAGTACTCGTAACCTTCGACTATTAATAACAGGACCTGCCTCGCTAACCGTTACCTCTCTGGCAAAGATCAAAAATCAATGATCTAATGTTTTTATAAAAACTGATGCTATAGAATCGATGTTTCAGTGTTGTAATTGTTTTCGTCGTGTAAAGAGCTCCCTAAAAATACCGGATTATTAAAATATACGAATTAAACGGCATAAAAAACGGCTAAAAACTTGTACTTGTAAGTAATTCTACTTTAATTTTATCAAATTCGTAATAAAAATAATTTATAAAAAGAATCGATTCTTTTGACGGAACAGCAAAAAATCGATCAAGCAATCGAATATTCTATGTATTTATTCTGTGGATAGTCTAAGCGATGTGTTGTTTAGTTGAGTAAAAATTACGCGTGTGTGTATTGCGAGTCAATTATAGTTGTATGTGTGTTGTTGTGCACAGGATTTAAATAATGATGTCAAATATTTTCGATGTGTGAGTTTACCCAGACCCCTCAAAAAAAACGACAGACTTTTTTGTTGGTGAATTTGGGTGCGAAACAGGTCTAAATAGTCAAAGCTCATAACAGACAAAAATTAAAAAAACAAAATTACTTTAGCCCCTAGAAGCATAAGTGTTTTTAAGCAAGAGTAGTAAAAAACTATTTTTTACAGAATCGATGTTAGTTCCTACAAAATCAACGCAAAAATTGATCCGAATTCAGCTACTCCACTGAGTGCACATATGCACAATTTTGTGTTAACTTACATTAAATATTTAAATATGTATAGGTATTTAGTTTTTACACTTCCTGAACACTCAACTCGACATTATAGACAATATTTAGGTGTTATTTGTTTAAAAAGTTGGTACCCAAAAATCGTTCGTTCTCGACCAAAATACTAAAGTAGTTCTATAAACTTTAGAGGCCGTACTATAACCGTACGGTTTAGTACCGTATTAGTACTTTAGTCGAATACGAATAATTTTTAGGAGGTAAATCCAAAAATTGTTTGTACTCGTCTAAAATACTAAAGTAGTCCGAACTAGGCCTCAAAGCCGTAAAACACGTTTAAAAAAAAATAGTAACATTGTTTATTTCGAAGTATATAATAGTCTGTGTTTCGAGTTTACTTTGTCTTTAGTTGGGATTTTTTCGTTATCCACACTCCGCGGCTAACTATCGCTAATTGATATTCGATAAGCTAAGCGTGCTTTATCAATCTCAACAAGCAGGGTTCCCAACTTAGGGGTTTTCCCCCCAGATTTAGGGGGCAAATAAGTGAAATGGGATTTTTTAGGGGTCTGAAATTTTTAGGGGTATTTTCAGGGATTTTTTGACTCTTTAATATTTTTAAATTGATGATAATTTTAATATTTCTTTCTTGGCCTAGCGACTTATAACGACATATAATACGTTATTCTACAACCACTCTGAGGCAATTGGAGGCAATTTTCATCGAATAAAAAAAATTGGTAAATTTGTTCATTGTCAACATGTATGATTTCAAAAAATCTAAATCTTCAGATAAAGACGTAGTATTTTGTCTGTATTAAATATAGACTTTTGAAACATATGACAGCATATTATTTCTAAATTATTATGAATTTATATTTTTTAGGGGGACAACTCAATAATTAAGGCGATTTTAGGGGTTTTTGACACCAACTTTAGGGATAAATATTTTGGAGAGTTGGTAACACTGTCAACAAGTGAAGTGAGCTCAGGGTTCCCAACTTAGGGGTTTTCCCCCCAGATTTAGGGGGCAAATAAGTGAAATGGGATTTTTTTAGGGGTCTGAAATTTTTAGGGGTATTTTCAGGGATTTTTTGACTTTTTAATATTTTTAAATTGATGATAATTTTAATATTTCTTTCTTGGCCTAGCGACTTATAACGACATATAATACGTTATTCTACAACCACTGAGGCAATTGGAGGCAATTTTCATCGAATAAAAAAAATTGGTAAATTTGTTCATTGTCAACATGTATGATTTCAAAAAGTCTGAATCTTCAGATAAAGACGTAGTATTTTTTCTGTATTAAATATAGACTTTGAAACATATGACAGCATATTATTTCTAAATTATTATGAATTTATATTTTTTAGGGGGACAACTCAATAATTAAGGCGATTTTAGGGGTTTTTGACACCAACTTTAGGGATAAATATTTTGGAGAGTTGGTAACACTGAGTGAGCTGTTGTTGTGAGTCATGGCAGCCCGATGTATTCCTAATAATATACTTACTTGCGTTGGTAGAGTTAATGTGGTTTATATACTACATGATTGATATCCATGATCATTATCATCTAAAGTCGTTTGTTGGTTTTGTGAACTTTAAATTAGACCAAAATTATCTAGACCGTATTTATGTCATACAACTTCACTGTTTATAAATATTGTGAATAGGTACAATACAAAAAGGAGGTGCACTTACGAGTTACGAAGTTACGAACCGTTAGTAAGTATCTTTTTTTATGTATGTTCACCGATTACTCGAAGACGTCTAAACTGATTTATTTTTTTTGTTAGAAAGGGTTTACTTTCCAGTTGGTCCCATAGTAATCATGTCGGGATCTGATGATGGGGTCCTGGAGAAATTGAGGGGAACTTTCGAATATTATAGGCACAACTAGTGCGTTTGTTAGTGTTTTCATTAAGTATTTTAAAGCACTACAATTCAATGAAGGTCTGGTGTCGATCTGATGATGGAGCCGAAGCACAGACGAGGAAACTCCTCATCGATTTACAGCAGTTACCTTGTGTTTGGAGTTAATTAATTTGTGTCGATGAGTACTTTACGTCTAGATGGGTTGGGACTGTCATCAGGGGTCTCATGATAGAGACTAAAGACAGTTAAGGTTTCTCCTCAACAGTGTACAGCCATGAGTACCATGTGATTGGGCTTGATTAAATTGTATTGATGATAACTTTTCACCTAGATGTGTTGTGACTGTCATTAGGAGGAGTATAGTGATGAGCATGAGAAGAAAAAGAAATAAAGAAGATTTTGAATATTCATATTTCGTAGGGGTAAACGGGGAGTGATGTATTTAAGGTTAAAATAGTATTTTTAAAATTGGGTTGGTTAGTGTACCGAGATACGAGTACATGTGTAATAATCATAACATAATAATACGTGGTTTAAGGATTTATAACGAAAATACTTAATATTTTACACTTATAACATTTTATCACTAAAACGGGAAAAATAAAAAAACACAACCAACTTCAAAATCACAAAAATGTTTCTACTAAAAGCGAAAAATAGCATGTGCTACCTTCATTCTGTCTTAATTTCATTCGTAGGCCTTACAGACGACTTTTTATTTTAGTCGAGTACGAACAATTTTTAGGCGGCAAATCCAAAAATTGTTCGTACTCGACTAAAATACTAAAGTAGTCCGAACTGTAAGGGTAGGGGTTGGATAGGGGTAGGGTTGGGGTAGCTGAAAGTTTACATCGACTTTCACGCGGACGACGTCGCGGGCGTCCGCTAGTACCTAATATAAGTACCTAAACTCAAATTTGTGCATGAGTGCGCTCAGTGGAGTAGCTAAATTCGGATAACTTTTTGCGGTGATTTTGTAGGCACGTAACATATCTATAGTGTAAAATATCGTTCGTGAACATAGGTACATAAAAATGGAATGTAGGTATAAACAGAAATGTAGTACCTAATGTTCCTATCACAGATTAAGAATAATAGGCAGACGGAGCGCACGGAACACGACGGTGTCGTAGCCGCTCCAAATACAAAATTCTAAAATTAATACATTCTCGAGTCAGTACGACACGAGCACGAGGCGTCGCATCAGTAACTTTCAATAATAATCAAGAAAAATGGCGTCATAAGTTTTAAAATATTTTAGAAACTGTTCAAAAAACTAAAGAAATAAGATGGAGTATTTTTTTATTGGCAATTATTGATTATTATATTAACGTAATTATTGTTAGTGTTAAATTTTTATATACAAATTATGAAAAAAATTGTTTAAGCGGATAGTAAGGAGACGCTTGATGGTTTTTTTATGGGTTTCACCGGCTTCACCACACTTGTAAAGACTCACTCTGTATGGTGTTTACTCTGTATAATATATAAACAAAAATGTAATGTATAAACAAAACAAAGTAATTTTAGTAGATAAACCAAGATGAATAGAGACAACAACAGAGACAGAGACAGAGACGAAAACGGAAACGGAAACGGTAATGGTGGGAACCAAAATGGCGGTTGGACTTGGTGGCAAGCCGGAGCTACAGCAGCCGGCGTCGGCGCGCTCGCTTCTCTAGGGTACTTGCTTATCAGAGGCAGCTCTAGTTCTGAAGAACCCAGTCCAGCCCACCCGCCGCCGCAGCGAGACGCGAGCGAACGAAGAGGATTTCTATCCAATTTGGCAGATACACTTGAAGCGGCAACCAATACAAATAAAATGGACTGGTAAGTGAGTGTTTTGGTACTTTTAGGCCTCTATTAATATAATTTAATCGACTAATATCACAGGTGATGAATATCTAGCCATTTAAATAAACATCACAATTATTACACGCACAATTATTATAACATCACAATTACTATGTCAAGTTGGAGTTCAAGTCCGATATTGAAGAACGTCTATAATTTAATTTAATACTATTTTAAATTATATTACTAATCTAAAACAAAGTGTAAATATTCTTTATTCAGATTATCTAATCTAAATAATTGATAATCGGCGCGAATTTTTTTGGTGATATTTTAGGGAGCCCGTAAACGTTCAAATAAGTTTGACGAACTTGCTTATCAAAAATATATTTTTTCGATTTCTTGTCTGTCTGTCTGTCTGTCCGTATCTTTTGTTGACCGGACATCACGCTGAATCTACTGAATGAATTCAAATGAAATTTAGCAAGGTTTGAGAACATAATACGGAGCAGGTTTTAGGATACTTATTATAGCAAAAATTAAATTAGAAGGGGGTAAAATAGGGGTTGAAAGATTGTATGGAAAGTTCTCCATTTCTAGAGTAACAGTTATAAAAGTTTGTTCATAAATCAAAAAAAAACATGCGAAATGTGATTCAAGAATTTTTAAAATTCAACCCCTGAAGGGCCAAAAGGGGCTAAAAGTCATTTATCAAGTTATATTTGTAAAATTGGTTTTCATACGCTTTGTCTAACATCAAAAAGGAACTTCAAAAATTTCACCCCTAAAGGGTTAATTACTCAAATTTTGTTCACGGTATTTATTATCATTGACTATCGATATAATGTGAAATGCAATAGGGATAAAAAGTTCAACCCCTAAAGGGTTGAAAGGGAATTTTTCTGGAATTAAAAATCTTACATTTTCAAGTCATATTTGAGAAAAATCATCTACAAACGGTAGGTTTAACATGTAAAAAGAACTTCGAAAATATATTCGAAGATAAATTTCAAATAGGTATAAAGTTCACGTGGACATGATTTGTTGATTCGGATAATTCAGTTTTAGTTCCTTATTGTATTCTCTTTATTATCTTTATTGTTTTGTTTGTAGCGTTGTGTCCCGGGCGAATGTCCCGTCGTGGCCGAACATCAACAACCTCAACGCGCTGCTCGCCGACATCCACGTGCGGCACATCGCGCTGAAGAGGGAAGACTTCCAGCGCCACTACCGCGTGTTCATGGGGGTGTTCGCTCAACTGCAGCAATGCATGAAAGAGGTCGACAAGTACTACGAGCGCTATGCTAGCAATGTATGTGGAGGTTTTTAGTGACTTTCTAGTGTTTCGTTTGTACGTACAAATACGGAACCCCTAAAAGATACGTCTATCAAAGTCAAGTTCCTCCACATCTACTGGGCTAATTAAATGGATATTTGGTACACATATCATTTTTTGGGACCTAAACGCAGAGGATGTGCCGTGAACAGAACAGGTGCACTTTTGGTGGGCCCGATCGAAATTTTTTATGTTCCTTTTTTTTTGAAGGGCAAGATGGAATATTTAAAAAAATATTTGCATAAAAATAAAGAGCTTGATAAGAGGATCTCAAATATATATTTTTTGTGTATAATTTGTATATAATATTTTTTTTTTGTATTTATAAAATAAACCTTGCATCCTTGTAGCGCAGTTTTGTGCGCGGTGGACTTACAAGAAGGAGATACTTGGATTTATCCCCGACTGGGCCGAATGAGGTTCTCATAATTAGTCTTGGCTGGTGGGAGGCTTCGGCCATGGCTAGTTACCACCAAAGACGTATCGCCAAGCGATTTAGCGTTACGGTACGATGTCGTGGAGAAACCGAAAGGGGTATGGGTTTTCATCTTACTCCTACCATGTTAGCTCATCTAAGATTGCATCATCATTTACCATCAGGTGATATTGTAGTCAAGGGCGTTGTAAAAAAATCCGAAAGTGGTCGAGAGGTCGTCAATTGAATAATCGAAAATATTACAACTTTACGATATTCTGCACTCTGCAGCAGTGGCGTAAATAGGGCGGTGCCACCGGTGTCCAGGCACAGGGCGTAGACTCTTGGGGGCGCAAGAAAAGATAGAATTAAGCATCAGAATGGGCAATGCTTTTGCTGTAGTTTATGTGAGTGAGACACAGTGGGTGGTATGATAGGCAAGAGGTCTAGTTAAATAGGGCGCAGTTATAGAAGCTCGCACAGGGCGCGGAAAAGGATATTTACGGCACTGCTCTACAGGTACAATTCGCCGGTAGCCACTACGACCGCCTCCGTATAAAGAAGCCGGACGAGTTCGACATGGACATCGTCATCGGCGTGCCGGTCAACATGCGAAGGGACCCCTCCGACCCGCTGGAGAGCGACATCGTCATCGAGCAGAAGTCGCCCGGCTTCGTTCAGCTGCGCGCCGGCACGCAGTACCAGAACATACTGATCCGCGACGGCATCGACTGCGTCATCAACAAGACGGCCTACGGCTGGCTGGACGACAGGAAGTACATCCTCCGCTCCAAGTTCATAGACTGGTTCAAGAGCGTCGGGAACAAAGGCCTCAATAGGTTCCAGGTGATTTCATTTTATCATCATCTTACCCTTATCCCACTTAAGTGGGGTCGGAAAAATATGTCAATCTTTTCCATTCGTCTCTATTACTTGTCAACTCATCATCCACTCCTTTTACACACATGTCCTCTTTCTCATTATCCAACCATCTCTTCTTTGGTCTTCCTCTCCTCTTATGCCTTTCCACTTGCACATTCAACATTTTTCTAGTAATATGACTTTCCTCCCCACGCATTACATGTCCATACCAAGCTAACCTTCTACTCTTCAAATTTTCTGTCACTGGCGCCACCTTCAGACTTCCTCTTATATACTCATTCCTTATTTTATCTATTCTTGTCACACCACACATCCATCTCAACATATGCATTTCGTTCACATGCATTCGTTTACGTTTATTCTGATCCATACAGCACGACAGGTCTTACAACCGTTTTGTATATTTTACCCTTAAGTCTAAGAGGCATTCGCGGGTCACATAGTACACCTGAGACCTGTCGCCATTTCATCCATCCCGCATTCATTCTACTTTTTACGTCTCGGTCCACATTGCCATCGTTTTGAAAAAGCGATCCGAGGTACCGAAAATCGGAGCAAGCTGGTAGGGTTACAATTTTATATCATTTAAAAATCAACAATTAAATAAAACTTTAAGAAACACATTTAGGTATGTTAAGATAAATTATATCATTTGGAAGAAAGTCATAGTAGAATCACGCTAAAACACATCTTTAGGCATGTTAGTCTTGATTTCTATTGATTATGTATTCCATACTTAGACCATTAAAAATAATGGACCTGTTTCGCACCCAAATTCACCAACAAAAAAGTCTGTCGTTTTTGAGGGGGACGAGGTAAACTCGCATCGAAAACATTCAACACCATTAAGTTTATTCAGTGTCCATACACTACACACAACTATATAATTGACTCGCAATACACACACGTAATCTTATTCCATAAGATTGTTTAAATATCAGTTTTATCAGCAGGAAGAGCGAGGATGATAGGTTTTTCGAACTTAATTCAATGTCTTCGGCACTATTCTAAAGTGACATAATATGTCAGCCACTGACGATCAAGTAATCTCACATGCCTGCAGCGCTAACGGTTTGACAGCCGATAAAACTGATCGTGTGTTGGTTGCGATGTGCATAACATCATGCCGATGTGAGAATACTTGATCGTCAGTGGCTGACTTTATAGTGCGACATAAAATAGTAGAAGTTAATAAAAATGGAACTAATAAATTCGCTGTGTGGCAACACCACATTTACTGTCATTATCTCAAAGATGTCTCAGTAAAGACCAACTAATTAATAAAATTATCAAGTATTTGCAGTCACAAGGGGATGACAGAAGATAGGGTTATTAAATGAACGACTTTAAGTGACAATCGCACCCTCATTTATTTTCTACTATTTTGCCTCGCACTATAATTTAGCAATTCATCATCATCATCATCATCAATAGCTACCCATATTCGACTCTCTGCTGAGCTCGAGTCTCCTCTCAGAATTGGTTAGGCCACCATGCTGGCCCAATGCGGATTGGCATTTTAGCAACTAATTTAATTTCAATTCATTTCGCTAACAAACTACCAAACCAAACCAAACCAAAGTCACTGACGTAGCTCAGCGAATCGCAATGCTGAAGTGGCAATGGGCAGACCACATAGTTCAAAGAGCCGATGGACATTGGGGTCCCAATTGCTGGAATGGCGACCCCGCACCGGAAAGCGCAGTGTTGGTCGACCCCCCACTAGGTGGACCGAGGGTTGTAGGGAGCCGCTTGATGCTCGCAGCTCCAGACCGTTTTGTTTGGAAGTCCATGCAAGAGGCCTATGTCCAGCAGTGGACGTCTATCGGCTGATAAGGTGAGGTAATGACGGCCTCCGTGGCGCAGTGATATGCGCGGTGGATTTATAAGATGGAGGTCCTGGGTTCGATCCCCGGCTGGGCCGATTGAGGTTTTCTTAATTGGTCCATGTCTGGCTGGTGGAAGGCTTCAGCCGTGACTAGTTACCACCCTACCGACAAAGACGTCCCGCCAAGCATTCCGGTACGATGTCGTGTAGAAACTGAAAGGGGTGTGATTTCATCCTACTCATAACAACTTAGCCCGCTTCCATCTTAGATTGCATCACTTCCATCAGGTGAGATTGTAGTCAAGGGCTAACTTGTAAAGAATAAAAAAAAAGGTAAGGTACATTTCATTGACCTCTGCCTCCGATTCCGGAGGGTGTGGGTTCGAATCCGATCCGGGGCATGCACCTCCAACTTTTCAGTTGTGTGCATTTTAAGAAATTAAATATAACGTGTCTCAATCGGTGAAGGAAAACATCGTGAGGAAACCTGCATACCAGATAATTATCTTAATTCTCTGCGTGTGTGAAGTCTGCCAATCCGCATTGGGCCAGCGTGGTGGACTATTGGCCTAACCCCTCTCATTCTGAGAGGAGACTCGAGCTCAGCAGTGAGCCGAATATGGGTTGATGACGACATTTCATTTCATCAGCTGAAGGACGGTCAGCGGGTATGTTACGTCGACAGCACATGCTACACGATCCGCACGTCGTCCAGCGGGCCGGCGTGGACGATCATCATCGAAGCGCCCGGCTTCAGGCTGGACGTGGACCTCGTGCCTGCGCTCAAGTTCCCCGAGAACAGGTGGCTGAACGCCAGGAGCTACCGCCCCATCCCCGTCGACTGCCGCAGAGGGTACTGGATGGTGGTGCCCAAGCCCAACAAGGCGGGCTCGCCGCATGACGAGCAGCGCTCCTGGCGCATCGCTCTGCAGGAACAGGAGAAGCAGCTCCTCAACAATACGAACAGTTTGCGACAGGTCATCCGGCTGGTGAGTTTTTACTATTCATTGCATTCACTCTATTCTTGTTCTATTTCCAAAATCACAATAGCAAAAACAATTAACCGTGTTAATCGTGTCCACGTGAGGATATCAATGAAAGGGCTTCTTTGGCAAAAAGATATCTGCAGATTTTTATTCATTGTTCTTTTAATATTTATGACGAAAAATAAAATATACTGAACCTAATAAAGTAAGCTGGTGAATGCCTGACGGAGCGTTACGAAAAGTGTGATCGGGCGAGGCGAACATATAGATTAGTTAAGATAGAGAGAGAGCAGTGTGCGCCCACATTTTCTTTATCTCTCTCATCTATATCTATACATATAATAAAGCTGTAGAGAGGTCAATTCTGTACGTGAAATATATTTTCAGAATAACTATCAGAGAGTGATTAGTGATCGATACTGATGCCAAAAATGCAATCAGTAACATTTTTGTCTGTCTGCCTGTATGTTCGTTATAGAAACAAAAACTACTCGACGGATTTTAATGAAACTTGGTACAATTATTCTTCATACTCCTGGGCAGGTTATAGTATACTTTTCATCACGCTACGATCAATAGGAGCAGAGCAGAGAAGGGAAATGTTGGGAAAACGGGAGAACTTACTACATTTTTACAGCGATACCACTGTAAGGGCTGGATTAAATAGGTCTAAGGGTGGTCGAAGTCGCGGGCGTCTGCTAGTTCATAATGTAGATTTAGCTAAAGAAGTTTTACTCCAGCCGTGTAGCATAAAGCATAATTGTATATTGTTTAATATTAACCGTGTAATAAAGCAAGACCAAGGTTTCTTATTTTGTATCAGGTACATATTCATATACGAGTATAAGTACACATAGGTACACATAGGTAGCCTTATATAGTATTTTATATTTTTTCAGCTCAAAAAATTCCGTGACGCCCAGGGCATGCAGAAGATAGCCAGCTATTACATCAAAACCATCTTCTTCTGGGAAATTATTGAAAAGCAAGGCGATACCACCTTTTGGCAACGAAATGACATAGCTTATCTATTCCAACACATGATGAAAAAGTTCTATGAAGCTTTGGATAGAGGGAGTATACCATATTTTTGGAATAGGAATAACAACATGATTGAAAATTTGAACAGTAACCTTAGAAATGAGTACAAGCGAAAAATTTTGTCCTTGTTAAACGTTCTTGATAGTCCGAGAGAATACAAATCTGTGGCGAGATATTTGTTAGATTCTAACGAATATCTTGAGTACCAACGCTTCATAAATTAAGTTTTTAATATTGACCTCAATATTAATTAATTTATTTTAAACAAGCGGACGCCCGCGACTTCGTCTGCGTGAAACCCTACTACTACCAACCCTACCCCTACCCTACCCTACCCTAACCCTTCCCTACCCCTGCCCTACCACGTGACGGCGAGCGCGAGCTTAAAAAATGGAGTATCTTCTACCGTTTTCTCAACATTTCCCTTCACTGCTCTGCTCCTATTGATTGTAGCGTGATAAAAAGTATACTATAACCTGTCCAGAAGTATGAAAAATAATTGTACCAAGTTTTGTTAATATCCGTCGAGTAGTTTTTGTTTCTATGACGAACATATCACGCGACGGAAGCTTAACAAATTTAGTAACTTCTCCCGTTTTCCCAACATTTCCCTTCACTGCTCTGCACCTATTGATCGCAGCGTGATGAAAAGTATACTATAACCTCCCCAGGAGTATGAAGAATAATTGTACCAAGTTTCGTTAAAATCCGTCGAGTAGTTTTTGTTTCTATAAAGAACATACAGACAGACAGACAGACAAAATTTTTTCTAATTGCATTTTTGGCATCAGTATCGACCACTAATCACTCTCTGATAGTTATTTTGGAAATATATTTCATGTACAGAATTGACCTCTCTACAGATTTATTATAAGTATAGATGGGGATGATGAAAATTCATACAGTTTTAGCTTTCTTACATTAAATGTGACATTTTTTTAATAAATGGACTATAAATGGATTTTGTTATTTGTGCATAAACACACAAATAACAAAGATATTAGTAATTTTGTTTGAAAGCACATACAAATCTAACGATCATTACATTACCTACGATGTCATTAGTTCGTGCCATTTTGTATGGGGCGTTTTTCAGGGATCCGCGGCAGCGCCGCAAATCTGACCCTTTAAATCCCTGTAGCTCTGAAAGTAATGATCGCAGATACCTTGTTCCTTTTACAAAATTGATTTACTATTAGCATACTCTAGAATTATATTCAATTTAAAAAACTGTCATCATCCCTATTGATATTTTTACTCTTTTTACTAATCTTGTAAGTGTTTAATTCATCGAGAGAAGTTTCTATATATTTCCTAAATATTATGCATATAAAAATCAATGCTGCTTTTCGTTGTAATTTTATAACTCAAGAAGGGGTCACCTATCCAAACCAAATGTTTAGGCTTTGTTCGGACTATTTAACAGATGGTTTATGTGAAGTTTGCTCAAAATCGGTCGAGCGGCTCTTCATTCATGACAATTTTTGTAACAAATTAATTTAGGGGTAGGGTAGGGGTAGGGTGGGGGTAAGGCTAGTTTAGGGTAGGGAAGACGTGCACATAAATGAAAGCGAAGCTTGACCGGGTCCGCTAGTAATTAATACTTTTAAGTTTATTATCTTACTAGCTGATGCCGCGCGGCTTCACCCGCGTGGTTCCCGTTCCCGTGGGAATATGGGGATAATATATAGCCTATAGCCTTCCTCGATAAATGGGCTATCTAACACTGAAAGAATTTTTCAAATCGGACCAGTAGTTCCTGAGATTAGCGCGTTCAATCAAACAAACAAACAAACAAACAAACTCTTCAGCTTTATTATATTAGATTAAATAAGTACAAGTACCTAAGTAAGTTTATGTTTTGTATGAATAATAAATATATACCTAATCATTAAAGGCCTTTTTATCAAAGATTTCATATTATTAGTACCTACCTATATTGTTGTTGTTTTTTATTACTAACTAAAATTTTTGAATCTTATCATGGTTAGGACCACAGACTTATTATGTACGTATTGAGTGTCTGTGTTTTCTTTGCATACATAACATTTTATTTTAACAGTTTTACTATATTCAACCTGACCTTAACACTATCTTTTTAATTTTTCCCAGAAAATAATAAAGTACTCTTCGATAGGGATTATTAATATTATCTATGGACTTTGGTTATTTTGACAAAGTTGTCAATTTATAATAATTTATTTTTGTGAACCTAATAGTATTAAATTAAAAATATGTTGATTCTTTGAAATTTGACACGAATAGGTATTTGTCGATTGTTACCTGATACCCAATTTTTGAAAACATTAGATGCAAAAATATTATCGACATGAGTCATGACTGATAAGATTGATAAGGTACACGTGTGTTGTGTTTGTAGATTGGGGACAAAAGGTCTTTATACCTTCTGAGGTCACAAATTCCCTACGCAAAAAAGGACATACGATTCGTGGATACTTACCTACCAAACTTTGATTTTTAATTTTGGAAGACATGTTAAGTAAATAATATTTATTTTGTAAATAGATGTCGAGAGCCGTGATAGCTCAGTGGATATGACCTCTGCCTTCGATTCCGGAGGGTGTGGGTTCGAATCCGGTCCGGGACATGCACCTACAACTTTTCAGTTGTGTGCATTTTTAGAAATTAAATATCACGTGTCTCAAACGGTGAAGAAAAACATCGTGAGGAAACCTACATACCAGAGAATTTTCTTAATTATCTGTGTGTGAGATGTCTGCCATTATTGTCTATTTTTGGAAGTTGGAACACATTTCCGGGGATCCCTACAAAAAATAAATACGTTTATGTACTCGCTAAGAACTGAGTAGAGGAAATACCGCGCGCTATTCACTCATGTCTTATCTTCCGTACCTATGTAAGTATACTGTCAAGGCCGGCCCGTCCATACGGCGAACGGAGCAGTCGCTCCAGGCGCCAAATCGTACAGTAGAGAGCGCCTAAATGATAATCCTAGTCAACCGTAGACGGTACTGCGCCTGATGTTCAATTGGTCACCCCAGAGTATGGTCGAAATCTTCGCGTTCCATTCTTACTTTACACTCATAATTTGGTATAGGTATCTGCATATTATTATGAGCAAACAGGAGAGGCGCCATAATTGGATCTCGCTCCATTTAAAAATTTACTTCTGGTCGGCGCTGTATACTGTGCTTCCGTTATTGATTAATAGGTACAATGTTTACGTAAGCATCTAAGAACTTTGCCTACTTTTTCTGACTAGGGTGGAAGTTAATAATATTTTTTTAATTTATTATGAAACACGGCTAAAACTCACGTGATACAATGTCCGAGTATGCCCGACTAATTTCATACCCATACGGGGGGCCCTTAGTCATGAGCTGATTTTTGCATTGCGGCACGATCCAAACAGCGGGCATACTCGACGTTGTATCTTGTGGGTTAATAATTACAAAAAAAATTTGCTTACGTAATGACGGCCTCCGTGGCGCAGTGGTGTGCGCGGTAGATTTACAATACGGAGGTCCTGGATTCGATCCTCAGCTGGGCCGATTGAGGTTTCCTTAATTGGTCGAGGTCTGGCTGGGTGGGAGGCTTCGGCCGTGACTAGTTCTGTAGTAACCGAAAGGGGTATGAATTTTCATCTTACTTTTAACAAGTTAACCCGCTTCCATCTTAGACTGCATCATCGCTTACTATTGGGCGAGATTGTAGTCATGAGCTAACTTGTAGATAATAACAGAATATCTGCGATCATTACTTTCGGAGCTACAGGGATTTAAAGGGTTAATTTTGCGGCTCTACCATGCTCTATGTCAAAACAAAACTCTCACTACTAAATGGCACGAAACAACAAACGTATTTACTCTACTTTTTTCAGTGTAAAATTCATGGAAAAAGGATAAATAAGTGTAAAGAAAAAAGAAGTGTCGACCTGTCGATGTCAATTCTGTCATACATACATAACAGTTTCTCACTTTCTCACCTTCTGTATAAATTGTAAAATGAGTAAGTATGTAGATCTTGTACGAGTATCTAAAATAATATAATGCCGAAGATGGGTTACCACAGGAATGGTACATACCTACCTACCAACGGAAAATGTTTATATGTATAATACTATTTTGACTTCAAAAATCCAGTGAAATGTGTGACTGGTGCGTTTATATTTGTATTCTTTATATTTATCCCTTATTCTTCACCGTTTTTAGTATATCCTATTCCTATGAGTATTAGCTGAAAACTTCAGCCCTTAGCGGCACTCTGCATAATTCGAATTTATCGTTTTATTCTTGGAAATTATGCATCGAATCAATTCAGTCTGTCTTATTTTTTACAACATATTATAGGTACGTATTATACGTACCTTTATTATGTTGTATTTAGTTACACGGACTGCAGTTACCCACACCATATAGTAGGTAAATTTTAACGCAGCATATACCTACGGTATTGACTTTGATAGAATAGAAGACACCTAACCGTTCACCTTATTACTTGTATAACTACAAATGCATGGTTAGTTTGTCTGGCTAAAACTCAAGAATAGTATAATATGAACAATATGAATATTATTTATTTTTACCGCAATTTTAGCTACCTAGCATGACCAATCCATTAACTAGCACATAGGTTATACTACAATTTAAATAGTAGTACAATAAAGCGTAACCACACTTAAGATATAGTTATAAACTTATCCGTAACTAAAGGTAATAAAGGCCGTTATCAAGCTATGGATAAGCTAAGAACTATATCATATTATGACTATGCTATAACATAAGAAAATAAAAAGCCTTTGTGGATTTCTTTGAATGTTTCGAGTGTTTTCAGTTCTGCAGAATTGGAAAGTAAATCTTCGCGCCCCATTCCGTCGCTACAGTCCGAAGCATCATCCCTAAGTGCTTGCGAGTGGATGGGCTGGCCCTCGCGGAGCTCAGCCTCCTCGCAGGGTGGGGAGGGAAGACCTAAGACCTGGATGTCGATAACGGTGTTAGGATTGGGAGGCACTACTTTGACCCTATTTGCCCTATTCTATAAGTTCAAAGACAAGATTAAAACGTTGATATGGGGTAGCCCAAGCGACCCTTGTAACGGACTCGGAAGGAAAACGAAACAAGTTAGTCTTACCAATCGAATACTCGTTACTAGATAGGTGTATATAAGTATATTAATTTTACCCAAGATGTGTGTCGATATTCTCGAGACGAAAGAAAGACAAAATGTTGGCCAATACGAAAGAGAAGCGGTATTTTCAACTCTGTCGCTATTGGCCGACAAGTTATTGTATTTTTTTCTTCACGAGTTAAATCGTAGACGCATGATATACCTACCTGGTCTCTAGTACCTATATTACTCGTAGTACTTATTGCTTGAAGTGTAGCGTCAATGACACACCGGAAACACTTTCAACAATACCAAAGAGCCTGATGTTCGGGTGGCGCTGGATGGCTGGCCATTGTAGTTAGCTTAATCAGTTTAACTACTTTATTGCGTTGTAGGTTGTTCATCTTGCAAACCACCACTCACTTGTGTACTGTACCTACTTGAACAAAGTGCGAACGATTTTTGGCCAGTGACAAGTAGATTAGTACGCTACTGGAAATGCTAAAGTAGTCCGAACAAGGCTATAAGAAAACATTCCCGTAGCCCTGTCATCAGGTGACGAGTTGGAACACCGTGGGGTTTTAGTCGGTTGAAGTCAGACATAACCGTGTTGCATCCTCGTGACGAGAAGGTATCCATGAGGATTACGCCACGTAAAAAACTGAAGTTCCAGTGTAGTCCAAGCCCACAACAAACGCAGCTTTACCATTTGAATAATAATCTCATATTTTTTTCAGGTGCGAGAAAAGAACAAGCTGTGTGTTTGTTAATAAAAAGGAAAACCAAAATTAACAATTGCATTTCTTAACATTTGTTTACAAAATACTCAATAAAAGGTTATTGGATTGAGGCACCCTTTGTTTAAATTTTACTCTGTTAGTTTATTTTTTTATTCTTTACAAGTTAGCCCAATCTCACCTGATGGTAAGTGATGCAGTCTAAGATGGAAGCGGACTAACTTGTTAGGAGGAGGATGAAAATCCTCACCCCTTTCGGTTTCTACACGGCATCGTACCGGAACGCTAAATCGCTTGGCGGTACGTCTTTGCCGGTAGGGTGGTAACTAGCCACGGCCGAAGCCTCCAGCCAGACCTGGACAAATTAAGAAAATCACAATATGCCCAGCCGGGGATCGAACCCAGGACCTCCGTTTTGTAAATCCACCGCGCATACCACTGCACCACGGAGGCCGTCAAAGTTTGGTCTTCAAAGTATCTTTCTACTAAACCAACCGTTGTCACAATAGCTGGTTTAGTAGAAAGCAAATATGTTACTCGATTATATTGGATAATAATAAGGTAATGGTGAAAGGTATAAGGTATTTCTAAAATGACTTATTCTCCAGCACACTAGGTATAGGTAGGTATTTTATTTCTTTCAACTAGTTTAGTATTTTTACATAACAATCTAAGTCATTCCCGCCAACCAATCGCTACCCCTCTTTACTGAAACAAGTCGTTAGTCGCGCCACCTAGTCGGTGCGAGCCACCACGAGATCGAGCGACGTCACATCCGTCTCAGATTACCATTTCTTACATTAAATTAATATCTGTGGGCCTAGAGCTCACAGACAACAAATTCAAAACAGTCATCACAGGAAATAAATTAAAACGCAAATAGAAACAAAATATATTTATTAATACTACCTTTCATTTACAAATTATAGGTATCCTCAAGTGCCTCAGTCGGCCAACTATAGCTATCAGCGAGTGCGGCCGCGGCCGCAGTAACAAAACCTAAGGACGTAACGTAACGTCCTAAGTAACGCCAGTAGTCCTTCGGCGTGTTTACACGTAACGAGTGCACACAACCGTTAGCACCGAACTTGTCACATCACATTGCAAGTAGCAATCTTTAAAAATATCCTTTGATCTTATCTTGGACGATTCTAAGAATGTTTCAGCGAACAACGGAAGTTACAGCCAATCGAAAATGATTGCGATTTGCGTAATTACATTGTCGCTGTCATTGTGATATTCAAAACATCAATATTATCATAGTACACATATCTAATTATTATCTAATTAGATATGTGTACTATGATACATCATACATATATCTATAGTAATTAATTATCTGTGAAAATTCTCTGTGTGAGCCCAGAGTCCTGCTATCCGTTGGATAATCTCCACGGGCCACGAAAATATCGCCAACGTATCATTGCGATTGTATCACCCAGTCGAGATTGTCCTAATGAGTTTGAATAGATTTGGTGAACTTCCATTACGTGATTCAAACGACTGCACATCCTTTTAATGGGTAAAGTAAAAACTGAAGCGAAGGTGATTTGAATGCCATAGTCTCAACATAGTAGTGTTGTGTGGCTTGGGTGCAGTAACTCGCGTCGTGTAAACTAGCCGTTATATCAGGTGATTACCACATTGACTCTGTCATAAATGCAAAATGAAACATTGTTGTTTCAAATTGTAACATTCAATTTTCAATGAACTGAGTCAATGTAAAATCAACTTTAAACAAGGAACGTTAGAGTCTTAAGTGTATTCGTATAGTCAACATCACATACATACGTAACAAAATGAACAGTCAATATATACAGAGTGATTCATTTTTATCTTGCACAATATCTTAAATCAAAAAAAAAAAAATGTAATGCATTAGAAGAACATTGTAGTTATTTTATGAGAAAGATTTAATATTCAATTAAAAAAATAGAACTTTTCTCATAAAATAGGATGTCTTCGAAAACACATTGTATATTTGATTTTGTATTTTCAAATAAAAAATGAAACACTCCTTATAAATACATATATTTATTATTTACAAGTTAATCTAAAGATACACAAACATTTGCATATAATATGCATATCTGTTGGGTACCTACATTGCACGGAATATTCTGTAATATATTTGTTCTAGAACTTTTAAGTCATGCAATTTTCGTATAAAAAATATAAATTTACTAGTGATTGTTAAAAATTTAAGGCCCACTTAAATTTTAATTGTTTATATTTTTTGGCATAATTGTAATTGTTAAATTGTATTCCAATTTATATTATGGAATGTAATTAACAATTTATTTGTTTTTCTATTCGATGTTTACTAATTTTTGACTACTGTTTAATTTTTCTTTCTGTAAATATGATGCTGACTGTACACAGAACTTATATACAAAATACACGAGTGATTATGAAAGGACGATTCGTATATGAAAATAATTGAACCGATATTGGAAACTTTAGTCTTATACTTTTTTATTCTACTGCGATTGTTTGCAAAGACTATGTACACAAAATAGAAGTGTGATGGTAGACATAGGTAAAGTCAACGTTTATAAATTATCACTCGAGTATTTTTATATCTAGATTTATTACAAAAATAACTAGATACAAAATGTTTTCAGTAACTGATATGATAAACTCGGGTGTAACTTTGCCTAAATTGAACGGCGTTCAAACATTTTGTCAGTCAGTGTTGAAACATTCTCCGAACCTAAAATTATTACTTACATATAATTGACAGAAGTTACACCATTCCTGTTGACGTGAACGGAATTGTGAAAATCGCGTATTTATACAACAATAATAATTATCACATAAAATAAAAAAAAAAACAAAACGATCTGACAGTGAGACCGATTTTGTATTATTTTTTTATTTTAAGCTAAGCAGAATTTTATATTCTCACAATACCGTCCGCCAACCAGTCAGAATTATCTCTTTATCCGTCTATTGCACAATATCTACATCGGTGTATCATATAACAGGTACATCTGACAAATATATTATTATTTCTATTATATAATAATAATTAAAACCTTATTTGCTGACGTTTTTTAATCGCACAGAACGTTTTATATTCGAACACCACTATAACTAGAACACAGAGACTAATGCAAAAAGATAGAGGCTCTAATGGTGGCACATAGTAATTAGTACAAAATATACACGACAATTGTTCATTGTATATTATATATTATGTAACTATAAGAATTGAGTGGAATAGAAAATGGATCGATCTTAGGGCGGAAAGTCAAGGTATATAATATTACATATATGGATGCCCTGTTTCGTCATTAGGATGATCTCGATGACATCTCGGAACGTAAGCGGTTAGAGTGGAGGCACTGTAGCTCGGCAAGTTCGTTGATGACACTCGCATGATATGCGGGCGACGGGGAGGGAAGGACTGTGTGGGTGTGAAGTCGTGCGCGCGGGGCAGAGGCTGAAAGTGGGGTGGATCAGTTGTGGGTTTTTCTGTCATCGCTACCCGCCTCCCGAACGAACGAATTTGCCAAGCTATAAAAGTTTTTTTTTAAATTTTGACGTACAAGGAAGTCAGCCGAAACAAGCCAAGTATCTTGCGAGGGAGGCATTTTAGGATATTTTGAAGCGATTTTGTATGGTTGAAGTTTAGACTTCGACATAATCAAAAGGACATTAGATATTCACATCAGGAGATAACTAAAAGGTATCTGTGGTGTGGTTCCGTACCATCTATCTTTTTTTAGTCTGTGGTTAGCTAGTATACAATTTATACAAAAAATATTTAAATCTACCGACGGTCATAGATTTTAATTATACATTTTTATTACTTAGTACAATATGTATATTACAATTAATAAATAATAATATTAAGCTAAAATATCTCTTAAATTTTCCATAATTTTTGTTAATCGAACCCAACCTTTTCTATTTATTTTATGTCTAAACTGAATAGCGTGTTTTTTTTTCATGTTATTTAAAAAAAGCAAGTAGTCAGACGACGATTCATAAAAAAAAGTATACCAATTGTAAACCTTTTGTATAAAAGGCACTTTGTATTATTGTTATGCGAAAATATTAAAGTCAGACAATTACACTATTATCCCGGTTCTATTCCAGCCCCGAACAAAAGACACAGATCTTGTAGGTATTCTCAAATTGTCAACTTTGTGACAATATCTCTAAAATACATTACAATATGTGAATTATTTCTACCGGACACCTCATACTTATAGTCACTTTTCACGTTTTTCTAAACCACTAATTCCCAAAGTGGTGGTGGTTTGTGGTGGTTGTAGTTTGGGAACATCTGTTCTAGATACTACACAAGCATGCGTTGAGGAGCCAGAAAAAATAATTTACTTAAATATTGGATAGAAGCAGGCGTTACTTTGCGGAAGTTCATCATGATTATATAATGATTTATTTATTTTGCTATCATCCGCGAAAATTCGGCGAACCCATGCGATGTGCAATTGCACGTTGTAGAGTCAACATCTCCTGAGGATGCTCCGGTTTCGGGGTGAAACGTACGTAGAGAGTATTTTGTCGGACCTGGGTGACGTTGTCGCATGGGTTCGCCGAATTTTCGCGGATGATAGCAAAATAAATAAATCATTATATAATCATAATTTACTTATACAGCGGCTCATTTTATTTTATTTATAAAATTTAAAATCAATGAATATGATAAAAAAAATGCATCCCACATTAGATTTGGACGGACATAAAATTGCTCTCATGTATAAATAAAAGGAAGTTCTACAGCTTTAAACATTCAAATAAGTTTAAACTGCATATGTGTGCATATAGTTCACACACAAACATAATTTAAAAATAAAATTGCCATATATGTTTCAACACCAACTATCTATTATGTTTTATACCATTATGAAATATGTATTTTTATTCATAATAAATAATGCAATTTTATTGATTTTTTACAATAGTTAATCTTCGTTTGGCACAGACGATTTTTTCGATTTTAGTGTTTACGTCATTATTACACATTATTTTGGGAATGAGGATCAAATATTTCAAACGTTGATATGCCAAGGGACAGTAAGTTAATGAAATATATTTAGAATTATTGATTACTTAGCTATTCTCGAATATATCTGCGCGATCAAATCAGAAATAAGAAGAACCAGAGATACCGACATAGCTCATCGAGTGGTTATGGTAAGTGGCAATGGAATGGCCACCACTGAATTGTTGGATGAAGCGACCAGTGGCCTAATTCACTATTTTGGTTTTTATTATCAACTTATTGAAGTGGACAACAAAATGTCATCTACATATTAAATGATATACACCGTAGGTACCGGATGACATTTGTAATTTGTATCATAGTATGTGGATGACATTTTGTCAATAAATTTGTTTTTTATTTTGATAATAAAAACCAAAATAGGAAATATGCCAGCTGGAGAGTTATTTAATGGTATTCACAATAAAACAAAATCGTTTATTAGTCGTCACTCATTAAAGACAATTGATATTAAAAAAAAAACTATTCAGAAACTAAAATAGGACACAAAATAGTAGCGTGCCAAATAGTAAGTGTTTGAAACTAATCTGTCGTCGTTCACGCTTGGATGGACCTGCGTAAATAAATATATTATAATTTCTCCATAAATATCATTATATACATAATTATGTCGCAATATGATAGACAAAGCTAAAATAGTTATATCCCAAGAAATATAGTTATACTAGAACACAATAATTATACGACACGATTACCTTACTAGGAATATACTTAATATATTATTAATATTATATTTTTGATTTCATTTAAAAAAATTATCATTCAAAACATACGAAACGAATTATATTAAAAAACTTTCGTTTCAAAACGTTTCAGTATCGCTTATATAACAAGAACTTCTCCTTCAACAAAATTTTTCAAAGTATCTTCAATATAAAGAGTTTTATCTGTTATAGTATTATTTTAGGTAATATATATCCAAACAAATCAGTTAAATATCCAAACAAAATATAAATAATATATATTGCGTCCATATTATACTTATATTACGGTATATATAACTATATCCATACCATAGGAACGCAACTATAATACGGCTTTATCTATCTTACTGCAACATATAAATTATGGGGGCATATCTCATTTCAAATATTTGACCACGATTTTATTTAAGTAGGTTATTTATTTTACTTTATTTACAACCAAATTACCCTGACCATAGAAGCAGCTTTATTTTTGTAATATTAAAAAAAATAAAGATTTGATCATTTATTATTTCTATATACAAAAATATACCGTTTTTGATCTTATAGTTTGTGATTTGAATCGATTATTTTAATAAGTAACTTTTGTATAAATAATAAAAATTTGATAAATTACTATTATTCTGTAAAAATATAAAAACAATGTTTATAATTTATTTGATTTTCTGTTAAGTCAAAGAAAAAAAATGCTATGTATATTTTGTCACTATTAATAAATAAAAAGATAGTGTCTGAATCTATTTTTGAAGCTAACAATGAAACTATTCATGTTCAATTCGAACTCCTTTATTTAAAGTAGAAAAAAGTCGAATTTGTCTGTATGTATGGTATCGGACTTTCATTTGCAAAAGTGTATAATAATAAATCACTGGTCAATCACACATTTGCTTGGGTTGTTGACTCAAAGGTCCCTTTTTTATAATTTTTTAATAGTTTTTTGTATTATAATTTATATTTTATTAACATTATTAAAATTAAAAAAAAGGAAAAATAAATAAAATATATATAATCACTGGACACAACTTTTAACACTGAGCTGCGATATATTTCTTCAGTTTTTATAATCAGTCAGTATAATTAAATTATAGTTCGAAGAACGTATTTACACGATACTAAAACACTTAAAACTTTTTGCAAACATTACAAAAAGTCTGTTCGTTTGTCTGGTTGTAGTAGCTAATCTCTCTATCTAATCTGGAACGGTTAAACGAAGGTTTGTATTCAACATTTATGGTACTTTTTATCACAGAAAAATCCATAGTTCCTGCGGGATTTATGAAAAACTATATATACCATGTGGACGAAGTCTCAAGCGTCCGCTAGTAATGTAGAGTTGTATAAATTTTAAAATTTCGATTTTCTTACAAAAATTATGTATTTATTAGATGTGTTTCAGGTTTTCCTTTTCTTATTTGTTTTACAAAAAAAAAAAGGTGTTTTTAGTGAGATTTAAACAGAATATTATGAAATCATCAAAATAATCGATTCAATATTGATATTATATCAGATTTTCAACAGAACTGTTTTGACACATGTTTTTGTACGTTATAGATCGTCGCGGATTTATTCTCTTTCGCCATCGATCTCCTATTAAAAAGTGGATGCACAATCAGCGACCAAAAAAACGTTCCCACTCAATGAGTGCCAAACACAACTTCTTGGCACTCAATTCAAGTAGCATTTGCAAATTCAACCTTAAACTCAATCCTTAAGGTTGAATTTGGGATTTTTTCAATATTGGACTATATATATAGGCCTTTAGGTATAATTTTCTTTACCAATAATTCTAAGACTGTCAAATCAAAATTGGTCACTTTTTTAAATGAAATTTTCTACATAATTGTGCATCCTTTCCTAATAAGAGGTCAATGTCTTTTGCATTATTAAAATTGACTCGACGTTGCGCTATCATAATTTGCTGTATTTTTATAATTTGAAACATATTTTTTTCATTATTCCTGAATTTGGCAAAGTGTTCAATATACTTAATTAAGAAGTTATTATTGGTGCAGTTATTATAAAGTATGGACCTTGTAGGCACGTTTCTGTATTACATAGATGTTTATAGATTATCGCAGTTTAAAAATATCAAAGATTTTAATCAAAGATTGCTGTTGAAAAGTTTTCCATGAATATAATGGTATAAGATCTTCCCAGTAGGGTTGCCATCTGTACTATGCATTGCACACTGCATATGTTTTTGTACTATTAGAGTCAAAGAAGTACGAAAAATATATATTTTTTCAATGTATACTGATTTCTGTAATTACTGTAAGAACCTTGGTAGATATTTTAACATTGTTAAAAATAAATAATGATCTAAATTATTAGTGTATATTATTTAGTCTATGGAGGTCTATGGCTCTCATTCATTCAGGAAACGAACATTCAGTTTACACACACAAATGCAATAGTAATATTTTTCGACTTCAAAGAGCAGATTAACTGTATTGAAATACTTGACGGTGTGGTGAAAGCGTTACGAAAAATGTAATGGGGTGAGGCGAACGGACATTGTGCGGTAGTATTAAAAAAGTTTTCCTTCAATCGTGTGGTCTAAAGCACACTATTTTTTTTTGTATTCATTATTTCTGTGAATCATACCATATATTTTGCAAAATTAAAAATAATAATTGGATAATTATATAAAATCTAAGTTGGCAACCCTACTCGAGCTCACTCACTCGGGCATATATTTCATAGATTTAAATCTTTGAATATATATTCAAAGCTATCACACACCTTTTTATATAAATAGTAAGTTTAAAGAATTAGTTCAACTTGAGGACGATTTCGCAAATAGTATACAAAAGTTTTTGTAGATATCCACAAGATAAAATATTTGAGTATAAATAAATAATTTTATGTGATTTATTCGCAAAAAAAAGAGAACTCTATGACTCTGTCTGTTAAACTAGCTTAAATAACCAGAGAGATGTTATTACCTCTAGATTGTTCACTATCACTTGCCATATGTCTATCTACATACATACAAATGAAGAAAATGAAGCCTCATTTAATTCTAAGGTTAGGAAAACCTCACAGTCTTGGTTTTATGTTACAATATTTTATCACCATCTTGTCGTTGGAATCATGGATGGACGATCTGATGTAGAACTTTAAAAAAAAAGTTCGTAGTTTTTTTTAAAAGACTGCTCAAATAGAACTATTAAAAGTGGAAAACTCAGGTTACGTCATAATTTCTAAATGCATAAACAGTTTTGGATGTATGGGATATTTTTACATAAATATAAGAAGGCCTCAAAATTATTTGTAGTTGTATTTTTAATTTCACAAACCGAAAAAAAAAACTTTTCTAGATGTTCCTCTACATTGTATCGGGATTACCGTCTAACCATAGTACAGAGAATGAAAAGTATGAATCTTTTTTTTGCAAGGTTTGAGTCATTCGAAATAGAGGTGATTCTAGAAGCAATATCATCTCAATGTAAATATAAAATAACATTACAATAATTATTAAATCCCGAGACGAAAAAATAATTATTACAAGAAAAGAACATACATAACCTAATAAACATCAGTACTCCAAACACTTCACCATTTGCAAATAAACTAAAGTATACATTATGACAATATCTCTCATTAGAACTTAAATGTTAACGAATATTTACAAACTCATGTAATCTGGCAAGTAGTATGTAATTTAATACTGTATAATATATAAATTATAAATATGTAAACAAATAATTATAACCTATTATTTGCATATGCAAACACCAAATTAAGTATGATAGATTTATATCAGTTTTATATATATGTGATTAATTTACAAAGTCCAAGTACTCAAACTCATCGCGTCAGGTCGGCAGATATATAGTCTCTGACACTTTGCTTAGTTTATAGAGACAACAATAAATCAAAGATTGGTGACTTATTATCTGATGGTCACACAAATACAGATCGCCATTGCACATAAACACTTGTGTGTGTGTGTATGTGATCAGTCGGGCGGGCGGCGCCGCTACGAGCGCGAGTCGAACAGCGGCAGCTTGGAGCGCACGGCGCCCTCGCAGATGAGGCGGCGCGCGCCGCACGGGTCGTCGCGCGCGCGCTCGCCGCCGGGCCGCGGCCGCCGCTCGAAGTACTCCACGATGCGCGCGATCTGCGCCGAGCGCGCGCGCGGCCGCTCGTCGTACAGGCTGTCCGAGCCCAGCGACGCGCCGTCCTCCGAGCTGTCCGTGTACACGCTGCCGCTGCCGCCCGCCGGGCACGCGCGCGCCGCGCAGCAGCAGCGCGCCAGCACGTGCGCCTCGTCCGTGCCTCCCTCGCACAGCAGCGCGCCGGCCGCGGCGGGCACGCGGCGCCGCAGCAGCCGGTCGTAGGCGCGCAGGCACGCGCCGCACGCGCGCACGCAGCGCTCGCGCCCGCCCGCGCCGCGCCGCCACCAGCAGCGGTGGCAGCCCAGCAGCGAGCACGGGCACAGCGCGCCCGCCGCCTCCTCCGCCGCCACGCTGAAGATGCCGCTCTCGCACGACGCGCGCCGCCGCAGCGAGCCGTCGCGCCGCGCCATGGCCGGCGACGGCGGCAGCGACGCGGCGCGCGGCTCGTCGGCCGGCGCGGGCGACAGCGGCGGCGGCTCGCCCGACGAGCTGCGCGCCACGGCCGGCTCCAGGATCTTGTGCACGCCGCGGAACGAGTGCAGCGCGCGGCGCGCGGGCGCGGGCGCGGCGTGCGTGTCGCGCAGCAGCATCACGTGCGCCAAGCGCTGCAAGCGCGCCAGGCGCGGCGGCGCGGGCGGCGGGGCGGCCAGCGCGCCGGCCGAGCGGTGCGGCGGCCGCTCGCAGCGCCCCGCCCACTCCAGCTCGGACAGCGAGCGCCGGTGCGCCGCGCGCGCCTCGCGCCCCGCGCAGCCCGCGCCGCCCTCGGAGCGCAGCCGCCCGGCGCGCCGCCACGCCGCCGGCCCGGGGCACGAGCGCGGGCCCGACGAGTCCGCCGAGTCGCTGCGACAGAGAGCGCACGTCAGCCCGGCTGCGACGCGACGCGACGAGCGCAACGCACGCGACGCGGTGACACGTACCTGTCGTAGGAGTTGTTGGGCGTGAGGCACTCCCACGCGGCGTCGTCGAGGCCCTCCTTCACCTCGGCGAGTTTGCTCACTATTTCCGTGAATAGCGGCCGCGCTTTGGCTTCATACTGCGAACAGAGAAGGAGTGATATGCAATTCGATTTCGTCCTTGAAGTCCAGAAGATCTGCTATCAGTGCAGTAGCGACACTCACGATGCAGCAATGGAAGGCGAGGCGCAGGAAGTCGGGCACGGTGTCCTCGTCGCACAGCTCCACGAAGGCCATGTAGTTGAGGCCGAAGTTGTCCGTGCGCGGCAGCACGTCGGGGTCGGCGTCGACACGCGCGATGAGCTGGCACAGGATGATGCCGTACGAGAAGATGTCGGAGCGGTGGTCGTACCAGCGCCCGCGCAGGCACTCCGGCGACATCCACCACGGCGAGCCGACGCTGGGCAGCCGGTAGCCGTTGCTGGAAGCGAAAACCTTCACCGTCAACAAAGTCCCTCAACCTTTATTGGTCACCTGTGATGGACAGGTTTTTTCATTTTATAAAAGACTTGCGGTATTGGCAGTGTCTGTTCACAACTATCGACCACACAGTAGGTAGGCGATGGTAAGCGCACAATATCCGCAGCGTTCGCAAAGAGAAGGGTAGTGGTTGCCACGGCCGCTTGATTAATGGCCCAAAGTTGACAAATGACCCGTTCCGTCACATGCTGCGCCGCGGCACGCGAGCTGCCGTGCGATAGCCTGCGTACAGTCTACCGTGTGTACAACTATAATATAATTGTCGGTTACGCGCTGCCGCTGCAAATAATTCGATGCCACTTCTACGCAATACAACTACGAGTATACGCATAAATTCGAAACGAAATCACTTTAATGAGTGTGATATCCTAGTAGCAATTGTGCCACATCATCCAGTCAATCTAATATATGCTATAATCTAGTATATAAAAATAAGTCGGGTTTTCCTTCCTGACGCTATAACTCCAGAACGTACGATCCGATTTCCACGGTTTTGCATTCGTTGGAAAGGTCTTGGGCTCAGTGAGGTTTAGAGGAAAAAAAATCAGGAAAAGGTAGGGGTAGGGTAGGGGTAGGGTAGGGTTAGGGTAGGGGTAGAGTTAGGTAGGGGTAGTTGAAAGAAAAGTATACATCGAGTTTCACGCGGACGAAGTCGCGGGCGTCCGCTAGTAAAATAATAGAATTTGACTTTATTTATGTAGATTGTCTAAAAGTGATATTGAAAGAAGAGTAAATGCCAAATGATGGGATGGCCTAAAGTTGTCCCGTAAGGTAAGACTGGTTGTGCATAGTAGAGTGTTAGTGCCAAAACTTAGGTACGGTATTGAAAGTTCGGTATGGCAGTAGAAGCATTAAAGTGAAATAAATGCAGTAGAGATGAGACAATTGAAAAGTATGAACGAAGTATTATTTGAGAGAGCAAGGAACAGTAATATGAGAACGTTGTGGAGTAAAAGAAAAAGGAGGCACTAAGATCGAGATTCTTAGATGGTTTGGGCACATAAAGAAGGTGAATGAAAGGAGGTTAACAAAAGGCGAGTGTGAATGGAAGTGTAACTTTCGTGGACCAAATCTAGGATATTCTCATTATAGGATAGGTCAAGAGTACGAGTACCTACTTAACCTAAATCGACAAACTTGTATGAAAGGATTGATAAGAATAGAAGAAGCAAGGGAGATATGCAAGGACTCTGCCTACCCCTACGGGAAAGAGGTGTGATGGAATGTATGTACATTGAGCGTTATTATCAAAAATTGAGATAAGGATGTAAAATAAGAGCAAAAAAAATATTTAATAGAAACTAATAACAAAGTTTAACGCATATGTCTATCTGTCAGCTTATTCATAAAGTCTGTAATGCTAATGTATGGTAAACTTACATAGAATGTGGAATTTTGGCGGCCAAACCGAAATCCGCGACAATGGCGGTGTACTCGCCATCTGGTCGCTTCCTCAATAGTACATTCTGGAAACAACATACAAGTTATAAGTCGCTTGACGGTGTTGGAGAGCAAATAATTAAAAAACAAAAACAATAATTACAACACAAAACACTAATGCACAAAATCACTAACGCGACTGTCTAGGTTGCAATCTCTTCTAAAACACGTTTGGTCACCATCTAAGTTTAAACTTCAGTCTGGGACACATGAGTCAAGACAAGTGTCTGAACTAGAGAGTATTACGATACTCTGCTAGTTCAGATACTTGTAAAGGCAGGCAAGATCCAAGGGTGGACCTTAGCAGGCGATTCACCTTTTGGTTCAAACAAGGTATATGTTACATTTTCCCCTTCTAGGAAAGTTTCAACACAGTACGACGGATACCCAACGTATCTTCGTCAATAGCACCAACAGCGCCACTGGTGCGAACTCCCGCAGCCGGCGAAGTTTTCTTCCAACGAGACGTGGATTATGTAGAAGACCGGCCGCTTCTTCCCGTGAAGAATTCCATCCTTTTATAGAGGACATTACCAGGACAGTGACAGATACATAGGACAGGACGTCATGTCTGTCCTTGTTCACAATCACAAACCCACAAACAACTTACAATGACAGACTAGAATCACAAACCCACAAAATCTCATCCCATGCCGGTTCGCCCCAAAACATCATTTATTAAAACACATCACCTCGTATGACCTTTCAACCTCTCTGTTATTTGGGCCGAATTCAGGGAGAACAAGCCAGGTAGGTACTTGCTCTTGGCGTGTTATGATATGGGGCGCCTTTATAAGCCCCCTTAAATATTTATTTTGCTCAGTGTTATAATAATTTCCTGTTATATAGCCGCAACAGAAAAAGAATACCTGTGAAAATTTCAACTGTGTAACCATCACGGTTCCTGAGATACAACCGGCCGGACAACCGGCAACAAACCGACGGACGGATGGACAGTGGAGTACCCGTTTTACCATTTGGGTACGGGACCCGAAGAATGAGAATCCTCACCTTAGTAGTAAGATCTCTATGGAAGACCCCCAAGGAGTGCAGGTACTTCATGCCCTCGGCCACGTCGGCGGCCAGGGCTATGCGCAGCGGCTGCGGCAGCGGCTCGGGCGGCCGGCTGAGGATCAGCTGCTCCAGCGAGCCGCCCTCCATGTACTCCGTGAGCGCGTGCAGCTGCCCCTCGTGCACGCACACGCCCATGAATCTGGAATTGTGAACAATACATTTAATGTAGGCGTCCACATATCCGCATCGTACGGATTTTTAATTTTACGCTCTATAAAACCGATGCGGATCAGTGGGTGCGTCCACTTGTATGATTTTCTATACGGAGAATACTGAAATCCGTTTGACGCGGTCCGTCTAAAAAATCATAATTTTTGGGAATTTTCTTTATTTAGCCATGATATAATCAGCTGTATATTAGTAACTATAGGACGCCTACGACTACGCTCGCCCTTAGACCTCCTTACTTCGGCCCTGGCGTAAAATCAGTTCTCAACAGATTAGCAGACTAACTATAAACTTCCTCTCCCTGCCAAGAGTAGTAATAAGAGTGAAGATGCCTATTCACTCTTATTTAAAAGATACCCGAGTTATAAGACTCAGGAAATACAAAGTTAGGAAGGAACTTATTCCAAACCCTAGCCGTAAGTATGAGAAAATAAGACTAAGAATACATCTACAACATAGGGGTAAAAACCCACACAATGTCTTGCGGTAAAAAGTTGAATGGGATTTCATTTAATGCATTAAATTAATTAATTTACAGTGCCATAAATTCTGCGTCCTATAGATCGTCTCGGATATTATCATTTAACGTACCAAACAATAGATGAAATAGGAGTGAATAAAAACGGGTTCAAACTTCAAACCAGTTCTTATACCCCCTTATCAGGTTGTACACCTGACGAAGCGAAGGGTGCCAAGGTGGGCACAATAGCAGTGTAGTGTAGTGGTTCCACCTCACAACAAATGCATGCAAGTCAACAGCTACAAACAATGCTCCTACTCGAGACGACATTCAAAACACATTTTTGAGGTTGAAGCCCTTTGTGTATAAATAGACTTGGAAAGCCTAGCGGCTAAACACTCGTGTGTAAACTAACACAATAATATAAAGGGAAGAACATTAAGGCAATAGGGTGCGGTTTTGAATATACTTATATTTTTTTATGAAGACAATTACAATAAGAGCAAAATTAAAACAACTGAATTCCTCAATGGTAACTACAAACTATAGGAAGGAACATATTATTATTAGAAAAGCAAAAACAGTGAAATTATTAGTTGCGTGGTAAGGCAAAGGGACATTAAAAACAAAATTAAAAAAAAAAAAAACAGACATGGCGCATTCAAATTGAAATTAATTCGCAGTAAAGTAGCAAGAACCGTTATACTTCATGCTAAATTAGTATGTTTAAGTATTTATTCAAATACAAAAAGAAAGCGGTTTAAGAAAACAAGAAGAATTATTATACAATGAAAAGGAAGTAGCAGCATCAAGCGATTATCTAGAAGGCGTCACGCAACGAAAATAGGAGCTAGTGTCAAGGCCCGTCAATCAATCGAGCAATCAATGCGAATTGCCAATTAAACAGTCGCGTGCACGAGAGAGGGCTCAATTATAATGCAAATGCCATGGAAGAATAAAATAAACGACGCGAATGATAGATGCACACGCAAAAGATGTTACGCGCAGTGAAAGTACTAGTCCTTCCTAGGAAGTTTCGAGAATCGAGAGCCACGATAGTGAATGCCATTGTTATCTTCTAACAATTTAATGATGGGCTCTTATGTGGTTCTCCCCTTGACTAGATGGCAATTATCCGACATCTTAAATAGTAACAAATACAAAATACTGGTGTTCTTTAATTGAAGTAGATAGAGTTATCCGTGAAGTCAATTATGTGCGTTTCTAGATATTTTCTCACAATTTTTTTTGCTGCTTATTTACTGTTAAGTATTATTTACCCAGCAGTTCATTTCATTATATTTTATTAGAAAAATAGTGAACGAAATTGCCAACTGTAAATTTTGGGACTTTTTTGTTTTTTCAGAAGATGTAATTATAAATAAGTTTAATGACATACATACCAAGTATTCTTGGTATGTATGTCATTAACCTGTACGCTTCACTTGAATTTTTAGCATAGTCAAGGAAAAAGGAAGTAAGTGCATACCTCACAAACACCAAAAAATATGCATAGTAATAAAAGATCGATTGCTTAGTTAAGTTTTAACTAATCTTATGCATTGGATTTTGTTACAAATATAATCAAAGAGATGCAGTAGAAACTTAGTTAATTTTTACTATTTGCAAAACATAAAACATTGTACAAAGAGCCTTTATTATTATTATTATACCTAGCTTCCCGAGCAATGAAAATAAAATATTTTTCCTTGTCCTAAAGAAAGCACAGAAATAGAAACGACTTTTATCAGAGACGAACCACGTTCATGCACCAGTAAAATGATATAATAGGCGGAACGGAACTTTTGCTTATTTTTAGTGCTATTCCGCTTCAACGTCTTAAGAATAAACGAGACATTCCAACTTCTTAGAATTTGCTTCAACGAAATTCTCGGAAGTAAAATTGATACCTTGGGAAACATTTGAATATCATTCAAACTTAACTTCAAAATAAAAATGAAGAGAGTTTCTTCAAAGCCGACATAGCAACTAAAAATATATTCGTAATAGCTAATGCAAGATGAAAAAAGTAAAACTGTTTTCAAAACTTTAAAACCAAAAATGACGCGTTACAATAGATGTAGTTTTTGGACCTAGCAAAAAATGCTTCGATGCCACACGACACAGTTCTTCGAAATTAAATTAGGAGGCAGGTAAGTCGTCCATTATGCAATCACGTCTTGGAAGTCGTGATGAAGATGTCAAGTAAAGAGGTCACGTTTTGATGTCACCCCAGTTGCTAAACGATTGGGTGAGTGCATAACAAAACAATAAGACTTGCGTTTCGTCAATTATAGCGTGTTTAGCACGTTCTACACATACAATTTGTATATTGGCACTAATTCGTTTATACGTACGCAAATGGCCGTCCAAATTGACAGCTCTATAAGTAGTGTCTTCTGTTTCTACACCAACGATGGGAAATGGTTTTGTTTATGATCTGTGAACTCTATACACAATAATGTATAGAGTTGCTTTGCCTTTCTCTGTAGGTACTATTTCTAATAGATTTTTCATAAATCCAATAGATTTTTTAAAAAAATTCTTTTTTTTGATGTTATAGGTGGTGACATGGTGTCGCTGGACTCAATCCCCTTCAAACCCTAACTTTACTAAAATAGAGTAGTCACTAGTCAATCTAGGCTTACAATGATACTAAATTTATTGTCAACCTCTACAATGACATTGTTAAAAGCCAAAGTGAAATTCGTAGTATTCATTATTCAAATGAAAGTACAAAAAGCTCAAACATAGATGCCGCCCTAGATGCTGAGAAAAATATGATTCAACAATGTAATCAAAGAGGCATTGTTTTTATATTATTTGCGGAGATAAGCGACCAGGAAATGAACTAAAACAGAGCAACCTATTGTTTTGGCGTTGTTGCCATTTCGTAACACGTTACGAGGCTTACGTATTGCCGATACTTGGTTGGAGATGATGGCATTTGACCTGAGGTTGAGGAAAATTGTTGTTCGCATACAACTACGAGGTGAGGATTAAATCCTATCGAAACAATCTTATCTTATTTATACTAATAGGTATTATAAAGAGGAATTATTTGATTATTTGTTAGTTTGTTTGAGTAGGCTCCGAAACTACTGGACCGATTTGAGAAAATCCTTCACCATTGGAATCCTACATTAATCAAGAGTAACATAGACTATATTTTATCATCATATTCCCACGGAGGCGGGAGCTATGCAGCTGAAACTAGCGGAGTCTGCTTGTTTAATATCTTAGTTCATCTTCAGGACCATCATCTTATACATATTAAATACTTATAGTATAGTAGAGAGGATACATCTGACTCACCCCAGTATGTTGGGATGCTTCAGTTTGTTCATGAGCTGCACCTCCCGCAGCATGTTGGGCCGGTTGGCGCGCTGCTGGTTCATCTTCAGGACCATCACCTTGCCCGACGTTTTGTGTGTCACCTGGAACATTTCAACGCCGTTGTTAGCTATGCTAATTAGTTCAATTCAATAAAGTACTCAGTGTTGTGTGTAGTACAATCTTATAAAAAACATACAAAATGGCAAAGCAGGTGTAAAAAAATCCCATTTCAATTGACCGCTCTTTTAAAGATAAAGTCGTTCCAACTAACGAAAAAATATTTATCAATGTAGTTGCACCGGTTTGGTACAATGCCGGAAACATTGAGTTTAAGCAAATGTCCCCTTATTTTATTTTAAATCCCCAATTTTAGCGTCCCACACAATAAATAATGTCCTTATCGATACAGATGACCTAATCAAAGAAAACTAAATACAATCAAACTTATAAATAAAATAAATATACTTAAACAATACACATCACTATCTTGCCCCAAAGTAAGCATACAGAGTAGCTTGTGTTATGGGTGCTAAGATAGTTGATATTATAATATTAATATACAATTATATACTACATATAAATACTTATATAATGTATAAATACACACAGACACTGGAAAACACTCATGCTCATCACACTAATATTTTCCAGTTGTGGGAATCGAACCCACGGCCGTGGATGCAGAAAGCAGGGTCACTACCCACTGCGCCACGCGGCCGTCTAACTTATAACATCTTTACCAGCGAATACGAGGTCCCCGATTTTTTACGTCATCCGGATGTACCATTGTCAGGTCAGAACTGTTCTGACGATGAGCCCACAATGCAAATAATAATGGTTTCAGACCCTCTAAGCCGAAGTCTCATAAGAGTTGCCGAAAGTAACATCTCGTCCTCTAGAAATCGAATCTAGCAGAACTTCTGAGCTCGAGTAAATTTTTTAAAGACATTGTCATGGATCCATTAATGAACCAACAGCAAATATACAATTTAAAAAGAAAGTTCAGACAAATTGCGTAAGAGTTTTTTTTCTATTTTCACTGGTTTCATTTATTTCTATTTTGCTCATCAGAAATGTAGGCAAACTTCATCATCATCATCGTGATATCATCACCTTTTCAAAGGTTTCCACTGAAAGCCAGCGCTGCTACTAGTTGCAGCTTTATGCTGAGTTGGAGACCTTTATTTTTATTATCTGTGATTTCTTTTTTCAAGTTTTACTGAATCAAACAAACATACAGCCGATATATATAAAATAAAGTAGTAATACATTTTCAATGCCATGTTGTTTATATCGTAATTATAGAACGTTATCAGAACTCAATCAATACTAACTAATTAGCTCCGATATTATCTATCTATCGGCTTTTGCACCAATACACATAATCTTTATTAAGTAGATAATTAGTATATTCCTGATATCAAAAATGGCTTCCTATGAAGTCTTACATAAATAAATATTTAGTGTACCAAGTAGAACATAATATATTTATTATCTATATCGAGGTATGTCAAGTAAATTAGTACTATCTAACTCTCAATTCATTGTATCAGTTTTAACTGTTTCAGCTAGTAATCTAAGTACAATTTCAGCTATCATCCGATAGGAGCATTGGCTCAGGTTGTGAATGTCTATCGCAAGCTTTCGTTATATTAGGAAACAGAATCTTACTAAAGTAAAAAATTGAAGTGATTTATGGTACAGGCAACGAGTACCAAATGGTACTCGATCGCCATCACTTGCGAAACGCCTCGTTCACACCGTCCCAAGTGGGCCCGTAACAGTATTTCACGCCCACGCCCAACAGCCTCACGACTTCATTACCTAGCTATTGGTTTTCGCCTCTATAGCGAAGGCGTTGGGTGCACAAATAATTCTGTCGAATTTACGTTAGGGTGCCATCATAAAGTGTGTTTCCGGCGTGAAAACTATAAACCGATTGTCGAAATGTCGCTGGGTTACATCGTAGAGAGAAGTTTCAAGTTTTATTATTTGGAGAGCTCTTTTGTCACAAAGCTCGTCCGTGTAACGTTTATAATAATAAATAAGACCACCGATGCTTGACGATTATATTATTTAATAGGCTAGATACGTGTACAGACTTTAGGACATGACAGTAGACAATAGACAAGACAATTAGACAGACAAGTAACATAACATTGACATTGACAATTACACAGATTATAAATATTATTAATGTATATATATGTGTTGGTTAATTGTATATAACAGTCCGGGAACGTACTAAAGCTTTCCTTCTGCCACCAAGCAAGCATCATGTTTGCAAATATAGCTGCATTCACTCAAGGGAGTGACCGCATAGACTGATAACAATAATACAAGGTCGGAATAATATTCGTGTCAGATACAGGTATTTATTACTGCTAAAACCAATAGTAGCAAATTGCGACAATTGTCACACAAGACGATCGTATGAACGAGACCTTATCCGTTCAGCGTCCACTTGACACGAACTGTGCTGATCGTATGATACACGCGGAGTATCGGAGAGCACTTGAACTTTTGCACAATTAGCGACCGCTCCGGGTTATTGGGTGAAAAAATAACTATGGCTATGGATTAGTGGGTGAAAAAATACCGATCACGAAGGCAGATTTTGCAAGCAGGTGAAGGTGGTGTGATTCTTATTCTCCTATGTTTAGAATTTAGATGTATTTTATTGATTTAGAAGGTGCAACTTCATTGGCGAAGTTGCCCAAGTTTTATAAATCAATCTATCAAAATTAAGATATTTTAGCAAAGAAAATAGTACATACTAGCTGATGTCACGCGGTTTCACCCGCGTGGTTCCCGTTCCCGTAGGAATATGGGGATAATATATAGACTAGACTATAGCCTTCCTCGATAAAAGGGTTATCTAACACTGAAAGTATTTTTCAAATCGGACCTGTAGATCCTGAGATTATCGCGTTCAATCAAACAAACAAACTCTTCAGCTTTATAATATTAAGTATAGATTATGTACCACATTTAAAATTACAATTCAACCAACTACAGACTTAGCAAATTCTGTAGTTGGCAAAACTTGGAAAATTACTACATTTACTACTGTTAGACAATTATTCCAATTATAAAGATATAGTTAATTACTTTTAAGATGGGTATTTAAAAAATAAATGGTGCAATTGATGTTGCCACATAATATCTAAAGTGTTTGTATAAACCCAGGTTAGTACGAAGTGTCGCAGAGATATGCGCTCAGAGATAGCACTCTCCTCCGCCGGTAGGTTGCAAAGTATAAAATGAAACAGAGAGTAAACTTCAAATGACCGTCCAGTGACAGTGATAGTTTGTACCTAATATAAAAACGACACAAAGTCCACACGAAGCGCATACGGCAGCAGGCAGCAGAATCGCTTTAACGTAACTCCAACAGTAAAGTGAGACAAAATCAAAGACAGTAGATAAAGATAAAGCTGTTCAACAAATGAATAATTATGATGGGCGTGTAAAATAATATTACATTGCTGTGAAGCGCATTTTTTGATATTTTAACTTTCTAACTAAAAAAGCTTTAATAAGAGATTTGAATTCAATTTAGTTTGTGATTTAATAAAAACAGAAAAAAAGTCTTATTTATCGTTCTGTGGGTTGTTGTTGTCTTTCAGAATAGGTATAAATATGTACAGCTTTTTAGACCTTTCTATTAGTCTGTGGCTGGATGCTCTGCGTCCGTTATCTTATCAATGCTGTTCCCAGTTTGTTTTTATAACTCTAGCGTCACACTGTTTGCGTATACTTTTAACTTTACCTACATTTTATATGGATCGCTACATTCATTATACCTCTGCGTAGTAATTATATTGTTGTTGAATTGAATTATATGCTTGTTCAATCAACGCGGCGTGAACTAAACCAATGTTTGACATACAACCTTACAATTAGTTCACGCCGCGTAGCATGAACAAGCTTATGAGTAAGGGCCCCATTAGTATTGGTTCGAAACTAGTCAGGTCCCACAATGTTTTGTTATTTGAAGATCAAATTAAGCACCATGTTTCATACTATTCAGATTCATGCCCTGAAGCGTAGCCGCGAGTTGAATCCATATCAAGTAAGCTTATAATTTGGTGCGCTTCGACTAACTGTGCCTTATCTAAAACTGCATTAACACCCAAAGCGAATCCCGTCCGAGGCACGTCTCGGAGGAGAATTTCCATAATTGCACTGCTTTCAACTGCTTCGCTCTTCAAATATGGCTTCTCTGTGACCCTAAACTGCTAACTACCGTAATATGCCATCCCAATACGGGAATTCTGATACTATCGGCTCTTTTAAAACGATAGACTCTATTGCCTAGATTTGTATTGCGGTCTCGATTTATACGGTAATTTATGGCGAATAAATTGCTCTTTGATCGTATCGTTTATTGTTCACCCATTTATTTGACACTACCAATAGTACTCGTATTAATCTTATTATAATTGTATACTTAAAATGGTCTTTTGAGTTCTAACCTAAAGTGTATTTACCTTAACACGGCTCATTATTTGACTATTTAGCATAGTGCCGCAATGTAGTTTGTTTTTTTACTGTGTTCTCGTTTACTATTGGGGTTTCATTAATAGTCTCATGCCTGTCTGTCTGTCGTGATAGCCCAGTGGATATGAGCTCTGCCTCCGATTCCGGAGGGCGTAGGTCGAATCCGGTCCGGGGCATCACCCCCAACTTTTTTTATTAGTATGCATTTTAAAAAATTAAATATCACGTGTCTCAAACGGTGAAGAAAACATCGTGAGGAAATCAGCACATCAGATAATTTTCTAAATTCTCTGCGTGTGTGAAGTCTGCCAATCCGCGTTGGGCCAGCGTGGTGGACTATTGGCCTAACCCCTCTCATTCTGAGAGGAGAGTCAAGCTTAGCAGTGAGCCGAATATGGGTTGATAATGATGATGCCTGTCTGTAATAAACTGAAAATTATGGATAGATCGTGAGATAAGGTGAGTGATATAGGCTATATTTTATCCCTGTATTCCTACGGGAACATGAACCACGCGTTTAAAAGTACAACTAAAATATAAAACCAATGCACGGCTTCCGCTTCACCATTGTTTCAAACAACTTTGCGCCAACAGACACGTTTAAAACAAAATAATGTGTTCGTGACTGAATGGTTTTTACAAGTTCATTGGTTTCGAATTCACCATAACACGTGTATCGTGACGTGACTCCAGGTCGAAGTCTTTTGGTTTTACAACTTAAACGTTTTCTTAAATTGCATCAAATAAAACTGTGCTAGCTTCTTCTATCCGTAGTTATTATCGCTAACCGTTCTCGCAACTGATTTCATTTCTTCTTGAACTATTGTTGGTTCTATTGTAAACTATTTATTATTCTTGACTAGTTTCTGAGATAGATCTGCTAATTATGTATGAGATTGATGCATGAAATTCGATGGATAGCTGTGAAGACTCTTTAGTAACAAGATCATCTGTCATGCATATGTGTGCCACTTTAGATGATACATTTTTATAGGAATTAGTTCTATTTATATTTAAAGATTCTAGTACTAGATTTTTTTTTGTTTGCTCTTATTCTATTTTCGTTTTTAGTTTTGTGAATATAAGATGAAGTGTCTGTCTGTGATTAAAATAACTGTGTCTTCTCAAGTGCATTTATACGATTGTAAAACACAAACTTTTTTTCAATTTGTGAAGAACTGAATTTACGCCGAAGAACCTGCTAGTAGGTACAAAAAAAACAATGACAGGACGAGTACAACTTTTATAAAAAGTAACAGAATAATGTATCCAGGTAAATATATGTCATTGCAAAACACTACACGTACAAAGTCGGTGCTATAAAAAGATCGCCGCAAACCCTGATAACGTTATCTTGCAGCTGTGATAACGAAGGTAACGGGAGAGTTATCATTAACTCTAATAATTGCAATAATAGTCTACTGACTACATACTCGTACATTGTGTGTTTTCATCGACATTGAATATTTTTTTAATGAGCTTAACAGTGACCATGTTGTCCATACAAACATACAGTAAAGTAGACATAAATAATAGTAAATTAATTACTAATTAAAATATAATTCTTCGAACGGGTGGAAGAGTTCATAAAGCTTAGTGTGTGAATTAAGTATAATTTAGTGAGTTAATGATTGATGAATGATTTAACTTCTATAGTAATTCAATACAAAATGTCGGAACTCAAGAGTCAGATTTTAAATGTAGAACCAGAAGGACTTAGAATGCAGAAAACACCAGAAGCCACGTTCAACCGTCATTATAAAGCACGCATTGTGTTCAAAAATTGTACCTGTACTGCACGTCACTCTACGGCATACACAGAGTGACTAATCGCTTGTTCGGAAAATTACACCAAAAAAGAGTAATTTCAATTCATTCTTATACTCGATCACTCCTTCTGGAGTTTTCTGTATTCTGAGCACAATGAGATAGGCGGTAGTTCTTTGCAAAACAATATATTTTGAATGTCAATTCTAACCTTCAAAAAAACAACTGTAACATAAAATCTTATTGAAGAAATAAATCTCCCAAGGTATAGAATACTAAACAAAAGTCAACTTCCTTACAGGCACAGTATAATGATATTTCCTTATGGAATGACAGATCGTCTTCTCATTTTGCACGCTCGCTTCGTTACCATAAGCAAGCAACGGGACTCCTCTCTACAATGGTTAATAACATTTGATATTCATAGTCTGCGGAGATAGGTTCATTCCTAAACATTTCTTTAGAATGCGAATAAAGGTTTCGTAAGACGAAAATGTTTTCCATAGACAATTTAAACTTATATACTTACACAGAAATCATCATCATCATCATCATCATCATCATATCAGCCGATGGACGTCCACTGCAGGACATAGGCCTTTTGTAGGGACTTCCAAACACCACGATACTGAGCCGCCTGCACCCAGCGAATCCCTGCGACTCGCTTGATGTCGTCAGTCCACCTGGTGGGGGTCTACCAACACTACGGATTGTAGTGCGGGGTCGCCATTCCAGCAGCTTGGGACCCCAACGTTCATCGGCTCTTCGAACTATGTGCCCTGCCCATTGCAACTTCAGCTTCGCGACTCGTTGAGCTATGTCGGTGACTTTGGTTCTTCTGCGGATCTCCTCATTTCTGATTCGATCACGCAGAGATACTCCGAGCATAGCTCGTTCCATCGCCCGCTGTGTGACTCTGAGCCTTCTTATGAGGCAAGTTTATGCAAGTTTAATCAGTATAACGTAACAGATCATTCTGCTTAAAAGTCTCAAGTCGAATGCTGACATTTTTATTAAGTATTTATAAGTAATTTGGAACGACTAAGTTCCAAATTTAAAAATACATTATTATTATCATAAAGTATTTAAGTTATTTTGCCTAATCTCCATTTATTGTGTGGCAATCAAACACAATTGGATATACATTCGTTATCCAAAATTGTATTTGATTATTTTATAATGATGTAAAAAATGTATTTACGATAAGATTTTTTTCTCGATAACTCTAAACACACAACTCTACATTATAGACAGTATTTAGGTATTTGTTTAAATAACTGTCGTTGTCTATGCAACTAAAGGAAATTAAGACAGAATAGTTTTAGAGAGTGCTCGGGCACTCATTGTTTACAACTTGATTGATTCGATTGATTGATCAATTGATTGATTTCAAAGCGCACGCATACGGTGACTCCGTAATTCCGATACTCCGGCTATGGGCCCCCGGACTTAACGGAATTACAGACGGGTGGTAAATCCTCACAAATAGTCAAATGACGTTTCAAAAGTGCTTGTGGACTGAGCCTGCTTGAAATAAATGATTGGTCTGATACAGTAGGTATTAAATAAAGAGGAAGATTTATTAAAAACGGATACAAATCCCATCTTACTCAATCCGCATCTTGATAGTCAGTGTGCACGCGGCCTAAGCTTTAATAACGGAGTGCGGATCGTGCAGGGGAGATAAGTCGGGCCCGCGGCGCTCAGCGTTGCCCGCAGGCCGCAGGATCCATCGGGAAGGTGTAAGCGGAAGAAATTGCAAAGATGCATTGTTTATGAGAGAACATCAACCGTAACAAACAAATCTGATCTGAAACGGTAAACCAGACGTTTTGCCAGATGACAAGATGGATAAAGATGAAGAAATTACAGCATTTTTAGACGATACAAAATAATATTGCTCTATTGTGCCTCAAATTCTTAGTAGATTAGTTGTTTGTTGCTTTTCCTAAACTATCGAATAAAGTAACGGTACATCACAAATCAAGTCACAATCGTGTATAAAAGAAGCTGATTAAAACTTTCGACAAATCATTTAAGATACCTTGAGTGTGTACAGAAAATGTACGATAGAATTAAACTCAAATAAATTTTGAAGTGCAACTTTTAAAACATTAATAGTTTTAAAGAATCGAATGAATAATATATTATAAAACTAAAAAATATCGAATGAATATTTAATAATAAAACTATTCAAGAGACGGCAGCTGTTAAAATAAGTTGTAGGATGAATGAATAAATTTATACGGAGGATTTTACATTGTTTAAATTCTAGATAGATTCTTGGAAATTGAAGATTTAAATTCCTCTTTAAAATAATAGACTGTTCATGATGAGTAAAAATCAGATAATAAAATTCATAGACACGATTTTAGTTTCTATGTTTTAATTTATGGTGTAACAAATAATAAAGATGGAATGTATCTTACTTATTATTAGATTATGGTATCTGTGTAACTTTATTAGTTTGACTTATAAAGTTAATTGAGGAACACTAAATATTAATGAAATGTGCGCAATATTTCCCTTCGGAAATATACCAGGACCTGTAGCTATGTAGCAAGTCGATTCTACAATCGGAAACGCTTCCAACATTAAAAAATATATGAGAATGGACATTTGTTATCGACAAGTCACGTGATCGACCAGATCAGATCAGTCAATTTATCGATCAGATCTGTCATTCCCATAGGTACATTATTTTTGATGCAATCGTTTATTTTATCAACGTTACAGTAACTGAGGATTAGATTTAGATTTTCAAAATCAAATGAAGTGCTGCCAACTGCCACCGACCTGTTTCGATTTACATTCGAAAGAAACACCCACAAATTGCGTAGGACATTATAAATAAAGTGCCACAAGTGATTCTGGGTTAATCCTAAAATATACATCCGATTAATTTAAACAATGTTGTAACATAAAAACGTGGGATATAATTTAATTTAGTTACAGGAATAACACACATTTGGATCATTTTAGTGGAAACTAGGTTTTGTTTATATTTTTTCACAATATAGGTTATAGGGAGCTATAACTGTGACAGTGAAAAGCACTTAAATACTCTTAGAACAAATCGTTAAAGATTATTCTAAATCATAGTAGGTGCCTACTATTATTATCATTCACAATGGATTTATAAGCAACATCTTGCTAAATAATAATTAAATTACCGTCCGCAAAAAGGCAGTTTGTACAATTTTTGCGGATTAACTTGACATTTGGCTCAAATGATTTGTTTTTTTTTTTTCTGTTGAAGATTATTTCAGATAGAAAGATGAAATAAAATCAGCTTTTCAAACTATAGAATGTCATTATGAAAAATAAAAAGTGCCCCTCATCATCATCATATTAGCCGATGGACGTCCACCAGGACATGATTTAGAGACTTCCAAACATCACGATCCTGAGCTGCCTGCATCCAGCAAATCTCTGTGCCCCTAAACTTTGGTATTTCAGAATTTCGTTTCAAAAGGAATTTGATTCAGTTTACAGATTAGAGTCCATTCATTCTAATTAGACACAAAATTGTTCAACACGTCATCGTAACGCATAAAGGTGATGCAGATGCACCGGCAGCGTCTCAGATTAGTTATTCTTGTCCAACTAAAAATACGGGCATCCAACATGGCGCCGTCTGTAATGCAGTTTTTATGCATCTCGCTAAATATTTTAGACGGTGAATATCTTCGCAGACGGAAGGGCGACATTCGCTTGCAGGCAACACTGCATTCCGCCACGTCTGGGCGAGGATTATCTTCACTTCGAGTAATTTTCGTTGCAAATTGATTAAGCGGAACTTTTGATTCCATAGATACATTCAGCTTTATCGCCGCCAGGTAAGCCGAACACTTTTTGCTCGAATAACTTTCGATTACGCGCGAGTCATATAAGAAATCGCGTTACGATGTTGCGGAGCTTTTTAAATCCCGGATTTAAGTGAGCCGCAATATTTAAGATTTCGCGATTACGTCCATTGGTTCGGATATTCCACATCATTTGTTAGATTATTTGAATTCCACTGAGGGCAAAATGACGTCGTAAAAACAAATTGCATTCGACACAAATACCGCGCGTTCTCGAACCACAAAAAAACATATACTCGGAAAATTTGCTATGCTATTAAAGTTTGACCCAGAAATTTGGCATTCGGTTTAACTCGGCACATATTTATTTGAATTTAGACAGAGTGAGATTTACGGACACCCCAAATCGTGATCGTGGATTTAATTAATCGACTAAAGGGACCTCGTATTCTAGTTTTCTAAGCGATTTATTTGAAGGTTGTTGACAGCCAGTAAGTAAGCGCGCTACGAATTTTGTTTCTGGATTCCTTTTCAATGAGAACTTTATTTAACGTTTAAACTTTAATGATGTCACCCAGAATCGATATTTTCTCATTTAAACTTTAAATTACTCTAAATCAGTGTAATACGGGTAATCTTCCACAGTAATCTTTTAACCTTTAATTTATACTATTATTATAAAGAGATAAAGTTTGTGGTATTGCAGGGGGTAGTCTCTGGATTTATTGAACCGATTTTGAAAATAACAGTGTCGCAGTATGGATCTCGCTGCGTTGCAAGAACCATACTAAGGGCCCCGTATGGGTTCAGAACTAGTCGGGCATACTCCGACGTTGTCTCACGTGAGTTTTAGCCATAAATAATAATTTAATAGAAAATAACTTAATTAAGGACAACAGAATTTGATAGCTCATAAAGTTGATCTTGCACTCGAGTTGAGCTCATACTCGTAGAAAGTCTGAAACAAATATTATGGACTAGCGGATGTCTGATGAAATTCAGTATCACACAAATCCCACGAAACCTACGAATGAAATGAAAAGAATAACATCATTTATCTTCCAGTGAAAGTCCCATTGAAATTGGTTTAGCCGTTCCAAATGATTAGCCCGGACAAAGAGATAGACAGACAGAAAAATAATTTTTAAACAGTTCCTTTTTTTTTGTTATAAGCACTTAAGAAAACAGTCATTTTTAAATCACTTGAATTTTATTTACATGTATCGATGATAACGAAACAGTCAATATTATATTACTATTAGAAGTAGTCTATAGCCTTTCACGATAAATGGGCTATCTAACACTGAAAGAATTTTTCAAATCGGACCAGTAGTTCCTGAGATTAGCGCGTTCAATCAAACAAACAAACAAACTCTTCAGCTTTATAATATTAGTATAGATTTTTGCAATGTTTCGTTAACCGTACCTAATTATTTGCATGGCCATCAGCGTTGTTTCATTTCACAGATAATTACGAACATTATGACAGTCGCAGGTTTTAATTATGCGACCGATATAACACAGCTCTATTAAAATAATAACGAGTATTAGCAGTTGTCTCTTTTAATATTAATGTAAGTTTTTTATTGGCCTTAATTATATTTACCGTACCAATGTATTAACTTATTAACTGCTTTGACGTTGTGTGACTTTTTACTTGACGACTTATTTTTTCACGTCAAGTTTCTTTGATATTATTTACTTTGTCTTCATTATGTATTTCATATAGAGTCACGATTGCTTCCATTTCTGTTTTAATGCAATTGTTTTCGATAATATTAGTTCGATGCACAATGTTGCAAAGCTGATTTTAGACTAATACATGTTATCAAGTTGGCAGGAGCTGAAAGCTAATGTGAGCCAAAATACTGTTTGCACGATGGACGTATATTAACGGCGAATATTTCCTCACAACTCATAAACCATGCACCATAATTGAAGTGTCTATAATCCATAACTTTAATAAGGTCGTTCACATTAATCACAATGTTGGTTAAACTATTTATGAATTTATTTTTGCTAAAACAAATGCACCCGTAATTCGTAAAAGACTTGATTCAAGGAATCGTGTTAAAGTAGCAGGAGACAACGGATTGTGGCTTTATCATTCCACAGAGGAATAAAAGCTTTCTATAATCACCATCAAATCAAACGTTTGCAAAAGAAGCCATCTTGCACGGCCTTGACACGGTGGGTAGATTGAAATAATTCTTCCTGTTGTATTTTATTTGCTTATTTGTTGGAAAGCTTTTGTTGGCATCTGAAAAGAACTGCTATCGTATTGCCACGGTCACGGGTTAGTGGGAGCGCCGCACGCGACTCTTCGATAGATTGACCGGCAACAATAACTGTACAGTTTGGTACCAAGGCCGATCGTTTGTAATATCTATTACGGATTATACCTAGTGATTTGCCTTCAGTATTGAATGGTTCAATTGATGATGTTTGTTATCTCGAATCTTTTTCATCGTCGATTTAAAAATCAGTTTACGGAATTAATTCTAAGGCTAAAGTTAAAACCAACATACATTTAAAAACAACAATGGATTTCATTCTGGAGAAAGTTCAACTTTTCATTTCAGGAATTAAAGATTTAGGATTTAGGAAGGAAAAGATACAAATAACACTAATAGTAGTGGACGTGGATGATTCGTCCGCTCTAGTAAATAACTTAAACAACTTTTCAAACAGTAGTCGTATTTGTTTAACAACAAATCACATTTCTCATACTGTCTACAGAAGAAACCACCACAAATAGGTAGATTGCACCCAATCGTTTTTACTAATTTGCGGGGGTGATATCATCGACTCAATCCAGTTAAAGTGCTGCCCATCGTATTGCAGTGATCACGTCATTGCGGCTTATGCAATTGCTTAATAGATGCTTAATAGAGATGAACCGGTAATAGTAACTGTCTCGGAATTTGTACCGACCGTTCGCAGATAGATTGACGTGGCCATTACTTGCGGTTAAGTATTTATGGAGGAAAATATAGGACTTAACTGATTTCCATGAACTGAAAGTCGCTTATAAATTGAGTTGCATTTCTGTGCCAATGCAATAAAATGTGATAGTATTGCATATTATAGCGATCCGGTAGACTAAGCAACGGTTCAGTTGAGCTTGCTTGGTTTAATAACATAATGCAAAAAGTATTACGATATTAAACCAAGCAAGCTATTAACTAATTCTACAATTGAACATTGTAGTCAAATCTCCTAAGGAAGCTTCAGGTCCTTAGTACGGACGTATAGGATTTTATATTGGTACTGGGCCGGGATGTCGGGATGGAAAATATTCATTGATAATTCCGCAAAAATACGCTCTGTTTCTTCTTCTTCTTCTTAATGTCGCGGCTCTGCAGGTCTTCTTGAGGTCCTGTATCACATTGACCGTTACCGATCTATTGTGATCGCCACTGACTAGATTTCCCCTCCAATACTGGTTGCTGCCAGGTACAGCAGCAGTTTCTTGGCTGGGATGTGTTTCACCTCCTCTGGATCCATTGTGTAATGCCCTAAGTGGAGGTTGCGTTTATGTATTAGAGCTGGGCAATTGCATAAGATGTGCATAGGTGTTTCCTCTGCCTCTAGGCAGAGTCTGCACAGATCTGTGTCCCGGAGTTTAAGATTGAACATGTGTCTATTGAGTCCACAGTGTCCGGTAAGTGCCCGCACTAAGATACATAGGTTTTTCCTACTAAGCGCTAGTAGGTCTGAAGCAGCCTTCTTATTGAAGGATTTTACTAGCGCTTTTGAGTGATTCATTCCTGGAAGTTTTCTCCAGCGAATAAGGGTGTCGTAGTAACAGTAAGTTAACAGGGTGAGTTTGGCTAGGCTTTTAGGTATACCACAGAAGGGTTCAGATCCTGTCTGTGGTAACCTCGCGCCTAGTTTCGCAAGTTGGTCCGCCTTTTCGTTGCCGACTATTCCTGCATGCCCTGGAACCCAGCGAAGGATAACCTGATTACGGTTGCCCAAGTTATTTAGACATTGCCAGCAGTTTTCAACAAGTCTAGAGGTAATAACCTCCGCGGACAAGGCTGAAAGAGCCGCTTGGCTGTCAGAGTGAATATAAATAGTTCTGTTAACGTAGTTGTTTTGCTGCAAGGCTTCCGCACAATCAATAATGGCGTACACCTCTGCCTGGAAGATGGAGGTATACGTTCCCAGGTTCCGGTGAATTTTCACCCTGGGCTTCTCTCCATAGGTTCCACAGCCTACGTCTTTTCCTGACTTGGAACCATCGGTGTATCACTTTAGGCTTCCCGCTTTCCAAGTTATTTCATTTTTTAGCCACCTGTCCCGATCGGGTATCTCAACGGTGTAGTTCCTTTGGAAGTAGTAGTTTGGGGTCATAGTGTCTGATGGCATCCCCAGAACTGGAATATCAAGTACTGAGTTTTGTAGGTTCCTCATAACTTGAGAAAGCCAGTTCACCTCTTTCTGGCAGATTACTCTGTACATGCCCTCTCTTGCCTCCTTTTCCAAGTAGAGAAACAGGGGCGGGAGGTTAAGTAGTGCATCAAGAGCTGCTCCAGGTGAGGTGTTCATGGCTCCGGTTATAAGCAAGCAGGCAGATCTTTGAAGACTGCTAAGCTTACTTTGAGTGTTTTTCTGCATCGTTTTCCTGCACCAAACTGTTGAGGCGTAAGATACAATCGGCCTCACCACAGCTGTATAGAGCCAGAGGGTTATTTTAGGTTTCAGCCCCCATCGTGCTCCTGCCAGTCGACTGCAGATACCGAGGGCTGTTTTCGCCCTCTTTAGTGTACCATCCACGTGAGAGTTCCAAGTAAGTTTCTGGTCTAAGGTAATACCCAGGTACTTAGCCTCGCACGAGAACGGAATGTGTTTTCCATTCAAAATAGGCGGCTCGAGTTTTTCGAGTTTATGCTTATTGGTGAATGGGACAATAACTGTTTTATCTGCATTAACAGATAAGTCATTCTCTTTGCACCATCTTTCAATGGTGTTTAGTGCTTTCTGTATGAGGTACGAAATAGTACTTTGGCAGTTTCCTCTCACAATGATTACCAGGTCATCCGCGTATCCCTGGGTATCTATGCGGAGTTCAGCCATCTTATACAGCAGGTGATCGACTGCAAGGGTCCATAGCAGGGGTGACAAGACCCCGCCTTGCGGGCATCCCCTTGTCGTAAGCACTTCAGTCGAGATGTCGTTTAGCTTAAATCTGGCTATTCTGTTTGAGAGCATCGCTTCGACCCAGCGAACAGTGGTTGGGTCAGCCAGTTTGCTGGTTAGACCATTCACCAATGTTCGGATGGGAGTGTTATCGAAAGCTCCCTCAATGTCTAGAAACGCCGCGAGGGCGATTTCTTTGTCTTCCAGTGCCTTTTCGATTTTATCAACCAGGCTTAGCAGGGCGGTTTCTGTGGAGCGTCCTCTGCAATAGGCATGCTGGGTTACATGGATGGGTCTCTCAATGAGAATCCCATCCCTAATATACCTATCCAGTACCTTACGCTCTGTTTACTATCCAGATTGTACCTTTAAATTATAAGTAGAATTTTACCTAGCGCATGATCGGTGGTAAATCTGTAGCAACACTCACTCCCTTAACGGCGTAACTGTAAAACGTCCCGGAATCTGTACCAAGGCCGACCGTTTTAATATCGATTGCGATCCATTCCTCGCGGTCAGCCCTTTGGCAGTTATCAAAGAAACTACGGACCTTGCAGATGTATTAGCATTGAATAGACTGAGTCGAGGAAGGCGGTTGTTCCGAGGTAATATTCAATTGCTTTACATTAATGTTTATTCAATTGTATAGCATTGTATTCATTTGATACAAAGGGGGTAGAATTTAGATCGTTTCAATATTCGGCGTTTGAATTCTGATTTCGTTTGATACCATTTTCTAAAGGCGGCGACTGACATGAATATTCGCTCGATATGAGCAAGTTGAACATTCGGCATGTCAGAATAGCAAGCCGAGAGAGCGCGCTCCATCCGACAGACGGTGTTTCGGCGAATGTTATATGTTGATAGTTGTTTAAGTTATTTACTAGAGCGGACGAATCATCAACGTCCACTATTATTGTTAGTGTTATTTGTTTATTTTCCTTCCTGAATCCTGAATCTTTATTTTCTGAAATGAAAAGTAGAACTTTCTTCAGAATGTAATCCATTGTTGTATGTTGGTTTTAACTTCATAAAGTTAGTCGTTAGCACGAGCAGGCTGCAGTGTTTTTATTACTGTTGGAAGATGTTACCATCAAGCAAAGCGAGCAAATATCTGCTCCCAAAGAACAAATACTCGTTGAGAATATTCGTGTCAGTGGCCATATCTTCACCCTTAGTTACCGTAATCGTGTAGAAAAGTTAACGAAACTGATATTAACGATTTTAGATTTGAGACAGATCTAAGAAACTTTTCCACGAAAAATCAGCTTTCTGTTAAATAACCCATTCATAATCAGACATTTTTGAAGGGCGGTTATTAATTCAAACTGAGTAAGTATATCCATACTAATATTGTAAGTAATAAAAGCTCTCTTTCGCCTACACTTCAGAAATATTGAAGCTTCAATAGCACCACGTATAAGGGGTCTGATTCAAATCCTAAAGTTGAATTTAATATTGTCGTACCCACTTCTAGCGCTCTTCGCTTAGTTGCGTGGGAAAAGAGAAATATTGGTGCCGTACAAGATTTCATTTATAAACCCTGTATGCAAACAACGCAATACTTTTCCGTTTAAAATAAATGCATGTACTTTTCTCCACTCAATCCTGAAGGGCTACTACTATTAAAATGTAATTGAATTTAATGTTTGTTTAAATACTTCTATGTTTAAGTTCTTACTAAGTATTGGATTTAAGTACTGCAAAGCTATTATGTATATAAACTGTATATAGTTTATATACAATACAGCTTGTCATGAATATATTGCCATGTATGGATATCCATAATTTCTAAAGTAAGATATATGAAAGGTAGTTAAGATAAACGAAGTCACAGACGACATCTAACTAGATAAATTACATAACGCGAACGCATTCAAACGTATTAATAAACCGAAACTGAAGCAGAGACGGACGTTAAAAATTAAAAGACCGCTCCACATTGTCAGGAAGTGCTTAGTTTAGTTCACAAACGATTAGATTGTACAAATATAAAACCCACCTTTCTAACGGTGTTTTCACACGGGCCACTTCGGTTTTTGTATAATTATTACACGTAAGTACTACGATTTAATTACTCACGCATGAAAGGATGTTATCTAAAAGATTTTCGCTTTTTAGTTTAACATTATTATACGGATTGTTATATAAAAATGTAATGCGGTAATGTGATTTCCGTGGGCGTAACATCTGTTAATGTCGTTGGAATCTAGTTTTTTTTAAACAAGACTTGTATCGGGCGTACTCATAATACTGTCTAAAGTGGCGAAGACTTAAAGAACCCGATTCATACGCTGCATATATCTATCAGTCAATGGAGCCAGTGAGTTCTACAATATAGAGCTGAACTGAGGCCCAAGTGGAAGTGTGATACTGTGACGATCGCGTCAACGTAAACGCGAATTTCCAAGGAATTGAAACAACGACATCTACTAGCACTACTGTACAACCGTTTAAATTCCATATAAATTCGCGTTTACGTTAACGCGATAGTAACAGTATGAAAATATCGAAAACTCCTACTAGGCTACTCCCACTATATTGGCTAGCATTTAATACATTGCTATGTTACCTAAGCTATTAAAAGTGTCACTAACGTCAAGTATCTAATCATTTACTGGAGTTCCCAAACAAAATTACCTACTTGTTAAACTATTAATTCTTTGGGTTTCCTTTTATTTAATGCAAACAAACCAAGATATTTTTTCTGTGCCATGACTTTCGGTTTAAAAGATACTATACCTACACATTTATTCCATCTTGGTCAGAAAAGCCTGACTGCCTGCCTGAATTAGAAATATATCGTGGTAAGTACATTACTACTTACCACGATATATTTCTAGTTTAGGATTGATATAACACCAAAGAGCAACATATTTACCTGTAATCTAACTCTACCATTAACAGTCAACCTAAAGAATGATTGAATGACATGACATGAAAGAATGATTGAATGACAGATGTAGCTAAAATTGACAAAAATATTGTATGTGGCACATGAAACACTGAACACGTAGGTAGTATTGAGAATGTTAATGTACTTTTAATTCTTAACACTACAAGTAAGTAGGTCGGTGCTCGGGGCCCAAATATTTTCAGTTTCGAAATTTGTAGAGCGTTGATAATACGGCGTGTTTGCCCGCGCGACTCCGCCTACGTCAGTGCGGCAAATTACTTTTTACCTAACTACAGATTTTTTATAATTTTTTGTTAAGATTAAATCCTCCGGCGCAATTGGTAGTGGTTTTCACTTGTACGAGTAGGTCCTGGTTTCAATTCTCAGCTCGGGTCAGTTTCATCATCATCATTATCATCATATCAGCCGATTGACGTCCACTGCAGGACATAGGCCTTTTGTAGAGACTTCCAAACATCACGATACTGAGCCGCCTGCATCCAGCGAATCCCTGCGACTCGCTTGATGTCGTCAGCCCACCTGGAGGTCAACTGCACTTTCTAGTGCTGTGTCGCCATTCTAGCACCCTGGGATCACAACGTCCATCGGCTCTTCGAACTTCGAACTCCCGTTACCACTTCAGCTCGGGTCAGTTTAGGATCTTTTATTTTCTAAATTAGCTAAGCTCTGGTTTGGTGGCAGGCATCGGCCGTAGCTAGTTCCCGGAAAGACGTATTTCCAAGCGACTTAGCATTTCGCTACGATGCCGCATAGAAACCGTCAGAAATATGGATAGAATACTTGTAGTTCTTTCAATTAAGCCTGCTTCTATCTTAGGCTGCACCGTCGCTTAACATCAGGTGAGATCGCAGTGAAAGGCTAAATTGTCAAAGAATTTTAAAAAAAACTAGTCATTGAATAAAAAAAAGTCATATCCGGTCGACGCTGCCCAAGGATGCTTCAGCCGAACTTCGGATTTGGTATAATTGCAGTCAGTAAATAATAAAGTAAAACACCCATAAATAAATTAATACGTAAACGTATCAAGATAATTTTCAGCCGATGGACGTCTACTACTACTGTTACTTAATAATTAATATTCATCGAGTTTATTACACTAGGTACGTACCTATGTACCATTTATGATTACGGATAAAAATCCGATTGTCTTTTTGGTTTCTTTTTCATGTTCTAAATTTCTGAGCAAACGAGAGAAAATATAACAAATAATGAATTTTATAATAGAGTTTTAAAATGTTTTCGTATTAATTAAATTAAAGATAAAAAACGTCAGACAATAGACAACAAATTACGTGATACGGAACGTAGGTGTTCACATAACTTACATAATTTTAAAGCTAGTGAAAACAGCAGGCAATTGACACTAAAAATAATAAGAGATAAGATCGAGTCGCACGAGACAGATCATTAATGGTAGGCGTCCACATTTTGGCATCGTACGTAACGGATTTCAGTATTTTTTGTATAGAACAATACAAGTGCGTCCACTGAACCGCATCGTACGGATCGTATCGAACGGATTTTTTCTACCGTAAAATTAAAAATTCATTTGATGCGATGCGTCCGATACGGATATGTGGACGCCTACGTTTAGACGACCTTAATAGGGATGATGACGGTTTTTAAATTGTATATAAATTAACAGTATACTAATAGTAAAGCAATTTTGTAAAAGGAACAGGGTATCTGCGATCATTACTTTCGGAGCTACAGGGATTTAAAGAGTCAGATTTGCGGCGTTGCCGCGGATCCCTGAAAAACGCCCCATACAAAATGGCTCGAAAAAATGACGTCATAGGCAACGTAATGATCGTTATATTTGTATGCGCGATCAAACAAAATTACTAATATCTTTGTTATTTGTGCGTTTATCTTTATAGTTCATATATTAAAAAATGTCACATTTAATGTAAGGAAGCTAAAACTGTATAAATTTTTATCTAATTACGATAAAAAAATTTTAATAGTTTTTGAAATTTTATAATCTCATATATTTTGCAAATATCCAGACAATCTTTGCTTTTTATTTATAAATTAGTTAACATTGACCCTATGTACCCAAATGTATCATAAAAATCAATATATTCCAACCTAGTCATCATCCCCATTAGGACTGCCTCGCTGGTTCAGTGGTTAGCCCATGTGGCTTAAGATCACGAGGTCCTGGGTTCGAATCCTGGGTCGGGCTATGCAATACTAAATTTTTCTTTCTTCTAAGATTTTTTTCAGTTACAATTGGGAAGTTGGTGGTGTAACACCCCGTATCTCGGGCAGCGCGTTAAAGCCGTCAGTACCGGTCATATAGTGATCGTTAATGAATTGAACATTATCACCCGCAGCCCACCAACCCGCATTGGAGTAGTGTGGTGGCACCAAAGAATTTATACTATCTATACTTAATATTATAAAGCTGAAGAGTTTGTTTGATTGAACGCGCTAATCTCAGGAACTACTGGTCCGATTTGAAAAATTCTTTCAATATTAGATAGCCCATTTATTGAGGAAGGCTATAAAATATATATTATCCCCGTATTCCTACGGGAACAGGAACCACGTCAAAACTGAGGCGCCGTGGCGAAGCGCCTTGAAAGTGGCTAATTGTCACATTGTCGCTCAGTGGAGTAATCTATTCGGATCACATTTTGCGGTGATTTTGCAGGCACGTACCATATCTCATAGTACAAAATCTTTGGGTGTCACTATATTCACTCTCTTTTAATGAGGAAGGCCTCGCCCTGTGGGTCGTTAAAATAGGCTGATAATAATGAATGATGATTAGGGATTTCAGAAAAATAAAACTTTTAGCAAGATCGTACCAACGGAAAGTTTCAAAGGCATCTGGAATCATTAAGTCTGTCTGATGGTTAAAGGAAACACTCTGAAACTGGGTTAACAATGATAGATAGATTCTTGAAGATGAACATAATGGTTTAGGAATCCTTCCACGAAGTTTGATAAAGTTTAAAATTCAAACGAACTAAAGTATGACGGCCTCCGTGGCGCAGTGGTATGCGCGGTCGATTTACAAGACAGAGGTCCTGGGTTCGATCCCCGTCTGGGCCGGTTGAGGTTTTCTTATTTGTCCAGATCTGGCTAGTGGGAGGCTTTGGTCGTGGCTAGTTACCATCCTACTGACAAAGACGTACCTTAGAGTTCATATCCACTGGGATACGAACTCTGCCTCCGATTCTGGAGGGTTTAGGTTCGAATTAAGTCCGGACATGCTACTCCTGCTACCTTTTCACATAGGTGCATTTTAAGAAATTAGCATCAAACGGTGTAAAACCTGAGAATTTTCTTAATTCATACACGTGTGAAGTCTGTCAATCCGCATTGGGCCAGCGTGGTGGACTATTGGCCTAACCCTTCTCATTCTGGGAGGAGACTCGTGCACAGTAGTGAGCCGAATATGGGAAATGATAATAATGATGATGATGATGATGGAAGTATGAATACTGAACTGATGGAAAGAAACGTCACACGTCTAAGGACCAATACACATCACCAGGGAGTGATGACTTCCTATGATTGTATATACAACACTGCTTGTTTATTTTAGTACGGCCGTTGGATTGTAAAGCATCTTGATAAACAATACCTGTATTGATTGATTTGTACACTCTCGATTTCGTTTCGTTGATTGTTTAGATGAATTGAGTGATTGATTATGTTTTATACATATATTGATACTTTGAGCTTGATTGGACGACGAGTATTACACGGTTTTAATAGCTTTAAATGCTGATATATTTTATCACCTAAAACAGGTACAGAAGAAGATGTAAGACTGATGGGAATCTTATTATGTTAAGTTAGAAGCAACACAACTAAGGTTATAAGAAAATTCGGAGTGCCAATTTACACTATAATATAGCCTTATCTTTAAGGCTAAATAATTATATTTTGTGAGAAAAAACGCGATAGTGTAACGCGAGTAAAACCGCGGGGCTTTGCTACTTTTGTTTAAAATCTGAGTAAACATTATAAACACATAAGTAAAACACTAACTAACAATGTACGCTTCATAGTTGAGTAACGAACTTCATTAGCTCAACAGCCTGCAAGGTTATTAAATTAAAGAGAATATCTGAACGTAGCAGCCGGTGTTCACTAAAAAGCTAACTGTTTTGAAATAGGATTAAAATACTCCGCTCAGGCACGTCGACAAAGCTAAGTTGATTAACTCGAAGCATTCAATTTGCCGTATGCTACCTAGGCAGATAGAAGTATGTTAACTCGATGTATTATTCAGTTTTCCATCAACAAAAATGCATACATCCTAGGTATGCCAACTAGGATGTATGAACACATTTTTCAAGCGTTTCTGATTTTATATACAGACTTCTGATTTTTTTGTAATCGCTATAGCACAGCTAAACAGCTCAGAAAATAAAACATTTGTGTGTTTTAAAATAACAAAAATTGTAATTAATTGCTGTTTTAATATCCAGATAGTAAATCAACTATTTTTAGCAACAAATTTTCATCTATACATCACAGTCGAATCCCTGCATTCTGTAAAGTTACAGCGATGTGACATCGCTCATTTCCATGACAACTTCGTTGTTAGTGACATTTTATTTTTGCCATCCCATATAAATGGAGTTCAAATTCTAATAAAACTAGTTATAGGCGAATATTACATCGACGAGTATAAAATAGCGGAATCACACCCCTAAAGTGAACTTAGATGTAACTACCGATTTAAGCTGTGTAATGGGCGATCAGCTTAACACTACAAAAAGATCCATCGATAAGTGTGAAGCAATCGACACGTTAGTTAGTTACGAACGATTGTGAGAGGATTAATTTATTTGCTCTTACACACAGACATATCAATCACAATCACGAGTGCTTCTGATAATGATGGGATCTGACAAGTGTTGTGCGAGTAGATGCCACACTAGATAACGTTGCAACTATCACAAATAATCAAAACACTAATAACAATAACTCGTGTTATATGTAGTAACCAAATATTTTTTACAATTGTTCATCGATCTCCTATTAAAAAGTGGATGCACAATCAGCGACTCAATGAATGCCAAATACACGTCATTCAAGTAGTCACATTTTCAAATTCAACATTAAATTCAATTCTTAAGGTTGAATATGGATTTTTTTTGAATATTGGACTATATGTAAAGGCCTTTAGGTGTAATTTTCTTTACCGATAATTCTAAAACTGTCAAAGCAAAATTAGCCAGTTTTTAAGTGAATTTTTTTATATGATTGTACGTCCTTTTATTATAAGAGGTCGATGCAGTTGTTATAAGAAAGGGAGTCTGTGATAAAAACAATAAACTGCTAGTACAGTTTGGCAAGAGAATAGCATAAGGAAAAAAACAATCACACTTTTCTCATGTTGTAATAAAGATTGAGAATAAGGTGAAGATTTCAAGGATCCAGAAACATCCAAGTACAAAACGTAAACTTTTTATTTTCCTTCGGTATAATATGAGAAATGATGTCGCCAGTCAATAAGCTTCGTGATAAACCTTCGATAAACACAAGTAAAGATCAAACTTTAAGGGTCTCTAGCGATGGTTCATGATCATGAAACTAAGTATAAGGTAACAGGGAATATGATACACATGATATCCTGAGTAGTCATGTCAAAATATAACAAAAATATGTTCATGGATTAGAGGAGATCCTCCTATGACAAAGTATTAAACAGGAAAAAAGTTTCAAGGATCCAGATGATCCTTTTCCCTTCCAAAATTTCCCCATGGTCCAAACTACACTACCATACTTCTATGGTAGGAACATAAGCTGACCAACTTCAGCTTTTATAAAATGAGGAACGTCTGGCCAACACAGCCGCTTATTTCACAGTCTATCTCTGATACTTTCACAAATGTTTCAAGCTCAAAACTGACATAATACAAATGCTGCATAATTTTTGATAAATTGCCAAATTTTCCAAATACAGTGAGTGCCAAAAATATAATTAACGCCAATACGATATGTAGGTATAATAAAATGCACGACCGAAAAAGTCCGTTACGAAACACGCTAAGAACTTGAGGAATGGACATCCGACGTGCCGAAGGGCTTATGAGTGCTATAAATAACGTTCCCACTGATCCGTGGACGCCAGCCTAAGTCCTCACACATCTTAACGACTTGCGCATGCATATTGTACGTGTTGGTGTTACGATCATCATTTGTTATTATGTGTTTGATAAAGTAGATTTCTAAAGGGATGTGTTGTCTACTGTATGTACTATGACTTACTAACTAATTATAAAGCTGAAGAGTTTGTTTGTTTGATTGAACGCGCTAATCTCAGGAACTACTGGCCCGATTTAAAAAATTCTTTCAGTGTTAGATAGCCCATTTATCGAGGAAGGCTATAGTATATATTTTCCTTCCTTCCGCATTCCTACGTTAACGGGAACCACGCGGGTAAAACCGCACAGCGTCAGCTAGCTAGCTAAAAAACACCTAGTTGTTACTAACCAGCTGTTTTTTTACTGTTGCTTAATTAATAGTTATACAATTTAACAGCCACATTGTCCAACATATTGCGTAGTACATTATCTTATTCCGACGCTTTGAAATTTTCATTTCCTGGTGACTCAGTTAGCTACCAGAATCAAGAATCACCTCATCGAGGTGAAGCTACTCACGAAAAATTAGCTTGTTAGTAATCAGGTGCTCAAAATGTTATAGAGATCCCTGACTATTATTATTATTTATCCCGAAGCATCATCATTCTTTAGCAAAAGAGTTCAATATCTGTAACGGAGAATGAATAAATTTATTTGTTGGAACATAAAAACAAAACTTTTAGATAAACATTTAGGTACACTGCAATAAAGCAATGTCAGACAAATTCTGCGGTATATCTATCTTGTAAAATTGGCAAGAATCTGAGTAAAAATGCATCAGCAAGTAGGTATTTCTTAAGCCAAGTACTCGTATATTCCGGAGCAATGTAGACGCGACTGAATCGATCGCTGAGGTGTAAGGCGCCTTTGCAAGCGCATAGCCACAAAATTAACTTTTAATTTAATTTTCTTATACGGTCTTCTAAATTTTCCCTTATTATTTTTATCTAACTAATCTGCATTGTATCAGATGTTTAACGGTCCGTTATTCCTGCTTGTTTATTATACAGTTTTCCTTTAAATACCAATATTCCAAATGTTATCTTGAAGGCACTCACATTTTTATTTATACGAGGAACTGGTGTCTTGATTTCAATAACACAAATCTGTCCGATTTGCTTATTAAGCAGGGGTGACCTTTAGCTCTAATCCTTTTTCTGTGCTTCAGAGAACACGTCAAGCTGTAATCTCAGTTATTAACCTATTATACCTAAAGGCAAGAGTATACGTTATCAAATCCCTATTCCTGTCTTAAATGAAGTATGCATCTTAATAACTAAGTTGATGTTAGTAAAAGCAGTACAAGTTCATCATCATTAATCAGTCTCTTTTAATTCTCTCTGCTTATAAGAGATAAAGGTAAGCTTTTTTTCGTCTATGGAGCATTACATTAGAATGGAGAGTTGGAGGAGAAGGTGAACTTAGGTTAATATTTTACTCGTGTACTGTTTGTTAATAATGTTTTTATCAGATGTCAATGACAATGACCGAGACCGACTGATTACGGGAGATGTAACTTCTCAAATTCAGGATGCTACTAAGAATTGAAAAAACAAAAACAAAAGCTTAATGGTTCATATGACGACCAATCTAGTGGTTGGCTTTGGATCAGTAGTTACATAAACCGAATTCCTTCCACTAAACGCATCGTTGCTATGCGAGCAGCCTACCGACCGTGTGAAATGTAACTGAATAACTATTGCGTCGTGCGTCAGGGCGACGCATCCCGCGTCTTCGCCGTCCTTCGATACTAACGAGCTCTTATAATTAGATCGCGTTATGCATTTCAGCTTTACGAGTACGTCTACAACTGTACGAGTACAGCCATTTGTTTCAACTGCATAATGGTGCGACTGGCGGGAATTTATGTGAAGGCTGGCTCTGTTGATACAGGTAATCGGTTATAGCGGATTATGTGATGTGGTTTATTGCACTATGCGCTGAAATAGATTGTAAATAATATTTTTATGTTGTAAAAATAAAATTAGACGACATTTGACTTGACATCGTAAACGCTGATTTGAGAGCCAGCCAACAAACTTAAGAAGTCCGGCAAATTATGCCGTATAGCAGACCCCACGTAGACCACGCTAGGAAGAAAAATAAAATATGATTGTGTATTGATAACAAGCATTTTTGTGTAATAATGCAAGTTGAAAAAAATATACAAAGTAATTTAGGTAACTGTAGCCAAATGCAAATGCCTGTTTTGAGAAATTGTAACGATATAAAAATTCCGCATATGTACAAAATTTACCGTATCGGAATTTTCATGACAACACATTTAAATATTGACCTTTCCAATGAAAAAATGCTAAAATTCCAATAAACCCGAACACCGTTAAACACTCACTGCACTGCAGACGCTCCAGGAAGTAACGTATACATCTCAACTCGTTCACTTACCTGAAAAGAAAACAGAATTGGATTAAAAAAATGCATCACATAAACACAGACGGTTATTTCCATTGAAATAAACAAGTTCAAATAATTAACCTTAAACAAATCGAATGTGAACGAGAAGAACAATTTAGGAACATGCATTTGGAAACGTACTCTCACGAAAAACTGACGCACGTGTAATCCAATTTATTAAAAACAAAGTTTTTATTATTTTGTTATTGAGTTAACTTTTAAACGCAAAAATATAAAAGTTGCATGACATTCGAAGTTAGCAATTCCAGATTACTTACATAGATGCTATATACCCACAAGTCGTATGATAACTTTTCAAACAATTCCGAGTTGGAAACTTAGATTAGTTTTTATATGGTGGATTTTATTGACACTAGTTGACTTCTAGAGGTCGTTGTTGTCGTTTTAACAGACGAACACATTGGATAGATTTCGATGTTTTAATGCTTTTATCCAAGGTTTACTTACCTCAGAATTGAAGGAGTTAACTAAAAGAGTTATTATGCGGTTAATACAAAGCGAAAGTAATTTTAAAATGTCTCATAATGTTGTTGTCGCTATTTCTGAAAAATCATGTTTTTTTTTGTATACTGTTACGTTACGATGTTGTATTACATATTTAAGGGTTATTGAATGTGTCACATGTACACTTTGCTGAGTAACTAACGTTCTAAAATTGAAAGCACTTACATCAAGTAGTCGTCGTTCAGCTATTTGCAATGCCGGATGATTTCGAGCATAGCCTACTGGGCGGCTGTCCAAAATACCTCACCTTCTGGTTTTCGTCGATGTGCACTTTCTATATGACATACTTGTATGTCATCGGCAATATTCGTCCTTACATATTGGTGTCAGCGTACCAGAAGATAAAAGAAAAAGTTAAAAAGAAATTGTAGCTTCTTTTTAAAAAATGAATAATGTGTCCCATTAGTTTTTTAGAGAGATTATTATTTGTAGTGGTCACACGTAATTGCTTCGTTTAAGTCGACTACATAATTCAAAGTAATTACAGATTTACAGAATACAGTTTAAAATTAAGGAAAAAAAAAACGATTTTAAATGCGCATAAAGCCTGTCAGAATATGTGTGATATCGCTGCACGTGGATATGTCTAATATTTCTCAGAACAATTGTTTAAAGTTTAAATTATCCCAACCTGCTATCTCTGAGAAGCCCTCAATAAACTCAGACGATGAATTCACGTTAAATGTCGTTAGCTGGTGACTATTAACACAATATTAACATTAATATTTTGAGTTTTAACTACATTGGCCCCTATAAATAAGATTGTTCTTTCAATCAGGATGTAGTTTATTGTTCTTAATTTTAATTTGCTATGACATTCTGTTTACCGACTGGTTGGAGTCGTGCAAACTCGTGCCTATATTCGCCCTATTTATTAACAAAAGAGCCCCAGATTGATCCTTTGTGTTCGGTTCGTTAAAACGGGATCAAGTGGTCTGTCAATTAAATTCGCTTATTTTTTGTAGGGGTATTGAATTAGCTCTATTATCCCCACGACTGACCGAGCTTGTTTAGTTAATAATTTTGACATTGTTGTTTTTATGAAGCGAGCGAATTTATTAATTTCAATTTATAAATAGGTATTACCTATAGGCACGACCTTTAAATACGTTTATTTTATCTCTTAATAAATTTATGTTCTATACATCTAAATTTGTATATCATAGTAAATACATAAAAGTCTACTTAACATAGCTGATGTAATTTCCTATACTTTCTAGTTTTAACTATCAATTAATAAGATACTTCAAAACACGAATAATAAGATACTTACTTGAATAACTTCAATGGAACGTACAGCAATGTAAGTATAATATTGCTTTCAAACATAACGAAATCATTTTAAAATATTCGTGTATCTAGGCTGCTCGTAAATCTGATACCTACTGTACAATCATCTAAGGAAAATTATTTCTCATCTGTCGTAATAAATAATGTAGTTTACAACGGTGTTTTGACTTTTCTTGTCGAAGCCCTTAATGCTGGCCTACAGCGTGGACTGTAGGCGGGAATTATTTATGAGCCACGAGAACGACGGACACTCGGGCAGAGGCAACTACCATCTGATGCAACTTCCTCTGCACCCACGGCGCTGTCGAAAGAATAGGAAAAAAAAAAAACAACAATTGCTTCTGTTTTGCAATATTAATACGTCTGGTACAGTTACCTCCAGATAAATGTAAACAATCTGTTGAAACTGTAGGTTAATTTGGGTAGTTTTTATTTAAATTGTCTATTCCATTATTACCTAAGTGTATCATCAATTATAGCGATGAAAGAATAATAACGCGTATGCGTTCTTTTTCTTTCAACAATAACTTTAAGTGAAAAGTCGATTTTAGGATCGATAAATTAAGTGTCGATAAGATTATTGAAATAGGATGTCCCGTATTTAATCGTAAAACGCAAGTGGGAGATACCGAGATCTAAAACTAATTTAGTTAATTTTGAAAAGATCTGTAGGGTGACTAAGTTATACTTAATTTTCGGATTTTTTATCACTGTAGCTGCTGTAATGAATATTTTAAATATCGGATTTTTGTAAAAAGAAAATTTTTGTTCGAGGTGTTTTTAATTTAAAATACGTTTATTTGTGATAATGGTGCACACCCATTCAATGCAATACAAGTTCAATTAAATCGCATATGAATAACATGAGAACTTGTTGGTAAGCTAGAGATATCTGATACTAACTGTACAGCGTGCATTCTAAGCCGAAGTTCGCGAAGCGTATACGAACAATTAAAAAGCAATCGTGTGCCATCGGCATAGCAAAAAATCTAGCTTTGGAGGAAGCGATTTAATTTCTTCCTTCTTTGTTTCCGCAAGCGAACAATTACACGTAATCGGCGGATGCGACACATCTAATTATCGACATGTTTTTTGAGGTGAGGATGAGGAATTCATGTACATAGGGTTTTTTACTATTACTTCGCAGATCGGTTGCTGTCGGAAACGATAACTTAGTTATAGCTACTAGTTATAAAACAAATCACAACAATGTTTACCAAATAAAACACAAACTTGAACAATAATAATGCAACTTCATCTCGATACGCAGACGGAAATTCGAGGATAGATATAGAGAGATGTGAATTCATGTCCTTTAAAAATCATGACGCACCACGAGTTATGACACGTATATTATATTCATTTATACCACTATACTACATATATAACAAAACTCAAGAAAATAGATATCACGTGTCTCAAACGGTGAAGGAAAACATCGAGAGGAAACCTGCATAGCAGAGAGTTTTCTTAATTCTCTGCGTGTGTGAAGTCTGCCAATCCGCATTGGGCTAGCGTGGTGGACTATTGGCCTAACCGCTCTCATTCGGAGAGAAGACTCGAGATCAGTAGTGAGCCGAATATGGGTTGATAATGAAACTCAATATCAACTCTCAAATTGGAGAGTTGAGGCAGAAGAACTCCACTTCAGCGGAGGCATAAGAATTGATAAAATTGTCTGATCACATTTCAAATCGAAAAGGGCTGACTTTTTTTCAGCTTCATAACTGCTATATCCACAGGCCCAAACTTTTGATAGCAAATATAACAAGATCAGCTTATTGGATTAAAGAAGAGTTCGATAACACAGTAGAGTGGATTGGGTACAATGAAACTTCAATTTTCAGTTTATTGAACTTTCAAGGCAAAACAATTGAGGACACATTATTTGTAACTTCATTTCATTTATCAACCGAGCAGTCATTTCAATATTATTTCTATGGAACAATATTATCACGATGCACCCACGTATGCGTCCATATACTCGTCTACATTTACAACTGACGCCAATTTATAAAGAGATGATTAATTTATTGTATCAATTACCATAGCTAATAAAGGGCTTTAACCTTATACTAGTCTGTAATAATGGTCTTGCATCGCTGCATAGACAGATAACAAACTGGTTCATATCCTGCCAATGATATCTACATCGTAACGCCGCATCATTTTATAAATAAACCAGTCATACTTAAGCGATTGTTCATCTATGAAGCCGTATATGGATTAAGCATAAAAATACTATGCGGAAAATTAAATATGAATAAATGGAGAGAGCTTGCGATGAAAAATATGCAACACAACTTTAAAGATTGCTCGTCTGTAGAAGTTTTTTATGCAGAATATATTATTTCAATACGTGCGGAGCAATTTCTTCTTGCTATGCACCTAGTTTTCATTTATGACTTTTAACAACGAGACTGCCGCTGTATATTTACAGCATGCGTCCACAAATCCGCATCGTACGCATCGGACGCATCGCATCGTTCCTCAGCAGAGCACATGCTCTGCTAAGGAACGAGTTAATTTGTATCCTGTGTTTCGTGATAGAGATACTGAACAATTCTTTAAAAAAAATATATTATAATCATGCATAGACATTGCAGAATCAACATCTGAGGATATGGATGATTCGATTTAGTAGTGAAAAGTGCGTAGGGGATTTTTTGACATATTTGGGTGGCAACAACAAATGCATTCCAAAGTATATGTTCACACGACAGCGTTTTTAAAACACGACGCCTTTTTTGAGCAGTGTTGCATTTTCAATTTTGGGCCTTGGACACTTTATTAACGTCCTTTAAAAAAAACTCTCGTGCGAATTTGAGCTTAGCGCCACAAAGAATTTAGGCCATACACACCTGTTCAACACGACTGACTCCAAGGGTTCTGGTGATCGTGCAACGAAATGTGTCACATACAATAACCATCTTACAGAACCATGGTGTATCAGCTATCACAGGTTGTCTGACCGAGTGAATCGAAACAGACGGTTGTAATTTGCGCGGGCGTACATGGCGCCTTGTTCCTACGCAACGTCGAACCCAGGTAATATCTATTACGGAATCTCTAACGAGTTTTACGAGTAAGTACACAATATAACAGCTGACTTATTGGATCCGCGTCGTGATTCTGTAAATTTTACGAACGCTGGTACCGAAATTAATATTGGGTGTGAAATAATTTAGAATTTGTTTTACGACTAAAGTTTCTGTTTGTCCCCGATAAACTAGCCAATGGGGTGAAGATGCCACGTGTAGGGTAGGGGTATTATATGGTCGGGGTAGAGAAGTAAGTGTACACTAAGTCAAAGAGAAGATTGACCTGTTGGCTTATTAACTAGTTAGAATAGGTATAGGTTGAATAATATGTCACTAACATAGTCAAAGTTAGTGAATTAGCCTGCGGGTCCGCTAGTTATGTTTATAACACAAATACTTTATTATTATTGTCAGACGACGAACCTCCACTCGAAGACGTAGACCATACGTACAGCCATAATCCTTACTCTAGTAGTTTTCATTCCTTACAAAATGCCAAAGTATCTTGTACGAATATACGAGTACATCGAAAAAATACATAGATTCATAGTCTTTATTAAATCTCTGTTAACCCGGGAAACATATTTCCCTTCGATACCGTAACTGTTATATAAGATAGAGGATTTGATGAATTACGGAAAAAATAATTACTTCAATTAAACATTAACCCTTGCTCGTTATACCGGGAACATGCTCCGTCGAAGAGAAACTATATGCTAATTTGCAGGCCGCAAAATCTACATTACATTTCCTCAACTACGCAATAACAATTTTACGTCTATTTAATAATAGAATTGTTATTAATTTTCCATAAAATATACACTGTAGCGTAGCCACTATGTAGGCATATAAAATTTAATCGCTCCAGTAGTTTCCATTCCGAACCCGGGACCAAGTTTTTACGATGCCACGGGTTGAACAAACATAGACGTTGTGTGTGACCATAATCGGAATATTATGATCACGGGCACCGCATATAGGCATTTTGAGGCAACACTGTTGCAAAGTCGATATCTGCCATTAAATTTTGATTACAATAGGTACTAGTGCCTACAACTGTGATGCAATTATTTAGATAAATATTTACTAACAAGACGGTGTTTTTATGTCAGATCCTTATCTCAAACTCAGATAAAAATACAGACAAAATCTAAATCGGGTATCAGAACTTACTATAATTTTATCGTCTGAATTATATTCCTTACAAGAAAAACATCAAAAACAGAAGCGTAAGCACATAAAACTGCTTACGCTATCAAGGACGTTGTATTTAGCGCATCGGCATATTCGCAATACGGCTTAGTAACTAATCGTCGTTCAGGAATTTTGTCATTTCATTGCCTGGTCTCATCCATTTGATAAAATTGAAATTACTAAAAACGCCAACTAAGAGTAAACGGTAAAGGTAACTTGAAAGAGATTTTATTCGGGAAAGTGCTATATAATTTTGTTACCGATCATCAAAATTCTGTCAGTCACATTATGAGGTTTATCATCTCTGCTCTGTAACCAATGTTTTGCTTCACTTTGGTATGTGTCTACGAGTTGTAATTGCTCTACTATAGAGTATAGAACTATAGACGATTGGTTTTTATTTAAAATTCTTAGAATACAAAGTTGTTGCGTTAATTCTGTAAAATCCAAAATCAAACTTAGCAAGAGATCGTTCGAAACGTTGACTTGTCTGAGTGGTGTGCACTGCCTAACCAGAGCACTAGATATTAACCGAGATTTTTCTCAGTTTGAATAATTTAGTGCTTACCAGGGTTCGAAACCTTTCTTTTCGCATTGCAATCCGGGCATCATTTCGCATGCAATTGCAATGCGTAAAGGAAGCCACCGAGATCGTGATCTATACTAATATAATAAAGCTGAAGAGTGTTTATTTGAACGCGCTAATCTCAGGAACTACTGGTCCGATTTTAAAAATTCTTTTAGTGTTAGATAGTCCATTTATCGAGGAAGGCTATAGGCTATACATTATCCCCGTAGTCCTATGGGAACGGGAACCACGCAGGTGAAACGGCGCGGCGTCAGCTAGTAAACAATATTCTTGCACATATTGATAAGGCTGATGAACGCGGTCAGTAGACCTTGTTCACTGTATCTAATGCAGTTTTAGGAATCGATTCGTTACGATAATGCCGCTGAAATATCAGCTATTGTTATCGTGGAAAGCGGATGGCGTCGGCCATTGCATTTTTTTTGAGAGCAAACATAATATATCCGAATAAGTCCCAATTCGATAAGCATATCTTAAAGTTTGACAAACCCAATGATATCATTAGTCATCTTACAGATAGGGGTCAATTGCAATTGCTTTTCTTGTAATGTTCCGTTTTTATTTATGGTCATTTTCTTCAGACATTTGTACTTTTTAGAGTTTTGTAGTCAACAAGGGATCCATATAGTTTGTTCATGTCCTTATAGTTTGTCTGTCTGTGCGCGGTTTAGCTCAGATATTATTAGTAATATTCTTCAAAAATATTGTGAGCGTGAGAACACCATTATTCAATTCTATTTAAATTAGTTGTTGTAACGAAACCCACCATTAATTGGATTATTCGGTTAAGACGTATTCGTACAAACTGCGGAACCTTAGGACTCATTTACACGAGCAGCAACTACTACCGACGACTGCAGTCGGCGACGTCACGGCGGCAGTCAAAGGCAGTCAACGGCAGTCGCCGGCAGTCGACGGCAGTCAACGGCAGTCGACTGCAGTCGTTAGTAGCAATTGCCAGCTGCTGTTGGCAACGTGCTGCTCGTGTAAATGAACCCTTACACTGTGAGGAGAACATGACTTGTTTTTTTAGAATCGCGGCTGAAAAAAAAACACGAGTTGTTGGCTTTAAATGTTATCCGAGATAAAGCGGAACGGGCGTCGTGCGCCGACAGGTGGCGCGCGACACCTGCCACCGGCGGATTCGTCGCGCGACAATCTCAGGTGGAATGTCTTCTACGCTACATTTAACGCAGTACGCTTGTATAGATCTGTGGTGTACATGAATTCGTTAACATGGGACAAACTACCTTTCTCTTTTTATTGATTCCTACTTCAGGACCTGTAGCCATGTGGCACGTCGATTCTCATTCTACAAACGTTAACGCTTCAAAAACTAACACAATGTATGGGAATGAGAAATCCGATCGACAACTTGATCAAGTGACCGCTCTATAACAAATGTCATTCCGATACAATTTTCATTTTCGAAGCGTTAGCGTTTTTAGAAAGAAAATATACGTGTCACATGGCTACAGCCCAGCCGTAATAATAACATCCTCACAAGGGTAGTAGTATTCCAAATTTCCAAAATTTTCGTTTCGTAAAAACTTGCTACAAAGTATTGTAACAATTAAAAAAGAAAAAACTAAGAAGATACATAAAACGTAAGTAAATAAGAATTAATTTTTGTATGCAGATCATAATACATCATGCTGAAACTCTGCTTATTATAACGCTTTCCACAAATCCTTTTAATGTCGTCAGGGGCATTCCACAAAAAGGACATTCAATTTTCATACGAGTAATTTTAAAAACTTAATAACACTTGTGTTGTTTTTATACAATAAAGAATATCTGTATTTGATAATGTCGTTCAACAATTCGAACCCACAGTAAGCTTACAAACCGTGTCAGTCACATGCACCGCTGCACTGTTGTGGGCGAGAAATACCAAACCGTCATTACAACCGAGGCGATACACCGCTAACATGCCGCTAATGATTTATAGCCGCGATTGTACAAAAAACGTGTAGAAAGTGCCAAGGAGTCAACGGCACCAGCGCTGGGCCAAACGGTGGCAAGGCCGCCTCTATTCGATAATAGACGGCCCGTTGTGAAGTAATCGTTTGTTTATAGTTTTTCTGCACCGGCCGGTGACATAGACGTTCTGTCGCGGCAGCGTGGCATTGAGGGCATAATAGAAAATGTCGCGATAAAAATCGACAAATTACTCGCTGAAGAAACATTCGACAATAAAAATAAAGTTATAAACATTCCTTTGACTGCACATGCTTCATTACTAGAATGTAACGTAAGTGTAAATATTGAAACTTCGAGTGAAACTTTGATTAAACGAGATTATTAAACTGTTTTACTGCTGGACATACTTCTGTAAGGACTTCCAAACACCACTGTGTCGAACCATACAGCAACGAGGACGAGAAGTTGCAGGGATCCATTAGAATCTAGATCATAAGCGTCAATATTCGTTAATAAATTAGTTTCTGTCAATTCGTTTCTTTGTAATTAAATAATCTGCCACATCAGATGGGATGGAATTCTAAAAAAACACTAGCCTGAACCTGGCCCTGATTATGAATCGCATTTCAAGTGCTTCGAACATTTCAAACTTCTTATAGTTACGTCTGTGTGTACGTCGTCTTATTACACTGGTCGTCAATTCGAATCAATTTGAAACTGTTTTTAATAATCGTCGACTCGTTTCATGGATTAACGAAGCAGAGCGATTTGTTGATTGCTCGAAGACGGACGCGGTGGAGCGTAAACGCTGCAATCACGTGGCTAATGTTTATTTTGAGCGATGGAATTCGTTTGATACAACAATCGGTTGTTGAATTATAAAGGTCGTGCAATAAAAAAATCTGCAACTGCATAATAATTTATTTGACAGTTCAGTGTCGATTCCGGTAGTTTTTATGTCGTTAATACTTCCTGGGTTTTCAACAACAGTTTTCCGGATGCGTGTGTTGTAAGATAAAAAGTTTTCCCTTTAAGTTTGTCATACAATGCAATCTTGAATATAAATAGCCAATGATGAAGAACTTCTAGATTTGTTTTTTTATTGAAAACAAGAAAATGTATTTTTGTTGATTTTTATGCCAACTTTTGCACAACTTTTAATTGCGGTCGTTTAGTACAACAGTCTAATGTTACAAATATGTAGGCCAGTCACCTTGTGCTGGAACTCAAGGATTTGTACAGTATTCTAATCAATTTTAGTCCTCGTAATCGTAAAATGAGACGATTATTAGAAGCGGGAAGGGGAGAATGATTAAGTAACATGAAAAAATTAAAAATGAAATAAAATTATTGGTGTACTTCTTTCTATTTTATATATTCATTTATTAATCTAGAATCTATATAGTCAAGTATTAAAAGATAGAACGAGAGAATCAAAGGAACCAACAATATAATGAACATCTAAAGATAGTCACAATAATGTAAATGAAGAGTTTCCATACTTGTTTTATAATTTCCGCCAGACAAGCTATGCTTACAAATTGTAGATAATCAGAAACATTACAAGCGTAACATATATTAACTATCAAGTAGTTCTTTGTAAGAGAGATTAGGAATTGTTCGCTTATTTATATGACTTCACGACCGCATTCATATGGAAGTGAATCCAGATATTATAATCAAATCAAGGAAAGATTTTTAATTCCATAAAAACCATCCGAATCAACCAATTATTTTATTTTATTTTTGATCTGATTTCACTGAAATGCAATATACCTATACCCTAGAAAGACAAACTAAAAGGCTGGAGGTTAGTTCTGTATCCCTATGGTCAGATCAACTGAAATAGACAGTTGCCCGTACCTTCTACGAGTACAGTCCCTATCAGATGGTACCCAGTGGAAGAACAAGAAGAAGAACAGTCATGAAGGACGATTGGAGAAAGAGAGAAACCTATTCCATAAAAAAACAATGAAATAAGTGGCGCATAAACGCCACCTAACTGCGTAAATATGATCTAACCAAACAACTGTAAGTACAACATACATTACAATGTATTTACCTAAGGAGAGTCTTACAGAGACGCAAGGTTGTTTGCTATAGATCCCATTGAGCCGGCGATTAGTTACACACGGTTTCGAGGTCGCCGCTCCATGATTGTGACTATGCACACATTATTGGTGATGTAGAATTTTCCAGTTATGTAAACAAACTTATACAATAGTGAACTGTAGAGGAGTCCCCGTCGAATAGAAATAGGTTTTAATATTAAGTTAAACGAAATGAGCTTCAACAGGTAGTATCAGTCGGCGCTGTATTGAGATTTTCCTCCTTCATGGAAGTCCATTAAAAAACAAGAACCTCCAAACATCTAAAAGGTCATACACGAACACTACAAAAGGTAACATTTGGCTCGAATCATTCAATATTATTTTTGAGATTCAATATATCACAAAAACATTTAGCATACCTATTCAATAATTTATTGTATGCGATCTTAATTTAACTCTGAACACAGTTATGAGTGAAATTACATAGTGATGCTTCAGGGTTATTAATTGCACCCTGGTAAAAGCCTTTTTGGCCTAACGCCTCACATTCTGAGAGGAGACTTGAGCTCAGCGGTGAGCTGATTATGGGTTGATAAATGATGAAAGCCTTTTAGACCTATACATAATCTAGAGATCACAGGCAGAGTATCTCAGGTGGATCTATACATATATATCCGGAGCTTTCCTTCGCGTCGCTAAAGCAGGATATATTTTATCGTCGTTTGCACGCTGCACTGAACGTGTTATTTTCACTAATGTCATCCCAAGGGCTATTTTTGCAGACAATAGGTCGTAACAGCCAAACGACTAATTGTCCTGACAACACGAGCAAGGTCGTCACTACGTCTCGATTCATCTGGATTGTTCTAGATATGTGTGCAATATCAAAGGTGCAATATTAAGAATCGAAATATTTTTTTTTAATTTTAAAAGTTTAATTATGTTTTGTATTGGTGATTAGTCTTTCGTCTTAATCACTGGTGATTCAAAAAAATATTCAGTTAGGCCAAAATGCTTAATTGATTATTTCATTTAGGTTAGGTTTAGTGAAGATAGCTGGAGGTTTATGACGAAACTTCTCAACGGATAATATGAAATAAATACTTAATTCTTTAGGAATAAGCAACTACTAATTTTTTAGCCTTTGGTAGACTTTAAAAATTTAAACTTTAAAATTTTTAAATTTTTTCACCCGCGTATTTCCCTTACCTGTGGGAATATGGGTATAAAATATAGCTATGAAACTCATTGAAGATGTAGCTTTCTAACGTAGAAGGAATTTTCAAAATATGTTTTAGAGATTACTCCGTACAACTTCACAAACATTACCTCTATTGTATGTGAATTATACCAGATTCCACGCGGTTATGGAAAATTATGGTAGGTCTGGACACCTACTAAGGAGGAAATCTTGGCAATGTTTCAATTTCTAAAACAATCTCTCGGTCTATTTTCGCAAATTTAGGAAAAAGGTGTTTGGCAAAAACAGCGTGTTTAAAATTAGACATTTTAGTGGACCGAACACTTTTACAGATTCGCTTTCATCTGAATTTTGCCAGTTTGGTAACATTGAAATGATTTGAACTATTAGTGTCATGAGACAATTAAATTGATATTGTAGTATTGGTAAATTGCTATATACGATTTTACGATTAAAATGTTTCCTAATAAAAAACAAATCACAAATTATGCACTGCTTTTTGTACCAAAAAATATTTGAGGTTATACTTAATAATTAATATTGATAAATTATACGCTTAAACAAAAAAAAGTTAACTTAATTTCAATATTATAACAGTCGTTTGATCTGAACAGTTCAGTGAGGAACGTTAAAAAACGAAATCGATAATCAAATACATCTAGAATACCGAAGATTCTTAACAAAGCGTTCGATATTGATCGCGTGCGCATTGTAATTTGACTAGAGAATGCAAACGCCGACACTTAGCACTTTTCACTGAGAAACGTTTAACATTTTCATCGACAAATTGAACGAAAACCGAATGCATTTTAACTCATCACCTTTTTAATAAACTAATCTAACATGCTATGACATTTATAAATGAGTATTTTACAGATACGCGTGCAAAATAAATAATAAACTGACAATTAACTTGTAATTTTAGAGGTTCTGATGTATACGAGATTCTTTAATATGTTAATGTGTTGATCGAACTTTAGGTGGATCGATGGTATCAAACAGGAAGAATTCTGGGGGTTCAAGATCGGTACGGAAGCCCTTGGAAGAGGCCTATGCCCTATGATGACAATGTTTATTTATTTATTAATGTTTATTAATAGGTAATTCGCGAAGTCATGAATCTTAATAAAAATTGAATAATACAACAACAACCACAAAAATAGAAATTATCACAAAAGCTAAAGAGGTTTTTAGTAGAGGAGGTTCTATATACGGTAATATATAATATGTTTTTCGTAAAAAGCATTCATCGAAGGAGGGTGGATGAGAGTGTTGACATATTAAGTCTGTACGTGTTGCCGCGTACCTTTGACTTCAATACGTTTCCCTTACACAAAGCCTTCCAGCTGACATATTACTTCGCTTTGCTTTCTTGTTTTTTTTTTATTAAACTTCTAAATGCGAAGAAACGACGAAACGAGCTGACATCCCTAGTCCGTGTATTGATTCTCGATAACATCGGGGTCACGAAAGTTTCAAAGTATTAGATATTCAATACCACTTAATAAGAGCGAACGATTTGTATGACTATGTAAAATATTCGCAACTTTTTACAGACAAACATACTTATATTTCATAGTGATAATTAACGGACCAAGCAGATGTCCCACCTGATGGTAAGTGGAGCAATAGTGTTTGTTGCTTCCGAAATCAAACATCAGTAGAATCACTAATTTTAATGACAATGTGACGTTAGTGTCTTTGACTGCTATTTTGCATCCACGGGAGTACCTACAGATAAAATTACAGTACCCGATAAATAAACTTAAAGTGGGAAAGCTGCGGGTAAAAGCTTGTGTAACAATATTATGTTTAAGATGAGTCATTGTGAATTCAAAACATAATTGTGTCTCGGCAAATAAACAACTTCCTCGATTGAAAATTAGTTTGCATACAAACAATGGCCGTGACAATCCAAAGTTCGCGGCAGAGACCTCGACACTGAGCGTCACACCTAAGGACAGATGAACCGAATCGCGGAACCATCATGGCGTTAGCAAAGGCTGTATGTGCAATGAAAAACAACTAAAGAAGGGCGTGACCATAATGAACAATAACAATAAAAAGAAAGTTGCAATGATGCAGCTTAGCTCGCGACGTACTTTGTTTATCAAGACAGGAATAGAAATGGATAAATAAAGAATATCAAAGAAAGAAAATATTTTGAGATAATTTGTATATGCATGCCCATAAGAACAATTTTCGAGGTATTTTTGCAATTTTTTAAGAAAAACTTTAAAGCTGATATTTAAGTTGGACAATTGCAAAAATTGTAAAGGTTTCTTCGAATTCGAAGCAGCAAAAAAAAATATTCAAGCTGTGTTTAGATTTTCTCATTCTTCTCTTGATTTTCAGTGTTATAGGTAGTGGTGACTGAGAATTTTTAAAGTACCCAACTTTGGCACAAAGAAATAGGCCATATATAATAAGCTAAAACAAGCAAACTCTTTAATCGGATTAAAAGGAAATCCGTAGGCACATCGAAGCCTTAGAATGGTTTGGAAAGAAGTTTATGTTTACGCGAAAAAGACTAGTCTGATTTAATATATTCACCAATAGTATATTACAAGAGTAATCTTATAGAGCAATTCGTAAGTTACAGAATATTTTATTCAAACAACCGTATAAGCACGGAAATGCTAGATATTATTAACATTGTAACTAGATAAGTACTATTATGGCTCAAGGAAAGGAAAGCAACCCATAACAATACAGATAAAGCAGACATAACAAAAACATATGAGCTCGATAAGGACGCAGGTACATAGGACAATAGTATCCACGTTATTTAAGACGATGTGAGAAATAGGACAAACGGCGAAAAGCAATACTTTGTTTAAAATAATTTGTACAAGGAAGGAAAAATACATTAAACATTTTTATAATGTATGTGGTATGTAATTATGTGTTATAAATAAATATTAATTATTATCTTGTAACAAAATCGTACATGACATGGTCAATGCCTATTTTTATTTTTTTTAACGATTTATTTATTTAAGCACTCCTCATAAATACCGATTTAATTTATAAGCAATAAATTAGATGAGGGCATGAGGATTTTCATTATGAAAAATGATTTATGCTGATTTCATTGATACAGAGCGTATAAGGCAATTGATATATCTATTCGACGAATGACTTTTAGAGCAAAAGCCTATATGGCTTTATAAGGAACGGTCATATATTTTAATGGAAAACTTACGAATCACATACTTTATTAATGGAACGATTGACAGTCTGGTTTTTTGAAACCTGATACCTTGCAAAGTCTAAAGCAGAAGCTTGTAAAATAAATTGATAACATTGATATGTTGATCTCCAAATCACCAAAAATGTCTGCGTATGCGCAGTGCCTTACGAGGGTTACGCCTTTACTCGTACAGTCAAACACACGTGAGAATCGAACAATACGCGACCGACCGACGGTTTAAATAGGAACATTAATCAATCAAGATTACGACCATGAAATATGTGTTTTCCAAGAGGTCATTGCAGATCATTAAATAGGTACTGCTGAGTATGGGGAGCTGTATGCCAAATAAGAGACTACAGAATACAGATAAGAAATTATATTAGCCTAGATTACACTCAATATGGAGTTGCTGATCCCAAATTACGATAAATAATTTCAGACGCTATAGTAATAAGATTTATTTAGCGTACTAGAATTATCAAATACATTTTAAAGACATGAATTATTTTACTGATAAGCATTCAGTAAAATATTTTTTAATTTTAAAGTCACAATTGAATTTGGAATTTCAAGACGGACAATAACTTGCAATTAATGAAACATTTCAAGCATTATAACTTAACAAATGAAGTTAAGATATTTTATTTATGAATATTTGATGAGTTCTAAAAAGTTATGTAATAGGTAAAGAAATATGACGTTCTAGTAAAGAGTTTTAATGCGTTTCTGTTACGCTAGATGAGCAATTATGAGATGAAACGGTTTATATGCGCACTTACTTGCCACCTAAGTGGACTTTGAACGACTATTACTTTTGAGTGTCATACAACTCAGCACAATGGTAGTCTGAACACACAACATTAAAGAAAAGTGATTATGAGAATTCTTTAATTTGAATTTTACATGAAGACGACGAGATAATATACCTTTGATACCTATAACAAAATCACAACAATAGATTCTTCATCAGATTACGGATTACGTACATTTGTTTTACCATCGGACACTAAAAAAATATGTCGGATATACCTGCAGACTCATCGTGCTTCGAATTCAAAAACTGCTATTAGGATCTATAGCAAATAATTTGCAATTCGTCAAAGTCAATAAATTTTGAGGAGCGGAAAAAGCTGAGAGTAAAACAAAGAGCGATTTTCGCATTCAATGGCAACATAATAAATAGTTTATCTCTGAACAACAATGATCATGAGTTAGTTGAAGTAGTAGGAATCGTGTTAAATTGACCGGGAATAATAGATTGGAATTCAGGATATAATAATATTATGTGTCATCGAGATTTACCAGTATATATTTCGCTTAAAAATACAAAGTAAGTTCTTCTAATATTCAATTCTAGCTATGAAATAACACAGAAATGGCTCATCTTCAGTGTAGTCGGTAGACATAATATACAATTTATTGGTTTTTGGATATAATACAGATTTCGATCGTTCATCTGTTCCGCATCTGAGTTTCCTCAAATCGATTTCAAGTAAACATTACGAAATCGCTTATGCATTGGAAATAAACGTTGCAACTAGGGAAAACATGAAGTAAATTGCTCGCTGCGTTTCCAGTTTTTGTTATTTATCCATTAAAAGGGAATTTTATGTAAGAAAGAAAGTTGCATACACCCTTTTTGGTAAGACTTACATATACGAAAATTGTCAACTTTAATGACAGTTTCAGGTGATGTAACTGTAATCTTAAAGACAGATTTTCCACTGTTACAGAATTGTGGTCGTTTAGTAGGTAATTAGACCATTAGCTATGGAATTAAAAATAGTACGATATTTCATATGATGTATGTAATATTAAACATTTCGTTTCGTTATCAATGGAACGGTACATGGTAATCTTTTGGGTTTTATTTTAAACATCCTTATTTCTGAAGATAAAGACGAAAAATGTAATATGATTTTTTCTGGTCTTGTCATTCGAATTACAGAACACTAATTATATTAGGTTAACAAATGCTTTCAGACGTTTGAACAAGTTCGTATATTTCGGCCACCCCACACAATCCAATCGTCAACTGGTTTTTCTGTGGGCCCGAACTGGAAACGTAAGACAAAAGTTGCCGCAAATATTTTTAGTAGTCGTGTCCAATGCGGGCTAACGATTCGACATTCTTGACTGAAAAACTTGCACGACTGGTCCGTATGGTGCAGGCGGCATGGAAGCTTCGTGACCATCAATAACGATGGCCACATTAGGCCCATATGCGACTTGCGACATTATAAAAATTTTCGCCGATCAAAATAAGCTGCATTTCCTTAATGACACATGATTTTATCCACTAGTGTCAAACTAGATTTGCAAAATAATCACTCCAACCTAAAAATGCTTTTGTTTGGCTTTACAAGTGATATCCTAAAAAAACCAATGTTCCTAAATACAAATATGACAAACAGCTGTATTTCTTGTACAGTTACGAATATGGATCAACTTATTTTGCTATTTTCTGCGAAAACCGAAAAATATATGTGACATCGTTTCCTAGATCCGACAGAAAATCCTCTACAAAAGTTTCAATAACTGCAAGAACAAGATAAGTACTCACAATATGTAGTTTGTGAGTACTTGAGTAATTTTTGTAATGTAATCGTGTAGTAATAATTGCAATCGTTGATTACTTTTAATTTCGCTCTTGGAGTCGCGTCTCAAATCACAGCCTAGTGTAGCCTTCGCTGTAATAATATCGAGCTAACTATAATATTGTCTGACTTTCGCTGGAAAATGTCCATTATTTATTAATACTTGTTTCTATGATTACAAGCCTTCTGATGTTAAAGCAATTTCGAGCACGGTCTTTTGCTGCATGTTCTTCGACGCAACTTGCTTTCTAAGTAACACGATTTCTTAATGCTACTAAATTAAATAGAATGCCCACTCTAATAAAATACTAAATATCCAAGCAAGCAGCAACATGTTTGCATAAAGAGGCTTCAATTGAAGATTTTATTGTTGGATAGGCTACTCGTAGTTTAAGAGATTTTAATGTGACAGTTATAGGTCGAAAATAACGTAAAATCTGAATAGTCAAAGCACACAAAACTCAAGAAGTGCACAGTACAAAAGGAGTAGTTATTACAACACGTCAGTTTGGCGAGACGAGGAAACGAGTTGATCCTATTAACCGACTGTTGTTGTTGCTTCGAATACAACAATTTAAAAAGTGTGTTACAACGTAATATTATACTGCGTGATATAATCGTGACTGTGTGTAATGCTAATTAAAGCTTATTTCAGTTTACGTATTATTTCATTATTACTCAATCTCCTCTGAGATTTGTGTCGTGAAAGTGTAACGCCAGATTAAGATGAAAAGATGCAATTTATTTCTCACCAAAACTTTATCATTTTAACGTTTCGCCGGATTCACATCAGAATGCGATGATGTATCAGAACAAATAATCTGAACCAAGCGTATATTTTGTAATTTTCCTTTTCATATAGCTTTGATATCTCTGATAGTGTTAGCAGTATTGCAATCGTCTCTTACGGATACTCCGTATTCAAGTTAGTTAAGATAGTACTTTTAATGGTAGTGCTCTAATAAGAATGCCATATATACCAGCAACTTAGGTCTCGTTAATATTTCAATAAGTGGGGTTTATTTTACGTCTGTCATAAAAGCGAAAGTATATCAGTTTGTTCATAAACGTTACCACGCTTAAACTTCTGAACAAATTTTGATTCAATTCAATTAGACAGATATTACATGTTATAGGCTACATTTACAGCAAAAATAAAACTTAAGTTAGTCACTCACGGTACTACTTGTTCTAAATGTACGGGCATAAAAATAAAAAGGACAATTTATTTCTATTTGTGTCAAAAACTGCAATAAATACGCTTAGCAAGAAAAATAATTAAAATCAGTATCAGCATACTTCGGTTAAGTTAAAAAATTATGCAGTTTACTTGCAAAGCTTGCCATGTCCTTAGAGAGAAACGATGCCGCGGCGACAGATGGCTTTATCAATTGCAAATCTAGGTAAGCCGCTGCCTCAATGACTTATTTATTCTTCAAACACGAAGGCTCTAGATTCTAGGACGTGAACCACTAAAGTGACTTACACATTGGATTTTATAATAAATCATTATTTAATATTATTTTTCAACAAACAGTTTGCTTTGCTAGTTTTAGAGTTTGCTACTTTGGTTTATCTTGTTTAGTTTAGGAGTTCCTATAGCTAATGACGACATAATCAGACCAGCTCCGTGATACTCAATTATTAGAATATCACTGTCAAGCTCAGGATGGTCGCAGATGTGGGCAATGATAAAAATATCAGAATGCGGTTATAAGTATGGCTCCGGTATTTTTTCTCTGCCCACATATCTAACCATCATGCAGATTTGATCGAGAGTATGAAGTAGAAACACTATCTCATAAAAATGTGGTCCACGTATAAGTAACCTGTGTTATCTGACATTGATAAAGATTCCCCGCCGCGTACCTACGCAACGCAGCATCGTCTTATTCACATTGCGCTTTATTTTTACTCTTATCACAAGACTTGTCATAATTTATTACTGCGGGGACATCATTGACTGGGAAAGTTTATATCATATCGTATGTCCATGTCGCCCTTCAGGGATTGTTTTTCTTTCTTTACCATTAAGTATTATTGATACTGTATTTAAAATCATTACAACAAATAATAATGCCAAAGGTATTAGCTATTCAATACATCAGGTTCAACATCAACATAATCGTATGTTGTAGTAGTATGGTTAACTGTGTAGTCCAAACATTTATTTTCGTCATCAGTAATTTTTTGTTGTGCAAATCTTGACTAGCAGGAGAGAGATGTGACCCTGTCAATAGCAAATATGCTTTTATATTTTGCCTGATCCACTAGATTTTCAGGGTCCGTATCCGAACAGGCTAATTAGACCTTACGAGGCAGTTAATTATTATTATTATCATCATTTATTACCTCTCCGAAAGTGATAAAGTTTATCATCATATTAACAAATGTTCATGTCACTCTCACTGGTTCTAGAGCCAATAAAATTATAACACATTTATTGTACTCGACTCAAATTGGACCCGATTTACGAGTACGAATACCTAATTGCTGAATTTTATGTCCGAAGTTATTGGGACGTGACACTCAACTTCGCCGCAAACTCTAATAGTGAGTCGGCTCTCGAGCCAGCTGTTAATTTAAGGGTATATGTATAGTAAACAATTTTATTACCATATTCATCCCTATATGTATAATTAAATTTCAAAATTTAAAGTTTCATCATCATCATCATATTAGCCGATGGACGTCCACTGCAGGACATAGGCCTTTTGTAAGGACTTCCAAACATCACGATACTGAGCCACCTGCATCCAGCGAATCCCTGCGACTCGCTTGATGTCGTCAGTCCACCTGGTGGGGGGTCGGCCAACACTGCGCTTACTAGTGCGGGGTCGATATTCCAGCACTTTCGGACCCCAACGTCCATCGACTCGTCAAAATTTAAATTTTACCCTTTTTAGTTTGTTTTATTTATTACCAATATTTACTTATTGGTACACCACGATAAAGAATGTAATACATAGAACAGACATATACCTACAGATTATGTAATATCCAAAATCACTACCAGTCAACCTCTTTTTGAAGCAGTCGGGTAAAAATTTAATATGTAGGAATGTCTGTCAAAAAATTAGGTCCTACAGACCTAAAATAAAGTTCTAAATCGCCTATTAGACACTAAAAGATAAACTGAGTAAAATATTTCGTACCTACAATGAATGCTCGTGAATACGCGTACAATTTGGATTGATTTGGACTTTGGAGAAGTTAAGTTAATCTGAAGAAGACGAAATATTAAATACACACAAAATACAAAACAAATGAAATATGATTAATTAAAACTACTGAACGGTATATTATTTCTATAAATAACTGGCAATGATAAAAATTCTTCATGAACGCATATCAATTATTTATTGTTATTAATGTATTATTGTAGTTTATTGTTATCCATATCACATTGCGTATTTTATTGAACTCAGAATCACTCATCGAGAATGAATAAGTTATTTGCACAGTAGTAGGTACTGCAGACGGATAGAATCATAATTTTTGGATGTCTCTACAAGGTCTACTATTCTGTCTCTACAACAACAAGTCTATCTCTACAAGGTATAGGGCGTCAATCGGCTGGTGAGATAATGATATATCATCATCATCATCATCATCATTGTCAACCCATATTCCGCTGACTGCTGAGCTCGTGTCTCCTGCTTGAGTGAGAGAGGTTAGGCCAATAGTCCACCACTCTGGCCCAATGCGGATTGGCAGACAGACTGGTTATGAGGTAACGAACATCAAAAAAAAAAAAAAAAACATACGCGTCGAATTGAGAACCTCCTTTTTTTTGAGGTCGGTTAATTATAAACAAGTCGTAGTAGGCAGTAGGTAGATATATATCGGTAGTGAGGTGTCACACAATACTGTGTCATCGGGTGTCCGACCTCCGCCCGATAGAACGACCTACACAAGCCGACCTGTCTCAAAACGTGGCCTCAAGTGGCGCCTGTACTGGTACTCGTGTCACACATATGAATAATACGCGGCAATCACTTGAGCTAACACGTATCGTCTACTAGCACGCGGTTTCACCCGCGTGGTTCCCGTTCCCGTAGTAATACGGGGATAATATGTAGCCTATAGCCTTCCTCGATAAATAAACTGTCTAACACTGAAATAATTTTTCAAATCAGATCAATAGTTCCTGAAATTAGCGCGTTCAAACAAACAAATTTTTCAGCTTTATAATATTAGTGTAGATAAAGTGAATAGGAAGATCATTACAAATATAACGTTCGAACACAATGTGCATAGTACAAATATACCTTGCATCTTTATCCTTGTGAAAAACAAACAAATTTTCCAAGACATAAACAAACAAACAAACAATGTCGCTGTATAATAATAGAACCTATAGTTATAGATAGATGCGATTAGATTAAAGGGTATAAAACCTGCAATATGAATTTTATTTAATGACTGATCTGCATTCTGCAAACCAAATAGTCAGTCAGTCAGTCAAATAAATCAATAAGTCTGGAGAAAAATACAAAGTAATGACGTAGGGGAGAAAAATTCATCAAAATAACATTGTACGCATCGTAAACAAAACCTGAAATTTGTATGCAGATAACGACACCTATTGCATACGTCGGGCTATTTTGGTGTACCTAGTAAAAGAATATTCCTACTTTATGGTACAAAAAATAAAAGAATATTCCTACTTTATGGTACAAGGAATAATATTTTTTATATTTAAAGAGTCTAATCTCCTACATCAGTGTTGTCAGGAATTGAATCCTAGTTAGCGTCTCACAAGGGACGAGAGGACAGTTTCTGAGTGAACTCAGTTAGCAGTCAATATGTTTCAGGCAATATGATGTAAAACAGCAAACACAACACAGATAACAAAGGCATCGTCAAATAGAAAAAGAATTCAGTTTTTATTAAATTATCTGGTACGCTAGTACCAGATAATTTAATAAAAACTTAACTCGGCTACGACGCCCGCGACTTCGTCCGCGTGAAACTCGATGTAAACTTTCAACTACCCCTATCTTACCCCTAGCCTACGCCTACCCCTACCCTACTCCTACCTACCCTACTTTTCTGGTTGATTTTTGAATTCTACACCTTGTGTCCGAAAAACCCAAATATCTTACGGAACCCTATTTTTTCCCAAAATTAAATTTAGCCTATGTTACTTGTGGATAATGTAGCTTTCAAATGGTGAAAGAATTTTTAAAATCGGTCCAGTAGTTTTTGAGCCTATTCATTACAATCAAACAAACAAAGAAACAGAGTTTTCCTCTTTATAATATTAGTATAGACTAAGTACGAGTACAACCGCAAACTCCAATTACTGAACACTGTGTAGGCGACGGCGCCATATGTCACGGTATGGGCTTGGTCGAACACAATACGAGAAGTTCTGGTACAATCCAATAGCTCTAAATAAAGCTGCTAGTTTAAGTATGAATTCGATCAACGAAAATAGCTATGCAAGTGACTATTGCTTTAATTGTGCAACTAAAATACGTTTGCTACTCAGACATTACTCGTAGATCATTAATTGTAAATAAATAGATTAATTTGTTTCTCATTAACCACAGCTACGAACGAATCGATTTGTTACGCTAAGTAGGCAACGGTGTTAGGTCAGACGTATGTTACAAATTCTTATTTAATCTGACGAATTTTAGGAGATTGTTGCACTTTGAGATTTTAACTTTTTCAAATCGGAATGTGATTTAACAAAATACTGCACTAATCATTTTAAAACTAATGATGCTAATTCGAAAATACTTATATTTCATTAAAAAGACCACCTAAACTCAAATGTATGGTGTATTTTTAAGCTACAATTTCACATTTTAAATATTTTATATAAATGCTAACATTAAACTACTAGGACCTACTTAGTTTCACTGATGTGACATTGAGAAAATACGGTCAGAGCCTTAGACACAAAAACGAAAGCGTATATTTTGTTTATTGTTTGAATATACGTAAATTTTGTTGTTTTACTCCAATGTAGACTAACTATTGCAGCGCTATTCTTTAACGATGTTTCATGAACAGTGTGAGCCTTGACTTCGTGTCTATCTGTCTCTGTCTAACACGTTACTATAGGGTAGAGATTTTTAGAATTATAATTTTTAAAGCCTCAATTATCGCAAAATTACATCTTTCACTAGCTGACGCCGCGCGATTTCACCCGCATCCATTTCCGTAGGAATAGGGGGGTAATATATAGCCGATAGCCTTCCTCGATAAATGGGCTATCTAACAGATTTTTTTCAAATCGGATCAGTAGTTCCTGAGATTAGCGCATTCAAGCAAACAAACAAACTATTCAGCTTTATAATATTAGTATACATTAATTCTGAATAACCAAATTTTCTTCACAGAGATGATTAGTGGCTACCATTATCATAACTAGGTCTAAATTGATTTGGAGAAGAACGTTTCTATAATTAATCATACATAAAGAAACCGGGGTCGTCTCGTTGGCATGAAGTGCAGCTCTCATAAAAATAAAGCAGATGTCACCAGAGACCTAGAGTACACCCACGTAAGGTATTATTTACCACTCATTTACTGTCTGTACATATAGAGTTCCCCTCTCAATAAACACCTGCCGCAACATAAGGTGATACGCTCCGATGAACGGGGGTCGACACTCAAGTTCAAACAAATGACCTCCAAATTTCTTCGAAGAACTGCGACTGCGATCCAATATAACATAACCGACTATAACAACTGCATGTTCTGGTGATCTGACTATTCGTTTATAACATGTTGTTAGCTAAGTTGGTTTTAATATGTTGTGTGTTTGCAAACCCTTACCTGAAACAATAGAAATGAAAAATTAATTTAGATTCTTTAATCTTAGAGATTTGTTATCATCTAATACAAAGGCTTAATCTAATAAAAATGTAAAAAAATAGCGCAACAATGAAAATCTCCAATTGAGTAATTGTTTAAAAATGCATAACAATAGTAAACAATTGCATGATCGCTCAACGTTACAAAAAGAAATAAAAATTCTAATGAGAGGTTTTGGGAATACACTTACAAAATACTGCGTTATACGGACGATAAATACAAATCAGCCGGTCGTTGTCCGCAAATGTTACTATAATTGCTTAATGTATTTAGAAAAATGCTGTTCTGCTTTAATTATAGGTTATATCACTTTTACCTGCTCTTTTGTTACTTAAACATTGCATAAACATTGGCTTCAGTGAAGATAAGTGGAATTAATTCGTACTTTGCAATCGTGCATAAATTGAACAACGCTCCGTTTTATACAATTTTGCAAATGCGAGCGCGTTGCATACAATTAATATTTTCTTCGTTTAGCAAAGAGCTTTATGGACCGTTCAGTTATTAATCTTCTGCAACGCGAATAACAATTATTGTTATCAGTGAGGAAACTACTCTAGTTTGGCCAAAATGGCTCAAAAACCTAAATAACAATTACACGCTTTTCCTTTGAAAGTTTTCTTGAATTATTTTACCTTACTTAGAATACACTAAACATACTTTGAAAAGTATATAAATAAATAAAAGGCGTGGTGTCAGTTTCTATCACTTTTAAATAAGACAAATCAGATCGACGATGCTTCGTGCTTATGCTCGTAGATTAGAGTAGAAGACATGAGATTTTATCACATGGATTATATTTTATATAAATATTGTATCGGAAGTAAAATCTGACGACCTATAAATGTTTTGACATTGACAGTAGATAACTATGTGACAGACGTGATGGATAATCTATAACTGGCGTCCATTAGAGGAAATCGGCGCAAGGCTTTACGATATGCTTATTTTTAGAGTACGCTATGCGAAAAAAATGTTAAGTTGTAATTTCTAGAATTTATTTCGTATAGTATCGATATTCTTCTTCTATCCGTCGTTATTCTTTAATCCGGAAGATAAGTTCTAATAACTTTAGTAAGAACGTTTAATTCAAAATCAAATATTGGAACAGTCGTTGATATATCATAGAATGTAGTAAAAGTAAAAATAAAGAGCGAGATTAAATTAGCGAGAGCAATGAACAAAAGCTGTGCGTGCTGAGATGCTATGAAGTTGACGTTTTTAACATTATTAATAGTAATTGTCAAGAATGCCTCTTTGACACGCGAGAATTAAATCACTGTGACCCTTCCCCGGCGTAGCAAGTAATTATAATTTTAAGTTCCGCGTAATATATCTTCCGCCAAGGCCGAATTTTGTGATGAAGTACCCAATTTACATAATATTTACTCGGGTCTGCTTTGTGAGCGAAAAATTTTAACAATTCTAGCAAATTGTAGTACATAAATATCAAGAATTAATTGCTCGAAATTCTAATATTTTTAATACTAGACAAAAATGGTAAGCTAGCTGAGCATGAAGAATTAAAAGCTTTACAAAATATTATTTATAATATTTATTTAGAGCGATTATGCAAGGTATTGGCAAAGAAAATGTTTCTAAATATTTTCTTGGTGTCTCTTGTAAAAGATATGAAATACATACAATATTTATTCTACAGACAGTAACGATAACTTGAAATCTGAAATAGAGATCCTTCTGCATGTAACTTTCAACAGCGTAATGTACAACTACAGTGTAGAGATTCAAAGTTTAGAAAATGTTTAGTTAGACATAATTAATTCTAACGACTTTTACGTGTAAACACAAAGTAATTTATATTCAAGAACTATAGAAAATAGAGAGACCGAGACTGACAAAGTTGAGAGCATAGTGAACATACAAATCAACATTTGCCTTAAATATTCGAATGGTGGAGTATACGCATGATATAATAAAAGTTATTAGTGGTATTTTTTTATCAGGTACAAGATAACTAAGTAATGTTTAAATAATAACGAATCACATCACATGTACAAACCTAAATTTTTGAAGGGAATAATCAATAAATCTAAAGGTTCTTAAGGTAGGGATGGACAATGGTCAAAAAAGCTTAGAATAAGCAACACATACTGAAGCGGAAAACAAAGACCTTTCCATAGTTTACAGGGACACAAAAGATGGAGAAATATTAGAGGCCATGACCTAAATAGTAGCTCATAAGAACGAATAGGTTATACAGCTGGTTATCACGTTAGCCTGAATATAAATTGCTAACACCTGAGATGCGAAGTGCAATATATTTCAGTCAGATATTAACCCACATTTCGCCAGTACGAATGTTACTGACAACGTAAACACCTACAATGGGAACAGCGCATTATGCTTTTACTGTACTCCGATTTAGTATTGTGATCGAACCTTTAGTACTTAGTAATCCATTTTGTTCATAATAGAAATTGGAATAATGGCTAATTTAGAAAATAACACATAACGGTATAACAGATTTTGAAGTCTCCAAATCATTGAAAAATGTTGCATTTAGTAATCATAAATACGAGTAAGAAGTATCAAATAGATTGTTGAAAATTGACGATAATCTTCTTCATCATGCATGGTAATATTTCCGACGTACAACTCGTCAGATTCATTGAAATCGCCACATGACTCTTGTATCGATTAAGAATTTAGTTTCTACTTTCTGCATAAATAAAACATTACTGCAACAAATTCCTAACGAAGGCATTGGCAATTTTTCTATAGTAAACATCTCTATTGTATTATGCAATGCGGAATACAAATGTCGGTCGTATTATCCGAAGCACAATAAAAAGACAGTGGGCTCGTTCGTGGAAGAATTTCTGGTCGGCTGGTTGAAGGATCTACGCTAATCGTTCCACCTGTCATTACCATCATTGTCAAGCGTTAATTAAAGAATTACAAATATACGTTGATTGGCAGGAAATGATAGTTCTCATTTATAAAGTGCCCATTGACATTTTTGTACACTTATTTCAAGACAAGAAGAAATGAGTTAACGATGTTCTATTTATGTCTGGCTGTGTGGCGCACTAAAATATAAAATGGCGTGATTAAAAAACAAATTGTCCTAATTCATGAAATGAGGTCAAATGTTATGAATTTGTTGTGGTTTCGTAGGCGCTTTTATTCCCCTCGCTCGTTCAAAAGAGTGATTCCAGCGAAACTTCTTTACATTATTTTTCTGACCTACTTATATTATAACAACTTCTTCAATAATAAAAAAGAAAACATTACATAAAGTCGAGGGAATTGTGTAAAGGCTGCATAAAGGACGAAGTTACGCGCAAACCGGATCGTCGTATGCAACTGCAATGTACGAAAATGAAAGTATTACGAAACGACAATCAATATATTTGGTCAGATCAAGTTGTGACATGATTATCTGAAAAGAGTTCATACAAGCCTACAAGCTGATGTGTACTTTAATTGTAAAGCAGTGGAAGTTAATACTGTGTTTAATAATGGAAACGATGTTTGCTCGTTAATAGACTGCATTGTGTGTGGTACGAGCGACTATTTTTATACAACTCATTAAAGTTTTGTTGTAATGTTTTTTGTCGTTGTCTTAATTGGGATTTGCTGATTTTAATTTCAAGTTGAATTATAAAAGGCCGACTTGTTTATTGTTGTTTGAAATTAGCGGTCTTTATTCAGTGCGTCATGATAGATGCATCTGAACTAAAAATAAAACGAATGTGCTCTTGAAACATTTTATATTAATAAATTTGGAGTTAGCTATAAAAAAGGCTTACTTATACTTGATTAACATAATTTACTAATCTAACCTGTACTAAAAATATTTGACATCACTTGTGAAAATTCATTAAAATTATGGTTTTGAAAAATTCTGATATTGCATAAATTTTCAAAGAGAAATTTTATAGTGAATAAATAATCAAGGTCAAGCAGTAAGCAATATAATTTTCAGTAAGAATACTAAAGTCAGGCTTTTGTCCAGTGTTCCCACATGCGTGCCATTACATAGACAATTGCAATGTAACAATGCAATAAAAACATCGCTAGTTCCATATCCAACTTTGCTTATGCAAGCGTTTCCGCGCACGCCACTCCGCCGGAAACGTTTTACACTCAATGTGACCGTAAAATTTGGTCACCTTTTTCCTATTTCTGTTCGTGACTTGAAATTTTTAAAGGCTAACTAATGTAACTGTGTGGAAGAGATTCATTTCCTTGTTTAAAGTTTAGAAGATGACACGTAAGATTTAAAAGATGCAATTGAAGTGAGTAATGAATCTATGGAATAACTTTAATTACACAAGTTAATTTTTTATCTAGTGTTTACTAAGATTTACTTGGTTAAATGATTCTATCATTAAAACTTCAAAATTTAGTGGCCCGTATTAAAAACTAATAAGTTCTGCAGACGGTTAGGCGGATGATACAAAAATCACTCAAGTTTAACAGACAAGAAATGCTATTTCCTTGTTTGTATCTGCAGACCTTTACAAATATCTTAAAAAGTGGATCATCGCGGGCAGCCAAGTCGAACATTAATGTTTTTACACTTGCAGCCCACTTTATGCTTATAGCTGGTATAAAGTGTGCACACGCTTACAACACACTAAAGTGCAAGCAAGTGAAATTCACGATCGGCATTCCATAAATTATTTTATTTCGTTTTTGAGTTTGGATCACTTTTTATGTTCACTTCCGGGCGGGTTGAACGCTTTCGAAATTAATTTGTGAAATGTATGCTGTTTGTGTACTTCGAATTTAATGAGCTGATTTGAAGATGGACAAGGACATCGAAATTTTTTAATGTCATATTACCTATTTAGTTTTGATCAGTGATTTTATTATTAATTCGTAAAATTTAGTAAATTAGGTTTTAATATTTAATTTTTTTGTTATATTATTAGATTTGTATTGTAGATAGATTATTGAGCCGTGATAGCCCAGTTTATATGACCTCTACCTCCGATTCCGGAGGGTGTGGGTTCGAATTCGGTCCGGGGCATGCACTTCCATCTTTTCAGTTGTGTGCATTTTAAGAAATTAAATATCACGAGTCTCAAACGGTGAAGGAAAAACATCGTGAGGAAACCTGCACTACGGAGAATTTTCTTAATTCTCTTCGTGTGTTAAGTCTGCCAATCCGCATTGGGCCAGCGTGGTGGACTATTGGCCTAACCTCTCTCATTCTGTGAGGAGACTCGAGCTCAGCAGTGAGCCGAATGTGGATTGATAATGATGATTGTTGATAGTCTACATACCTATATTATTTAGGTATAGGTATTTTATGGATGATTTACAAGAATTTTAATAAAGTTCAGAAATAAATGATTGCACAGAGGCAATGCTATTAAAACGCTACATAAATGTATTCGTTAATAAACGGTAACTGCAAAAGATCCGGATGAGTATCCTATCGAATTGTGCGTGACAAATGCAAATAAAAATACAACAATAAAATTTTATCGATACATTAAAAGTAATTTTAGAAATGGAAACACTATTCCGAGATTCGAAACAAATTGTACTGACCGTGTCCAGCGTAAGAGGAGATACCTTTACAGGGATTTCTTTAGATATTATGTAGAAAGCGGCATTCGATAGTGCCAATTAAAATACTCTGATAACAGTTTCAAAAGTTGTCTTGAACCTTGCAGACCATTTTATAACCTATGTTGTTCTGGTAAGATATAAAATTTAAAGTATATTTTCTTGGAATTCATTTTCGCTGATGGCTCCAGTACTGTTAAGGTTGGTTGTCACGATACATCGCAATGGACCGCTTGGAAACTCTTCTAAAGATTGCTATATTTGGACGACCAATGAGAGTAAAACAAACAGATGTCCCAGATATGATGATGATAAAACTGAGACATAAGTAAAGAGAAATAGACATTATTTTTTATAATTGCACTAAAATTCACTAATTAAAAGGGTGCTAATAAAAAAATTTACTAATACGTTTTCAGTGGAGGTGTTTGATTATGATGCAGATGAAGATGTAACTATGGAATGAGGAACAAAAAGTACAAAGCAAACTCGCAGTACTTTTTTGTTGTAGTATAATTATCATTTAATGTGTCACTGGTTCTATAAATATATCTCATGCTGCAGTTCAACGACCATCTAATTCTAAAATGATCGAACAGGTAACTATTTTGCGGATTGAATAAATTAATCTGATGAGATTATTGCTGAAATCGGACCATTTCAAATGACCTCGTAAGCTTGTTTTCAGTAAGGTAACCTTGAGCAAGTGACATCATCATGACCGACCAAAATCATCAAACTTTAGTTATTTATTTAAACAACACAATAATATCTCGTTTTCAATACACTTATCTGTCTGGCAGTAGGTTGCTTAGTATCAATCTTATTAATATACATACGAGTATAATTAAGAATGGAGACTAAATTGTGATTGATAAATATTTTTTTTTAAATACCACCTGGCTTTCAAAAAATAAAGGTAACTACGAACATGAAAAAGCGAAAAATAACATTATAATATTTTCTACCTACTGATCAGTTTGAAGGCGGTGACAAGCAGGTGATGTCAAGGCGTATCTTTAGTAAATTTAGGTTTCATTATATCTTTCAGGCCGACCGATGCGTTAAATATAAATTTCCCGACTGCACAAATACCATGTCAACTCAGCCTTAAAAGAGACTTGCACTTTCTACGGTTTCGGGGGCACCAGTGTCCAGGTGCTTCCGTAGATTAATTTGAAATTCTGATGCGATTATATGCGTCCTTGCATTAAGTAACCAATGGTATTTAGGGTACACGCAAATTATGTAGTGCATTCCCTATGCGCCAATAATTTTATTTGTCAAAGGAATGCGCCATCTATTTTAGCTAATCGGACTGATAGACAGATCAAAGGAATACGCGATCTATTCAGATCGATATACCAATGTCAAGTATAAAATAGTAAGAATCTGTGTGCCGCTATTTAGCAGTTATTAACATACATTATACAGGTACTTCATTATTTATAATCATCCGATTGTGATTTATTGAATTAGTCTATTCTAAATATTTTGAATTAATCAAAATTTATGCGGTCAGTCAGCAGGGCCTCTGAAAGCGACCTTGCTTTGAGTAACCCGTGGTCCTTATAATGTAGCCTGAATAGTAAAATCATGATTCACATTTCACATGAGATCAGGCAGTCGACAAGTGGTGAGTCATACGTAAAATAATTAAAGACTATCGCGTGCGACGCTATTGTATAATAGTCGACAGATTAATACACCAACAGTTTAGACTTATAGGATAACACAGATTATAAGAGTCAATTATGATCATTTTTACAAACCATTTGCAAACACTATTTATGTGCACGCTACTGGTTAGAAGTCTAAATTGTAGCATAGATCAGCAGATAGGAAACGTTTCGATAATCCAAATGATGTTTATTAATAGACAAATTAACATTTTTGACTTTATAAATTATTGCACGGGTATCGTTCCCCTCTTGTGCGCTGGGGTCCGGAAATATATTCGTGATATACCTCCGCCCAGGCAACAATGTACTCAACGCCTATATGATGACTAATGCGAAATATTCGTCACCAAGGGAACTTTGATATACACGCTACATAAGTATGTAAATAAACATGTCTTATGTATAAATAACTAATGATAATTGAATAATGAGTGAACGTATTTGTAAAAAATCTAACTAATAGACTGAGGCTGATTAAATAAGGGAGGTCAAATTTAATAAAATTAAGTTGCAATTGTTAAGACTGATGAGGAAATAAAATAAGACTTCCAGGTAGAAGAGATGAATAAAAGTAGAATCATCATCATCAGTAGTCAGCATTATAAAAAGATCAAAACAAATTTACCATCAAAACTTTACTGGCGCCGAGTAAAAAGATTTGCATTCAATTAATGAAGTCATTTTATATAAAAAATGTTTAACGCCGACTTCTACGTTGGAAAGTTTTTGCAGATAGCAAAAACTTTCCAACGTAGAAGTCGGCTTTCCTGGTAATGGATAAGACTTGAGAGTCAAGAGCAAGTAACGCGGAGAGCCCAATTGATTTCTTGTAATTTGCTTCGCTGAAAGGATGCGAAGGTTTGTACATTTTATACAGGTGGTGAATTTAGTAATTGATAATAAAATTGAGCACAAAATTAACGACAATAAAACATATTAGTTATGTCGGTAAGCAGTTGATTTTATAATGGGAATTTTCTCAGATCTTGTCACGGGGAACTCATAATCTCCGAAACATTAGTTCTGATATATAGAGTAAAGAAGGTAATAATGCTTTTTTTGGACAGGATACGTAAATATGTTTAGAAGAGTACCCGCTGTAAATCTAATTTTTAAACCTGATAGCCACTTCTAGCTTAACTAACTTCTTCTTACAACTCTATTCTTCTTTATTTGGGTATACTATTTCTTTGGGTCTATTCCACAGTAGTAGGTAGTTACGTAAAGACGAGCAACACCCATAAACTGGCCAGTGGCCGCACATAATCGCCGCAGTCGACTGCGTAGATGTTATCACCACGGCTTTATCTGCCGCACGCATAATTCCGGAACTTAGAGGCAAATCCACGAAAGTTGCACGTTTGTTCGCTTTCATTATTATTAAACATGGCGACGGGGTCTGAATTACAGCGGATGTTATCTAAGTATGCTGTTAATAATGACGATAGAAAATTGTTCCGATGAAAATTTTATTGCTAATAGAAATTGCATAGTCGAGTAGAGATTAGATAATTGATCTCATAATAGATTTGCTTTTATGTATAATGCAAGACGTAAACGTAAACCTTCTGAAGGAAAACAATGCTGCACTAGCAATACATACCTAATACTACGAGTATACTACACTAAATTGCCAAAAAGTGATGATGAACAAAGCGATGTCTAGTAACCGACAAGCATAAGTTTTTTTTAGCTTACTTAAAGAAAGGAGAGGAGTTACTAAATGAAACCCAACAACATGAGAGTTTCCAAAAGAAACCTACAATAATCATTAATTAAATTGTTTCACTACAATACTGCTGGTAATGACACCTCTCATAAATCTTCATGAAGGTTTTACAGACTCATCTACATACGAGTATGCATAGAAACCTGATGAGTTACGCGACGCGCGGTAGGTAAGAGTCTTGCGGGGAACTCTCATCGTCGTTTCTATACTAAAGGAGTGTTTATTATTGTATCGTTGCGTGTGAAATGCTACTACGTAACGTTAAATCTTCGACATATTATGTGCCAACAAAGTCTGCTGTTAGAACATTCCAACATATTTAGCGAATGATTATTAAGTTAATTAAATTTATTTTAAATATATTATGTTCCTTTAGATATTTCATGAGTTTTTGTGACGTAGAGTTGAGAGAGTGTAGTGATAAAATCGGCAGGCCGATTGCCTGGTGATTTTATTTCAAATATTAACAAGTAATTCTACAAACATGTTAATTTTTGAAGGAAATACTAGGAACTTTTAGGAACACACGTTATAAGATAACGTTTTGGTATAAAAGAAGATGAAGTGATTAAAATCGAGAAAGGTATGCTAAGATGGTTTGGGCACGTAGAGATGAGGAATAAAAGTAGATTAACAAAAGCGGTTTAAGTACAAGTATACAGTGAGAGTGAATGAAAATGTAAGAAGGGGAAGGCGAAAATTCAGGACATTCTCAATAAAATCCAGGTAAAAGTACCCTAAATCGACGACCTTGTATGAAAGGATTGATGAGAATGGAACAAGCAAGGGAGACTACTCTTAACAGAATCGTAGCAAGTGGAAGGACGTGGCATCTACCTATCGTTATAGGAATGAAGCGTGATGATATGATTTATATGAACAAACGTCTATTAATTGGGTCGATATATTCCCAAATGATCGTGGTATGTAACCGTTGTTACATTTGCCCATACTATGCCGACATCAATTGGAAGTTGACACGTCTATATATAAGAAGGTACAATGCAAGAATGTTGTGAGTTTCCAAATAAAACACCATTCATTCACGAGGTGACTACCCTTTTACGTAAGTTACGTATTACCAAAAGGCATTGTGTTAAATTGTATTGTGATTGTTAGTATAATGTTATAATTTTTGAGTACGTGTTATACAACGCAGACATGTTTTACTTACTTTGTTATGGTTTAATGAATCGGTATAATGAACGTTTATTTAAACTGACTTTAATTGAACCTTCAAATATGGTATTTGTATAGTATCGTTGAATCGTTATCTCACTTGATGTAAAATGGAAATCTATCTTAGCAGTGGGTGTCATACCGGAGCGGTTAATTGTTACTGGTACGCCTTTAACAGTAAGGGTAAGAGTTAGTTACCTAGTTGCTGAAAATTTAGAATATATCTAAAGTGGGAATATCATCAAAGTAAAAAGCCAACGTATTCTAACTGATGCTATAAAGCACCTTGTAATAGTGTATTCGAAAAAGCACCTTGTAATAATAATTAATGTATTTGTACTTTTAAACCAGCAAAAGATACAGCAGCTGTTCTTTACGAAATGATCTCGCATTCCATATTGACAACATCTATTGCCATTCTATCTTTTGTACAGATAATGGTGATGAATCATACAATAACAACAGTTCGATAAATAAGAAACTAGACAAACGATAAATGATGAAACTCATGCGCGACTGTTGCAACTGCATTAAAAAATAATTATTATATTTATTATGTAAAAGATAGAGTTCATGACTCACATATAATAATACCTAGTGTAACATTTATTAACAAAATGATTAACTTACTTATGAATTATATATTTTCCTTTCAAGGTTACTCAAGTTATAAAAATACCATGATCTTTATTTTTATTACTCATGGATAAGATTCCAGGATGCTACTTCAATAAATATGTTTCCAATTTCATTAATATCCCTTTCAATATATTAAGCAATGAAGGCTTTAGGTTTTAAAAGTAAAAAATTAGGGATTATTCATCATAGAACCATACAAATGTATATTATTCAATAACACGTCATGAGACACTATTACAATGATAAACTAGAAAGCTAATTGGGACAAATTATGAGTGTTCAGCTAAAATCTAATAACAACAGACAACAATAGCTAACAAAATAACGTTCAAAAGATGCCGAAGTCTGCAAGAGGGCAATAAAAAAAACTCTCTTGGAAACAGAGTACCCTTACCTTACCTTAGTTAAAATTAAACTAAGTTACTTCAGCTTGGTTTTACAGCCAAAATTGACTGGTGCAATGATTTTTAAACATGTTATGCTCTTTAATCTTACAGCCTAAGTCAACATTAAGGATGTGGTAGTATTCAATGAAACCGGTAAAAGGTTATTTTAAAATTCAATGAATAATTTGGACGTTATTGATAATTGAAGCCGTAAACATAAAAATTAAAGCTATGATCATATATTAAATGTCCGTCTGACCGAACAGTTTAGATTGATATGACATCGAACAAATATTTAAACAATTAGAAAACCATAATATGAGATGTCCTTTTCACTTGGCAGACATTCCTCTTACTCATGACCTACTGTATACCTAATTTCTATAATACGTAATTCGATCAGTCACGCATGATTGACTAATATGGCTGCATTCAGCAAACATAGCAGATTTAGTGAACGGGCGACGTTCAGTAGCAGTTGATCATTTCAACCATAACATACATCTCAAATAACCGTATAACGTTCATAAATGTTGTAAACTGGGCACTAAAGTATAAATTAAAAAGATATTTAATAAGAATAGATTGATGAACGAAAAATTTAAAGACTGTTAAATATTTAGTCTTTATCTTCTTAGGTTTCGTCGGAAAAAATAACGTAAAAGTTATTCCCCTTACCCTACCCCTTACCCTTCATGAGGGTTTTCCCACGTCGAACGAAAGAGGAAATAAAATAATTGGGTTTAATGTAACCAAATTATCGATAACAAAGTGATATCGATAGTTTGGTTAAGTTGATTGTAGCACCGAAACAGCATAAAAGCCACGAAAATCTCGGAGGTCTTGCACGTGATTTCTCTTTGGTTGTGTCAGAAAGTGATGTAAATGATGATGAGTATAGTAATGTATGGTGGTTGTGGTCACAGACGCATAAAATTATGAAATAAATAAAACAATTACGTCACTTATAGGTTAGTAGGATAAAATGCAGGATACCTCAATGAGTCACACACAAATATACCGTACATTTGAAATAGTCAAGCCCTAAAACAAGTAATTTGGATGACGATATGAGTATTGAGTATGTTTCACGCAACTTGCTGGTCATGCGGTTAATGTGGTGACGAAGGGGAAGGTGCTGGAAAGTGCAATTTAACACTAAGGCAAATGTATTGTTTTTATTTAGTTAGAAAATAATATTGTAATAACATGAATTTATTACTTAACTTATATCTAACCTGGATATGACCTCTGCCTCCGATTTCGGAGGGTGTGGGTTCGAATCCGGTCCGATGCATGCACCACCAACTTTTCAGTTGTGTGCATTTTAAGAAATTAAATATCACGTCTCTCAAACGGTGAAGGAAAACATCGTGAGGAAACCTGCACACCAGAGAATTTCTTAATTCTCTGCGTGTGTGAAGTCTGCCAATCCGCATTGGGCCAGCGTGGTGGACTATTGGCCTAACCCCTCTCATTCTGAGAGGAGACTCGAGTTTAGCAGTGAGCCGTATATGGGTTGATAACAACGATATCTAACCGAAATAATTTTCAAACGATTAGTAAAATTAGTTTTTAGTCAGATAGCTTTAATATGGTTTAATTCGCGAATGATGCAATCCGCGGTTAGCCCTTAAAGTTTTTATGATAAACTGTATTGAAAACGATCTATTTATTAAATGATCAATGAAACAATTTATTTTTACTATTTGACAGAAAATTAACATCATTGGGGAATTGGACTATACTTACCAAATCAGGCTAAATATGAGAACTGGACTAGAGTTTGTGCACAAAGTAGATCAGATTTATTTTGAGTAAGTTTCTATAGAGTACTTAAAGTTTAAACACCCGGTAGACGTATCGGACGGGTTGTTTCATATCCGTACGTCTTAGGTCCTGAACTTCGTCATTCGGTCAAAGAGAAGCTTAGCACTATTATATTTTAGCACCATAGAATCTAAATTGTTTACAAACCAACACTCACTAAAGTAGGTCACCAAGATATTAAGGGTCGTTTTGTTTCATGAAAAATGATTAAGGCCGCACTTGTTAAGGCCACGAAATTGTACCTCAGCCATATATGGACGGAACATGTTGCCAGAGTGAAAAAAAAAACCTCTTAAAAGATTGAATAATTACACACGTTCGCGATATTTACGACGTTATATAAATTGCGACCCAGATAAATGAAATTATGAATCGATTTATTTTTCTTAATCGGCTAGCGATTTATATATATTTTTTTGATGTAGGTACATTTAAAGAATAATTTGGCATCTATGGATTTTTTAATCTTTTGATTTTTATTTTTTACACCTGAGTTACTAAACATTAAAAAACTTTTAATCCATTTACATTTACCTAATCAAAAATTATCATAATTATTGGAATATAATCCGACGTATCGAATTCGATGCAAAAGATTTTCGAGTTATCAACTACAACTTGCATAAAGATTTTTATCTTATTATAAAAATTTACAAAATCGCTAAAATGTGAAACTAAGGAACAGCATATTTTATATTTTGTTAAATAATGGTGTTTCCCTATATTTTTTCTCCATGGTAAAAATAAAAAAATTAAGGAAACCCCAAATAAACAGCACAAAAAATTGTGTTACCGTCATAATACCACTATTTTTTTTTCTCTTTTTTCTGTACTTTAGATCAATGAATCAGCATCTGAGCAATGTAGGTACAAAAATAAGGTTTTCTATGATTGTCAGGTCGTTGACCCCGCCATCTCCGCGCAAGGGCCCGCGCGAGGGGGCCCCGGGGACGTGTTGAATGGGAGGTTAAGCGGCGCTCGGCGTTACATTGATTTAAGGGCGTAGACTTGTGACTTCGCCGGGAACGACACATCCGGCGGTATAATTTAAATGAAATCGTACAAACGTTCAATTTGCTGAATACATTATCAATTTGTAACAGGTGTTTAGATTTAGATTGCAATCATCGCATATTTAATAAATCGTAAGGAAGACCGATCTGTACGTGGAGTATTTATTTAATTATGTTTGGGGTCTGGCCTAACTGACCCCAAAGCAGGTGTTTATTGTTTTTTCAAGTTTGTCTGTTTATTGCTACTAGTTAATTAGTTCAAGCGTCACTCATAAACATGTACTGATTTTCATACGCTTTTTCGGGGCAGTTTAAGTTTCTCTAGGAACTCCTTTTAATTGAACTTAGAGGTAAGTAAAGAAAATTATATGTCAATAAAAATTAGACGAAGGATCCACATTCTACAATAGACATAGCAGTAGCTTTAGACATATTTATTTACTTATTACATAAAGCTATAAAAGTTCTTTCAAAATCCATATACTCGTACTCAGTGCAATCGTCATTAAATTACGAGAAACTTCCAAGTAACCAAGAGATTGCATCAATCAGAGAGTGCCAATGACAGCACACGTTCGTGTCAAAGTGAATTCACTTTACAAAAAAAAAAACAATTTTTTTCTACATTCCAAAAATAGACCGCGCTTACAAAACTGGCTTACACTCCGCACACGATATAGAATACCTAATAAGCGGATCGGTTTAAATCTCATACACGTTGATATTAAAAAAAACCAAAGACACGGAAAGCTTTGCCGCCTCAGACCAATTAACTTCAATAGGACCTGCATGGCTAGAGGTTACGCCTCTGTCAAAAATATATGATCATGATCGAAATTATAGATTCTAAGTGTTCATACAAACTGCATCTATAGAATCGATGTTTCATTGTGTTAAAATAACACGTGTGTATATTACGATTTTAAATTTATATTTGAGTGTAGTGTTAGGACACACGATATATTTATTGGTGTTAAATATTGTGTGAGTTTACTTCGTCCCCCTTAAAAAACGACAAACAAATTTAAGTGCGATACAAGTTTAAGTTTGCTGCTTTCAGAGTCTGCTATGTTTTTGTCTTTGTTTCGTCGTTTATTGCTAGAAGAATACCTTGCATGGCATGTATCGCTAATAGGCGATTAGATTGAGAGCCTGTCACAGTCAGATCTTCGTCGTTCGAACTTTTCATAAAAGTTGAATGTTTTACAGCTATGAAAAAAAACCAGAATATAAAAATCGAAAAGCAACATCTTTTTCATATAAATGTATTTTTTTAATTTTCATTATAATTAATGAAACGCTTGATTATGATCTTCATAAAAGCTGATTGCGTTATCGTCCAATAAGTGCCGCATTTTTGGCGTTAAAAACGAGCAATGACATCCAATGGAATGTTGATAAGATATTTACATAACTACAGCTGATTATTTTAATATACTCCAGTCAAATATGGATTTCATATCGGAATGAGAAATAGTAAGCTGTAATGGACCTTCATTTTGGTGTTCTAAAAGGTTTGATTGAATTTTGGCGAATTTGGTCGATTGGACTTAAATCTGTAAGGCTTTTATGTCTTGTCTCATAGTGGACTTTATTTTTTTATAAATTTTTTTGGCGGTAGGCGGAAGGTTTTGTAGGTATATATCTCGGTGTTGGTATGTCATTGCTCGTACGCTAACCCGTGCAGGGTCAACGACCCGTTGGTGCCGGCTAAGCAAGACGCTGCGCAGGCGCAGGCTTATTGTTGTCTATAGTCTATACTATGGCCGCACTACGCGAATAGATCCGAAGGTTATGTGGCCTTATTGCGATAGAGTTTAACGAATTGTTGCTTTTGGTCAAGCGGGTCGGACGTAGGCGATATTTATGTTCCGCTTGAGTGCAACTAAAATATTTTAATTCTTAGCCCGATGTTTGACTTACTTGCAAACCACAGCTGAGCCAGTTGTGGTTTACGGAATAACTGCTTCATAAGTATATCATTGGTGCAGTGATTTGCCTAAGCGGCTGCGAATCGCGAGGTTTCACGTACGAGTCCTGTTATGGGTATAATATATTAAGTTTTTCATTGTTCAGTAACTGCCTAAAGGTAGGAAGTAAGTGGTGTTACCGAGCAACACCACCTACTGCTTTGGATAGAACGTTAAGCCTACGGTATCGGTCATTATCATTAACATTATTAGAGAGTCACTTTAAGCGCACCAACCCGCACTAAAGCAGCTCGTTGGGTCTAAACTCCAACTCCTCTCTTATTAGGACAGAAGTTTGAGCCTATTAACCACCAAAATAAGCTGATGATGATGAATGAAATTAAAATATATTAATCCTTAGTCTAAGGCTTTACCATAAACAAAAACACTATACGTTAGGAACCGGCTGAAAGAGAACGGCTGTTACTTGGTCTTGAAAAAATGCCGCGAAATTGGTGCAAGCAATTCGTTTATGACTTGACTGATTGGCGCCACTTATCAGTCCCGAGCGTAGATAATCAAATTGTCATACGCCTTGGCGGTCACGTAGATATGTGCCTACGTCACGAGGAACTAGTGTGGGGCAGAGGTGGATATGCTCTCTGCTCAAATTGGGGAAATCTAATTAGAAATTCCACATCAAGGGTCAAAATAAAATAAAATACCGCGATGCGTTGATTAAATCCGTGCAAAGCCTCGTTAAATCAAAATTTCTCCTCTACCCCTCGTCATAGCTTATACTCACCACACTTCTAATATGCGGGGTGGGCTTAGGGTGATAATGTTTTACTTTATGATCACTACTAGCTGACGCCGCGCGGTTTCACCCGCGTGTCAAAAGTGCTTGTAAACTGAGCCTACTTGAAATAAATGATTTTTGATTTTTTTTTGTGGTTCCCGTTCCCGAAGGAATAATATAAGGGGATAACACAATTATAGCCTATGGCCTTCCTCGATAAATGAGCTATCTAACACTGAAATAATTTTTCAAATCGGACCAGTAGTTCCTGACATTAGCGCGTTCAATCAAACAAACAAACTCTTCAGCTTTATAATATAAGTATAGATAAAATTTGAAGCGACGTTTGAAGCTGCTCTACGAGGGACGGGGGTGTAATACCACAAACTTCCCAATTTGAAGACATGGGGTATATTATGTTCCCGATTTCAAATTTAACCAAATTGTAGGTAATTTAAAGAATATTCCTACGTAGACACACAATCGGAGTGGTTTTATATCGGTTTAAAAACAAAGTGGATCGAACATTAAAACGGATAATTATCGTATTTGAAAAATTACTCAAGTTAGCGTAACTAACGTCCCTATTATGTCAAGGTTTTGATATGCAATGATTACGCAATACATAAACTTCATTTTGAAAGTTTTAGAAACTTCTGCTATTTAACTGGCAAAGCATGAGTTCTGAAGACAGAACTGTACACGACAAAGGTATCTCGGATAAGTTTCTAATAGACCACATGACGATAACTACTTGTAAAACATATCTACTTAAGAGTACATCAAGTATATTGAGACATTCTGTATAGAACAAGATCCTGCAATAGCCAGACGTACCTTATTTAGATACCTAGCTACGGTAGGTTAATATGAAATTTGGACTGAAGTGATTTTGGAAGGTTTGAAGTTTCCAACCCTTAACCATCCGAGTATACCTAAAGTTTTTTTTTAACATTTTCCTATGCATAATGCCATCAAATGCTGAAAGTTTGTAATTTGCTGACATGATAGTTCATACTATCATGTCAGCAAATGACAAACTTTCACCACAAACGTCCGACTATCACAGCCCTCTATTTTTTATTCAGCCATTGTGTACTTGGTTTTATAAATTAGCAATTCCGAATTTATCTACTTGATAAAAAAATACAAAAGCCGATTGCAATTACAAGCAATGATGCAGCAGAAAAAAAGATGGGAAACCACTGTATTGTTATATAAAAATAATCCTTAAAGTCGGTTGGATGGATGGCAACAAACATAAATGAACAAGGATGTAAATGTGCTCAAAAAATACAAAATCTAATTAAAATTCGCATGTAGAAACCTTTGAACGAGGTAAATTGGTTGTAGTGAATTTTTTTGTGAAGTTTTTATTCCGTCGCCATGAGCAATACCAAATATAAATTTGATAAAATTGAATATGTAATGCGTATGTATTTACGTAAAACTAAATTTGCATTTTAAATTTTGGCTTTGCCAATCGTACTTGTAAGAGATCACGTTTTGGTTTTTAAGTTAGGTTATCCAACACGGACACTAAAGGACACGGTCCAAAAATTCATTTCAAAAATACAGTTACTACACAGTACGTGAGTTTTAAAAATTAAACAATTATTAAATGCTACATTTTTATGTTAATTTTTCAACCAACAAAATATGTATGTACAAAATAGGTGCTATTAGAAAGGATTATGATATTTAAAAAAAAAAACATTAAAAAAGAATTTCTGAAATAACAGGTGTAACAACGAACCTCCGTGACGGCCTCTGTGGCGCAATGGTATTTACAAAACGGAGGTCCTGGGTTCGATCCCCGGCTGGGCCGATTGAGGTTTTCTTAATTAGTCCAGTTCTGGCTGGTGGGAGGCTTCGGCCGTGGCTAGTTACCACCCTACCGGCAAAGACGTACCACCAAGCGATTTAGCGTTCCGGTACGATGCCGAAAGAAGATGTAGAAACCGATAGGGGAGTGGATTTTCATCCACCTCCTAACAAGTTAGCCCGCTTCCATCTTAGACTGCATCATCACATCAGGTGAGATTGTAGACAAGGGCTAGCTTGTAAAGAATAATAAAAAAAAGAACACAGAAATGTAACCTAACGTTCAGGGAAAAAAACTTAACTTAATAAAAACTGTTGCATATATTACGATAGGTGAATGAAACTGTAATGGCAAATTTACTTTCAAATTACTAGGCGAATTAGACAATGAAGATATTATTGTTGGTAACTATAAACTTACTTTCAAAACTACCATCTGACGAAAGCGCGTTTATTTGGACGAGCGAGAAAGTTTACTGGACGCTGCCTCTATTACATCTAATCTGAATGATTTATTTCATTACGTATTAAGAATGTATAATAGATTGAAATGTGGGCGTTTAAGAGAAAATATAAAAAAAATTAAGAACGTCATAAATAATAACACGACAGAACTACAGAAGTGAAGAAAAGATTTGAATCTTAAGGAACATGAGAAGATTGGTATCCTGAGTTAGTCTTGATTAGGACGTTTAATTAGCACTAAATAAAGACTTAAAGTTGATGAACCAACTTAATTAAAAAGAACATAATATCAGTGTTACAGGAAAAATACTTATTGTTGTGTGCAACATTACCTAAAGTATGGATAGCCTTAATGGTAGATGGCAATCTCTAATAGTAGATGGCATTGCAAGAAGATTAAGATATAATCATAATTACCTCGCTAAAAGAATATACGTAAATAAAATATGAATGGTCTAAGTATTTCTTTAATCATTAAACGAGCACAGAAACTCTATCTATTAAATTGGAAACCATTGCCAAGGCATCCTAGCAACACTTCATACAATGTGACTCCTTGCACCCATCAAATATGAAATATAATAATGTCTCATATATCTGTAACATCAGAGGAAGATAAAAATAAGCAAGTTTTAAACATTGTCTTTATAGAAGTTTTCTTTTGATACTTAGGTACTTAAAGAGATCTAAGTGTTATGCTGGTGCACTGTGCAGCTTAATAAACTTACATCGCTTCAATATCTTTTTTTCTCTATAATTTTGTTTTTGTGTATTCTAGACTAGCTAATAAAAAAAACCACAAATGAAACAACATCTTTAATCTTTCGCACGACTGTTTATTTATTCGCTTTCATGTTTTTTCTAAACATCATCTCGGAGTTTATTGATTACGTCGAGTTATTTAACGGATCTATAATTATTGCCATAGAGCTCTTGACGGTTGTTGTAAATATAAAATTATGTGGTACTTATTATATTATGAGTAATTATCGTAAATAACCTCTAACGAGCTAGACGATGATAAAATTCGTCGGTACCTTCTGACGTACCTAACGTATAAAAGTAGAGTCTTCTTATGATGTAAATTATGTAATGACGAGGCTTAAAATTTACGAGCACCATTTCAATGTAGTAATTTTCCTTTTAAGTAGATTCTGTTTTAGTAGGTACAACTATGCTGCTGATGCCAAAAAGCCTTTCTTTTTTAGGGAATTTAGACTATAACCGGCATGTTTTTCATATATTTTATAGATTTCATTACCTTCTGAGGTCTGATAAGTGTCAGATAGTTTAAACATAAATTTTATCACTGTCTTACTTTATGTCAAATCACAAAGACAAAACTAATGAATAAGCTAATAATAATAATATTATTCTAACAATTATCAGAAGGAGATGAAACCGTCATTAACTCTCTTGTCGAACTAATAATATTATTATACTTCAAGTTCTTATCAATAAAATATTAATAAGAATTCTTTAAGTGTCTACATAAATTGAACATAATGAACACTTATGAATTCAAACGGTGATTACACAAAACATTAAAGAAGAAGCAGCCAATCGCAAACACTTTCTCGTTCAACAAAAATAAAGCACCAGACGTCATTTTGCCATTGTTATTAGAAGGTACTTGTTTGTTAACCAACACTTTAGCGTCACCTGTTGTATGGATGGAGCTGAATCGATCTGTCATCATGAGTGGTACAGTCGGCCTCAAATATAAATTATTTTCAAAGACCACAATACAATGTTTGTCAAAATAACAAACAAACAGTTATAACTCCGTCACTCAATTATGAATATTTACTTAATTAAAGTAAGTGTAGTATGTTTAATGGAATTGAATCTTAATTGAGTATGGTAAATTAACATACTGGTAAATGCAATTGATCTAAAACACACTCCAGCAACAATGTACAATAAAATTTCAAGTATTTCGAAATTGGATCTACGTGATATAATCGAATATGATTCCGCAAATTTTAGCTCCTTTACTGGAAGACTATAATTATAAGGATATTATTGAAAATAATGCTATATAATACATACTGGTTAATTGCTAATGAACTTACAACAATATACCAATGTTACTTATTGTAAAAAATAATCTAAAATTGGCTCTATATGATATGATCGAATATGATTCTGCAACTTTTTAGCATCTATTCTTGAAGGCGAGGATTTAGTTTAAAGTCCATGTACAGAAACCATAGATATGTTCGACGTCAACTGTACATTGGTACTACTATAGATTGTCATTATTGTCAATGCGAGTATCGAGTGAGTTCATGAACCATAGGTGTTATAGAAAGCGTGGGTGATCGGCAATTAATGGCAACATCTAGAGATCTGCTTGCATTGTTCCGTTGCCACGTGTAATTAGTGGTGAAAGTCGTGAAAGTCTCCGCACACATGGTCCCACGTTCGTTCTTGCTTTGTTTTTAGGTGTTACGTGTAGGTTACGTCTCAAGGTCGTTGGTATTGTTAAACTTTATAAACCTTTACATGTTTAGACTCTAGAGCTTGGCTGTGGCGAAGAAAACTAATGATAATATAGTATTAAAATAGAAACCCAATTGAGATTTTGGACATGAGTAGCAAACGTAATACGTTTATAAACGCCAAAACAACAACACAGCCACTTAACCACTTAACACATTTAACCAATAGCCCGCGACTTCGCACGCAATTGAAGCTCTCAAAAGTTTTTCCTTTTCCAGCAACATTTTGTCGTAACATATATAACACTAGCAGACGCCCGCGACTTCGTCCGCGTGAAATATAGTTTTTCACAAATCCCTCGGGAACCATGGACTTTTCCGAGATAAAAAGTAACTTATGTGTTAAAGCAGAGTAATATCTATTTCCATTTCAAATTTCAACGAAATCGGTTTAGTAGTTTCGGCATTTAAGAGTAACAAACATCCATATAAACTTTCGCGTTTATAATATTAGTAGGATGAACAATTAAAAGAGTAACTAAAAATGAAGGACAAACTTTCAACCCCTATTTCACCCCCTTCTATTTTTATTTTAGGGTCAAAAAGTATCCTATGTTTTGCTTTAAGGTCCCATTTACGATCATACCTAAATTCATCTTGATCGGTTTAGCCGTGAAAAGGTAACAGACAGACAGACAGAGTTACTTTCGCATTTATAATATTAGTATAACATAACATCACATAGCGTGATGTTATGCCTTTCTCGATAAATGAACAAACTAACACAAAATTAATTTTTCAATTTGTACCTCAGTTCCTCAGATTAGCGCGTTCAACTTATAGATTTAGATGAAAGAGGTCACACATAAAGTCAATTATTCAGACGTACTTAACTTACTTGACACGAGGTTTAGAAATATATTAAGTACAGTTGTTGATAAAAAAATTAGCACAACACACAAATACACTAATAGAAATATCCACATTCCAAACAGGTTCTAAGCAGATGAAAACTAGTTCAGGTAATTGGACTGACGAAGTCTAAATGCGCAAAATTAAGTCATTAAGTATTTATGCTGACCGCATACAATTCATCGCAAACTGGTTGTTAAGTGTTTTATGAATGCAATTGAAAAAAAAAATTACATTTGATTGTAACGTATTCAAATTGATTATTAACGAAGTGTTTAATTTAAATTTTAAATTGCGAACCTCGGAAAATCTTTTTCAATACTTATTAAGGTCAATTGGACAAGTGATTGACCGAAATAGATTTTTCCTTTTATTTAAATATTATGCTGACCGGCCTTGCTTGAAGAGGCGAGACGAAGGTAGCTGCGAAATGAGGTATTTTAGGGTTCAGTACCAATATATCTCAAATGATGAACAAAAAGGATCCTTTATAGGATCTCTTTGTTAGCCGTCTTGTCTGACTGACATCGAGACTCTTTTGCTTAGTATTGCATAAAGCGTATTGAAAGTATCAATTTTATATGAATACCAAATATTTGTAATCCCTAAGAGCACGCAATATACAATTGTACTCGCCGCATATTTTGATACTCGCAAAGGAACCGCACTTCGCGAGTCCGATTCGCGCTTGACCTTTTAAAGCTAGAAACACATTTATTACACCCGTGATAAATAATTCGAATCAGTAGTATGACCATAAACAACTAACGTGAGGTGGTGTTGAGAATTTCTTGAAAGCTCAATAAATAATACTAGTGTTTGATTTGATTCAACACGTGTAGCTTGGAATCGTATCTTGTAACTTGTTCTAGGTGTCAATACATAGTTTTATTTAACTTCTTGATCTTTTATATAGAAACATCTTTAATTTTCAATATTTAAGATAAGTTAAAATTAAGACAGATTACAAGTTCATTTCATTAACCGATGTCTAAAACGGAGGAGGTTTTTTTTGTAGGTAAATGTTTTCAAAAGTCTGATAAATAATATAATTTAAGGGCTGTTCGGCTGTATATGTATGTTTCCAAATATCTGTCATCTGGTAAATAACAAGAATATTATCGTCTTTCGAAAAGGGATAGTTAAAATGGTAATTTTCTGGATATCGAATAACTTAAGAGAAAAACAGTGTAAAGCGATCAAGGCGATCGATTTAGCAATAAACACCGCCCAAGTAGCACGTGTTTCAGCTCCTGTGGCGCGGCGTGGTCTAGTGTTACAGTTATCACTACATTAGCAGTGTTGCCACTATTCAATTACTGGAACGTGCCTAAGCCGAAAGTACGCGTGCGTTATCGTGCCGTGTGACCTTGACCGACACTCACATGTGTGATTACTTTGTTGGTATTGTGATAAAAATAAATTGAATTAGTAAAGCCAAAGGATTTTAGGTCACGAATGAACACATTGACTTGAGGTTTAGTTGCGACACCAACAATTAGTAGGTAGGTTCAGATGGAACCTATTGCCACAGAATTAACTACGAATTGGAAAACCTAGTGAAAGGCGAAACAATAGTGAGACACTGTAAAGTCTAACGTCTTCAGTGCCTAGGGCACGTGGAGAGGATGCCAAATACTACGGCCTAAGGATGACAAAATGGAGACCACAGGTAAAAAGATTAGAAGGAAGACTTAAAAAAAGATAGCTAGATTGTGTGAAAGAAGACTTTCAAAAAATGGAAAGCTATGTGGGAAAAAAACGTGAAGAAAAGAATGAATGGAGAAAAGTGGTAGAGGAGGCCAAGACCCACAAAGGGTTGAGGAAGGCGCCGAAGGAAGTTGTAAGTAACAGCTTCTGCTGCCTCGTTGGTCACAAGGACCTGGATTCGAATCCTGGATTGGGTCTTGGAATACCTAAGGAGCTTTTCTTTTTCTATGAAACTCACAGCTAAATTCTGAGCCCGGACGTAGGGATGGAATACCCAGCCGCCATGACGAACACGTTTCCGACTATCGGTCCCCGTGGATAACATCTTATTAAATTATTAGTAACACTTATAGAATCAAACATTATCACCCTAAACCCGCTAATCCGCATTGTAGCAGCGAATTGGTTCAAGTCCTATAGCCCCTCTCATAAAAGGAGCCTAGCCCTCTAGCGGACAGTTGAAATAGACTAATAATAATCAAAGATTTGCTAATGATATTTCTATTTATACTATGTATTATGTAATACATCCTCGTATATATAAAATAGAAGCAATACTTTGTACGGGCGATCTATTACGAAAGTCCGAATTTGACCTGTACTATTCCCAATGTCACGGGAAGTAAGTACATTACTACATTAGTCACGGTACCGGTCGTTGCCATCGACATCTTGCAACAATAGCTAGTTAACGAATTGTAACAGCGTGCTGTTTTATCCTGTTTTTAATTATTTAAAAAAAATACTATGTCTATAAGAATAAAAAAATATATTCTCGTAAGACTATAATGATGATATTTTATTAATAACTAGCGGATCCGGTCAAGTTTCGCTTTGACTTATGTGCACTTCTTCCCTACCCATGACTCTACCTCACCCCTCCTACCCTTCGTATCCAAAACCATCGTTGTATTTCAAGGAATATTCTAAAAAAATAATTAGCTAAATCAGTTCAGCCGTTCTCGAGATTTGAGCTTAACAACACATTTAACGATTCATTATTAAAGTATAGATAACAATAATTGAAGGACCATGCAGAAGATCCAACTGTATCCAATTAAAAACCATCGCTTGTCAAAGCGAGGAAGCAAGGAATGCATCGTATAAAGTGCCGCCTTGTGTCCATCAACCTTAGGCAGTTTTAAGCCTCATGTGTTTGTAATTGCACCTCTAACGATCCTTCAGACCAGAGCACTACGAAGCTACACAAACAAGCATAGCTGTAATACTTCTCCGGACAATCTCTGTCACAGAAATCTCTATTGAACAGAGACGAATATCTTAGCATTCCATGGGTGCCGGGTCCATCGTGTGGCAAAAGGAAAACTCCAAGCAGAGCCCTGGACTTGTGACCAATGGGCGTAGGGTTAAGGAATTCCTTTACAATCAATTATTTCCGAACGATATTTCCGGTTGCGCCGCTGTTGGTTGACTTTTGTCTATTTCTCTTCACAAGAAATGTTGTTGGTCGCAAGTTAGGCTTACTGATAAATGGACTATCTAACGCAAAACGCAATTAGAATCATTTGTTCCTGAGATTAGCACGTTCAACCAAACAAACAAACTCTTCAGCTGTATATTGATATAGATAGCAACCCTATATCGCCGTCACCACAGTAAAAAACGAAGGTCACCATTAGGGGTTATTGTAACTATTTATTGCGGCCACGTTGTGGTTTGACGCCGGCTCGTAAATTAGATTACAGGCTTACTCTTTATCTCATTATATCTCGATTCGTTTTGTTACTTTTTACTGCATTCAATTGCTCCAGCTTATCTCTGTTATTTTTCTTTTTACGCATTTTTTTACCTGACTGCAAGAAGGGTTATGTTTTTATAAGCTTAGTATTGGTACCCACCTATTATATGTTTCGTAGTAAATCTAAATTAGTATTATAAAGAGGTAAGATTTTTCGTTTGCTTGTTAACTCAAAAACTCGAAAATTATGCTACTAATTTTAAAATTTCTTTCACCATTAGAAAGCTACATTTTCAACGAATAGCAGTAGTATTAAAATCCTTCAAAGTCACAGATTACATATCTACTAACATACATTACGTCATATATAGATTACTTAATAATTGTCTACTACAAAAAATACTTTATGTGTCTACTTAACCACAGTCAGTCGAATGTTTAGAAACTTATTTGAAAAGATTGTTGAATACCTAATAAATCTTGCAAATTAATTTATTGAAGTAGAATAATGTAGAGTGTATATAATAATAATGGAGAATAATGTAGAGTAATAATGGAGAATAATGTAGAGTATTAATAAAATGAATCTGTGTCAACACAAAATTAAAGACTATCATATTTTATTATTTCAGTTCTCACAATAGTTCTTTATGATATTGATATAACTCGAATTACATTGGTATACCAGATCCAATGCTTACCACAAAACGTTCGACAATACTACGAATAAGTATTTATAGGGCTGCCATAAACTTTACGCCTCTAATATCTTTCATCTCTATGCAAAAAATAAATTGGAAATGTAAAAAATAATATCCACTGTATTATACGAATATAGTAATAGTAATAAAGATTAAGTAAACGATCCTAAATAGAGTACCTGAATGTAGAGGATACGGGCTTTATCGTTTCAGGGGAAAAACATGTTAAAGATTATGGCACTCTATTTTCTTTGTCCAATTAAACTTATCTACTTTACGGGAATCGATCATTTAGCAAATCTGAGTTTTCAACACGTACAATTTTAACATTTAGTATAAAACAATGTGACTTCAGCTGCAGCTTTAGTGTTTCACGAGGAATGTTTGTACGTTTAGCTTAACGTTTTCCACACGGACAAAGTATATATCTGAACAATTAATTCGCAAGTCTTGATGTCAAACGATTAAAATTCTAATTATTCTGCCCTTGACGTAGGTACATCTGCATTTTAAATACGAGTCTAACAGCATCTTGAAAATTGTTATCTCGCCATTTACTATGCCTCGACCAGTCTAATTGCAGCGAAGATGACTGCCATTGTGAAACGATTCTCACGGTTTGCTGGTGATTTTTATTTTTTTTCATTCTTAACCTTAATTAAGTACCGACTGCAGGTGTATTGTAAACAACTTTATAGATTTATTTTCCATAAATAATAGCATAAACATTATACAATACAATAGCAAGGTACCTAATAGCATTATTTAAACGCAAGTCGATGAAGATTTTTTCTAACTAGAAGAATTTAAAAAACTCTCTCACGTAACAAACAATAATGTTATTTCTACAAGTTTATTAATAAACTGATTCACTTACAGTTGATATATATATAAATTAAAAAATTACAACTATAGAATACAATAAACTTTAAATAATGCAAAAGAAACATGATAACTTTGAATTAATAGTTAAATAAGCAACAGATGTAAACAAAGAAGTGCTAGATGTTACAGCAGCTGTGAAACGTGATACAAGCGCGAAGGGAGAGCAAGCGGGATTGATTGAATTAAGTCGGCAAAGGTCCCCTCTCGAAGCTGGATCTATGTGCACCGCACACAACAATTTAAGTAATTGAACGCTACCGCCAATGAAATTGATGAATGAATATTTTGATTAGTACAGAATATTTAACAATACGGTGTACCATCAAACTTTCTTGCTAACAACAAACATAACATAACCTTCAATACAATACAAACACTGCTAATATTTGTTATGAAAATCAGCGTTTTAATCAGCAGTAGCCTAACGATAATAATAATTTTAAACAATATCAATGACTAGATACCTACCTAACTTTTGCATTGTTGATCGCATGATAATCCGTTCAAATCCTATTATCATATGTATATTTACAATCTAGATTCTAGAGTATTTATAAAATTCAATAGTTATTTAAATAAAAAAATATGTACATAACATTTAATTAAACGTACAACGTTATTCACCGACATCTGTATCTGAGCAGCGTATTTTAATTCTTCTTATTAATTCATAGGAAGTTTCAATCGATGTTAATCAGAAACTTGTATTTTCAAATCATTTACATGCTCATTATAATAACCTCACTTTCACGAGCGTCGATTTCGTGCGTATTACAATATGGTTATAGAGTAACGGAAGAAAATATAATTTTACGTTGGCAAATCAATGCGCGATAACTAACTGTAACGCGGTTATAAATTTATCAATACGGAGCTATCAAGAGCGTTTCGCCAGCTCCTGCCAAACCGACCGTTTCATATCGCAATAAATACAACGACGGACACTGTAGCGAACGTACTTGTATTCGTAACACCCGAGTATGTAACAAGTGCGTATTTTGTTAAAATTCCGCAATTGTACTGCAAGTGTTGTGTAATTTTTGTAATAGTTTGGAAATGTTCAGAAGTGGGATCATTTTTTTTTGGAAATACCGCAAACATTGCAACTGTTGTGTAATTTTAGTTTAATTTATTTAGAAGTGGGATCACTTAACTTATACTTATCGGATGCTGTCTGTAGAGCCTCCTATTTTTTATAATAGGAGATAAAAATGGGTAATACAGTCCTCCACGCAGCGATTTGGCAAACTTTGGAATAACGGAGTTTTAACAAGTTGACTCGCGTACTTTGTATAGCGATTAATAAATAACGTTTTTCTAATTGTAGGTTTTTTTTTTAATATACCATTTTGAAATCCTCTTGATGAGCCCTTGAATTTGATACCCGTATCACAATATTAAAAAAATAAAATTTTTGACCGAGTCTATAGCGCACAGTCGTCTTGTTGGTTTTTTTTTTAACTTCACCTATCAAAGAACACTCGGGCTGTTAAGACAATTGTAACAATGTCTTATTTACGTAAATACGTTCAGCGGTTTGGAAGATATTAAGGAATATTACATACATACAAACATTACATACGAGTACATACAAGATACGCGCGAAAAACATAACCTTTCTTGCAGTCGGGTATTTTTTATCAAATGTGTGTAATTCAAAATAATCTTTAACTTAATTTGTTTTAATTTTAAGACGATATCATCAGATTTTCTGCTTAGTTTAATTTAGGAAACTTACCCTAAACCGGTATAAAAAATACTATTTCCAAAAGGTTTTTCTATACGAACGTTTAAAAGCCGTAAGTTGTGAACATACACACTTTCACCAGATTTAAGATTTCCATCATTGCACTGACAACTTTCCAATACAGATGCGCCGATGTGTAAGAGAAGAGTATTCTTGGTGGTGCACTGATTTCGCGCAGTCATGCACAATCATGTCATTAATTTGTTTTCAAAAATCGGACTATAAACGCTTTCATACTCAACAGTTACATGCATTTTCGTATTATGTCACAGCAGAAAAGTGTTTTTATCTGTAATACTTAATGTTATGCGATTAATTACTTTTTTTAAATTCAGTAGAATGACCACGATGTAAGCATAGATATATTTATATTGATATAACCTTATCAACATATTCCTTTAATAAAAGAAAACATTGACATCGAAATCTGGAGGAAAGAACTGAAATATCTTACAAATATGAAATACTTACCACAGAAAACTGTTTACAATGCGAGGAAGATTACCACAATGTAAGTATAGATATATTTATATTAATATCAATTTGTCAACAGATTCCTTTAATAAAAGAAAACATTGACATCGAAATCTGTAGGAAAGAACTGAAATATCTTACAAATATGAAATACCACTGCAAACTGTTTACAACGCGAGGAAGAATAGAGAAAATAATGAGGCGTAATATGTCAAATGCAAATGGCAAATCTCTACAAATTTCATAGTAGATATGTAGACATGGATCATAGTGTCGCCGACGTCGTACAATTTTTGATTCATACAAAATGTATGAATCTTACAAAGCATTGTCAATAAGCGTCATCAGAACGTGACATGTTTTTTCGATGAACCGATTCAACGCTGTCATGCGAATTGATTAGCGAATGATTAGTATACTTTATTCTGAGGATTATATAACTTTAATAACACAGTCATTGCACTAATACTAACAGATAGTTTCCTCATAAGAATTAAAGTTTTTTGGATACATTAAAAGCATGAATAATGATCGTAATAAAAGCTTTCAAAAGAAGTCTTTCTTTTGACGCCCTCCCATTTAATGGTATTGATATAATAAGGATAGTTTTCCGATTAACTTTCCTTGAGACTGCATCCTTTTTCGTTTATCCCAATGATATTTATTCTTATTGTTGTTCCTTTTTTCATGTTTATCATTGATTAATAATTATACGTCACTCTTTATATATTTTTTATTCCTTTTTTTCTTTACAGGCTATTTAAGTATGTAGTGATGAAATCATGGACGTTTATTGCAAGCCGCTCAGTTTCCGCGCGTCATGCTCGATCACTCTCTGGCACGTGGAAAGTTTGAAGGTACACCGAAAGTAATATCTGTTTTTACTTAAATGGAAAATGATAAACTGTTAACTTTTATGACAAGTGAAACTGGATCCACTGCATTGTAATTACCACGAACGAATGCTCCGCAGTTATAAATGCCCCGTAATACTTCTTTTACGTTTCACTTTTACCTGTTATTAACAATTTGATTTATTGTATGTGATCAGATGTGTTCACATAAGACAAGTTGCCCAATGCTTTTCTTCTTTAAAATGTGGTCTAACAATCTATATAGCCTTCGATGCATAAAATTACTAAATTACACTTGAGGAAATTTTCGACGAATATGTAATTCTTCGTTTCGATTGGTACGAGTAAGAAGTAAGATTCGGTTAGGGGTTGAATAAAGTAGGGCATACCTACCTCTTCTGGTATACTTTGCCTGACTTTAACGATAAATTAAATTGCAGTCATTGTATTCCTTATGATTGAATTTCTTAGACCACTGATTAAAAGTAATCAACTCAATCAAATACAGTTACAACGTATAAAATAGAAAAAAGTGTTATATTAACTTACTTACCTAATCAATATCTATATTACACAGAATTTTATATAATACATAATATATAGGTTATTACAATAACATCGACGTAATCTTAACTTCTGGTATATAAAATTATAAAGATTCGATCGTTTGTTAATAGAACTATGCGTATTTTACGATATCAAAGAAACTGCACGTAACTTTGAAGAAAGGGGAAAAGCGTAGCACATAACGTCGCAAGTCATAACTCAGTGCAATAAAAACAAACAAAAAAATATTATAAAGAGGAAAGATTTTTTTCGTTTGTTTGTTTGGTTTCGAAACTACCGTACCGGTTTCACTACATTATCAGAAAGTAAACATGGGCTATAATTTGTTTTCAAAAGTTTAAGTGTTCCTTAAGAAAGTTACAAAAAACCTAATTCAAAGCATACGAAGTCGCGATCCCGCTAGTTATGAATAAAATAAAATTACATCACATTAATGGTAGGCGTCCACAGATCCGCATCGTAGGTACGTATCGGACGCATCGCCTCAAACGGATTTTAAATTTTACTATAGATAAAATCCGTTCGTGTCGATTCGTACGATGCGTATAATGCGGATGCAGTTGTATGAGTATAAATCTGTTTGATGCGATGCGTTCGATCTGTGGACGCCTGCCTTAAGTTTACCGGTTGAAAATGGCTCCAGTTTCGCCATTGTATTTTTATCTTTATGTGGATAGATTTATAAATAAACATAACAAGTTTATGAATATGAGATGGCTGATCCATGTCAGCTAGACATGGATTGGTATACGATGCAAAAATGGTTCTTTATCACAAAAATGTTTTCGATTCGATTTCAAAAAAAAAAAAAATTTTTAACAATTTTCATTTACTTACTTAATTATATAAAACATTACATTTTTACTATAACATTGATCACACCGACAAGATAATACTTGGTAAAGCGTCAAACGTTTACGCCATCTCATTACCGCGTATACATATTGTTGCAGATTATAAGATGGGAGCCTGAGACGGTCAGACATACCTCATTTTATAAACACTAAAAGTTTGTCAGTTTATGCTCCTAACTTAAGTACGGTAGTCAAATATAGTTTAAACCGTTACGACTACCAGGTATCAGGTTTCAAATATGCAGATCTTCAATAGCTGGATTATACTTGACACTTTTTATTACTTAAAGTGTCTAAAATTGTTCATTATAAAATTTGTATTGTCAAAAAAATAATTAAAAATTTTAATTTTTTCGGACCTTATTCCATGCACTACAAGAAATTAATATTGTTTATATTAAATTTGATATGAGTCAACTGCTTTAATGTTCAAGTATAAAGTACTAGCTGACGCCGCGCGGTTTCACCTGCGTGGTTCCCGTTCTCGTAGGAATACGGGGATGATATACATATAGCCTGTTCAGCCTTCCTCGATAAATGGGCTATCTAACACTAAATTATTTTTTCAAATCAGACCAGTAGTTCCGGAGATTAGCGCGTTCAAGCAAACGAACTCTTCAGCTTTATAATATTAGTATAGATAATTTGAGGTATATCTGGCTATCGCAGACTCTTAGTGTATTGGAGATATTGTTAAAGCATTTCACGTAACAAAGTTTCCGTTAAATGCCTTGTTTGTATTTAAATTTGACGCTTTGTATTCAGGTATACATGCCGCCCCACCTGTTTACGCTGACAAATTTCTTACTGATGAGCAATTCAACTAATTAGTTACCTTGTATACGTTTAGACTTAATAAATAATTTTCCAGTAATTGGGTATTCTACTATTTTGGAATATGTCTTTATAAATTTACGAGAATTTCGTGTGTATATATATATATATATATATGTAATATAGGGTATGTAATAAATACCTATTAATATACCTATTCATATTAAAAAAACTAAGATTCGCGATTTTTTCTAAAACAATCTTGAATCATATATTTTTAGCTTCCTCATATTAAATGTGACATTTTTTATTACTAGAACTAGTGGACCCGGTCAAGCTTCGCATTGACTTATGTGCACTTCTTCCCTATCCCTACTCTACACTACCCTACCCCTACCATACCCTACCCCTTGACTCTTAAACGTTTGTATGGGAAATAGAAAAGGGTTGTTTCTATGGTTTTCCCGCCAATTATTCTAATTTTTTTACCTTTTAAACCTTCCCTATACCTCCACGAACATTTGAAGACCAAGATAAGATAAATCCGTTCAGCCGTTTTCGAGTTTTAGCGAGACTAACGAACAGCAATTCATTTATATATATATATATATATAGAAGATTATTATAAAAAATAAACGAACAAAATAACAAATTATAAGTATTTGTAATTTTGTTTGAATACCCGATTTTACGTTCCCTTGTCATATTTAATTCTGCCGAATCTAGTATTGGGTGTTCTTGAACGATACACAAGGATGTATAACATAAAAATAAAAAATACATATTACAAACAGGTTAGAAAATTAAACTTTTATTGAATATATGAAACTTAAAACTCTGAAACAGAATACAGATAAATCGCCCGTAGTAAATGGCCTTAAGGTTTTAATAATAAATTTCTATTCTACCAGCTAGTTATCATTACAATTAATTTTCTTTACCACAGGCTAACCATTTGATTGCCCGGCCTTGTTGTGTTATTTATAAACGACGAATATTTGCAACCGAATAATTAACAAGGTAATTAAATACCTAGTTAAATTAAGGCGCGTGACAGATTGGTTTTGTCCATAGAAATCTCATGAAACGGGAAATAGAAATGGCATGAACTATTCGCCGCGCAAGTAACAAACACACACCTCCAAAGTTCAATAAAGATAATATCTGTAAATAAGTCAAATGTAAATTCTGTAACGTCAGTCGGCCTAAGATCTGCGCAACGAAATTATGAGTTAAGTTGTCTACGTACCTATGTCTCTATTTCTCTCTGAGAGAGAGACGAAAACTCATTGCAACTAAAAAGGGAGCGATATTTATGAAAATATCTCTCGCTCTCTCTTTTATTGCGATAGGACGAAAGAGAAAACGATATGTAGAAAACGTATACGATGATGTGTTATATTAAAAAAATATGTTTCATATACTTAATGCAATTTTAATTTGCATGCATATTTATATATTTAGTAAATATTTAGTAAATATGTCTTTATAAATTTACGAGAATTTCGTGTGTATATATATATATATATATATATATATGTAATATAGGGTATGTAATAAATACCTATTAATATACCTATTCATATTAAAAAAACTAAGATTCGCGATTTTTTCTAAAACAATCTTGAATCATATATTTTTAGCTTCCTCATATTAAATGTGACATTTTTTATTACTAGAACTAGTGGACCCGGTCAAGCTTCGCATTGACTTATGTGCACTTCTTCCCTATCCCTACTCTACACTACCCTACCCCTACCATACCCTACCCCTTGACTCTTAAACGTTTGTATGGGAAATAGAAAAGGGTTGTTTCTATGGTTTTCCCGCCAATTATTCTAATTTTTTTACCTTTTAAACCTTCCCTATACCTCCACGAACATTTGAAGACCAAGATAAGATAAATCCGTTCAGCCGTTTTCGAGTTTTAGCGAGACTAACGAACAGCAATTCATTTATATATATATATATATATAGAAAATTATTATAAAAAATAAACGAACAAAATAACAAATTATAAGTATTTGTAATTTTGTTTGAATACCCGATTTTACGTTCCCTTGTCATATTTAATTCTGCCGAATCTAGTATTGGGTGTTCTTGAACGATACACAAGGATGTATAACATAAAAATAAAAAATACATATTACAAACAGGTTAGAAAATTAAACTTTTATTGAATATATGAAACTTAAAACTCTGAAACAGAATACAGATAAATCGCCCGTAGTAAATGGCCTTAAGGTTTTAATAATAAATTTCTATTCTACCAGCTAGTTATCATTACAATTAATTTTCTTTACCACAGGCTAACCATTTGATTGCCCGGCCTTGTTGTGTTATTTATAAACGACGAATATTTGCAACCGAATAATTAACAAGGTAATTAAATACCTAGTTAAATTAAGGCGCGTGACAGATTGGTTTTGTCCATAGAAATCTCATGAAACGGGAAATAGAAATGGCATGAACTATTCGCCGCGCAAGTAACAAACACACACCTCCAAAGTTCAATAAAGATAATATCTGTAAATAAGTCAAATGTAAATTCTGTAACGTCAGTCGGCCTAAGATCTGCGCAACGAAATTATGAGTTAAGTTGTCTACGTACCTATGTCTCTATTTCTCTCTGAGAGAGAGACGAAAACTCATTGCAACTAAAAAGGGAGCGATATTTATGAAAATATCTCTCGCTCTCTCTTTTATTGCGATAGGACGAAAGAGAAAACGATATGTAGAAAACGTATACGATGATGTGTTATATTAAAAAAATATGTTTCATATACTTAATGCAATTTTAATTTGCATGCATATTTATATATTTAGTAAATATTTAGTAAATATGTCTTTATAAATTTACGAGAATTTCGTGTGTATATATATATATATATATATATATATATGTAATATAGGGTATGTAATAAATACCTATTAATATACCTATTCATATTAAAAAAACTAAGATTCGCGATTTTTTCTAAAACAATCTTGAATCATATATTTTTAGCTTCCTCATATTAAATGTGACATTTTTTATTACTAGAACTAGTGGACCCGGTCAAGCTTCGCATTGACTTATGTGCACTTCTTCCCTATCCCTACTCTACACTACCCTACCCCTACCATACCCTACCCCTTGACTCTTAAACGTTTGTATGGGAAATAGAAAAGGGTTGTTTCTATGGTTTTCCCGCCAATTATTCTAATTTTTTTACCTTTTAAACCTTCCCTATACCTCCACGAACATTTGAAGACCAAGATAAGATAAATCCGTTCAGCCGTTTTCGAGTTTTAGCGAGACTAACGAACAGCAATTCATTTATATATATATATATATAGAAGATTATTATAAAAAATAAACGAACAAAATAACAAATTATAAGTATTTGTAATTTTGTTTGAATACCCGATTTTACGTTCCCTTGTCATATTTAATTCTGCCGAATCTAGTATTGGGTGTTCTTGAACGATACACAAGGATGTATAACATAAAAATAAAAAATACATATTACAAACAGGTTAGAAAATTAAACTTTTATTGAATATATGAAACTTAAAACTCTGAAACAGAATACAGATAAATCGCCCGTAGTAAATGGCCTTAAGGTTTTAATAATAAATTTCTATTCTACCAGCTAGTTATCATTACAATTAATTTTCTTTACCACAGGCTAACCATTTGATTGCCCGGCCTTGTTGTGTTATTTATAAACGACGAATATTTGCAACCGAATAATTAACAAGGTAATTAAATACCTAGTTAAATTAAGGCGCGTGACAGATTGGTTTTGTCCATAGAAATCTCATGAAACGGGAAATAGAAATGGCATGAACTATTCGCCGCGCAAGTAACAAACACACACCTCCAAAGTTCAATAAAGATAATATCTGTAAATAAGTCAAATGTAAATTCTGTAACGTCAGTCGGCCTAAGATCTGCGCAACGAAATTATGAGTTAAGTTGTCTACGTACCTATGTCTCTATTTCTCTCTGAGAGAGAGACGAAAACTCATTGCAACTAAAAAGGGAGCGATATTTATGAAAATATCTCTCGCTCTCTCTTTTATTGCGATAGGACGAAAGAGAAAACGATATGTAGAAAACGTATACGATGATGTGTTATATTAAAAAAATATGTTTCATATACTTAATGCAATTTTAATTTGCATGCATATTTATATATTTAGTAAATACAGATGTTTGCACTCTAAAAACAGATACGACATTTGTTTCTTTAGTTTGTAGTGAATCAAGGCATTTCTATTGCCATGTTATTAAGATTTCTATGGTTTCGCTCGAACCAAATTCGTGTTACATTGATACAGTTGTCAATGAGTTTGGCCAAATGGGATTGACGCCAAAACTATTAATAACTTAAAAGTTTTAAAATAGATTCAATGATTAAAAAATTAAAATATGGAGTTATGCTCGGAGTATCTTTGCGATATCGAATCAGAAATGAGGAGATCCGTAGAAGAGCCAAAGTCACCGACATAGCTCAATAAGTCGCAAAGCTGAAGTGGTAATGGGCGGGGCACATAGTTCGATGAGTCTATAAACGTTGGGTCCCAAGGTGCTGGAATGGCGTCCCCGAACCGAAAAAAAATACATGGTGGTTAACCCCTACTAGCTGGACCGATGATATCAAGGAATTCAAATCAATCAAGGAAATCACCGGATTACAGGAAACTATTGGATGCAGACCAAGTCCGTTGTGTTTGGATGACCTTACATGAGGCCTATGTTCAGCAGTGGACGTCCATCCCTAGATAATGATGATGAAATGAAGGGTTAAAAAATTTTGATTGTCGAGAGGGCTTAGGCTAATAGTCCACCATGCTGGCCCAATACGGAGAGGAGTCTTCACACATGCAGAGAATTAAGAAAATTCTCAGGTATGCAGGTTTCCTCACAATGATTTCCTTCACCGACTGAGACATGTGATATTAAATTACTTAAAATGCACACAACTGAAAAGTTGGAGGTGCATGCCCCGGACCGGATACAAACCCACACACTCAGGAATCGGAGGCAGAGAACATATCCACTGGGCTATCACGTATACGAATTTTATTAAAAAAAAAAACGATTGTAATGTATTCAAAAAAGTTATGGGGTCCTGAGTATTCCTAACTGGCTAACTACTTAACAATAGTAATAATAATAGGTAATTTAAGAGATTAGTTAGGGAAATACAAAATATTAAACCTGAATTATTTTCCTATGCTTTTGTGTTAATCTTGTATAGCCTTTTCACACAGATTTTGAAACGCTGCACATACTTGTACTTTAATCATTATAAACATATAATAAACAAACAAAATTATATTTTTAATAGCCGTCGAAGCGTCTCGTGTTTATAATATGCGACAAAGGCCACTCGCGGTCGTAATTTTTTTGCAAAATAAGCAAAAAAAAAAAAAGACATTATAATCTTTAATGGCATGTAAGTGGGTACACATATAGCCTGTACACGACGCGAACCCTTACGCGTTTTTAGGTTAATGGCTTCGCGTATGTCGAAGACAGCCTTGCGGGGAAGGTTGTCCCGTGTCTGCCTTATCAGCCGGCTGCACTTAATAACAATCGACTGCATAATACCACTCGGCGACGACCTCCGACGCACAGTTGCGGTTTTTACCCGACTGCGCGATGTAGGGAAGGGTTATGTATTCGTTTTCCGACTGCTTATACAAGGAGAGGGTTAGGTGTTTATTACTGCGCGATGCGAGGGAAGGGTTATGTGTTACTGTGTATGTTTGTTTTGTTGCTTTGTGGTGCTGTAGATACGAAACATATAGGCCAATTTCGTTGACTAGTTACATCAATCTATTCGTCTTACTTGCGCAAGTGTCACTAATGATAATATAGTAATCACAATTCAATATGGGAAATAGGTGTGGACAGGTGAGTAAATGTTGTGTATATGCCCTCCGGTGTTCTTCGGTCGTCTAATATGTCAAAGCTTTTTATTATTAATTTAACTCTAATAGGTTGCCTTATTTAATCTTACAGTTGCTTACAAAAATAAAGAAAAAAAAATATGGCGGCAAACAGGCGTCAATAAAGCAAGCCCATTTTCATCTTAGACTGCAACGTTGCTTAAAATTATGTGAGATCGCAGTCAAGAGCTAACTTGTTATAAAATACTGTTATATTGAAGTCCAAGACAAAATTTTTTTATTTCTTAGTTTACAAGCACTTTGAAACGTCAAGTTATCTCATAATAATGGTGATAATTAAAGTCGATTTCAAACCATTTTTTCAAACACTTAAAACAACGTAAATGAGATCCATCGTATATAGAAGATTCCTCAAATACACGTCATAATAGCATTTAATTGCGTACATAATACGCACACACAGATATAATTTCTCATGGTTCATCAAGAACCAGTTAGGCGGCCTTCGCAAAGGATTTCATCTCAATTAACTGGTAACGACTGATTGACCGATCTTTAAACTAAACACCCGCTAAACCTGATATCGGACGTCTTGGATTCTCGACTCGCGGAACTAATCGGGAAGTCATTAACTACGAGTAAGTACCTACTTTGTGCTGGCATTTGCATGCAACTTTGAGTACAGGAGCTGTTAACGGAGTGAGATTTTAATGCAATAATTCCGACAAACTTCCGAGTCACAATAACTTTACGATCAATTTTAAGCGAGAGGTCTTGTCTCATATTTGTTAGGAATCTTTTCGATTAATTGGAGGAGGATGGGGCAAATTGGGCATGTATTCATAGCTACTATTCTATTAAACAATTCAGTAGTTGCGCACCACTAGAATAGAAAGAAATTTCGATGCTCATTATTTTCAAAAGATAATACGCATAGTATGATACTTGCACGAACATACGAACTCTTTTGAATTTTTCAAATACTTAATCCTTTGTCATCTCAGAGCGGTACTTATAGTGTCCATCAAATCAGTAGACACATATTTAAACAATTCAGAATTCCAATATAATGTCGCGCCGAAAACAGTCTGGACTTGGAAAGTGAGAATATCCCATACACTATTATAAAATTCGCCATCACTACAAACAGTAGTTTTATTTACAAACAGTAAATTAAATAGTTCTCAGTCGTAAAGTTTCAGAGTTTTTCTTAATTAAACGCGTCAAAATCCGACGTCTAAAATTACTCTTGAGTTAGCGCGTTCCATCTACGAGAAGCCACTTATCATTAAGCGAGATCGCAGCGAAGTGCTAGCCTGTCATAAACGTTAAAAGAACGTCTGGCATTTCGATCTGCATCAGATTAACTAAACACCTAGTGCGTCTTTTATCACCACGCCACTCTATTAGATAGAGTGAATGAGTGATTCCGACCTAACTGACCCCTGGCTTAGATTACACTACGTCATTACTATTAATAAAACAGTAATTCAATATCATCAATTACTTAGTTTATTATGCGCGGCTGCGTTATCACAAAGCGGCGTCTTATCATTAGGGTTACGCCAGAGGCCGTGTATAATGAGAAATGACATAATTGTTAAAACACGAATAAAAAATATATAAGTTAAATACGTACATATAAAAAATTCGCGTCCAGTTTTTTGTGGGTCATCGAGAACGTTGAACGGTATGATTTTTTACGATTATTTGGAAACATGAAACGTTGTGAGATTATAAAATTACCCATCTTTCGTTGGTTGGGTGGTCTTTACATATTGTACAGTACTGAAATTATTTGCAACACAAACAAATTGATTTTATACAAATTCTGTTAATTGGATTCCTATTTACTTAGGCTTAATTTGTCTTCTTATCTAGAATATCGTAAATAGATTATTATCGCAGAAATAACAATTTTCATTTTTAGGTGGATCTATGGATGGCCTATGGTCTAAGTGGCTTGCTTTTTTGTTTGACTACGGACCGATAGGGTCGTGAATTGGAATTGAAATATTGCGTCTTTTATAAATTCTGACAAATTCTCAACAAAAGAGTTCTACCCGCGTGTTTGGGAAAGCACGTAAAGCTGTGAATCTCGATCAATTTACTTAACATCTAATAGTAACACTGATAGTCATTCAAATGGGATGATGATCCACAAACTTAGTAGACCACTAAAGGGATTAAATAAAAATAAAAAAAGTTTGCTGCTTCTCTCGGATCTGAGCGCGTTATTTATGAGTGACAAAAAATTTTAATAAAAAAAATTCAACCGACTTCCAAGTCAAAAAATAGCTTTAACTAAAAAGCAAAAAATAACATCCTACCTATGTGCTACCTTCTGATCAGTTTGAAGGCGGTGCCAAGCCAGTGATGTTTTAATTAAACACGTTTTAACTACAAAATTTCTGTGGTTCTTTTAGAAACAGCTTTAATTAAAACACGACACTGGCTTGGCACCGCCTTCAAACTGATCAGAAGGTAGCACATAGGTAGGATGTTATTTTTTGCTTTTTAGTTAAAGCTATTTTTTGACTTGGAAGTCGGTTGAATTTTTTTTATTAAAATTTTTATTTTTTTATTTTTAGTGTTAGCATACCTACTGCGTGTGTACAGTCACAACCTATCTAAGTGGAAAGTTCTTATCAAGACAAAATTATCAAGTCCAAACACAAGGTAGCTACTGTGAGCCGTCGAGGAGTTCTCTTCACTGTGCTTCGTTTTCATCACCAGACCCTTAATACAGTCACAATCTATCTAGGTGGAAAGTTCTCATCAATACAAATTTATCAAGTCCAAACACAAGGTAGCTACTGTGAACCGTCGAGGAGTTCTCTTCACTGTCCCTTGTCTTCATCATCAGATCCTTAATACAGTCACAATCCATCTAGGTGGAAAGTTCTCATCAACACAAATTTATCAAGTCCAAACACAAGGTAGTTACTGTGAACCGTCGAGGAGTTCTGTTCACTGTCCCTCGTCTTCATCACCAGACCCTTAATACAGTCACAATCCATCTAGGTGGAAAGTGCTCATCAATACAAATTTATCAAGTCCAAACACGAGGTAGCTACTGTGAACCGTCGAGGAGTTCTCTTCACTGTCCCTCGTCTTCATCACCAGACCCTTAATACAGTCACAACCCATACAGGTGGAAAGTACTCATCAATACAAATTTATCAAGTCCAAACAAAAGGTGACTGCTGTAAATCGTTGACGAGTTCCATCGTCTGTGTTTCGGCTCCATCATCAGACCAACTCCAAACCTTCATAAAGTTGTAGTGGTTTAAAATACCTTATGGAAACACTAACAAACGCACTAGCCGTCTCTACAACTTTCGAAAGTTCCCTTCAATTTCTCCAGGATGCCATCATCAGATCCTGACATGAAAAAAATGGGACCACCCTGGAAGTAAACCCTTCAAAACAAAAAAAGAATTTTCAAAATCGGTCCATAATTGACGGAATTATCGCTGGACATACATAAAAAAAAAAAAAAAAAAAAAAAACATACATACAGCCGAACATAGAACCTCCTCCTTTTTGGAAGTCGGTTAAAAATGTAGGTGTTGCGAAATCCGGAGAGCAGATTAGCGTCGTTATCCGAGGCGAATGTCGAAAACATCTGCTCGCGACAAGAGGACTACGTTCTAGCATTGCCAATTTGTGGGGAATTCCCCGAATTGCGGAGAATTTCAACTCAATTTTGGACCAATGTCGGCACATACTAAATGACTATTCGTCGTCATCAACCCATATTCGGCTCACTGATGAGCTCGAGTCTCCTCTCAGAATGAGAGGGGTTAGGCCAATAGTCCACCACGCTTACCCAATGCGGATTGGCAGACTTCACACACTCAGAGAATTAAGAAAATTCTCTGGTATGCAGGTTTCCTCACGATGTTTTCCTTCACCGTTTAAGACACGGCTATCACGGCTCTCCAAAACAGACAAATGACTATTGGAGACTTAATAAAAATAATTATACGGTAAAAAAGACAAAAGCCCTAAAATATCAATACAAAGTTAATTTTCCTTTATTTCTACAAGTGAGAAATCTGTTAGTAATCAGGATGATTTCTTTAAATTTGTGGATTTTTGTTTCGATCTGTGGGGAACTAGGGAAATACTAAATAGACATTGGCAACACTGCTGCGTTCGTAAAGCGGTCGAGGCAAGCGTCAGCCATCGATGGGGAATTCGTGTCCATAATGCCGCTTTTTGCCGCTTAGCTAGTTATTAGTGTGTCCAATTTATCTGACCGCTATGTACTCGTAGTATAGTAAACAGTGAAGCCTTATTGATATTACGTAGTTGGGTTAAAATTTCTTACTGCTCAATTAGCTCAAATTCCCCATACCTTTAGTAAGTTGAGCAAGGTAATTCCACATAACTTGCTGAATTTACCCCATCACTTACATAAGGGTTACTTATGTGTAGAAGACTGGCATGAAATGAGATTACCAAATTGAAGAGCAAATTGTGTTGTGTGCCATAATGCTGTAATAAAGCTTTGTTTCTTTCTTTCTTCTTTCTTACCTAATAACTGCTTTCATTTTCATTTCTAAAAACTTGAATTTTGGATCTAAAAACTACATCATATTCTAAAAAAAACTAAATCATTCATATTTACTAAATAGATCGCTCAATAAAAATATTACTGTATAGTTCTGATGACTTGGTTATCTAATAAAATAGATTTTATTATACATTTAAACATTTGCTTGTCTTGATTCAGGCTAAACATTCTAGGAAAAATTATCTTCAGAACGCACCAAAAACAATGATATTTGCTATACGTAAACCTAAATAAAAAGATTTTAAGCAAATGTCTCAAATAGCAAATTTCTTTACCATTAAAAACAGTTTCCTGTACATAACTCAGAGGTTAAATCTATACTAATATTATAAAGCTGAAGAGTTTGTTTGTTTGATTGAACGCGCTAATGTCAGAAACTACTGGGCCGATTTGAAAAATTATTTCAGTGTTAGAGAGCCCATTTATCGAGGAAGGCTATAGGCTATATATTAATCCCGTATTCCTACGGGAACGGGAACCACGCGAGTGAAACCGCGCGGCGTCAGCTAGTCCTAGAATATGAAGGAGCAGTAAAATCGCCGGTCCGCTGCACATCACAAACAAATCACACGTGGTTAGCTATAATTAGGCAGTTTATAAGCGGTTTGTGGACGCGAACCTTGTGATTCACTACTAGGTAAATACAATAGAACATTCTACACCAATAATAATTCAATCCCACTAAGCGTTACTATAAAATAAAACTTATAATAAGAGGACTCATGCACCTTTCCTTAAAAAAGTTTTGGTAGTAGTAAGGCTAAGGATGCGAGATCAGATCATAAATGAGGCGATCCGCAAAAGAACCAAAGTCACTGACATAGCTCAGCGAGTCGCGAAGCTGAAGTGGCAGTTCGAAGAGCCGATGGACGTTGGGGTCCTAAGGTGCTGGAATGGCTACCCCGCACCGGAAAGCGCAGAGTTAGTCGACCCCCTGTTTCTGCCCTTGATGCTGGCGGCTCGACAGCGTTTTGTTTGGAAGTCCATGCAAGAGGCTTATGTCCAGCAGTGGACGACCATCAGCTGTTAATGTTGATGATGAAGAATATTGTGCCAGTCCTCATACATGAAAATACTACCACCAAGCAGCATTGCTGCGTTCGAGGCAGAGGCGCATGTTGTCGGTTCATGAGCACAAGGCGCTTAAGCGTAGCATAAGTGCTTGTTCTGTGAGCACAAGAGACTTAACATCTACGTTGATGGATGGACATGGGACGGCATTTGTAGTACGTGTTGCGTGTCATAGACAATAGTTTTCCACACATCAGTGTTAAAAATAATAAAGAAAATACGGGTAGGTACTCAAAAATGCACTATAAAAACATAAAATATAATTGCACAATTTGGTTTCTTAACTTTAAAATATCTCTGAAATCTTCTTACTGAACCGAAAGAATTGATTTAAAAAAAAGGGTTGATTGAAGGATTGATGGCACCCATCATTCTTTTTTGAAGTCAGTTAACAGTCCGTTTATTCTTCACACTTCAAAACTGACTTTTAGTTATCTTCAAATCACTTAACACAGTTATACTTATCTACTAAAAACACATTGCCTCGTAAACCTTGCTCGAAGGTAACATCCTGTATCCACATCAAACTTCCTTAGAAACATTTTCCTGCATTCAATCTCAGGCCGCGGCACAATGCCGAACAAAAAGTTTATTAATTTCTTCCGTGGAACTCGACTGTTGCGTCGCACGATTGTTTTGCGATAACTATAATAATTAGAAATTAATTAAATAAGGAATCTCTTCGCACGATCTTTGTATAAGCAGCTGATATGATAGCATCAGATCGCGATTGGGATGTTGAAACAGTGTTGCAAGAAATAGAAAGTTTGGAAACAAAAAGGGATATTTTAAAGCGGAAAATATACGACGGAAATTTTTCCTTAAGGAAATGTCAACTTGATGAGGGTTTTGATCATCCATATTTAATGACTATGTCATCGAATCCGGTCCGGGGCATGCACTTTCAACTTTTCGGTTGTGTGCATTTTAAGAAATTAAATATCACGTGTCTCAAACGGTGAAGGAAAAACATCGTGAGGAAATCTATATACCAGAGAATTTTCTTAAAGTGATGTGAGTGTGTGAAGTCTGCCAATCCGCATTGGGCTAGCGTGGTGGACTATTTTCCTAACCCGTCTCATTTTGAGAGAGACTCGAGTATGGGTTGATAATGATGAATTAAAAGCTAGTTCTATATTAGAACGAGTATCCATCTGCCTTAGTACCAAGGGTAGGGCAGGGAGAACAACACGAGCGGGGTAGGTAAGTGTTGACACGCGTCATCAAGGATACTCTTAAACCTACACCAGGGACACAAGTACTCTCCGGGATTTGCTCGTAATTTCTCTGCCACGCTATAGACCCGGCACCCACACGGTGAACCTATAGAATACTAGGATATTTCATAGAGAAATTTTTTACTTGCTAAATAAAATCAAAACATTTTAATAATTGAATCCAAATGCAAATGATGATAGCGATAAAGTTGAAGAATTACCGAATCGATCCACTGAGAAATTCTTAATTTCACGTATCTATGAGGCAATTTATAAGCGTAGTGTAATTTTTTAATCTGAAAAGTTGTTCCATTTAGGCACCTACAGCCATTCAAGAAGCCATTAGAAGTGTACGCAATAATTTGGCATTTTTAACGAAGGTTGCGTTGAGAAATTTCGCATAAAATAATATTGTGAAAGCGCGAAGTTTCGCACTTCACCAGTTTTTATTATAAAAGCGTACGCCGTACAAGTTAGTGGGAGTTAATGGAGAATGAAGATTCAATAAGAGAGTTTTCTTTTAAGTAATTAAAGCTTTCTTCGCTGTAGAAGTTACAAACCTATTACCTATAGATAAAATTCTATTTTCGGAAGACTCACTACTTGGCCTTTAGAATTTGATAAGCAACTTAATAGGTTTTTTTTTATTCTCTACAAGTTAGCCCTTGTTAGGAGGAGGATGAAAATCCACACCCCTTTTCGGTTTCTACACGACATTGTACCGAAACGCTAAATCGCTTGGCGGTACGTCTTTGTCGGTAGGGTGGTAACTAGCCACGGCCGAAGCCTCCCAGCCAGACCTGGACCAATTAAGAAAATATCAATCGGCCCAGCGGGGATCGAACCCAGGACCTCCGTTTTGTAAATCCACCGCGAATACCACTGCGCCACGGAGGCCGGTTGGTATTTCATCAAGAAATTAGGTAAATTTTCGCAAAATAGATGAACTTTAAGATCAAGTAACAGTACACCTATATCACATCACACTAGTATTATAAGACGAAAGTTTGTGTGCAAGTGTGTATCTTTGTTCTTCCTTTACGCTGCGGATACTTAAGCGATTTGTATAAAATTTGGAATGGAAATAGATTTTACTCTTGATTAAAACATAAGCTATTTTTCATCCCGTAAAAATCCATGGTTCCCGCGGGATTAGAGAAAAACTTGTTTCCACGCGGACGAAGTACTGAGCGAAGAGCCGTGATAGCCCATAGGATATGACCTCTGCCTCCGATTCAGGAGAGGGTGGGTTCGAGTCCGGTCCGGGGCATGCACCTCCAACTTTTCAGTTGTGTGTATTTTAAGAAATTAAATTTCACGTGTCTTAAACGATGAAGGAAAACATCGTGAGGAAACATGCATATCAGAGAATTTTCTTAATTCTCTGCATGTGTGAAGTCTGCCAATCCGCATTGGGCGGATGGACTATTCTGAGAGACTCGAGCTCAGCAGTGGGCCGAATATGGGTATGATAATGATGATGATGACTTTTAATTTCAATCTAGTTTAATTAGCATTTTCGTTGAATCTACAGTCTTTGGCTATGAGAAAAAAAAAACAGTCGACTCCTACATTATCGACAAGGAATTCGAAATCAATACAATCTAAATATGCGTACAAAAAGTCTACAACACGTCAACATAGAGTGAGCGTTTCACATGACAGTCGCAAAAGATTGCCATGCCCATTTGACGTACCGACCGATTGCAGATAAAAAATGCGCATGCATTTGACAGCGCGCTGCGTGATCCTCGATCACTTGTCTCTGATAACGCTGGCATAGACAAGATCGGACGGTGATGTTTTTTTTTTGTGTCCCTCTATTTTTGGATCTAGCATGATTCTTTCATCTATGTTATCAACATTGATTTTATTAATTTCTCTGTGTGAGGTTGTTGCGTGCTGATAATTTTGAAAACAAATCAAATCATGATCATGAAAAATTTCTTTCGCATAACTAAAGTCTGTTACAATTACCAATATAAACTTCTGATTTAAATACAAAATACTACTTACTAGCTGACGCCGCGCGGTTTCACCCGCGTGGTTCCTGTTCCCGTAGGAATACGGGGATAATATATTCCTCGATAAATGGGCTATCTAACACTGAAACCATTTTTCAAATCGGACCAGTAGTTTCTGAGATTAGCGCGTTCAATCAAACAAACAAATAAACTCTTCAGATTTATAATATTAGTATATATAATATAATAATATTAATTAATTATTTAATATTACTTATTTTAATCCTCTAGGTAGAGGATTTACTCCGAAACGAATTAAGGAGGAGACAATAAGATAGATAATATTCATAAGTGTGATTTGTTTGTTTGTTTGTTAGGAATATGCTGCACTGATTTTAAAATTCTTTCACCAATGTAAAGCTACATTGTTAGCGAGTAACATCTAATGTTATCCGCGCATTCTCACAGGAATGGAAACAACGCAGATGATACCGCTTCACCATATTTATATTTAAGTATTAGAATTTGTTTAGAAATCCGTAACCTTAGCTGCAGTAATAATAATCATCAGATTTATAAAAAGATCCGTGATAGCGAGCGGTGATAGCCCAGTGGATATACCTCTGCTTCCGATTCCGGAGGGTGTGGGTTCGAATCCGGTCCGGGCATGCACCTCCAACTTTTCAGTTGTGTGCATTTTAAGAAATTAAATATCACATGACTCAACCGGTGAAGGAAAACATCGTGAGGAACAGCATACCAGTGAATTTCTTAATTCTCTTGTATGAGAGGAGACTCCGAGCTCAGCAGTGAGCCGAATATGGGTTGATGATGATAAAAAGATCAATTTAAAATCAATAACAATTACGTATTTTAATCTTGCTAAACAATTTTAATCGATACATGAACTGATGAAATCGCCGCCTAATCTCCGATTAGGTCTGGGCGTAACAGCATAGACCGGAAAATCGAAAATAGTTTAATTAGCGAGTTTCAGGATAGAGCCAATCAGCCGGCCGGTGAGCCCTAACCTACGCATTAGATAATTCAGACCATTATAAAAAGCGGCTTTTTATTGACTTACGAACTTTGTGCATTTAAATTCTAAACTAATACCTGCAAACAGGTGAGATTGGACTGTTTGCTTGTTTTTTCAAAAACCACTGGACCGATTTGGAAAATTGTTACGCCAATGAAAAGCTACATTATCAACGAGTAACACAGTAATATATTATACCAATATTTTCATGGAAATGAAAACTACGCGGGTGATAACGTCTGGGTGGTCTGATAAGGTTTTACTTAACGTGCTCTCTAAAACACGGGACGACAACACCAATTTTACAGCTTCGGGCTGCTACTGACATTTTTTATTAGGACTCGAACCCACGACCTCGTGATTCAAAGCCGTGGAGGCTAACAATGCATTTTAATAGGTGTACAAAAGAGGTTAAAAAAAAAATTAAAAACAAGTCTTCTTGCAATTCTATGGAATTCAATTTGATAAAAATCAATAAAAAAAAATGCCGAGCATGTTATTTTGTATCTTTCCTTTGAAAGTTTGATTCGTATTATGAAATTAAAATTGCCTATTGTAGTAAACAACGACTGACCACGCCACATCTAGTCAATTTAGCTTTTTCGTCTTCACCTTCTCAGAATGTCAAAATCTTTTAAAATAAATTTTAAAATTCCGAAAAAGAGCTTCAGCACTGAAATCATTACGCAAACAAATTTGACTCAACGCGTAAAATATTTCCAATATGTACTCGTACCAGTTGGCATGCAAGTAAACCTAATCACTGAGCAAATATTGAAGACTCCTCACTCGTCTGCATCACAATGGCCGACATTGGCCTGTGGAATTCCACATACAATAAACACTATATAACAAATGATGTCACTACCCAAGCACGCCTTTCTTAGCAACACTTGGACCAACAACTTATGTGACAATACTGTCACGCTCTTTACGCTTCATCTTGTATTGTAATATCGTGTAAAACACATAGTAATTAACGAGTAAATGCATATCTAGTGTTTAGTAGTAGATCTTTTTGTGATAGAACTCGTGCAAAGAAATAACTTCACGCTTCTGTCGCTAAGTAACATTGTTGTTCCGGTCTTAGAGGTATAGCGACCGGTATAAGCCACTCACCATCCAATAAGTCCACGTGCCTGCAGCGCGAACGGCAGGACATCCGATAAAACTGAGCGCATATTGGTCGCGATGTACATGACATCATACAGATCGCGACCAATCTATCAGTCACTATCAGTTTTATCGGATGTCCTGCCTTTACCGCTGCAGACACGTGACCTTGTTGGATGGTGAGTGCCTAGCATAACAAGATAAAAATAAGGATTAGCGGCATGCCTCAGCGCTTGAAAACAAAAATCTTCTATCAGTGCGTGTTGCCAGTGATGACATACGGAACTGAAAGTTGATCGCTAACCTGGGCCTCATAACCGTAAAAAGAATCACTCAAGGCTCGAGGCAATTAACGGGCGATAGAGTGAGCTATGCTCAGAGTATCTATCTCAGAGTAAGACACAAAGTTATCGATATAGCTTAACAAGTCGCAAAGTTTAGTGCAGTAAGTAAGTCGTATATTTCAAAGACCCCGCACTGAAAAGCGCAGTGTTGGTCGACCTCACACTACGTGGACTAACGATATCAAAAGGGAAGTTCATAACCAGGGTCAGGGTTCGAACCCCGCCTATTGGACTATTCGCTATATTTGTCATACATATGGGATACGTTAAAATATTAGTTTAGCAGATACATACAATGTTCCAATCGGTATAGTAAATGACATAACGCATTGGTCATCACAGGTATCCATTACGTGTTAGATCGTTCAAACAAACTGTAAGCGACGATCGTTGTACAAGACTGTTTGAACAACAAACAACAAAGTCCAACAACACGAGTCCGACAACAAAAGTCCAGTTACCGGCTACGCACATGTAAAAATAACGTTCCGCGTACCACAACAGTGTGAAACGGCTGAATCACTTCCCCGGCGCGACGTGACAAAGCGAGCTGGGGGGCGAAAATGTGTTTCGGAAATAAGTTTCTTACGAACAACCGACAAAGCAATAAGGAGCCGTCAATACACTCGCGTTGACGTCTGAAGCGTTCATTATGAAATTATTGGGCTAGTTTTTTTAATAGGGATGATGACAGTTTTTTAATTGTATAAATAACATAAGAGTATGCTAATAGTAAAGCAATTTTGTAAAAGTAACAGGGCATCTGTGAACATTACTTTCGGAGCTACAGGGATTTTAAGGGTAATTTTTTGCTTAATGCCAAAACGCACGAAAGAATGACGTAGTCGCTGACTGCAAGAACTTTGAACCAATATTACAAATATCGTTGTTTTTTGTGTGTTTATGTTTAAGGCTTGCTGGCCTTTATATTTTTTAAGTCGGTGAGGTAAAGAATCATCATCATCATCATCATCATCATTAACAGCCGATGGACGTCCACTGCTTTTCACACAAAACAATCTTAAGCCACCAGCAATCTTAATCCTCAGAGCCCATCAGCTCTTTGAATCGTGTGCCCTGCCCACCCTGCCTGCCTGAGGTCGAGAATAAAGTAGACGATAGATTCTACTACTACCCTCTACTAGTCAAAGATTGAATTCAACTCTAACAAATCAGTAGTTTTACAACTCTTTATATGCAAATAATATAAATATGCAGGTGAAACCATGAAGCACAGCTAGTCATTCAAATAAATGATATGAAAAACGTGATGAATTGGAGATAATTATATCATTTGTAAACAACAAAACAAACATATTGAAGGCAAGGAATCATTGGTAGTACAAATATGGTCTAGTATTTGAGCAGTACTCAATGTCAAATACCTACATGTTCAAGGCGCTTCTAACAATTCAAATTATGTATACAAAATGAAATATACTCAGTGAATGAATAATTAAATACTAAGGTCATTGGCAAGGTTAGGAAAACCATAACATGATGACTGCATCAGTAATGATTTGTTGTGAGTCAATTCTTAAATATGTTTTGTGGTTTGAGTGCAATAGAGACTTAAGGAGGAGTTAAAATAAATAATTTTGTCAACTAAACTAAATTAAAGTATTTTTCAGTTAGCATTGGTATGGTGACAATCGCCTATATGACATTCATAATATGTACTAATATCGTGAATCGCAGCAAACTTTCAATAGTGAAACAAACTCTCACCTGCACCATCCTACATAAAACAAACTATAGAAGTAAAGTTTGTGAGGTGGTGGGGGTAATCTCTGAATCTACTGAACCAATTTTGAAAATTTATTTACCAATTTTATCCCTATATCCCTTTATGAATGACTACAAGGGTGAAGCCATGGGTGTCCTGCTAATAATTTAAAATTTAATTTTTGTAGTTACTGAATGTCAATCAAGTATGAGTTAGTCAATTTTCTGGTTTTCCTCAAACTAAACAATAATTCTTATTTTTATTAATTATTAAATTAATAAACAACATGGCAGAGAATTGAACCTGCAACCACTTGGATTTGATCATAGCATCTAAACTATGGCGGTTTGAAAATATAAATACACTAGCAGATGCCCGCGACTTTGTCTGCCTGGAAATCAATGTGAACTTTCAATCCTTATTTCACTTTTTTATGATTTATGAATAGATTTTTAAAACTATAACTCTAAAAATGAATGACTTTTCATACACACTTTCAACCCCTATTCACCCCTTTATTTTATTTTAGGGTCAAAAGTGTTTTACTGCAACATTGCATTCACCATTATTACTAAAATTAATCTTGATCAGTTCAGCCATTTAGCCGTGAAAAGGTAACAGACAGACAAGAGTTACTTTCAAATTTGTAATATAAGTATAGATTTGTAACATACTGCTGTATAGAAAAACACCAAGCAAAGTCCTAGACTTCGCTTGGTGTTTTTCTCTCTACCACGCGATGGACCCAGCACCTGCATGGTGAATCCATGGAAGGCTAAGATATTCTTCTCTGTAACATACTGCCATTTGAAATAATTGTTGTATTTCAGTCTCTAAAATAAAAGACAACATTTAAATAACTAGTATTCAAGCCAATGTAGCGTATTGTCCTAAATTACTATAAATTTTTATTGCAAGACAACAATTTTAATTACATGCAAATTAGCAACATTCTAGTGCAGATATTTAAAGGCAAAACGCCAGTGAAATTGTTAGCAGGAGTAAAACGAGCAACTGCCAAAATATATCTTTGCCAAATAATATGATAACGGCAAGTTTATTGCCACATGTTTATCAACAAATAAAGAGGCCACATTTATTTTGTAATCTATTCTTGTGAAACTCACCTCACTGACACTTTTTATTACTATAAAACAGGTTAGTGTTGGTTTTATAAAATAAAAAAATGTATTTTGTTTAATAATACTTGAAACTAAAGTTTTTTTATTATATGGATGGATTGATCCATAGGTAAGTAGAAAAGGGTTTAGGTATTATGTACATCACACTAATATTATAAAGGAGAAAGTTTGTGTGTGTGTGTGTTCGTTTCTCTTTTGCGCTGCAGCTACTGAAATTTGGAATGGAAATAGATTTTATTCTGGATTAACACATAGGCTACTTTTCATCCCAGAAAAATCCATGGTTCCCATGGGATATGTGAAAAACTGAATTCCACGTAGACATATTCGCATGCGTCTGCTAGTTTACAATCAAACTTGCAGACTGACAAAAGGACTGATAAACTCACTTAATGCTGGTTATAACTTATAATTTTATTATTATTACAAAATATTTTTTTAAAAATCAGTTTAGATGTTTACAATAAATGCTAACCTGTTGCAGGTTCCTAATGTTAAATATAAATTAATATTATGTATGTAAAATAAAGTGTGTACATTCTAATAAGAATTTAAATATAGATAAATTAGCTACTATTATTACACAACTAAGCACAGGTCTTAGTGCTTATACCTACCAATACTGCACTTAGTGCAGTTAAATTTGAGAATGGATAAATCATTAACATTAGAGTTGTCAAAAAGAAAATTTTTGAATTAGGGTGACCCACAAATTGAACTCTGTTTCTGATCCTTAGCAAATGGCCACATTACTAATTTATTATATTGTTTCTTAAATGCAAGTCCAATACATTATTTCATAAAAGCATTTCATTTTGATTCATGACAAATAAGCCCTCGATGATCACACCTGATGTTAAGTGACAAGTCTAAGATAACTAAGGTAACTTGGAAGAGGTTAAAGTATGTTCTAAATACCTCAAATGTAGTGATAAATCACTGTACATATTTTCCAACAACAACAACAAAAACCTCTAGAGTATGCCTTTTGTGCAAGATATCTTATAAAGAGAAAAGGACATAATATTGTCAAAGACTAGTGGTGGCATCACAAAAATTCACTCTCAAAAATATCTTTTAAATCAGTCATCAATATGTCATTTATGTTCAGAGATTGTTGAAGCATACTAGGCATACTGATAATCAAAATTCTTCAGAAATACTACTATAAATGCCAAAATAAACACTTAAGTACTCTCTAATGTTTGGCTATGAAATGTAAATAAACAAATAACCTAGCAACTGCTTTACAAATGAATGCAAGATATAGTTTATCAGTGCTATGTCACATGTTTTTCTTTATAGGCAGACAGCACATAATAACTTGTTTGATTGTTTTAAAATCAATTTCTAGAAGTCCATTTGGCTTTTTATGGAGTGATAAGATGATAAACCACACGTGTTTGTATGTTAGAGTAAACTGATAGAGCATTATTACTGTACAGTGAGTTTTAGGCACCTACGCACCTGTCAAACTCTTGTATGCTTTGGATATACTTAGTGGTTCTTAACCAGGCTAGGCACTGTACATACAAATAGTATGTAATAGAAAATTCCTCCTCGGATACAGGTTCATAATAACTGGTATGCAGTGTGTTTATGCAGATACCTAACAAATTACCTGTATATCCAAAGCCTCTCAGAGTAGATTGTCTATACAATAAGCAGGTGATAATAATTTAGTTTCTAACTATTTTAAAAGTTTATTTTTAAAGAAGAAAGTATTGTAGTTTAAATTTACAACTCTTTTTAACTTTAGATTGTTGAATAGTAAAAATTACAGGCAACTTAAGCCTTAATTCCTCTTTTGCATAACAAAAGTTGAATTAAGCCTGTAATTTAACATCTCTGCCTCAGGTTGATTAATGTAAAACAGGGTAGACTATGTGCCCTTAGCAAGTGTGCTCTGTAGTATTGTGATTTTAGTATTATTGGCAACGGTTTACCATTTAACATCACTTAGGCTTTCTGCTTGTTTGGTCAACTAATATTATAAAAATACTATTGGTTACATTGTCACTTCTATCCAAAATGAATGGACTTACTTTAAAAACTTCCGAGAAGAACCCGGTCCCGATTTTCTCGAGGATGAAGTCGTCGAAGGGGTAGAGCGCGGCGACGGCGGTCCTCAGCGCTGTACATGAGGACCCGGTCACCTGGCGGTCACCTACTTTCTCACCATCACTAACACTTGACTCCGCACAATTATCATCACAACACGCGCGTTTGCCTCGCACCCCATTTTCCTGAAACTTCCTGCCCACCCGCGAGTTCGGGCCACGCACGTAACGGCCTGCCTTAGCAGTCTCGTCCAAGTTCGTGAAGCTCTCCGCTATCTTTAACACTTTGGTAGGCCTCCGCTCGAAGTTCCTCTTCAGTTCTGTACACTCGTCTTGCATTCTAACTGTTGATCACGAACTAAAGTTTACCACGGTTAGCCCGCTTCGAACATAGTGGACGTAAGTCTCACACACGAATCCCATAGTAAATACTCATGTGGCGGCACTCGAAACTATGCGAAACATTGTTATTCTCACAAAAAAAGGATTCGATTTTACGCGAATGTCACTTTCACATATCTCCGAAGCATCAGTTTTGCTGGGTTTCAGTTCCTTAACTTTATGCTGGAGTTTATTGACTTATAGTTCGTATGTTATTGTGTTTGTATTATTTCACTGAACGGGCCATTGACTGACGCGCGTACAAGCAAAGCAACGAAAGCAGAAAGTAAGCAAGCAAGCAAGCATTGCCAGTGCCACTTCAATCTGCAATTGACGTTTAATTTCTGAGTTGTGGCACCAGTGCGCAATCTTTTTTGTCAATGTTGGCTAGCTTCAAATTTCGTTCAGAAATTACGAAGAAACGTGACATTGCCACGTTTTTTTTAAATAATTCATTTCTTTTTTCACATTTCACATTAAATAATTTCAGAAAAGCACAATTGAGCAATGAGCATTACTGCGCGTGTGCGTCGAAATCAGATTTTTGTACAATTTTTCATGAAACGACAGCCGTTAGTAATCTCGTAGTCTCGTATCTATGGTCTGCATGCAAAATGGCGCGACATTCAAATTTAGAACAACTATGCATTGTTGGTCTTTGAGGCATGTTTATTTCTTTTTCGTAGTTTAAAAAACAAACCTTATTATATTATTTAACTATGAAATAAATTTACTACCGCACCAGACGTTGTATATTTTTAGATTATTTTCGTTTCTTTGAGGAAGATTTTCGAAATTTCATTAAACACACCTGTCGGTATTAAATTACGTGTTCAAGCCATCAGGCTATGTATTATAATAATTATAATTATATTCAAAATGTCGCTCAAACATATTCATCGTTTTTGGGATTTTATGACGCCTGCGACTTCGTCCGCGTGAAAATCGATTTAAACTTTCAATCTCTTCTTCTATTTAACTTTTGCATAGTAGTCTCAGACTCTCAGCGTGATGCCCGGTCAACCAAAAACGGACAGACAGACAAAAAATAAAAGTATATAGTATCGATCATAATAATTAATGCCATTCAACAAAAAAAAATATCTTCAATGTACCTACAGAATTGGATCTGTTACATTTTTAATAAAATTGATAAGTAGAGACAGCAAAGATGACGCCTGCAATGCGCCTGCAGCTTTGCTTACCTATTTTGTATCTGCATTAATAAAATATAATATAGGCAGCTTATTGTTGTCACATCTCAGTTTTAGGCACCTATTCAGCCAGTTACCAGCAGCGAAGAGTCGTACAAGCCGATTCCTGTCTGGTTACCTTTTAAAATATTTTTTTAAATCCATACATAGGTACATATTCTTTGAGACGAACATCTTAGCTTTCCATGGATTCATCGTGCGGGTGCCGGGTCCATCGGGTGGTAGAGAGAAACTCCGAGCAGAGTCTTGACTACAGGATGTAGGGTTAAGGAATTCCTTGACGATCGATCAACACTCCCTGTTCTCTGCTCGTGTTGTTCTCACTGCCTAGCCAAATTTGGTAAGATCCTATTAGATTTGGATACTCGTTCTTATATAGAACTAGCTGCACTTCTAGAGAGGCCAAGGTCTTTAAGCAAGTTATAGAGAGATTTTGCTGGTAATCCTCTCGCACCTACTTCTACGGCGTACAAACTACATAGCCATTTTTAGTTAGTTTATTTGTTAGGTTATAATATTTGTTAACTTTTATACTGTGGTCCTTCGGAATATTAGTCTCCCATGGCACAGTAAGCTCTACAAGTACTTGCTTAGTTTGTTTGGACAAAAGGAAAATGTCTGGTCTAGATCTCGAAATAGCGACATCCGCTGGGATTTTTAATGCTTCTCATACGTATCCATTATTAATGTCCAATCAGGTACATAAACTAGGATTGAGTAAGGCTTACTATATAGATGATTTTGTTATTGAACCTACTTTGACGAAGTTAATTTGTCTTTTATTTGTAGTCAATCCTTTTTGAGTTCTAGCTACTGAGAGGCTTATAGCTTCATGTATAATTTGAAGTACTCTATCAAGACGACGTGAGTAAAGACCTCTATCCAGGAGCACTTTGCATCCAACCAACAAGTGCTTTGCTGTTCCTATTGCCTCACCACAAGAATAGCAAGATTGTTCAGTGGCTTTCCCCCATCGTACTAAGTTGCTCTGATCTGAGAGTCATTTGAAAGGCATTAAGATAGAATTTTAATAATGCAGGAGACCAGTCATATAGCAAAGCGCGCCACATTAGTGCAACCGGGATGCAGAACTCATCTAAGGATAACCACTCATTTTGAATTTCTAAACTCTTTGCGTGCACTTTGTAGCTGTCATTTATAATTAATGAATATAAATATTGTAAAGAGGACTAAAATTTAAAAAGTAAACAAATAAAACAACCGTTACAATTTTGCAGTTTATTATAATCCATGCTGACGACTATATAATATACTTAATTAAATGTATCTATATCACACGATGTAAACCACGATGACATTGTGTTCAGAGAATCATCTTTAAGATTTAACTTGACTTGGAAAAGACGAATGGTTAGCCCAGTGACGTTATTTTAAATTAATCATGGCAGGTTCTCAAAGATGGCGGATCTGTAAAATCTCTATCAAGATCACGGATTAATGGGATATTATGGATCAAGATTTTAATAAAGATGTATAAAATGAATGTCAAGAAGAATAGTCACAAAATATTTTATTATATCAATACAAAATTCAAAAACGAATACATTCTCGAGTCAGTACGACACGAAGCGTCGCATCAGTAACTTTCAATATTAGTCAAGAAAAATGGCGTCCTACGTTTTTAAATATTTTAAAAACTGTTCACAAAAACTAAAGAAATAAGATGGAGTATTTTTTATTGGTAATTATTGATTAATATTTTTATATTAATTTACGTACCTAGGTAATTGTTGTTAGTGTTAAATTTTGAAATACAACTTATGAAAAAAGATTGTACCTTTAAGCGGATGGATGTCAAAGAGACGCGTGACTTTTTTATGGGTTTCACTGGCTACACTGCTTGTAAAGACTCATTCTATATGATCTTTATTCTGTGACTAAAAGACGGAACGAGTGGATGACCCCTATATAAACATTACTTTCCTTTTCCATACTTAATATCTACTACGTACTTGGAATAGGTATACAAAGTACTGTGCCCGTTTTGAGGCATAGGCGTTAAGCATAGTGTGCCTATAACCTAATAGACAACCTTCAGATCGAATCAGCGATGATGTCTAAGAGAAAAAATCATTAATGGTATTGGTGGAAGAGCAATTATTCTACAATATTCGGTATTGAAATGAAATGAAAAATGAAAGTACTCTTTAATGAACACCGAAAATTATAAAATGAATAAAAAGGAATAAATTAAGTAGGTATAATAGGCGACCTTATTACTAAGCTTGGTTATTTTATAAAATTATATGTATACTTATTTATAGCGATGTGTAACAAATAACCCTAAAGATGATTCTCCTCTTATTTCCATAGAAATAACTCTGTCACGATAAAAAATAACAACACTAGCTCAATTATTCACAACTACCTATTAACTATTAAAAATTTAACGCTCAATAGCTATAAATACAAATATATTATTGCTGTCGCGATGTTATATCTAAACCTTAACTATCTAGTTAACTATACATTTATCTCATAGTGAGTATTCGTTTTTTCTCTTATCTAAATGTATATACTATAACTATCTTAGTATTGCTTGATGAAGGAAAACATTGCTTCCCTTAGAAAGTTGTAACAAATACGTACTAACTATCAAAGCGACCATCAGATGGCGCGCTTGTAACAATTGTGAGTATGAAAAGCTTCCTTCTCATTCTAGATTTAAATATAAAATAGTGACCCATTAAAATGTTAACCTGGCCTATTTAGTAACTTTTCAAGCCAACTAACGTGACGAGTATGTTACGATATTTTGTAAGGAGTTGACAACCTTTGACAAAACCTTATAGATTTTTTATTTATTTTTTGTCAAAAAAATATCAGCAGCCATATTTTAAATGTTCAATAGTCTAGGACTTGGTAAGACAACAGTCTGATGAGAATGGGAATATAAAGCTTTAAGCCAGTTAAAAAGCCAAAATACATATTTGGCTTTTTTGGCTAAAACCTTTAATATGTAATAAAGCCAAAATACATATTTGGCTTTTTTGGCTAAAACCTTTAATATGTCTGGACTACAAAATAAATGTAATGATAACCTTTGTGGGTTTTATTGGGATCTCAGGAATGACGGACTAACATGGTTGTGACGCCAGCTAACTTGAACAGTTACATAGGCATAGATATCTTTCACAAGAATAAAAAAGAAGCTTTAAAGTTAAGCCCCTTATACACTGACGCATTAAACGGTGTCGCTTGGAAATGCTGTCTTGTCAGATACGAGCAGGACGCAATCAACGACGTAACCGTAAACAATTCAGTGTATTCGGAGCTTTAGTGCCGTATTACAATCATTTGCAGAATTAACGTTCCAAATGTAATTATGGATTAGGTCCTTGTTTTTAGTGACAGAATTGCTGAACATAATTTTCGTCTCAATTTTCCGAACCATAGGACAGATAATTCGTTATAAATCCAAGAAAAAACTACAACAAAGTTTCTAAAAGTTTACTAACGCAGTTTTTTGAGCCAAAAAAAAGATACCGCTGTTCTTCATACATTCAATTAGTCGGTTAAATATTAAGATAGTCTAAAAACTATCTGAAAATCTAACAACTGTTAGTTCTGTTAAACGAGTCTCTACTTTAGTTAAATGTGTTCTACAAACCCAAGACCTATATTTATCAACACAAACATTTAATAACTGCAATTGATTGTAATAGCTTGCATAGACCGTACAGCTAACTTCAAAAATATTTTAGTTAGGGATAAAAGTACCTAGTAGAAATATTTTTTATTATAAGTTATAAAATAATAATTTAGTTTACGTGGTAAAAGCAGGTGGTACAATTTCAAAATAGTATTTAAACAGTGTCAGGGATCGCAAACCTTAATTTTAATATAAAATTTTCGTTTTATAATAACCCGCAACGGTGCCGCGATAGAAAGAATCATTTTCATATCCTTACCATTGCCCATTGAGATAAATTGTACGAGTATTACGTAATACCAAATGAAATCTATTTTTCGACATTTTTCCTTAATTAATTTATGAGCCCAAATAAGTCTAACATGTAAAAAGTTTGCCATCTCTGACCAAACGAATGATAGTGAAATTGTAACGTTTGGGGATTAGTGGATATATGAAAAAATTGTTCCAATAAAAAATTAAGAAAAATTAGATAGAAAATCATAGGCTTTGCGTGCATGTTAATGATATATTTTTTAGGGAAATTGTAAACAATCAAAATAAAATATACCTATAATTGGTATGGTAGATATTGTTAGTATTTCATGTCATTATAATATCATGCATGACGCAAAGCCTATATAAATTCCAAACTTAACCAATGAATATTTCGAATATCTAAATATTATACCGGTGCTACATAAAGCTACAAACATTTGAACATTAATAACAGACTTTTTATACTTGTTTTAAACACACACACAGAAGTTACCTATTTGATATATGCTAAAAAACCGACACCGCTTGGTAAAGTGCATTTATTCGAATAAAGATCCTTGACTGACATACTCTTACCTTCATGCAGGTACAAATGTTTGAAGCTTTATGTAAACCGGCGTTAGAACAAAGACTGTTCATGGAAAATATAGCGCTAAATTATTCTAGCTACAGTAACGTTACAATATCTTTGTACATCTTCACTAAGCTTCGTGTTCATATCTTTTCTATCAAACATTGTTAACATGAATATTTTTCACATAAAACAATAATATTTTGTTTAAATACAATGTGTAAGATTAGAATTAAAAGCGTGAAACTAAATGATTTCTTTCACAATATTCCTATATTATTAGTATAACTGAGGCACAATGAAATGACCGTTTTGATGTTTATGGTGCTCAATTTTTGTTCCTATTAACGGTTATATTCAAGCAAAAATGCTGTTTTTTAAACAGGTAGCAGTGGCGAAGGTTATTAACAAGCCGATTCCCATCGGGCAATTCTTCGAACATCTTTTGACTGTCAACAGCACGTTAATTAGTGATCTATTTATGATCCGTCCACGTGGCAAATCGCAAATATACCTGATGATAGAAAATGTTTTGTTTTCCGTGTATGTTATTCAAGTTTTACTAATACTCAGCCATAATACATTCCTATAAATTTTTTCTAATTGTGTTTCAGTATTCTAAATTACCTATTTCTTGAAAATTTACAGAAAAAATTACAACTTTAGAACCGAATTTTGCAGTGTAAATAAAGAAATGTATTTAAAATCAAGTGGTAACCTTGACAATTAATTTTCAGATATATTTGTTATGGGACACATTGAAGTATGTACTTTGATGGCTTGGAAGGAGAAAGTACCACCACCATCGTTCGCTACGTTTATACTTTTTTTCGGCTCGCCATGAATATTTATGTATTATGTATTATGTATTATGTATTATGTATGTATTTGATATACCTATACAAAGTTCGAAATATTGTATTATATTTATATGCCCAAGGATTATACTTTTACATCTGAAAATTTTAAACTCAAATGACTGCACCACGCTGCCTAGGAATCACTCATGTTTCGCCTCTGGTATATTGTGAAAGAAGCTTAAATTATCTTAACTATCTGAGAAATATACAGTCTTCGATGCTGTGATTAAAGCTAATTTATTTATTTTGTTTGTTATAATTTCAATGCATTTTTAATATACATTTACATAAATATTGTTAAGTGGGTGATATTTGAGACTACTATGTATTGTACAAAAATTATGCTTTATAAAATTTTATAATACTGAAAAATTATAAATAGTTTACTATTACATGGTGTACTGTTACAGGCTTTTACATAAATAATAAAATAATCGTTAAGTGAGTTAGTATTAAACCTACCTGTTTAAAACACTTCAATGTTATTTTATTTTTTTCCTGGCTCCTCAACACTTTCATACACTGTCCTTGTATAGGAGGTATCTATGTAGCGACAATTCATAATTCATTTATTGCCATTACGTCGATCATTACTAAGCCTAATTGAAGTAAATGAATTTGGACTTTGACTTTTGACTTGGGCTTTGACTGTGACATTGATAATGTAATGAATTCACAGCACACAGTAAAACCAACCGTGGTTTTACTGTGTGCTTGTACACTTTGGTGAGGCTTAATTTCATGTATCTTTGAGTTATAATTATTAAATAAATAGTTATTTTGTTTAAAAGTAAGTTGTTTAAATGTATAATTTTGATGAGGTCACCGGTAGAAATAATTAAGATATACATACAAAAAGTTTTTAAGTCAACAGAATATAAAGATTGTGAAGTTATGAATAATATAGATTCTAAAATAAACTGATTCTTTACAGGAAAACTTTAAGTCGACTTTGTTATATCACAATGCATTTATGGAGTTTTCCTATGAACACTATTATCAGAAGTGGGATCTGAGAGTTATATAGAGTATAAAAAATCGCTTCACAATAAGTAAAGACATCACGTTACATACATATAGAAAAATTAAATCAAAAAGCAAAGTTTCTTTTTTTTGATGTCTGTTAATATATCATCGAGTATGTTTTAAATGTAAGTATTCCTTTTTTAACAAATTACATATTTAATTATATTGTTAGCGGACGCTTCCAAATTCTTCTATATTGAAGCGAGAAAGTTTCTTATGTATTGTTCTTTTAAAAAAATTAAAATTCCGTTTAATAATTTCGGAGAGCAGTGTAAACAGACATACAGGTTTATTGACTCCTCACCCTCTTCTTTTATAACAATATCCTCTTTTTGGTATATTCAATGTATTCGACTGCTTCTGTTATATTAGAAATATTATTTGTAGGTAGATAACTTTTTTTGGGGAAATACCCACTTAAGAATTTCTGTAAAATAGTGAAAAATAGGTTGCCTTGCATTGTAAGATAAGCCAGATAGTTTTATATTAAGATAGTTCAGTTTATGAGTTATAATATGTGTTATTTTAATTTTATGAATTACTATATTAAAATCATTTTCTGTGTACAAGCTACAAGTTAAATACAAGTGCTTTAAAATAATAGAAAATTATTCATGATACATCTAATCCATAGATAGTAACAACAGGCGCTTTTAGCTGGTAATCTCGCGTAGGTACCCTAGAATTTTCGTCATACGCCAATAGAATTTCGACGCCGTGTGCCTAAACGATAATCACTGAGTTATCAACATGGGATAGTAAATTGCAGTCATTGCTAGTCTACAAAAGTTAACGCTTCGAAAACAAAAAATGCATGGGAATGATAAATTTGATCAAAAAATTGATCACGTGACCTGTCGATAGCAAAATATGTCATTCCCATACACTTTTTAATTATCGAAGCGTTGGCGATTGTAGAAAGAGTATTGACGTGCCAAATGGCTACAGGCCCCGAATAGACCACCGTTGCAGGTAGCTCATAAATCATGTTTTACATATGATAACTTGCACTTGCATATGCATACGAGTATCGTATGCATATGCACGCTTTAATAGGACCACATCACTATAACGAATATTATAAAGCGTTTTGAGAAAATTTTCTGTGCGTTTGTCGACAACTGTCGACATGTGTGCTTGTACATCACTACATACTCCTGTCAGATACACAAGTGTGAGGGAGCGCGCTATATTCTCCGTTTTGCTCACATGATTTATTGCAAATCCTGCAGCGAGATTTTGTCCACACCATAGTGAAGTAACTAGGTCGATATTGATCTAGTTGTAACGTTCAATTGAAGTACATTTATCATTAGGTCGCTAATTTTGAACTATTATATTCTTGCGTTTAATTCAATATCAAAAAAATATATATCTAACTCTGACACACAATATTACAATATTAAAGTTCCATTTACCGATGTTACCATTTATATTACGCACTCTAAAACCGAGGTATTACAGACGATTCTTTCACAAGTAGTTATTAATAAACATTTATTTCACAACCATTTGCACCATCTCTAATGTCATTCAAAATAATACGACTCGCTTGCATACATATATTGAAGTATATAATATTGAATATGAATATTCAAATCACTTACAAATTAATCTGAGTGCATATATTATGGAGGAGGTTTGTATATTCACATACGAAATCTGGAATTAAATAGAATTAAGTGTTTAAATATAAGGTCACAAGTGTTTAGAAGTGCCTGAGAAAATAAATGGAACCTGTTTTATTTTATTCACTATAGTTTTTGTGTTCGGCTGCAAAATTCTTGTATTCCGCAAGTAACTAATTGTTTTCGAGTAAAAGAAGGATTTTATGGACCATAATTATTCATAAAATAATCCAAGAATCCTAGATTCAACGACACAGGATACTAAGAATAATGCAGCAGCGCACAGCACATAATTTTCCATCTCACTACAGCACATAAAGGAAAAGCAATTAAAATTTTCTCATCATGTATGAAATTCAAATCGCTTTCCACGCTAATTGATAAAATAGACTTTTGCTCGCTGTTTTTAAAGCATAAATAAATCCGTTCCGTGCTAGTGAGATGAAAAACACATTCTTAAATAAACGACTAAATTACGCAATTAATGATAATATTTCAACTAAACGACATCAAAACTTTCATATATTTAACAGTTTTTATTACAATTTACCTGTACACACAACAAATAAAACATATAGAAATTAAGTTTTATAAATACGATGAGCAATTTCAAAAATACATTAAAATCAATGTAATAATGTGTGAAATGAACATTTATTACCTAAGCATTTTATATAATTACAACGGTTTTGAAAATTCCTATATCGTGTGTCTATGTGAATCACCTCGGTTTGATGAAGTGTAGGATGACTGCAGTCATGATGACAGTGTAAGCAGATGGGGACCGAGACGCCTGGCCGCTGGGCTTGTCTTGACATTTGCCTGAAACAATGATCAAAACCATATTACATACTATACAACTAAAATAATATATATCTCAAGCGCGCATTAAAGTCAAAATTTTTATATGAATACTTAACATCCTTAACGAATCTAGCCCTCCTCAATCCAGCCTTATTGCCGAATCCATTTTACGCGGACTGTAAAGTACCTCCCTGCCTAGTCTCCGGCTCAGCCACGGCGCGCTCGCAGTTGGCCGCCGAGCGCGCGACACCGGCTCGTCACCACGAGTATACTGACCTGTGAAGGCGGCGTCAAACAGCACAGTCTCCGGCTCGGCCACGGCGCGCTCGCAGTTGGCCGCCGAGCGCGCGACGGCGAGCGCCCCGTCCCGCGGCTCGCGCGACACGAAGCAGTAGCGCCGCGCCGCCGTGCTGTCGCGCGTCACCGGCGTCGTCACCACGAACGACGCGCCGTTCTCGTACCAGCCGCCGTGGCATATGTATACTGAAATAGTACAATTTCTATTAAAAGCGCCCAGCGCGTCGGTACGATATGGATATAAAATTCAAAGCGCAAGCGAGACGCCGAATTATGACTGTCATGTGAGTGAAAAGCACGGAGCGATTGACGCGCGACGCAAATATTATGACGTGAGCGCCAAAACCATTTTTACCTAATTGCAAGTAAATTAAACAACATAACGAAAAACAAAATGGCCATGTTCAAGATATATACCTAATTTTCTATACAAAACAAAAATTTAAGAAAATAAGTTTGCTTTTCCTGAAATTGAAAGCAAAATGTGAGCAAAACATGTATTTTAAAAAAAAAATAAACTATCGAGAAAAGTTTTACAAATTGTGTATTTTGTATAACGAAGCTAACATTTTGAAATATCATTTACCCAAATATCAGGCTCCTAACTTTTCCAGAATCTGAGATCCAGAACCATTTGTAACCACCAAATTACATATTGCTCACTCTTAAGAGTTACCACTCCAAGTGACCATTTTAACCACATAAAATGGTCACTTCTCTCTGCTGCTATTTATAACCTACCCTGTCCGAAATTGGGCATGCATATACATCCCGTGTTGATTGTCGCAAGACTGCATACGTCTTTGAAAACGAGGAGGGATGGTCTTTGAGCATAATTTACAAGTTGATTGTAGAAAAAAACACTACAACTCTTTCCAATTCAAATATATTTCTATATGCTATTATGTGTCATCTGAGCACAACTTAATTAATATTCACATACATGAAATAATCCATGAAATTGCTATGAACAAAACGTACCTGTAACTACTTCCTTATTATCACAAGTGGAATAGAACTCCATGTTCTTATTAGAATTGCACCCGACCGCCAGCCTGCTGTACACTCCACCAGAGCACGTGGGCTCCTCCGACTGCCTCCTACTCCTCAGTATGGGAGTACTCGACATATTCCTTACGCTAAAATTGAACAGCCTAGTGTGGTTAACCCTATGATTATGTTCAAACATTGCTTTCTCTCGTTCGTTCATACGAAAACTTCGTTTGTGACGGTGGTTCGAGATTATGTACTTCCCCGAGTATGGGCATTCCTTTGACTCGGGATTACTAGCTGAAACACAAAATAATATAAATTAAAAATATAATAATTACAAAAAAAATTGCACGTAGTTCAGAACTCAAGTATTTCAATCTATAAATCAATTGCAAATCAGAGCCTGAAGATAAAATTCTTCGAACAAAGCGTATTGCCAATGATGGTTCCGAGACTTGGTCGCTAACTATGAGTCACACAGCGGGCGATGGAGCGAGTTATGCTTGAAGCTTCTTTGTGTCATCGAATCAGAAATGAAGAGAATCGCACAAGAACCTTACTCACTGACATAGCTCAGCGTGTGAAGCTGAAGTGGCAATGGACAGGCCACAGTTCGAAGAGCAGTGCAGTTGCAGGAAGCCGCTGGATGCAGGCGGCTCGAGACCGTGGTGTTTAGAAACCTCAGACCAATTATAGAAGGACCTGTATGGCACTCTTAGTTACGAACAAAATTGTCTGTCATTTTCTGAGGAAAACGAGCTTAGATTTGGTATATATCTTATACTAAACTAGAATTTTTGCCCGTTTTTTACACAATTCAATAACACAAAAATGTAATTTTACGGAGCTCTTTAACCGACGAACACGATTACAACTATTTAACATCGATTCTATAGGGACAGTTTTTATAATCGCATTAGATCGTTGATCATATACTTTGACAGAAAAGTAACGTCTAGCGAGGCAGGTCCTATACAATAATTGGTCTGAGTTAGAAACCCATGCAAGAGGTCTATATCCAGCAGTGGACGTCTATCGGCTGCTAATGACGATGACGATGATGTTGTTGACGATCAGGCGAATAAGAAATAGAAAGTCTTACCAACTAAAGTAACGTAAGGCGCTGTGACAGCGTTGAAGTGGTGCGTGGAGCAGGCGTCGTCCGGGCGGGCCGTGGGCGTGCCGCGCTGCAGCTCGGCGATGTGCGTGTCGCGCCGGTACAGCACCACGCACACGTAGCGCGACGCGCTGCGGATAAGTGTATAACGAATGTGTGTTCGCTTATAGTACTCTGTCTTTCTGTCTGCATAGGCCTTTAGCTCACTACGTTTTATATGAATACGACGACCGTCCGCGTCGGTCTTAACTTAATACTTAATCAATTATTATAAACAAAAAGGTATCACAAAATAAGGAACGTGAGAGATCTGTTGGCTGCTGTTCGAACAGCAAGCTTGTAAGACGGTCTAAGTGGTAATGCCAGGCAGACTATATTCCCCGCACGTGTGTTTCTTAGCCAGCAGATCGCATTCCGTATTTGAAAGCCGATTTTGCAATTTGAAACAGCCATTCCTAGCCAGTCTAAACGCTATGCGAATTTCTTGGCTCACTACAGGCTCCTAAAAGTTCCTACTCCCATTTTGTAATCTACCTACTCAACATAAAACCACAAACCATATCACAAAGCTATTCATGCCTACAAGACGTTTGGTAATGTTCATTACCACACGGGTAATTAATAAATAGTTCCATGTTATTCGCTACAAAAATTCAGGCTTTCTTGTAAGAGATAACATCTACGAGGCCACGAGACTAAATCGAGGGGGTCTTGCCAACGCCATTATTTACCAACTTTTGTTAACTCTTTTATCATAGTCGTAGAAAAATTGAAGCACTCATGTTGTCTATTAAATCGGCTTCGCCTCATTCCAAAATAATCACTTGTGTTACAAAAGTCCCCATTGCCTCATTACATGACAGTGGCGTAAATAACCATTGCAAAGCTCACCAGTGGTGCTGCCAGTGCGCCACCAGCGCGACGGAGTTGCCGCTGGGCGAGCTGGCTTTGACGTAGACGCAGTGCACCTTGACGTCGGCGCCCGAGCTGTTGCTGATGCGCAGCGTGGCGTTGCGCTGGTAGAACGTGTAGTTGCTGCTGTAGTCCAGCGTGTGCCACGTGTGCGAGAACGTCATCCACGTGGGGAACTGGCAGTTGAAGCGGACTGACACTGGAACAACATTATTTTTTTTTTTAAAAAGAATATTTGCCATATCTTTTATAATATGACCAATATTCCCATTCCCCTCCAACTAGTCGGGAAAGACTGTGCTAGGAGTGGGTACGACAATAGACCAACGGGGCGGGGATCGAACCACCACCCCGCGATGATGAGTCCTACCGCTCTTACCATTGAGCTATTGAGGCTTTTACATTAGGCAATGACGTTAAATACTGTCAGATGTGTTACTAGCGCATGAAAAATGAGGCGCTCAAAAGAGGAAATTTATACACAACTCAATGTTAGTTGTGGTTAAACGAACGTTATTTCTGGTTTAAGATCTTTATTTTTCTCAAAAGAATTACATTAAATTCGCTTTTAAGATAAATATAATTAACTTACTAAGGTAATTCACGTGTGTACATACTAATTAGACTTAAATTCTACAGATAAAAATCTAAATAAATAATTGCTAAATTAAACGGGTAGTTTTTAAATTAGGTTATTTAAACACATAATACCTAAATATCGTCTACAATGTCGAGTTGTGTTTTCAGGAAGTGTAAAAACTATAAATACATACTTATATAATATATAAAGGAATTAAAGACAAAATTCTGCATGTGTGCGCTCAGTGTTGTAGCCTATTATTCGGATCACTTTTTGTGGTGACTTTGTAGGGACATAATCTATCTATAGTATAAAATTATCATTGGTAGAAGGTAGTTTTGACGGCCTCCATGCAGTGGTTTAGCTAGGTAACCAAGGGCCCTGGTGCAAATAAAAAATGGGGCCCACCACTATCTATCTAAACTGGTTAGGTTTTACCAAGTAAAAAGTTTATTATATATAAGTAATTGAGTAAAAAAAAAAATAATTTAAAAAATTAGCTTCATCCGTGACTCGTTACCACTCTACCGGCAAAGACATACCGCCAAGCGATTTAGCGTTCCGGTACGATGTCGTGTAGAAACCGAAAGGTCTGGATTTTCTTCCTACGCCTAACAAGGTAGCCCGCTTCTGTCTTAGATTGCATCATCATTTACCTTCAGGTAAATGCAGCCAAGGGGTAATCTCTAAAGAGTAAAACAAAGTCAAAGAAAATGTGTTCCGTTATGTAACATGAATACAACTTAATAGTTCTATATTAGAACGGATTTCAGGGCTGCTCTCGCCAGATTTAAACTAGATGGGGAGAATGACTTGAGCAGAGAAGGGTTGTGTTAACCAGTTTAAAGGATGTCCTTAACCCTACATCCATCGGTCATAAGTTCGGGGCTTTGCTCAAGGCTCTGCCACTCGAGGGTTCATTGCTAATGTATAGCAAGGTGAAAGAAAATGCTTAGCTGATTAGACACCAACACTAACTAGGTTACAGCTGTCTATCCAAAAGCATTTCTCATTTAGTTTGTAACCAAAAAAGGTGGCCATTTAACCATACTTTAGGAATAAAAAATAATAATAACCTCTCTTCAAGGCCATAGTCCTTGAGCCTTCCGTAGCACTGAAGAGGCCGTTGCAAGTGGCGTCACCAGACTGCGCCACTCGGTACTCGACCCCGCCTGCTGGCGTCGGACCTTCCTTCATACTGCTCCCTGACGCTGGAACAACAAGACATTTCTGACGTGAATACAATTATTTCTTCCGAAAAGTACCTACTCTACACAAACTCGGATTTAAATAAAAACCATGTATTAAGCCAATAGCAGAAGTCATAAGGATATTGAAGCTTTTGATAATATACACCTAACAAAGTTATTCATTGTACCTTATGAATTACCACAAATTTATATTCAATAATAATATAAATTTTAGAGAGCAGTGATAGCCCAGTGGATATGACCTCTGCCTCCGATTCCGGAGGGTGTGGGTTCGAATCCGGTCCGGGGCATTCACCTCCAACTTATCAGTTGTGTGCATTTTAAGAAATTAAATATCACGTGTCTCAATCGGTGAAGGAAAACATCGTGAGGAAACCTGCATTCTCTGCGTGTGTGAAGTCTGCCAATCCGCATTGGGCCAGCGTGGTGGACTATTGGCCTAACCCCTCTCATTCTGAGAGGAGACTCGAGCTCAGCAGTGAGCCGAATATGGGTTGATAACGAAATAAGACAGTATGTAAGACTAAAATGGACTAAGAATAATTAAATTAACAAATACTAAAACACTTACAGGGGATAGCTTATCAAGTCAATAAAATTAGAAAACATAAGAGCTAAGTAGGAATTTGTGGATTAATTATTATATGCTTTAATTAGTTTCTGGCTTTCGACTAGGCACATCAATCACATTATTGGATTATCACAGAATTGCCAAAACGGTGGTAGAGTATTTACAAATAGTCAAAACTTGACATTTCAGTTCAGAATAGAAACCAGATGTAGGTTTTTTACAGAATATTTTAAAATTTGATTAAAAGACCAACAATATGTACCCTCATCTGAAATAGCTTTCAAAGAAATCATATAAAACAAGAGACAGTAAAGGAAAACCAAAAGATACAAACCAAAAAGCAAGTAAGTCTTACCAATACCATTGGTCTTCTCGTAGACGAAGCACCGGTAGCGGTCCTCGTTGCTGGTGGCGTGGTTGTGGTGCAGCTTCCCCACCAGGAACCGCAGGCTGCCCTCCTTCCACGTGGCCAGGCATTCCAGCTCCTCCACTGGAAATATGGGTTTGAACTTGAGATATATATTTTTTACAAGTTAGCCCTTGACTGCAATCTCACCTGATGGTAAGAATGATGCAATCTAAGATAGAAGCGGGCTATCTTGTTAAGCATAAGATGAAAATCCACATTCATTTCGGTTTCTACACGACAACTAACACTAAGGGCGGTACGTCTTTGCCGGTATCCGCATTAGAAACGACCTTCACCAATCTGTTTACTGGAGGATATTTTATATTAAATTACCTAACAATACTATTTTGAAATGCTGATAACAAACACATTATGTTTGTTAGTAAAACGTAATAACCCACGTTTTTTAATCCTATCCAATCGGAGACAACCAGCCAGAGACCTACACCAAACCCCGATGAATCAAAATTCACCGTCAACCTATAAACTGCTTAATTATAAGTTACTGCATCACCCAAATATTAATTAAATAAACTTTATCTCATCTTCTAATTAAGTGTTGTAAGACTAAGATCCAGGTTCGTTTGCACCAATCAGCGATCTCAAATATTCCTGCAACACTAACTTCGCTAACAAGCAGTGACAAACCCGCCGGGACCGTCACTTAAAATAGCCAAGTTATTTCTATTGTCTTTATAAATACAACGAGATTCTCGCAACTGTCGACCCGTCATGGAATGTCTGTAGCCGCTAATTCAAGATGCTCATTTTTTGGTTCTGTGAGAAATTGGACAATTAGACTGACCTAAACAAGTAAACAGTAAACAAGTAAAAAAGTAAACAGTGGCGTAGCTAGGTGCTGTAGGCAACCAAGGGCCCTAGTGCAAATAAAAAATGGGCCACACTACCATTTTAACTGGTTAGGTTTTATCAAGCAAAACTGAACCAGTTAAAGCCAAAGTCAAAGTCAGTCAGTCAGTTTACAAGCTCTTCAGGTAATAATATTAAACTTAAGATAATGGTGATAATAATCATTCGAAAACTTAAAATTAAAGTTACGAGCGTCCCGGGGCATTGCACCGCCTAGCCCCTGGGTAGCTACACCATTGCCTGTAATGGTGATTTCAGACTAGCGTATTTTTTGCGCGTATACGGTCGTTTTAGCATACGCGCTTACGTGTATAACATATACGAGCTTAGAATAAAAGCGCGTCAACGCTCGTACGAGTTGAGCGTGTGCCATAATGCGCGCATATATACGCCTACATACGCTTCCAAAAACGAGCTTATACGCGCGTATAAAACGCTAGTCCGAGACCGCATTAGACCAGCAGGTGAAGATCGAACCACAACCTCTAAGGGGACTACTGATTCCAATGAAGATGAAGCTAAATAATCTTATAAAAAAAAAAAAAAACTTCTGAAACGAAGAAAATATGTCGTCCAACAAGTTCTGTATCAAAATAACGTAGATGACACAGACAGAAATAGTTAAGACTGAGTTATTTTAGAGCAAGCATTAAACAATAGTGTAAGAATGCCAGCGGCGCGAACTGCCGAGCGTCTCATAAAACGATATTGAGTGGCTGTGAAACAATCTGCCCGCTTTTATTTTTACTATTCTTCAACGATTTCATACTATTAGATATGTTACGTGCGTACAAAATCACCGCGAAATGTGATCCGAATTTAGCTACTCCACTGAGCGCACGTGTCGTGACAGCCCAGTGGATATGACCGCTGCCTCCGATTTCGGAGGGTGTGAATTCGAATCCGGTCCGGGGCATGAACCTCCAACTTTTCAGTGCATTGTGCATTTTAAGAAATTAAATGTCACGTGTCTCAAACGGTGAAGGAAAAACATCGTGAGGATACCTGCACACCAGAGAATTTTCTTAATTCTCTGCGTGTGTGAAGTCTGCCAATCCGCATTGGGCCAGCGTGGCGGACTATTGGCCTAAGCCCTCTCTGCTCTCTAAGACTCGAGCTCAGCAGTGAGCCTAATATGGGTTAATAACTGAGCGCACACGTTTTTTTCATTCTTTACAAGTTAGCTACAATCTCATTCTCATTCCTACTTTTGCGGTAGGGTGGTAACTAGCCACGGCCGACACTTCCCACCAGCCAGATCTGGACCAATTAAGAAAACTCTCGGCCCAGCCGGGGATCAAACCCTAGACCCCTGCCTTGTAAATATACACTGCGCATATCATTGCGCCACGGAGACTGCCACGTTCACAATTTTGTGACTTTAAATTAAAACAATTAGCCTTTTTCGCCCCAGTCTCAACGCGCTAGTGACATATCTGATAGTATAAAATCTTTGCTGTTCTTACCATTTATTGTTAGCAGACTTTATGTTGAATTTTATTTTTAAGGAACGTTCATTCAATCAGAATAACACCTGATGAAGCTGTGGCTTAGATAGTAAAAGCTTTGAGAATTACAATTAAATATATAATTTATTAATTTCTGAGGCAGATTTTGTGTAAAACTTTTTAACCGACTTCAAAAAAAGGAGGAGGTTCACAACCACATCGGTTGAGTAATTTTGTGTTAAAATGCACATAACGAAATGGTCCGTACTGTGGAGCTTTCGTTCACTGAATGAAAGCTCTACATTGCGGGTCATTTTTTACTAAAGCCGATTAAATCATAAACTTTTAGGATTTAAAGACAGTTCTTTCCCCTGGTTCTTTCTGAAACGGCTTTAATTAATACGTCACTGGCTCGGCACCGCCTTCAGAGTGATCAGAAGGTAGTACATACAATATTATTTTCCGCTTTCTTGTTTATCTTTGTGATTTTGAAGTCGGTTAAATTTTTTTATCAAAAAGGTTTCAATTTATTTTTACAAGTTTTTTTATTTTCATGTGTATGCCTAAGCTTACCAACCCGCATTGCAGCCGAGTGGTGGGTCTAAGCTACATATCCCCTCTCCTATAAGGCTGATAGTGATGTAAGTAGGTACCTGTGCTCTCTGAGCCGTAAACGTCCGGACACGCTTGGTAGTTGAGCAGTAATCGAGAGTCTTCGGTACAACTTTCTATGGACGACGCCGGTATCTTGCAGTCGCCATGTCCCCTGAAATTTTATTATAACATAGTTTTAGTTAAGGAAATAAATAGACACAATATTAATTAATCAAATTAACATCTTGTTAACAGTGTTACTTCAGTTTGGTTTCATCGATTTTTATTTTTAAGTTGCCCATATCTACTAAAGGTACCGATCCAGCGTCAATTCATGAAAATAGCAGTACATTGCTTTACAGTGACCTACTTATCACTGACGGGTATATTGTAGCATAGACAACACGTTCTACGAAATATTTCCCTGTGTCCATTAATATGAGACTTAGGTGTGTGAATAGGTATTAAGTCATGTGCCTGTACGTAATTCACAAAAAACAGGCAAACAGGCAACCTTTGAACACAGTAGCTGTTTGAGTGCTTGGCAGCAGAAATAAGCATGGAGTATTTCCCCGGACGAGCACCGTCACATAAAGCTCTACTGTCACTCGAATGGTTAAATATATGTATGTGAACTCTTGACGAGAGCTTACAGTACGTAGCACCAACTATATTTCATACTATAGAGTATAGATATGTTACGTGACTACATAATAAAAATTTTAATAAAAAAAATACAACCGACTTCAAAACCTAAAAACGTACCCACTAAACTAAAAAGTGAAAAATAACATCATAATATGTTCTACCTGCTGATCAGTATGAAGGCGGTGCTAAGCCGGTGATGTATTAATTCAAGCCATGTGAGAATATCTTATAGATTTAGATTTTGCAGACAGTGTTGTTTCATGTGGTCCTGTCAGAAATGGCTTATATTAAGACAACACCGGCTAAGCACCGCCTTCATACTGATCAGCAGGTAGAACATATTATGATGTTATTTTTCACTTTTTAGTTTAGTGGGTACGTTTTTAGGTTTTGAAGTCGGTTGTATTTTTTTTATTAAAATTTTTATTATTTTTCCATTTTTAGTGTAAAATTTCATCTCAAATGAATACATCATAACCCTAATGACAGTCACAACCCATCTTGGTACAAAATTCTCAGCAATACAAATTAATCAAGCCCAAGCACAAGGTAGCTACCGTAAACCGTTAAGGGGTTCCCTTAATTGACCTTGGTCTTCATCACCAGATCCCTAATAACAGACACAACTCATCTAGGTAGAAAGTTCTCAGCAATACGAAGTAATCAAGGCCAAACACAAGGTAGTTACTGTAACCTATTAAGGAGTTCCCTTAATTGTCCTTGGTCTTCATCACCAAACCCCTAAATGACAGTCACAACCTATATATGTGGAAAGTTCTCATTAATACAAATTAATCAAGCCCAAACACAAGGTAACTGCTGTAAATCGCCAAGGAGTTCCCTCATCTGTTTTGTGGCTCCATCATCAGATCGATTTTAAACCTTCATGAAATTGTAGTGCTTAAAAGTACTAAATGGAAAAGTATACGAACACACTAGACACCCATATAATTTTCGAAAGTTCCCCTCAATTTCTCCAGGATTCCATCATTAGATCTTGACATGATGGCAATGGGACCAAATGGGGACTATACCGTTTCAAACAAAAAAAGAATTTTTGAAATCGGTCCAGGCGTCTTTGAGTAATCGGTGTACATACCTCCTTTTTGAAGTCGGTTAAAAATCACGGCAAAAAGTGCTCAGAAGTTAGCTACTCCACTGAGCACACACATGTACAATTTTATGTTTATTTACATTATATAGCGGTCGCTAACTATGGGCCTCATAAGAAAGCTCAGAGTCACACAGCGGGCGATGGAACGAGCTATGTTAGGAGTATCTCTGCGTGATCGAATCAGAAATGAGGAGTTCCGCAGAAGAACCAAAGTCACCGACATAGCTCAACGAGTCGCGAAGCTGAAGTGGCAATGGGCGGGACACATAGTTCGAAGAGCCGATGGACGTTGGGGTCCCAAAGTGCTGGAATGGCGACCCCGCACTAGTAAGCGCAGCGTTAACGACCCCCAACAAGGGGGACTGACGACATCAAGCGAGTCGCAGGGATTCGCTGGATGCAGGTGGCTCAGTATCGTGATGTTTGGAAGTCCCTACAAAAGGCCTATGTCCTGCAGTGAACGTTCAGATATTTATTTATTTATTTATTTATTTATTTAAAGCACGCCAACAATACACATATTAACCATTAAAAACAATACAATATACCACAAAAAACCTGATATGTATACTAACGCTTGGCGCACATAACATTTTATATAATTTCATGTCAACACTTTCATAATAATATGATGATTATGATGATGATTACATTATATATATAGTTATTACAATTTCTGAACACAAAACCTGACACTGTAGACATAATTTAGCTATTATTTGTATTTAAATAACTTTCATTGTTTACTATGCGAATAATTTAAATTAAGACAATATATAGACGCCTTTGTTTGCCTCAGCGCTATAAAATCTTTGCGTAACACTATCATAGCTCCTCACCTGTTATATGTAAAAGAAAATGGCCCTTTGAGTGGGCAGGCGACGGGCTCGGCGTTTTCCCTGAACATGGAGTAGAGTAGGGCGTCTCCGGTGATCATTGAGCACAGGTGAGGGAGGGCATCGCGGCGGTGGCAGAACGCTACAAATTGACAAATTAAAAAAAACAATGAATGAAATGTTCGACGAATATAAGTTCTTGTTGGCTAGCGGTCTGCAGTCTTAGTAAGGGTCTCTAAGTACAGGAGCCCATAACTCGCAACGTGGATTTACTCGAACGTCGGTAGGACCTTTTCGATTTGGTTTAATTAAATGATAGGTAGAATAAATGGTTACATCCTATTTTATATAAAGGAAAAAAAACTACTGATAAAAAGACACAGTTTTTTTAGAATATTATAACATTAAAATTATTTGTTTATTTATTACTAAGTGAAGATTTGCTAAAGATTTTTTTTTAGAATGTATAAAATTATTTGTTTATTTATTATTTACTATTGTTAAAAAATAATTGTCGGCTTCGTAGGTGAGTGAAGATTTATCAAAGAAGTTTTAGAAGAGTTTACAAATTGTAAGTACAAGGAGGTATTATTCAATACTTCAGTACATTTCAAATGCAAAGCTATACTCACTTTCTTTATACTGCAGTACATTCAAATGTTTTTCATGCATTACTACGCAGCGGTAACAGCCTTTTCTGAAAACAGAAAAAAAAAATCATGAGTATAAGTAATAATATAATATGTATTGTAGGGATATAAGAGTCATCATCATCATATCAGCCGATGGACGTCCACTGCAGGACATAGGACTTTTGTAGGGACTTCCAAACATCACGATATTGAGCCGCCTGCATCCAGCGAATCCCTGCGACTCGCTTGATGTCGTCAGTCCACCTGGTGGGGGGTCGGCCAACACTGCGCTTACTAGTGCGGGGTCGCCATTCCAGCACTTTGGGACCCTAACGTCCATCGGCTCTTCGAACTATGTGCCCCGCCCATTGCCACTTCAGCTTCGCAACTCGCTGAGCTATGTCGGTGACTTTGGTTCTTCTGCGGATCTCATCATTTCTGATTCGATCACGCAGAGATACTCCTATAATATAAGAGTGACATCTTCATTATCAGCTAAAGGCAGCCATTGACGGTCAATTATTCTCACGTTTCTGCAGCGCTAACGGCAGCGAAGCCGTTTCATAAGTCGAGCCGTCATGCACGCAGAGACCAATACACGATCAGTTATAGTCGTGGGTGCTGCAGAAACGTGAGAATAATTGATCATCAATAGCGTGTATAATCACACTAATATTACAAAGACGAAAGACGAAGATGTAAGTGTGTAAGTATGTTTGTTCCTCATTTACGCTGCGGCTACTGAAGCGATTTGGCTGAAATTTGGAATTAACACATAAGCTACTTTTCATCCCGCAAAATCCACGGTTCTAGCGGGATTTGTGAAAAACTGAATTCCACGTCCACGTTCCACGTTCCACGTTTTGTCGTTAGTTGTGTATTTTTTTATTGACTTAATCGTGAATAAATACTAATTAGATTTTCTCACGCGGACGAAGCCGCGGGCGTCCGCTTGTATTACATAAATTTACCCACATAATATTCTAACATAACTTATAATATATATTTCCCATTATTCCATTCTCCTCGAGTTCGCAGCCTAATTTGAAACCGCTGAAGGAAGATACAATAACTATTATAACAAAAAGCGTTCTCATTCGCTCACCTCATTTCAGTTTTGATTCAAGACATTCCACGAGATTGGCGAGAGCGGGGGAGAATAGGGCAATAATTTTAATCTCGGAATTATGCGATTCGAGATTGTCATTGTCGGGCTGTTGAGCGCTCCTCGGAGTGTCTTCCGATAAAATCTGGAGCGAAGAGCATTTATCATTTTTGTCGTTAGTCTAGTAACGTCAATCGTTCGTCATCGTTTTTGTTACAAGCTTTTATTTAAGAGCGCGCAGCGCGTCGGTACGATATGGATAAAATTCGAAGCGCAAACGAGACGCCGAATTATGACTTTCACGTGAATGAAAAGCACGGAGCGATTGACGCGCGACGCAAATTTTATGACGTGAGCGCCAAAACCATTTTTACCTAATTGCAAGTAAATTAAACAACATAACGAAAAACAAAATGGCCATGTTCAAGATATATACCTAATTTTCTATACAAAGCAAAAATTTATGAAAATAAGTTTGCTTTTCCTGAGATTGAAAGCAAAATGTGAGCAAAACATGTATTTTTCAAATAAATAAACTATCGAGAAAAGTTTTACAAATTGTGTATTTTGTATAGTCATAACGAAGCTAATACTTTGGAATATCATTTACCCAAATATCAGATTCGTAACTTTTCCAGAATCTGAGATCCAGAGTCATTTGTAACCACCAAATTACATATTGCACACTCTTAACGTACGTTGAATGTTTGTTTAGATGTAATTTTCCAAGTGTATTGTAAAGTAATCATGTAACCGATTGTAGACGATAGTGCATGATTAGCTAAATGTAATTTTAAATAGGTCCAATATATCGGATTAGCGATAAGTGATAAATATTATAAAATATAGAGGACTATAGTCTGGCAAATTTGTTGAAGACACTCCCATGATATGCGGGCGACGTGGGGAAAGACTGCGTGGGTGTAAAATTGTGCGTGCGTTGAAATGAGGTGCATCAGTCGTGGGTTTTTCATTCATCGCTACACGCCTCCCGGCCCGCATGGACCATGAGGGAGTTACGAACGAAGTGAAAAGCTATAGTTATATATATGCAACCCTATGATCCAGGTGCAAGGTTCCAATAAACGTATAACCCCTAATTCTCTACTTTATAATATTTGTATTTTAGCGACAAACATCAGCCTGTAATCTGCTTCAATGTCCAATTTATCTCTACATTAAAATTAATGTAAGTCTGTGCTGTAAGCGGTTAATGATAGGCGTCCACACATCCGCATTGTAAGTATTGATCGATTTGAATGTTAGTGTAGAGGTTTTTTTATTAAAAGAATATTTGCCATATCTTTTAAATATGACCAATATTCCCATTCTCCTCCAACTAGTCGGGAAAGACTGTATTAGGAGTGGGTACGACAATAGATCAACGGGGCGGGAATCGAACCACTACCCCTCGGTGATGAGTCCGACCGTTCTTACCTATGAGCTGTTGAGAGGTATAAAAGGGTGACAGACCGGCAGACAGTTTTCAGCTTTTATATTAGTATGGATATGGAATACTTACTCGTCAACGATAAGGAACTTGTCGCCTTCGGAGGAGAGGCAGCGGCCCTTGTTGGAGAGCAGTGCGCCGTCGATCATGATGGGCTGGATGACGCCGGACTGGAACCAGCGGCCTTGCCAGCGCGCGGGGAACGCGCAGCCTGGGACAAACAGAACATCATTTAATTTGACCCTCATAATAACTGCCTCTTTAATGGTTAGGCTGTGGTTTTGGATTACGAAGTAGGAGATCTTCGTGCTATGAGATATTGAGTCTTTATTTTTTTTAAATAAGTTCTCAGCCCGGTGGTAGTTGTTTGTACAGTGGCGTAGCGTGCCTTGGGGGGTTTGTATCGAAATTAGTTGGGGGGCCCCAAATAAAGGTTAAGGTTTCTTACAAAAGAAACAAAAATTCTCGCATAAAATAAATATGATAGTGACTTAACCTATGAAGGATTTTTCCAAGTTTTGTACTTTAAATAATGTGATAGTGATTTAACCTACGAGTATGTAGGATTTGTCCGCGTTTTGTAGAAAGGCGTGTTAAATTAGACTGATAATGGTGAGACATTCTCGTGCTCACTGTACTCGTAACTCTGTACTGCCTTTGTTTGTCTTTGTTAACGGTTTAGTAAGAGATACGGCATAAATAAAATAAAATATATACCTCACTGGCTAATTAATAAATTCGTACAACACTGCAACTCTGCTGTGGGGTTGCCAGATATAGGTAAACAGTTGAATAATGTTATTTAAATGCCCCCATCAATTATTATTATGTGAAATGAAAGCTTATTTTATGCTCTATAGCTCCAACTTTTCAGTTGTGTGCATTTTAAGAAATTAAATATCACTTGACTCAAACGGTGAAGGAAAACATCGTGAGGAAACCTGCATACCAGGGAATTTTCTTAATTCTCTGCGTGTGTGAAGTCTGCCAATCCGCATTCGGCCAGCGTGGTGGACTAAGGCCTAACCACTCTTATTCTGAGAGGAGACTCGAGCTCTGCAGTGAGCCGACTATGGGTTGGTAACGAATAAATTACAGATGAGGGTATACTTACACTTCTAATGCCGGATCTTAGACCAGCCCCTGCAGCTAAGTGGCACGACGATTCTCTTTCTACGATCGCATACGCTTCGAAAACTAGAAAAATGCATGGAAATGACAGATCTTGATCACGTGACCTGTCGATTTTAAATGTCATTCCCATACATTTTTCTAGTTTTCGAAGCGTTTGCGATCGTAGAAAGAGAATCGTCGTGCTACTTAGCTACAGGGGCTGTATAGATTAAGGTAAATAAAATATGTTTGCGCAAGTAATCCTCCATTACTATTATTAGGTCTTAGCTATAAGCGTTCTAACGTACTATTACTACCCGCATGTAGTGGCTTTCAAAGCGTTTTTAATGTAATGAAAATATAAAATATTCATACATTCCACGCTCTAGGTCTCTATTTATTGATTATCGAGTGCTTCCTCCATGTTGATGCTTAAGTTCGCTGTGGTTAATTGTATTAGTAAACATTGTATACGAATTGCAAATGTACACTACAACTGTAGAGAGGAAAGATTTGATTGTTTGTTAGAATAGGCTACTTGCCTCTTTTGTAAACATTGTTTAAACTGAATTATGGAAGTATTATAAGCTATATTTTATTTTGGCCCATAAATAATAATTAGTAAAAAAATCAATATAAATGAAAAAATATCTACGTAAAATTTTTGCCGCCGAAACACAATACATTAGCAAGTGACGTCATTCATGGAGATAACAGCGTGATTGGCGTTTGCAGTGATGTCATATATCACGTCACCGCAAGCGCCAATCACAAACCGATGCCTTGTAGCGAATGACGTCACAGTTTATGATGTGCGTTTGCGGTAACGTGATAAAAATGCAATTTTGTTTTATTAAAATATTACAATTACGAGATTATTTTCACAAATAAAAATGTGATTAGAGTTTCTAGGCAACTAAACTGCCTACATGCAAAAAATCTTCTTAGTTTTGTACAGCAGGCGAGAAGCCTATTGAATATGCTCTGGAATTACTTCACTGATTCGAAAAATTCTTTCACAATTTTTAATGGTAATGGTGAGTGGTAAAAATTATAAGTTAATTTTAGGCAACTCCACCGTCATAATTAACAATCCATATGTGGCTCGCTGTTGAGCACAAGTCTCGTCTCAGAATAAGAGGGGTTAGGCTAATATTCTACCCAATGCGAATTAGCAGACTGCACACACGCAGAGAATTAAGAAAATTCTCAGGTATGCAGATTTCCTCACGCTGCTTTTCCTTCACCCTTTGAGACACATGTAACTGAAAAGTTGGAGGTGCATGCCCCGGACCGAATTCGAACCTACGCCTTCCGAATCAAAGGCAGAGAATCCACTGGGTTATTACGGCTCTTACTACTGTTAACTTCACCCTACTGAGATATAAAGTGGAGAAGTGTGGCGTAGCATGACGAAGAGTCGTTGTTTAGTTTTCGACGGCCTCCGTGGCGCAGTGGTATGCGCGGTGGATTTTACAAGACGGAGGTCCTGGGTTCAGCCGTGGCTAGTTACCACCCTACCGGCAAAGACGTACCGCCAAGCGATTTGGCGTTCCGATACGATGCCGTGTAGAAACCGAAAGGGGTGTGGATTTTCATCCTCCTCCGAACAAGTTAGCCCGCTTCCACCTTAGATTGCATCATCACTTACCTTCAGGTGAGATTACAGTCAACGGCTAACTTGTAAAAAAAAAGAGTTAGCATCGGACGTTCCGATGATTCGTAGAAGGGCAGATGGCACAAATTCTTAGATTGCTGAATTGAAAACTTTATTCAATGACCTACCTGAATACATAAAATAAATTAGCTGTAAATAAATTTAGGAAAACATTATTTGATTTATTAATGAAAAAGTTGTACTATAGCGTCAATGATTACATGAATGAAAAATTTAAATAGGGACATTGACCATAAAAGTGACATTTATATTGACATTTTTTATTGACATTTATATTAACATTAATTAATTCGAACTTTGTTTTATTTTTATTATTTGTAAATTTGTAATTTGTAAATTAATTTGTAAGATCTGTTAACTTTTGCACGCCAACTATGGCAGGATATGTGTTAAAATATGTAAATATTAAAGACCTATGTAAATGTACCATATTCTGGCGAAATAAAATTGATTGATTGATTGTAAAAAGATAAGTTGTATCTTGGAGATTGATAAAAAAGTTATACAACTTTTGTGATAGCTGAAGGATCCCTCCTTCATCATCATCATATCAGCCGATGGACATCCACTGCAGGACATAGGCCTTTTGTAGGGACTTCCAAACATCACGATACTGAGCTACCTGTATCCAGCGTATCCCTGCGACTCGCTTGATGTCGTCAGTCTACCTGGTGGGGGATCGACCAACACTTCGCTTTCTAGTACGGGGTCGCCATTCCAGCACTTTGGCACCCCAACGTCACTGGCAACACGCTATATGTAGCCAGGTCTAGTCGTCGGGGTTGGCAGCGGCATTTCTGCCGGAGATTCTTAACACCCCTTACCCTGCCGTTACCGTAACCGCCAACGCCAGAGCCAGGAATAGCGGGCTGCCGGGGACTAGGGGCTGTGTAAGGTTTTTGTTGTCCATACTAAGCTTTGCCCAAATCTGACCACGCTGGTCATGCGGGTTGGTCAGCATAGTGATAGATTACTCGCGCCGATGTAAGGCATTTTAGGCAGGCAGGTGAGGTTGGCAGTTAGGGAAACTGAATCCTCCCCCCCCCCCGTTACACTCCATACTCCCCTACGTAACTGCATTTCCTAGCTATAAAAAAAATCTTATTATTGTCCGTCCTTATTATTGGCTAGCCACTGGACGCAGCAATTACTCGATAAACGACGAAGGAAATCTCAGTGTGTTGTCGATTGGTTTACAATATAAACAGCTGTCTGTCACATGGAGCGGCCATTGTGGGACGATCACAGTGATTGAGGCTATTAGAGCACAAAGATCGTTCAATTGGCCATCTCGGCTGAATGAATAAAAATTATCTCCATAGACGTGGTACAATCATTTGTTCCGGCCTTTGTAGAACAAGAATAACTTGTTTATTTATAACTATTTCCGGTAATTTTATATAAATCTTTTAATAGATTATTCTTTAACGATATACGAATTCTTAGATAACGAAAGTATATGTATCTACTTAGATACATATATTTTCATATCTACGAGTATAATATGCTGGGTTAAAACAAAATTTTGTCTTATAAGATTCAAGACATTAATGTGGATTTAAAAATAAGAACACTGTGGAAAAAACATTTTAAGTGCCAATTTTTACGAGAACTATTTCCTAACTTACATTAACCGAGCTGAAACAAATTTTATACGGAATTTACGGACAAACAAATACTGAATTTAAAATTTACAAACACTAACTCTCAGCACCGGCCCGAAGTATATTTTAAAATGGAGCGAGATCCAATTATTTGTATGCTCCTAATAATGACAACCGACATGACCGACAAATGGCGGTATATCCATTCACAATGGCTAGATTTTCAAATGGCACAGGCCGGTGTCGGGCAGCAGCGACACCGGTGCGAGAAATCTGGTCCTGCGCTGACCAACCCGCATGCCCAGCGTGGTCAGTATCGGGCAAACCTTTGTAGATGGACCAACAAACTAAAACACAGCCCCTAGTCCCCGGCAGCCCCGCTATTCCTGGCTCTGGCAGCGGTTACGGTAACGGCGGGGCAAGGGGTGTTAAGAATCTCCGGAAGAGATTCCGCTGCCAACCCCGACGACTAGACCTGGCAACATACAACGCACGCACTTTGAGGTCCGACGAAAAGGTCATCGAGCTGGAAGAAGTTATGAGCAAGTTGCATTGGGATGTCATAGGATTGTCTGAAGTCCGAAGAGAGGGGGAGGGCTCGATAATCCTTGAATCCGGCAACATGCTCTACTACCGGGAGGGCAACCATCAGTCCCAGGGTGGTGTCGGATTTATCGTTCACAAGTCCCTCGTGAACAATGTTGTAAAAGTCGAGAGTGTGTCGAGCAGGGTAGCGTTCCTGGTCCTCCGAATTACCAAACGGTATTCGTTGAAGGTTATACAGGTTTACGCACCGACCTCGACACATCCCGACGAGGAGGTTGAGGTATTGTATGAGGATATTTCTAAAGCCATACATGCCTCAAACTCTTATTACAATGTTGTGATGGGGGATTTTAACGCAAAGTTGGGCGAACGTAGTGGTTCAGAGTTGAAAGTGGGACGATTTGGATATGGGCAACGGAACGACAGGGGCCAAATGTTGGCTGACTTCATGGAGAAGGAGGGCCTCTTTATGATGAACTCCTTCTTCAAGAAGCCACCACACAGGAAATGGACCTGGATGAGCCCCGATGGTTCCACGAAAAATGAGATTGACTTCATCTTGTCTACCAGACGGCAAATATTCAACGATGTTTCTGTGATCCATAGGGTGAAAACCGGTAGCGATCAACGAATGGTTAGAGGCACGTTGAATATCAACGTTCAGCTGGAACGGTATCGACTGGTGAAGTCTACGCTCCGACCTACTCGTGCCCATATTCAAGACCCCGAGTCCTTTCAACTAGAACTGCAGAACCGCTTTGATTGCCTAGCAAATTGCGAAACTGTGGACGATCTGAACAACAGGTTCGTGGAAACTGTCCATTCCGTTGGGTCTAAGTTCTATAAGACCCAGCGTACGAAAAGAACCAAAAAGTTCTCGGACCGAACACTTAAACTCATGGAAGAGAGGCAAGAAATGAGATTACAGTCTTCAGCAGATGCGTCAAAATACCGACAAATCAGTAGACAGATCTCTAAGTCGCAAACCAGCGACTTGCGAAACTTCAATACCGAGCGTATTAAAAATGCGATTGAAAGCAATCGAGGCTCGAAAGTTTTCGCCAGAGATCTGTCTATTGGACAGAGGCAGCTGACGCGTTTGAAGACCGAACACGGTAATCTGATTTCTTCCAAGCCCGAGTTATTAAGTGAGGTCGAGAAGTTCTATGGACAGCTATACACGACTACTCAGCAGCCTGTTGCCAATTTGGCTAAAGACCCCAGAGCCAAGTTGACCCGACACTATACCGAAGATATCCCGGACGTCAGCCTATACGAGATTAGTATGGCTCTCAAACACCTGAAGAACAATAAGGCGCCAGGTGAGGACGGAATCACAGCAGAACTCCTGAAAGCGGGTGGAAAACCGATACTTAAAGTCCTTCAGCGATTGTTCAATTCCGTCATTCACGAGGGCACAACGCCTGAGGCGTGGCATAGGAGCGTGGTGGTTCTTTTCTTCAAAAAAGGTGACAACACCTTGCTGAAGAATTACAGACCCATCTCGCTGCTGAGCCATGTTTACAAATTGTTCTCGAGAGTCATTACGAATCGTCTCGCTAATAGGTTTGACGACTTCCAGCCTCCCGAACAAGCCGATTTCCGAAAAGGCTTTAGTACCATAGACCACATCCATACGCTGCGGCAGGTTATACAGAAGACTCACGAGTATAACCTGCCACTTTGCTTAGCGTTTGTGGATTATGAGAAAGCCTTTGATTCGGTGGAAACCTGGGCTGTGCTAAGGTCATTGCAGAGATGCCGAATTGATTACAGGTATATCCAAGCGTTGAAGTGCTTGTACGAAAACGCCACTATGTCAGTCCGTATTCAGGATCAGACTACGAGGCCAATCCAGTTGCAGCGAGGAGTGCGTCAGGGAGATGTGATCTCTCCGAAGCTATTTACCGCCGCATTGGAAGACGTCTTTAAGCTTCTGGACTGGGGCGGACTTGGCATCAACATCAATGGCGAGTACATCACTCAACTGCGGTTCGCGGACGATGTAGTCATCATGGCAGAGACTCTGGATGACCTTAGTACCATGCTCAATGACCTCAGCAGAGTTTCTCAACAGGTGGGCCTAAAAATGAACATGGCCAAAACGAAAGTAATGTGTAATGCTCATGTATCGCTCCACCCAGTTATAGTTGAGAACGCTGCACTCGAAATTGTAGACGAATACATATACCTAGGACATATGATCCAGTTAGGTAGGTCCAATTTCGAGAAAGAGGTGAACCGTCGAATCCAACTCGGATGGGCTGCATTCGGGAAGCTTCGCGACATCTTTTCGTCCGAAATTCCTCAGTGCCTGAAGACGAAAGTCTTCGAACAGTGCGTGTTGCCAGTGATGACCTATGGTTCCGAGACTTGGTCGCTAACTATGGGCCTCATAAGAAGGCTCAGAGTCACACAGCGGGCGATGGAACGAGCTATGTTAGGAGTATCTCTGCGTGATCGAATCAGCAATGAAGAGATCCGCAGAAGAACCAAAGTCACCGACATAGCTCAACGAGTTGCAAAGCTGAAGTGGCAATGGGCGGGGCACATAGTTCGAAGAGCCGATGGACGTTGGGGTCCCAAAGTGCTGGAATGGCGACCCCGCACTAGTAAGCGCAGTGTTGGCCGACCCCCCACCAGGTGGACTGACGACATCAAGCGAGTCGCAGGGATTCGCTGGATGCAGGCGGCTCAGTATCGTGATGTTTAGAAGTCCCTACAAAAGGCCTATGTCCTGCAGTGGACGTCCATCGGCTGATATGATGATGATGAATAATATGCAGATACCTATACCAAATTATCAAATAGTATAGTATAAAGTAAGAATAGAACGCGAAATTCTCGACCATACTCTGGGGTGAGCAATTGAAAATGAGGCGCAGTTAACTAGGTTTATCATTTAGGCGCTCTCTAGGATTTGGCGCCTGGAGCGACTGCTCCGTTCGCCGTATAGACAGGCCGGCCCTGCTAACTCTACTAGTACATAATTCTACGAACTTCTTTAGACAGAGGTAAAATGAACGCTCCTCATCAATCCTTACTTATAGACGAACGACGTCCCTATTTCTTGAACATCCGTAATACAAAATCCAATCTGTTTTATTCAAGGTTATTTATTTTGATACACATCATAGTTTTAAGTAATACAAAGTGCAGGCTTTCAATTAAATAAAGCGCAAGGACACGCCCAAACTTTAAAAAAGCAACCCAAAACTTACAATTAGATCTCTGATAACATCATAATGGTCCATATAAACGCAACCAGTGTTACCCGGCCAAATAAAGTGGATGCTATTTTCATGTTCACATAACAGGTAACGGAGCGTATTTGATTTGGTTGTGTAATGTGAATTACTTAATTTTCGGTTAGAATGGTTTGAGCAGTCATTCCCAAAGTGGTCTAAAACAAACTGTCTAAAAAATGTCAACCTTGGCTGCAAAGGTTACATGAGACATTGAAATCTTATACCCAGTGGCATGCACTTCACAGATGTAAAAAAGCACTGCCTATCCTGAGGACTTAATAGTCACAATGCAAACCTATTAATATATGCATGCATTATTTAAATAATGACAAACTCATCCTAATAAAATTATTGGTTTGTGAATTAGTCAAAATCATAATATAAGTCATCATTATCAGCCTATTTTAACGGCCTATTATAGGGCCAGGCCTCGCTCCTTATAAGAGAAGGGATATTACCCACCATAGGACCACTTGCGCAAAAAAACGACGGTTACTTATTCGTTTAAAATTCTTTCAGGGACATGAACATGAGTGTGGCTTACATAAATAAAATCCTGGCAGCAAATCTAACTTTTTTAAAAGAATAACAAATTTTACTAGCATGACCTCGTGATATTTTCACAGCGCTCGCACCAACAGTACACGGGCAAAAGTTAGACATTAATAAAATATCCTCATCGCTCGTATGACGTGTCACTTAACAGTAACTGGACGATACTCAATTGCAAAAATATTCTCTATGATAACTACACCATGTTTTCGCGAAAATAACAAAATGATTTCTTTATTTAGCTACTAGCTGACAACGCGCGGTTTCGCGGGAAAATATATAGCCAGCCTTCCTCGATAAATGGGCTGTCTATCATTGAAAGTACTTTTCAAATCGGACCAGTAGTTCCTGAGATTAGCGCGTTCAATCAAACAAACAAACAAACTCTTCAGCTTTATAATATTAGTAAAGATAGATGTTGATATTTCTATTTCCCCTGCATTTAAATATAAAACAGAAGCAGGCATTACTTTGCGGAAGTTAATCTCGAACGTTGAATAATTGATTTATTTTGCTATTCTTTGCGAAAAAGCAACGAATCTAAGCGAAAACTTTATCCAGACTAGACAAAAATCATCTAAGTACGTTTCTTTACTAAACCGGAGTATTCTCAGGAGATTTTTAAAGAAATAATTTGTTGTTGTGACCAACGTTTAATTTTAAAACAAACTTTATAGAATGAGTTGTGTACAATATAATATCGCCATTATTAATTGTATGACACCAAAAAGGTTGGGAACCTTTGGATTTAAGTTTACATTAATTTATTATAATGATACTTTGATTATGTGGCGCTTACCTTGGGGTAGAGGGTGGTTTTTAGTCAATAATGTACCTTAATGTTTATTTTTTTAAAAGAATACAATGTAGGTGCAGTGAATACATTGTTGTTTTTTTTTTGTTATTATTCTAGGATCCCACACAATAGCAGGTTTTGAAACAGTTGAATTTGAAATTGAATTTTGAAAGAGCCGTGATAGCCCAGTGGATATGACCTCTGCCTCCGATTCCGGAGGGTGTGGGTTCGAATCCGGTTCGGGGCATGCACCTCCAACTTTTCAGTTGTGTGCATTTTAAAAAATTAAATATCACGTGTCTCAATCGGTGAAGGAAAACATCGTGAGGAAACCTATATACCAGAGAATTTTCTTAATTCTCTGCGTGTGTGAAGTCTGCCAATCCGCATTGGGCTAGCGTGGTGGACTATTGGCCTAACCCCTCTCATTCTGAGAGGAGACTCGAGCTCAGCAGTGAGCCTAATATGGGTTGATGACGAATCCGAAACTGACTAATTATACTGTAATAGTAACACAGTTTTTAAGTACATACGGGCGGAAAAGAAGGAAATAAAATATTAAGATTAAAAGGTCGGCACGAAAAAATTTAAAATGTATTCTTTTTAGCAGTTATTAGGTTGTCATTTTAGGCCTTATTCGCACGAGAGTTAAAAAGCGATGCGTTAAAAAAACAACATCGTCGGGCGTATAGTATGACGTAGGTAGTATATGGTCCAAAATTTAAAATGCAACAGATCGATAAAAAAACGTCGTCTTTTAAAAGCTGTCGTGTAAACATATACTTGATAATGCGTTTGAACGTCTTTTTACGTCAGTTAAAAACTCTCGTGCGAATGAGGGCTAAGACCGTGCGAGACTGATTGTTCAGCAACAAAAGAATCTCGTCTAGCGTCTATATTAAAAAGCGGTAGAGTTTGTCTATATATTTGTTAAATAAGCCTAAAAACCGATTCTTATTAAGAGTAAAGTTAAGCGAAATTAAACAAAGGCGGTTAAATAGCCACCGTTTCTACGGACGCGATTATAACGTCCCTACTTACTTGCTTTCATAAAAAACTTTTCATTTTGCATAATCCGGGTTTATTGTTTGCGTACGGGTTTCCTTCGGAAGGCTGCTTGCAGTTGGGGTGGCCATGTCGGCGGTAGGTCACCGGACTTGTCCTACTTTCGGGACGTTACTTTTTAAGACCATCCGCTTGGTTATCGCCATTGGATAATCGGTATTGTTTGCAAGTGTCGTTTATAGTACAATATGAGAAAAAGTTCTTTAATTTGTTTTTATATAGAATAAGCTCGCGCTTGACCATCTCACCTGATGGTAAGTGTAGCTATGGTAAAGAGAAACGCGCTTGCCTAGAAGATGCCTATTCACTCTCATCTTTAAGATGCCTAGGTTGTAAGAATTAGGTACAAACTAACTTAACACTGATTTTGGGAGAGTTCCATACCCTAGCCATGCGTACCTATAAGAAACGAAGAAATCGCTTCGTACTAGTTCTAGGGATGTCAATGACATAGGGACACATAAAGTTTATGGTTTATCAAGATTATGATACAAATATTATAATAATAAGTAAATAATATTATCTGCGAAAAATAATGCCACCCAGCTCCGATAAAAACTCTACTCATTTTATAATCGAACATTGTAGAGTCAATATTAATTTTGAGGTTACTACAGTTACTAAGTGATACGTACCTACCTACCTACGAAAAGTACTTGCCAGTTAACCTATTCACTATTTTGGTCTTTATTATCAACCTTATATATTAATTTAGAAATGTCTACCTACCGTATGATATGCACCAGTAGGCACCGGATGACATTTATTACATAAAATCTCCATTTCGTATATGTCAACTTGCATATGTCAAAGATAGTGAATTAGCCTGCCAGGTAGGTAGGTGATTCTTTGGCACAGTTAATATAGTTTTTTACAACAGAGCGAGTGTTCGATATGGCAGTTTTCATACTGTGACGGTCACGTAACGTAAACACGAAATTCTAAGGGATTGAAACAGTGCCATCTAGTGACACTACTGCACAACTTTTTCAATTCCATATTTCAAGACCGTTTACGTTTACGCGATCGTCACAGTATGAAAACATTGGAAAATCCGACTAGGCTCAGATCAATTTAGGACTTTATATTCTTAAACGACAGTAACAGCATCCCGTTTTAATATTTTAACGGATGTTCATAATAATTGCAATACATTTTATAACTAGTTAGTCGAAAGTTGGCCGTGTGCCAAGAATGTTTAATTTTACTAACTAGAAATGAATTAGACGGTCCAACACAGAGTGTGTGTGTTCCAAATATTTGCTCAGAGGATTTCATTTCGGGATTTTGTTTTGTTATGTTGATTCTACTTAAGTGCTGTGAAATTTTTGAATTAATTTGATAACAGACTTTTGAGTGGGAAGTCGTGTTAGCGATTATGTATGGAGGTTATGTATGTATAACCTTTTTGGGGCAGTTAAGCATTTATAAGAGAAAGTTCCTGAGTTTGGTTTCCAATTCGGATAATTTAGGATTTTCTATTATTTTATCCGTATTACTATCTATATTCTCTGTATAATGTGTCATCATTATCAACCCATTTTCGGCTCACTACTGAGCTACAGTCTCCTCTCAGAATGAGAGGAGTTAGTTCAATAGTCCACCACACTAGCCCAAAGCGGACTTCACACACGTAGAAAATTAAGAAAATTCTCAGGTGTGCAGGTTTCCTCACGATGTTTTTCAATCACCGTTTGAGACACGTGATATTTAATTTCTTAAATTTAACATAACTCAAAAGTTGAAGGTGCATACCACTGACTGGATTCAAAATTACGTCCTCCAAATCGAAGGCAGAGGTGATATCCACTGGGCTATCACGGCTCTCACATGTATACTATACAATGTGTACATTGTTTTAATTTTTCTGCTCAGGTATTCCCATTTTTTAACATCACCCTTGTGTATATTAGAGTATACAAAACAAAATATTCAAAAAGGTCAAGCCGTGACTGCCAGACTGATTGGTACAGATGTTAGATGTTGGTTTCTCATCACGAGAAACTGTTGCTGGTTGGTTCGAGTCAACATTTAGATATTCTTTCTTGTAAGAAATTTTCTTTATGAGGTCAAGTCGTTTTCGATTGAATAGATTAATGAATAAAATTGATTTTTGAAATGAGAATGTTAGCTTAGGCTGATGGTATAAAAAAGAAAATTATAGGCAATAAAGTGTCCACAGACAATGAGTCATAAACTACAAATCAGTATGAATCACTACAATTCACATGTATTTTACATGCAAATTGCGTATCATTTATTGAAGGGAGCCCAGAGACAATGTAGACGCAAACTCAAACAAAACTTAAACGGAAACAGGAAGCCCTTCGTGAATATAGAATAGCCATTAAATACTGAGCAATATTATCGTCATTCAATATTATAAACGAGAGTCAAAATCAAAATTTGTTAATTTCAAGTAAGCTTATTACAAGCACTTTTGACGTCTTACAAGCTATTTGTAAAGACTTGTAAAGACAGGTGTTTGTTACTTATTAACATAAAAACTAGAGGCTTTTAACCGACTTCTTATATAAGAACTTTTGAAAAGGCAAATCTGTCTATGAGTAATGACTCTACCATTGGCCAGGAAAGAAGATTCTGTCAAGGATAACCAGCAAGAAACTAAAAATTTATTATTATAAATTAAAAATTAAAGTAATACAGCCTTAGGTGGCTGATTTGTACACTGGTGGCTATTGATCCATCATCATCATCATCATCAGCCGATGGACGTCCACTGCTGGACATAGGCCTCTTCCATGGACCTTCAAGCATATCGATCTCTAGCCGCCAGCATCCAGCGGTTTCCTGCAATCCGCTTGATGTCCTCGGTCCATCTAGTGGGGGGTCGACCAACACTGCGCTTTCCGGTGCGGGGTCGCCAATCCAACACTTTAACTATGTGGCCTGCCCATTGCCACTTCAGAATCGCTACTCACTGAGCTATGTCGGTGACTTTGGTTCGTCTGCGGATCTCCTCATTTTTGATTCGATCACGCAGAGAAACTCCAAGCATCCATCGCTCCATCGCCCGCTGAGTGATTTTGAGCCTTCTAACGAGGCCCATAGTTAGCGATTGCAAAAGAGTAATAGGTAGCTGTTTTAATTAAAAATCATAGGTGAGAATATAGTGAGGTGAGAATATAGTGAGAACCCAGTGGATATTAGTATAAACCAGGTAATAATCTTGTAGATATTAGATATATGCTAATTATCCAACATAAAAATTGACCAAAGTTGACAACAGAACGTAAGATCTCCCGTTTGTATTCGAATGAATACAAAACTGTGTCACAAAAGTCAAAGACACAATAGAGAGTGTAATAAACAATACAGTACAGCTGATACGATGCGAGGCAGATATAAAATTAATGATCTCACGAACTTTGCTAATTACTCACCATTTTGTACATACTTGAAACATGACGTCAGATGTATTTATAACATACGATCATTGGAGTATACTCGTATGTATCTATACTATAATATTACAAAACTGAAGAGTTTGTTTGTTTGGATGGTTGAACGCGCTAATCTCAGGAACTACTACTAGTCCGATTTAAAAAAATATTTCAGTGTTAGATAGCCCATTTATCGAGGAAAGCTATATGGCTATATCGCGGGGATAAGATAGGATAATCCTACGGGAACGGGAACCACGCGGGTGAAACCGCGCGGCGTCAGCTAGTTGTACGATATTTTATTTCATTAAAAAAATAACGCCGAATGCTGAATTTCATTGAGCGTGTGTACCTAATATTTTTTATACAGAATATTTTTAAGTATGGCCAATATTTCCATTCCCCTCCAACTAGTCGGGAAAGTAGTATTAGGGGTGGGTACGACAATAGACCAACGTGCTCTCCGAGGCACGGGGCTTTACACCACAAACGTCCTAGAGCCAGACATAAAATTATAGTCAAGAGTAACATAAGGTCATAATATTCGGGACAGTCGGATTTTAATTTCTATTAATGTAAGTCAAAAGGGTTGACATGACAGGCCTAGAGATGTCGCGAAAGTCCATTATCGGATCGGAACCGTGTCGCGACGTGTGACACGAGTGAAATTGGCGGGGGCTCATTTGTTTAAATGAATATGTAGAAGGAGACGATGAATTTCGTTGGAAACTTGACACCCCGCCTGAACATACACAAGTTATGTTATTATTTTGTAAGCGAAGGTTTATTGCTGTTTAGAGTTATTGTTCGCACATAATACATGTTGTGATAAAAGCTTTCTTTTTAATGTTTTTTTTTTATGTATATTGGTAAATTTAAACGATAGTTGGCTTTAGAACCATTGCATCAAGTCTTTTTAGTATCAACTTATGCCGGACTATATATCAAGCAGGTGGACTGACGACATCGAGCGAGTCGCAGGGATTCGCTGTATGCAGGTGGCTCAGTATCGTGATGTATGGAAGTCCCTACAGTGGACGTCCGTCGGCTGATATGATGATGATGATGATGATATGGTAACATAAAATAAGGTAAAAAGGAAAAAATCCTTTGTTGCTGTCTATCAAGATCTATCTCTAGAATGCGTGGAGGTTTCGAGTTGTAAATCAAATCGTATCTCAGGTCATTCCGAGGTAGCCAATTTATTTGACTGGGGTAGCCGACACCCTGTGGGTTGCGTTGCATGTTAATATCATCAATTTGGACAATTTGGATTAACACATTCAACTATACTTATATTAACACATCATCATCATCATCATCATCATCATCATCATCATCATCATCATCATTAACAGCCGATGGACGTACACTGCCGGACATAGGCCTCTTTCATGGATTTCCAAACAAAACAGTCTCGAGCCGCGAGCATCCAGGTGCTCCCTGTAACCCTCTTGATTACCTCAGTCCACCCAGTGGGGAGACCAACACTGAGCTTTCCCATGCGGGGTCGCCATTGTTAAAATATCTGTGGGATGCAAAAAAGAGAGAGGTAATATTGGTCACATTTATAAAAAGACATACATACAGCCGAACGTAGAATCTCCTCCTTTTTGGAAGTCGGTTAAAAAACTAGCTGAAGCCGCGCGGTTTCGATCGTGGTTCCCGTTCCCGAAGGAATACGGGGATAATATATAGCCTATCGGACCAGTAGTTTCTGAGATTAGCGCGTTTAATCAAACAAACAAACAAACTTTATAATATTAGTATAGCTTTAGTAAATATTCTATAAAAAATACATGTACAATTTCAGCTAGTTGGAATATAGCTGTTATTAAAGTTCGCCGCAAAAGAAGTGGTATACAGGGCAGGCTCTTAGCTCCAAGTTTCAATGTTCCCGTCGCAAATCGATGCAATGTATCCCGGGATACGACTGAATGGGAATTAATGATGGTCGCTTCTGGGCAGCACCTGACTCGGCGCCCTGCCCGCCTTTTTATGGCGCTCATTTGAAACGCTTACTGTTATTTCACTTAAGTTACGAGTGTTTCTGGTCATCCACTTTTTTACAACCTTTTATGTAACTGCCCTGTTGTAGCATCGCTATCGGATTACTTTAAATTACTATACTTTATTTACTTTATTTTGGCTGGTGGGAGGCTTCGGCCGTGGCTAGTTACCACCCTACCGACGAAGACGTACCGCAAAGCGATTTAGCGTTCCGGTACGATGTCGTGTAGAAACCGAAAGGGGTGTGGATTGTCATCCTACTCCTAACAAGTTAGCCCGCTTCCATCTTAGATTGCATCATCACTTACCATCAGGTGAGATTGTAGTCAAGGGCTAACTTGTACAGAATAAAAAAAAATACGATAAATCATTATACGATTTTGTACTTAGTTCTAGATAAGTAAGTCTGTAAAATGGTGGTAAACAAAAAAAAGTACAGCTTGGCTGAGTTTGTTGTGAGCTCTTCTCGGATCAAGGCGCTTTGGAACCCTCGTAACTTTAATTTTAAGTTTTCGACTTTAATTATCACCATTAATCGTGACGTAACTTGACTTTTCAAAAGTGCTTGTAAACTAGGCTTACTAATTGAAATAAACGAAATTTAGATTTAAATGGCTCACCACATTATGTATATCGGTGTACGATGCCAATTATGAACGACATCAAATGGTAGTGATTTTTTGTGTTCACGGGTCATTTAATATGGGTTATCTCTTAGCATAGCATCTAAGAAATTATAATAGTAAATAATTGAAATAAATCATCATCATTATTATCATCAACCCAAATTTGGCTCAATGCTGAGCTTGAGCCTCCTCTCAGAATGAGAGGGGTTGGGCCAATAGTCCAATACGCTGGATGAGAATAAAGAAAGTTTTCAGGTATGCAGGTTTCCTCACGATGTTTTTCCTGCACCGTTTGAGACACGTGATATTTAATTTCTTAAAATACACACAACTGAAAAGTTGGAGGTGCATGCTTCGGACCGGATTCGAACCTACACCCTCCGGAATCGAAGGCAGAGGTCATATCCACTGGGCTATCATGTAAGAACTAAAACTAAGAATTAATATATTTTAATTGTATTCATCATCATATCGTGACTCGAAATTGACATTCTATCTAAGAAATTAACAAATATCTATCGGTGCCTCCTGACAACCCTTTGTGGATATCAAACAGTAGGTAGATGACATTCCTCAGTTAAGTTGATGTTTATTTTAATAGGTTGTTATAGACCAAATTAGTAAAAGCAGGTAGATAAAGGAGATGGCCCATTTCAGATTCACTCTTGTACCCCGTATCATTAAAATTTAATAAATACAAGGATTTCATTTTTATTTTCCCTTGGTCATCAGACACCAAAAAATTGTATGTTCGACAAATTGATCCATACGTCAGGTGACCCAAGACCTGGCGCTTATTTGGCCCGAAGGATAAGTCTAGCCATCCAGAGGAGTAACAGCGCCAGCGTATTGGGTACCTTGCCTATTGGTGAACAATTAGATGGTGTGTTTTGTTATAATTATTTAATTTATTATTATTTTTAATTAATTTAATTAGATTAGTTTATTTTAGAATTTAATTTAGATTAGTTTATAATAATTATATTAGGATTTTATTAAGTTCTAAATAAGTGAACATTTATTTTAAATGTATGACCCCTACTAGCCCCTCAAATTCGGTTTTTAATAAAATTGGGTCCAAATAGTTCCATCCGTTGGTACATCATCATTAATACACATGGCAAACTTTTAATACCAACTTAAAGGTTAAAAATAATAAATTGCTAGTTGTTCCTTTTTGGTACACTGTGTCACTCAACTGTTAATGGTTGCGACGAATGAACGCAAAAAACGCACTCAATGCGAACGCCGAACACCGGAGCGCACTTACAGTAAACGCACACGATTTTTTATGCCAAGTAGGTGAATATATCACGACGATGGGGTGAATGGGGCGATGTAAAGTGCCGCGTTTTATTTTAAGTTTGACGGCCTCCGTGGCGCAGTATGCGCGGTGGATTTACAAGACGGAGGTCCTGGGTTCGATCCCCGGCTGGGCAGATTGAGATTTTCTTAATTTGTCCAGTTCTGGCTGGTGGGAGGCTTCGGCCGTGGCTAGTTACCACCCTACCGGCAAAGACGTACCGCCAAGCAATTTAGCGTTCCGGTATGATGAAGTGTAGAAACCGAAAGGGGTGTGGATTTTCATCCTCCTCCTAAAGGGCTAACTTGTAAAGAATAAAAAAAAAAGTTCATTCGAGAGTTTCAACACTTACGATTTAGGAGTGGAATTATTATTATTATTTTTATTAGGAAAATCAACGGAAAGTACATTAATTTCTTGCTTAAAATTAAGTACATTAATAGAGTAAATAAATGCTTAGCTCCTTAAAGATTCTCACAACGTTCACAATTTTTAGAATATGTCATTAAATTCGTTATCTATAATATATAGTCGTTTCCAATAATTCTGTTACAATAAAATATAACATTTTTAGTATTTACAATAAAATAAAAAACAATTATAAGCTATTTCCGTGGCGCAGTGGTATGCTCGGTGATTCACAAGACGGAGGTCCTGGATTCGATCCCCCGCTGGACCGATTGAGGTTTTCTTAATTGGTCCAGGTCTGGCTGGTGGGAGGCTTAAGCCGTGGCTAGTTACCACTACCAACAAAGACGTAACGCCAAGCGACTTAGCGTTCTGGTGCGATGTCGTGTAGGAACCGAAATGGTTGTGGATTTTCATCCTACGCCTAACAAGTTAGCCCGCTTCCATCTTAGATTACATCATCGCTTACCATCAGGTGAGATTGCAGTCAAGGCTAACTTGTAAGAATTTTTTAATATGACTTGAAGTCGGTATTTTTGCGCTAAGTTGAGATTAGAAAATAATTAAAAAAAAGATAAGGGTTTTACCTACAAAACTACATTGTATGTAGTATACAGCATACAAATATTACATACTGCACTCATTTTTCCAACACAATAACCTATTTACGTTGTTTTCCATACAATTCGGCTCACGCTCGCATTCTCGGATGAATTGCAAAACTGTTGAATACAATTTTCGAGACTCACTCTGCGAAGGCACTAGTAAAACTGGATTTAAAATAAACGTCCTGTGGATTTTATTCCTCACGTGACTTACACAACTTATAATATTGCCTTATTTAATTATTGAAATTGTGAGGAAATTAATGCTAAAAAAAGAGAAGAATATGGAAAACTTATTTCCATTCCAAATTTCAGTCAAGTGTTTCATAGCTGTGGCATGAAGTATTAACAAATATAAACACTTACAACTTTTTCTTATAATATTAGTGTGAGAGAAGGAAAGTAAACTTTCTCTCACACTAATATTACTAATAATATTACTCAAGGTAAAACTTTGTAAATTGTAATATTTTTAAGCCGCTGCCAGAGCCGCTGGATGCTGGTGGCTCGAGATCTTTGTGTACGCAAGAGACCCATATCCAGCTGTGGACATTATCTAGTGATAATGATGATGATGATGAATGTTTTTAAAAGTTTGCCAAAATCTTTTAAATTTCCCTTCTTCTCCAACTAGTCGGGAACATTGTTAGGAGTGGGTACGACATTATTCAGCAGGCGAAGATTGAACCCCCTCTCGGTTTTGAGTCTGGCTCCTTTACCGTCATTGAGACTGCAAATTGGAGATAAAAATGTACCTATAACTAAGAGGATTTTGAAAAAATTAAAAGAAATAATTCATTTACCATCCAAGACTCGAACCTATGACGTCATGATCCGAAGTCACAAAAAGCCAATGGGACTGTTGATTCGAAATACAAGACGCCATAATTAGATGCATACGACATTCTATTAGTTTTAACGTTTTATTATCTGACGAATAACTCAAACAACCGGACACCTTGCATACAGCTGTATTATAATTATTATTTACAAAGACTAATGAAATAACATAGACTTTACAATATAGTAACACTATAAATAATAGGTTGTAAATAATAATAACTTTGAGATGAGATCCCTATCCTCTCTAAGGCCAAGTGTGGGTGCAGGGTGCAGGGAGTAAGGCTACACGTCTACTACGAATAATCAAAATCGTCAAGTAGTTGTTGCGCTTTGTGTCACTTTTAATACGTTTACGCTGGCAAAGACAAGACCCCGATTCATCTTATCCGGATCTTATGTCACCCAGTGGTGGATGCTAATCACGGTCACAGGCCATCATGATTGACCTCAAGCCTTACTCACTTACAAATTCCTTACATTGCAACGCGAGGTCAGAGTCTTACAAGTGACGCACTTTTGCCGTTAACGCCTCTTTACGAATTTCTCGCCCTCACGCTTTACTTTGGGAAACGTTTTACACTTGTTTAAAACTACGGTGACACTGTTACTTTATGCCATTATATGGTGTTTCGCAACCTATTTCACTATCCTCATGCGAGTGTGTGTGATCCGTCAGTGCAGCAGACACGATCAGAAAAATAGTAACTCTTATAGAGTTGTTTAGACGGTTTCGTCTATATTTACTTAGTCCTTGGTTACACAGTAAAGTAGTGTATAATGTATAATAAATTGTACCACCTACGCGACGGAGAGGTATAAATTTCAAGCAACCCATACTTAACCCTGTGATAGCCGCGTAAATAAATACCGCCGAGAGTATTGGATAGCTTAGGGTTGTCAACCGAATTTTTTTGAAAGTACTTGATTTATAAATATTATCTTGACGTATATTAGTGGCTCAAAATACATTTATAATTATTACTAACTTACTAGCGGACGCCCGCGTGAAATTTCACGTGATTTCAGATAATTTCTTTTCTACAACATATTTTCTTTATGTTGCTTCAATCAACATACCTGTGAAAATCTTTAATTTTGAAGCTATATTTGGAGGCTTAACTTCATTAATATTAGATTTAAGGGGAAAAGGAACTTTGAAATTTATAGGAAAATTAAAACTGCACGTGGGCAAAGTAGCAGGCATTGCCTAGTACCATATAGAAATTTCTATACGAAACGTGTGTGTTTCAAGGCCAAAGTCAAAATAATATTTTTTTACGTGGCCAACCCTATAGGCCATAGATTATTAATATTTTCGGCTGGATAGCGATACGTGATGTTCAACACATATACATTAAGAGCTGGTGACTGCTGTACAACTCGTACTTGTGAGTATCAGAGTCAGAATACAAATATTTATTATTAAATAATATTCAATATTCCATGAGCCGATGGACGTTGTCGGTCTAAGGTGCTGGAATGACGACCCTGCACTAGGAAATGCAGTGTTGGTCGACTCCCTACCAAGGGGACTGACGACATCAAGTGAATCGCAATTCGCTAGATGCAGGCGACTCAGAATCGTGATGTTTGGAAGTCCCAACATAAGGCCTGTCCTGCAATGGACGTCCATCGGCTGATATGATGATGATAAATGTTGAATATTTCCTTCTAAATTCAAATTCAAAATTCAGTAATTTCAAGTCTGTTTAGTTTACAAGTGCGTTTGAAACGAACGTTATGTTGTCATGATGATAAGTACTTAAAGCCGAAAAACAGCTATGAAGGTTCAAAATGCGCTTTGATTTAAGAAGAGCCCACAACAAACTTAGCCTGGGTTTTTTTCGTTAACACCATTTCAAAACATTGTCAAAAGATATTTGACAATGATTGGTTCTGTAAGGTTTTCTATCAGTCTACCTCGTTTTTTCTTTGGTTATCCTGTGTGGTTACGAATTTTGAGGTTTGAGTTTTGAGTTGGTCTAAGAAATATTCGTTTCTTTTTCTGTCAATCAATTTTTAATAGTAACCCTGATCTTTGAAGTTTTTAAGTTATACCCCTGTGCCTCAGAGAGCACATTTTGCCTTCAGTCGGTATTTTTAACCGACTTCAAACATAGAGGAAGTTAAACCTTTTGCTATATATATGCATGTTTTTTATATAATGTAGAACATTATATAAAAACATATACATAGTTTAAAACTAATTATATTGTCACTACAATACGAGAATTAGATTACCTTCTCTCAGACTATAATACACATTAGGCACTTTTGAGAATATAGCTCACTTGACCGAAGCTTTTAGCCTTCTTAGAGACCTGATCGGAATAATTTATACCATTTTTCTATAACGCTTTCAATTGTAGGAACATTTTATAGTGATAGAACATTTGATTTATTGTCTATTATTAACAAAGTGTAAATAATAAAGAAAAGTTAATAAACATTATCGCTTTACTTATAACTCAATATAATATTGTAATCATCTATTATACCGGTCCTCTTAAGGGCCAGGCTAACTTAGGAGAGGGGATATAGAACGTGGAGCCACCATGGAGTTCCAATGCAGTGTGGCGAGCTTTGCCTGATAATTTTTGACTTTCAGAATAGATGTTGTTGATGTTAATGATAATTACCAGTTAGCCTATTCACTAATTTGGTCTTTGTTAACAACTTATTAAAATAAACATCAATCAACTGAGAAATGTCAACTACTTACTGTATGATAACCACGAAAGATTGTCAGTAGGTAAATACTTTGAATCAAACTCGTAAAATTTTAATGTTCAATTGTTAGAAGATTTATAATAATCGATACTAATATTAACATTACAAAGAGGCAAAGTTTGTAGTGTTGTATACCACTGGATCTACTGAACCGATTTTGAAAATTCTTTTAAGAATAGAAAGCCACGTTATTTGCGAGGGTCTTAAGTTATATTTTATCTCCGTATTCTCATGCGAACGGGAACTACGCGGTTGAAACTGCGGGGCGTCTGCTTTTAATTTATAAACGTTTAGTTAATTTAATTAAAAATTCAACTAGTACTATTATATAATACTATTTTTAAATCTCATTGGCTCTCAAATCAAAGTGTTTTATATTTAAACATTGAAAAAATAACAATTTTCAAACTCAAATCAGGCGCTCCGGGTCGCTGAATTAACACGGAAAGCATTTTAACCCTAAACTAACACTGCGGTCGCTCTCGCCGCTGCGCGTCCATTTTGCGAGCAAATATTTTCCAATAGACGGCTAATTGTACGCATAGGCCAAACTGTAGGTACATAGGTACATTCGACCGATATGCACTTTAATATTTCGTTATAAAGACAAAGACGTACCGCCAAGCGATTTAGCGTTCGGATAGGTTTAGGGTGTGGATTTTCATCCTCCTCCTAACAAGTTAGCTCGCTTCCATCTTAGATTGCATTATCACTTACCATCAGGTGATATTGTAGTCAAGGGCCGAGACGAATATCTTAGCATTCTATGGATTTACCGTGCGGGTGCCGGGTCCATCGCGTGGTAGAGAGAAAAACTCCGTGCAGAGTCCTGAACTTGTGACTACAGGATGTAGGGTTAAGGAATTCCTTGACGATCGATCAACACTCCCTGTTCTCTGCTCGTGTTGTTCTTGTAAAGAATAAAAAACGAAAATCGTAGAAAAAACAATGCCGTGATCATTTTATCGCGTCATTTAAAGTCTAATATTTTTTTTGCTTTCGAGTATCTTAAAAAAAAGTTGAATGAAGTACATTCAACTAAATTATTTTATGGTGTCATATTTTGTTTTTCATTGCAAATTTCTTTGTTAAAACTAAATCAGTCTTTAATTAATATTGTGACATTTTTGTCTTTGTTAGTCGAGTTGTTTGGGCATCGATAATGTGGATTGAGAGCGAGGAAAAACAGACTATGAGATGGAGGAAACGGTGTGAAGTAAATGGCAAATATTTATATTCGCACGCACTTGTTCAATTAAACATCTCTCGTTAATCTAAAGGTGTGATAGTGTGGCTGAAAATTGGTTGTAAGAAACGATGCATCAATGCGTCTAATATGATGGCATACTCGTATAAACCAGTCAGCGTTTGACAAAGTTTCGATTCAAATCAGTTTATGCTATCGCCGCGTTGGCCGCTTTTAAGTTTACATGTTTTTGATAAATAGTGTAGGAAATAGTAGTCTGTGACGGATATGACGTCGCTCGATCTCGTGTTGGATTCAGTGTGCTCGTGGCGTTCGAGCTATCCACATCTCTTGTTGTGTAATTCTTTATGGGTTACTTGGGAAAGGCGGGGAGAGTGACTTGAGTAGAAAAGGGGAGTGTTTGTTAACAGTCAAAGGTACCTTTAACCCTACACACAACGTTCACAAGTGCGTGACTTCATTCAAGGTCATTCTCCGTCATTCTAGGGTCTTATTTTGGTTACAGTTTGATTTGTTAATTAAATTGTCCTGACAAATGTTGTGAATCATAACCTTTGTTCGACATTTCTTATTTTTGTAATCACCTTTGAGTCTGCTAAAATTTATGTTTCACACATAGAGAGAATAGAAAAAAAGATCCTCGTTGTTGCAAATATACCAATGTATAACACGATGACGTCGATGATTTAACACGAAAAGCATTTTAACCCCAAACTGGCATTGCGGTCGGTCCGGCACCGTCCATCTATTTTGCGGGCAAATGTTTTCCAATGGACGGTTAATTGTACGTATTTTCAGCCGGGATGCACTTCGGAAATTTCGTTTTCCATTCTAGTTCCTGATGTGGCTTCTTTGAAAATTCTCCCCCTGTTATTTTAAAATATGTCAAGGAAGTGTCTTTGCCTATTCTTACTTCTGCTTGTTTTAACTCAGCTACTATTAAGTGATTGGGTTGAACTTAAGTGCAATTGTATGTATTTCCTTCACAGAATAAAGGAATACAATCATTTAAGTGTTTAGAATAAAATAATCCAAGCATAGGGTACCTAAGCGTCATGTATTTTATTGAACAATTGATGTAGATATCAATCGCAAAATAAGCACTTTCCCAAAAGCAAGGTAAGGAAGACAAAATGAGGTCTGCTAATATAAGAGGCGTCTGTCATTTAAAGTATATAGTTATGAAAAAAAATACTTGAAACATAAAGAAGCGTCACTAAATTATTATAACATACAAGATTTAAGGAAATGCTTTCTCAAATATTGAAAACAATTATAGATTAGCTACTGATTACATTAATGTAGTTCTACACACGAATGGTATAGAGTCGATATTTATTTGATATGATCGGCAAACGACAAAAACAGATGCCAACAACTAATATCCTAATCCTATATCCGAACAAATGACTTGCCACCCTCAAATAAACCGAAGTCACGAGGAAGTGTTTATTTAGCTCCCAATTTATGTTATACTTAGCAGCCGCTCAGATCCACTGTAAACGTAGGCTTTGTTATACTTAGCAGCCGCTCAGATCCACTGTAAACGAAGTTTTGTTTGAATTAACACTCTACATCCTACAATGACTTTTTAATCCTCAGCTAACCGTTAATTGTTGTCTGAGTAGATATTTACATAGGCGTGAAGAACTATTTGTTATTTAATACAATATAACTATCCGATAGTTGGTTTACTTGTATTGTATCAATAGTTATAGTATTTTGTTTCTATTAATCTAGGATTAAAACCTATCTCGAATGTCGGCTTCCTTAGTTCTTCTTCTTCTTCTATCTTGTGAATTTCATTGTAAGACTAGAAGCTACTCAAAGAGATATTTTAGTTCACAAGTGTGCAACCACCGATGGAATATCTATTCCTCTATTCTTTTACTTACATAGTCTAATGGTCATAGTCAAAATAAACGCTAAATCAACACGCCCACAAGTAGATCAGGCGGTGGACATCGCCATAGACATAGCTTAACGTGATCTTTAACTAATGTGCAAGTAAATACCGAAACTATACCACTATGAGCTAAATATAACCCACCACAAACATATGTTACAGGGTATTTAAGCGTTCTACCATGTCAACCATTAACAATAATCCTTTGTAAAACTAGTGAAATACCGACGTGGTCGCAAAGACCGTATTGCTTGTAGTTTAGGGTTGATTTTACTGCAGCGGTGGTGTTTTAAAAATGGTGCTTATAAAGATTGTAAGGCGACATAAACTTGCTATTAATCAGGATGTTTTGAGGGAAATAAAAAAGATATCGTAGTTGGTTGGTAGGATGGAGTTTTGTCCAGATGTTTTTTCCGTTGCACATTTTTACTACGATATTAAAAATGTTACATGGAATAACTTTTAAATATTTATTTTTTATTTATTTATTTATTTATTTAATTATATATAATAATTACATGATAAAAATTAAAAAGGTGCAGACATAAACTTGTTAAAGTTTTTCTGCGCACCCTTCGCCGTTGACAATACTGTAATTGAATCCACTACTATATAATACTCTAATACTAATCTACTATGAACTTAAAAATAATTAAAAATTAGAAAGTGAAAACTAATTTTACAATTAAAAATACACATAATACATAAAAACATTACGTTTAACTTAAAAACAATAATTAAAAACAAAATGTAAACAAAAACAGAAAAGGTGGGTATGAAGTGAATAAAACTGACATCTGAGTGATATTTGTATATACAGGCTGTTCATACAATAATTGGTAATACTTATGTTACTCATAGTTATTAGTGATAACTTTTAGATAATACTCTTTTAATTTTTGTTTTATATTTCTTATAGTAGTAATAAAAATGTATAGTGGTATGCGAGGACTATTTAGCCGTATTATAGATTTTTTAATTAGGTATATAGGTAATAAAAGTACGTGTTCCAAGGAATTGATTGGTACATTACATAGCAGGTAATATTTTGAAGATCTCTGTGTCGTAGCTTTTTTGGAGCTCTCGTCTTCCTGTGTCCTGTTCCCTAAAGCCATATAAAAGCCAAGAAATATCTAAAGTACAATCAAGAGTGGTTACTACCCCACGCTAAAAATAGAGTCAATCAATACTGAGGTCAATATAGATTCTTTGTTTTTTTTCAACAAAACTTGCTTTTGGTTTTTAACAGAGAACAGTAAGGCGCAGTGAACATTGGTATAATGTGGTTGGCATCTAGTCAAATCATCTCGCTTCTACCATAATTTATCAGCTGGCCTATTCACTGTTTTGGTCTTTATTATCAACCTATTTATAATAAATATCAAATCAATGACCAAATGTCATTTGCCTACTGTGTGACATTTTTGCATAGTATTATATGTCAACTAGCATACGTCAAATATATTAATTTAGCCTGCAGGTAAATAATGTGGAATGACCTTCCGTGATGATCACACGAGCTTAATACCCTATCCCAAATTACCTGACCAAAGTGCCTGAAGTTTTCACTTCAAAAATACTCCAATAGCTAAGTTATCTGCATGTTTCGTTGAGTAAAAAAAAGAAAAGTTGTTTCAAATGAACATAATTTGTAGGTAGCGTGTGTCTGACGTCACTTGACGTCGCGTGCAGTTGCGACGCAAAATTAGCGAGTGGCGGCGTCAATTTACTTGGAGTTTAAACGTCAAACGTTTGAACGAATTCACGAAGGATATTGAAGACGTTATTACAACGGAGCGACTAATAACAGTGGTTGGCAATGAGGATGGTAGGGAGAGACCGACAATGCATATTACGTGTGCGTAGTTATAATATTTTACATATCAATGTTTAATGCTGCGGATCAGAGACTTGGTCGCTAACTAGCCTCATGAGAAGGCTCAGAGTCACTCAGATGTATGTCTGCGTGATCGAATCAATTCGATCCGCAGATCCATAGATACCGATATAGATCGACTCGCGAGCGAGTTCGAAGAACGAATGGGTCCCAATATGATTGGCGACCTCGTACCGGAAAGTTGCTCGACTCCCACAAGGTGGTCCGACGACATCAAACAGGTAACAGGGATGCATGTAGATCGGGACCGTGGTGTGTGGAAATCCTTAGAATGATCATTTCTAATAAAATCGTACGCTTATTGCGTCTTGGTGGACCTAAACCAGAGACTTCTTCTTTAAGTGCGTCTCCACTAATGTAGGTCGGCGATCAGCTTCCTATATTTTGTGGGTACGACAATAGACCAACAGGGTGAGGAATGAGGATTGAACCACCATCGAGGTGATGAGTCCAACCGCTCTTACCGTTGAGCTATTAAGGCATTGTCCATGGCTAGGCGGAAAAGAAGAAAAGGAAAAGTTCGACTGTTTTCATGCCAGTCTACTCTTTTATGTTTCGTAGCCAGGACTTCTACCTTCTTCCTAATCCTCTGTTGCCTGCAATCTTGAATCGAAGACTTCCAGCTTTTTACGTAGGTCTTCCACTAGGGTCAAAACTTCACAGCCAAATAATACCAGAGACTATATAAACTAAATTACAAAATAATCTTAACAAGTAATGCATGAATTTCTAGACAAAACGGACCCAATATCCAAAGTGGTTGATCCAACAATATATTGACACATTGAAGTGCTAATAACTCAATGATACCCCATATCATTATGACGACGCCGCCGGGGGAATGGTCCGAATAGTCCGCGGACTAATTTTATTTATTGCCGACCACCCCAACACATTTATTACACCACGAAACAGCCAAACCAATAGAACCTCTGAATCAAAGAGAAAAAGTGCTTTTAGTTCCATAAATATTTTATTTCGGATAGTGAGAAGTAGGGTGGATATGCGGGGGAGAAAACAATTATTGAAACAGCTATACGGGAAGTGTTCGGTGTGGTTTTTTTTATGTAAACATACATGAAGAATACTTATAGTTATGTTGTCGTTTATTTTGTTTTTTTTTTTTTAAATGGAGTATTGTAAATTTTAAAATAGAAATACATTACTGCAAACTTACTTTACTTTAACTAACTGGATGTAAAGTACTCGAAATTATTTATTAATTATATTGATATATTTATATTTTTTACATTATTTTTTATACATTAATTATTAATTATATTGAATCGAGTAGTGCAACTACTTGATTTCTTAATTAATAATTACGTGTTATTAATGAGACAACAATAAATATTATAAAAATAATATTATTTTTATAACTAAAAAAATTAATACAAACTTTTTTTTAGGAAAAGTAAAGTAGATTTCTTGTAACGGACCTCGCCACAAAAAAGAAGAAGTTTTTCCTCGGTAAGTTAGCATATTCCTACAGCTCGGGCACACACAGAGTAAGATGACCCTTGAAATTACAGGCACATTGTAAGGCACGCATTAAGTGGGTATATGCCAATGTATGCGCCAAACTTCAAGTCCGATCTGAACATGAGGCTTATATGGCTGCACAGTGTATCCCAGCGGGGTTAACTAACGCAATTCGACGTGATGCAATGTCAGAGATGACTAGATGATTGGCGCATATCCAGTTACAGGTTTTCCTCATAACATTACTGAACAAGCAGATGATCATTTAGTTGTTGTAGAAGGCAATCGTAGACTAATGAGTAAACAAAGAGTCTATGGATGCAGTACATACCAAAGACAAAATACGTAGCTATGTTGACAATCGTCAGATAGTTGAATTTATTTTATTATTTTATTTACGCCAAGCAGAGCCGAGTTTAGTCTGAGTGAACAAGCCGGTGAAATACTACAGTTGTGACAACTGACAAGACAACTATTAGTACCAAAATAAACAGAAGTAGTTTATTAAAAGAAATTATATAAAACAAGTCCGATAATCGATGAAAGCTTACTGACCCTACTCTTAGAGCCGGGCAACTTTACTAATGTGCGCTAGGCAAATGGACTCTTGAGACTGCTTACATTCAATATGAAGCTTTATGTCCACGCGGTAGAGTGCAATATGCTATAATAATACATTTAGGATGTATGGGAGGACGGGACGCCTCTCTTATTCATGCATATGGAAATTTTGACTTAGGGCTATGGAAATGCCTACTTTTACATTGGGCCGCCATTTTGGTATCTATCCTGATTCCTGAGACGGCTGTTTCAATGTAAGCCACAAAATCATTTTCCACTGATAAGAACGACTAAAGTCAAGACAAAAATTAGTGTATTTAAGACCGATCTCCTAATAAGAGGTCAATGAAAATTTATAATAAAATGGTACCCATTTTAGATGAATGATATACTCGTATATATTTTTTTGGAAATCGAACTCTCGGTTTGGTCAGAAAGGTCAATCAAATTGCAAGCCCTTGTTTGCAATGTATTGTATTTGGGACCATTGAAGGTCCATCAGAAACAAATGGTGCATTTTATAATAATAATTCATAGTTCAACTCTTGAAAGAGCTTATTAAATTATGAGAGGTCCATGATTCGATTTTCACCCATACTTGCCATAGCTTCTTCACTTAGTTTGGCTGGGAACAGATATATTGGTCATATTCTAAGTGACTATATTGGTCATATTCTAAGTGAATATATTGGTCACACTCTTAGTGAATATATTGGTCACACTCTTAGTGAATATATATATTTGTTCCCCAATAACGACAATTCATACATTTAATCAAAGAACTAATGGCCAACTTTATGAAAAACGCGTTGAAGGCGAAGTCCAATACGTGACATTTTCCCCTACACATGTATAATACAGAATCTATCCACGTAACCCTATCCTAACGCAACCGTAAAGGTACACTCGATAACTAAATTATGTCTCTAGGGTCATATTTGTTGGTGAATTATTAAACAGCAAACAATCATAACTTACAACAAACACCGGTTATGGATTTAGGAGACACAGACCGTCTAAATGATGATTTACGTTGCGTGGTGGGCATAAGTCGTATCGGCGTTTGCATGGCGTTCAACTAGCTTCAGTCAAACTGATCTTGGCACCTTATAGTTGGATTTTTGTTTTATTTGAGGAGTTGTAACCATATATTGATGGCACTCTGGACCTTTTTGAATCATTTCAAAAATTACACATTGATGTAAGCTCCAAAATGGAATAAATAAGAGTTCTTAAAATTGGAAAAGCAGAATGAATAAAAACTCTTCTCTTTTTAAAAGTCGGTTAAAAAGGTAATAAATAATAAAAAATCCCAAAACAGAAATTAATAGGTACGTATAACAAACAAACAATGACTTTGTATGTCGAGTCATGCCCATAACTGTATTTTAAAATAAAATATAATATCTGAAGCTGTAAATGTCCCGTAAAATATTTACGTACGAAAAAAGGTATTGAAACCACAAAATAAACATAATAAGAAAATAATGTAACACTTATTGCAAACAATGAATTGGCAAAATCCAAACAAAATGAAATAACATTTTTATACGGCAGTCCGTTTTTAGGGATACGCAAAACAACTGAAAAAAATTTCATGAAGTTTTACAGTTTGCATATGTATGACTAGGTTTTGAATAAGTTACAAGAGTCAATTGCATATGTATTGTATGTACGTTATCACATGTTATCATTTATCAATATCAGCTGATGGACGTCCACTGCTGAACATAATGAAAGACTTCCAAACAACACGGTTTTGAGCGATCGAATGTCTCTTTGCAACCTGCTTGATATCCTCCGTCTACATAGTGGGTCTACTAACAATGTACAAAACATGATACATAAGATTTAATTATACGCGTTTTTTACGTAACTAACTGTGGCGTTCATGGAGGCTAAAAGTCACTCAGTGGATGGAGCGAGCTATGCTAGGAGTTTCTCGCGAGAATCAGAAATGGGGAGATCCATTGGCATATCTAGAATTATTTCCTAGGCTGCCATGCTTCTAAGCAGAGTCGACAATCAGTAAAGAAATTTCGTTTACAATGTTTGTGGACGCTGACCTCTGAAACGGGTCTACTGATTTATGGATTTTTTTTGTATGTTTTGTATTTTGGCGTCCATCGTAGAATTTTCAGTCGGCAGTCCAGAATTCTAGGGTGGACACTGGACCATTCTAAGGTGGGCACGGCACACCCGGCCCACCCCCTATATACGCATATGAGGAGATCCGCAGAAGATAAAAAATCAATATTTAATTCAGGTCCAGAAAATCGAAAAGTGAACCCGAGGGCGAAAGCCAGTGTAACATGAAATACCGAAACAGTGACTTGCACGAACCTTAACATAACAATGAATACTTAACAAAGAGACGGTAACATATAGCAACATATTGTGAGGCAATCGTTGGGGGTACGCATCCGTTCCGTTCTGTTCTGATAAATAGATTGGGTACGGAGTCTGCCCGATAATTAGTGGCGCGTGTGCAAATTTAATAACTCTTGTGCGGTCGGCTTAGCTGTTAGACCTCACGACACGATTGGGATTACATTCCAGTATAAAGTATCCTGATTACATTATAGTAGCTGCCATGTTGCCGTCAATGCTTCCGATTGTTCGGGCCACACATAAGTTTTTCATCGATTAATGCTCAGTAGTAGCCCGGTGTTTGGAAGTTGGCGTTACACTCCTGTGCATCAGATAGCGCTAAACTCTCTGATCCGCTCATTTACCATGAAAAATCTGACCATGATTGCTATAAGAACCATCACGTTAAGCTCACCACTTAGCATTGGGATGGCGTAGTGGGTATAAACTCCAAACAACCAAGTGATATTGCAGCGTACATTATTTTGCATTTGAGTTACGGAACACAAAACCGATATTGAGAAGAAAAATTTATTTCACCAGCGATTTACCCAAATATACCCAATACTGTACTGCTTGGTGGCAGCACACAGCCAGACGAGCTTTGTCACATACTCTCAAGATGAAAGTCAGAAGTCATGAAACGATATGTCTTGAAACGATGGTTTGGTGGTGCATGGCCAGATGGGAAGGCCAATCACGACCACTCTGCTTAAAATGCACGACTAGAGAAGAAGATCGTTAAGTCACGATCGTATCGTATTCGTATCGCAAGGTGTAAAGGCAGCGGGGGAGTATTTGCTTACCGCGGCCGCTCGTCAATCACGCTCGAAGGCTGACTGTGCATTTCAATATGAGGCCTCCGCTACATAGCTGAGGGAGCGGGCTTTTTGTTAACGAACTAACAAACTAGCGATGTTAAACGTTTAGCTTCAGTTCGGCTTCAAGAGGAAGATGTTACATTTTTTATTCCATTCATTAGTAGACTTTTGCGCGTAAATAATGCATATTGTTGTTGTATTGGGCCAGGCTTAATAAAACACAGGTTTACTTGTTAAAAACGGCTTAAATCGGGAACGTACGTGGTAACGGTTAGGCGCTTGGCGTAAAAGTCGTTGATTTAATTTAAAAAGCTGTCAAAGTCACATTATCTTATGTCATGACACCACAGACGTTCCGTTTTCGACCCTTTATTGTAAGGCACAGGTTACATAATTAAAGGCGTCGCTAACACATATAATGTGTCAAACTGTTTTTCGCAATAAAGTTAGTTTGCAGTAGTTACAGAGATCATTTAATCATACACACAAAGAAAGATAGATCGACAGTAAAAACGGGTTCATCTTTTATCAAATCGATTTTTAATTTTGGTCGTCTCTCTCTTATGACATGATTTTGTTCAAAGTACAAACAAATACTCAAAGTTCAAAAAAACGACGAGGTTCTTAATTCGTATGTTTGTTATTTTAATGTTTCATAACTCATTGTTTTGAAAATTAATTTTTTTTTATGAAAATCGGTTTAGTAATTTTGTCTTAAAATGAAACTAACTGAAATACGTCGTTCTAAAAACCTATAAAAAGAATTACTTATTTTGTTAGTTTAAAACAAAAATGTACGCTTCATTCAAATTCTTCGTGTAATCGTAAACTTTGTCCAATTTGTCGGTAAGTTACAGCAACGTAAAAGCTTTGCTTCGTTCTTGCCACCGCACCGCCTAACTTATCAAGCGGCTCAAATTAAGAATAACGATTTGTGGAGTGGACGGACGGTTTTAACTTTAATTAGCGAATGACCGACAGTGGTGAATATAGGATCAGTATTGGTCAGGGTAAGCACAAAAAGACTAGAAATGAATACGAATGATAGGATATGAATGGATTGAATTTAACATATTGATTTAGTTGTACTAAGAATTTCCGAATTAAAGTTTTACCGCTAAACAGTTGAGTCGACATGTCTTTTTAGATTCTTACCTGAAACAATACAAATTACAGGGTTAATATTTAGAAAAAATATGTATTTAAATTAGTCATTTTAATATTTTTTTTTCTTATAATATAAAAACATTTTACTAAAATACTATAGGTAAAATAGCACCCCAGATCTGCTGGCTGGTGGGAGGCTTCGGCCGTGGCTAGTTACCCTATTGGTACCGCCAAGCGATTTAGCGTTTCGATATTCATCCTTCTCCTAACAAGTTAGCCCGCGTCCATCTAAGATTGTATCAAGGGCTAACTTGTAAAGAATAAGAAAAAGATCATCATTATCACAACCTATGAATAAACAACCTTTCAAACCAATATTTTAATTCAGCTTAAAGAAAGAATTTTACTTTTTTACACAGAAATTATGGATATTGTGAATACAAAAAATATAAAATTCTGTAATAAAAAATATCATTTTCATTTCCTCGTTGGTAAATACGACAATCGCAAAAATGCAAAGTGACAGCCGAAAGCGGCCTGTCGGCGCGTCAATCGAGTTCCGCTTATACATAGCGGAGCTGGCCAAATTGACAAGCGAAGCGATTTAACACGAAATCCTAGTTTAGAAACTGTAAATTGTTAATGTCTAATTAATGATTGATTTATTTTGCTATACCTACTTCGTGAAATACCGATAAACCCAGGCCAGAGAAAAACTATCAAAATGTACATTTTTAAGCACGTACTTTACACGTAAACAAAAGAAATTGTTGTTAGGCATATCGTATTGCATAATATTCGAACTAAGTAATGTCAAAACTTTTGAAAATAATCAACACAGCAATGTACTAGTCTTACAAATATAATATTATAAACGCAAAAGTATGTATAGATGTTTGGATGATTGTTACTCTTTAACGTCGCTACTACTAAACCGATTTGGCTGAAATTTTGAATGAAAATAGATTTTACTCTGGATTAACACATAGACTACTTTTCCTTATGATTTTGATGGTACAAGTGTTTGTTACTTCTCACGCCTCGACTACTGAATATACTTATCTGAAATTTGGTATTGAGATATATTACAACATAGATTAACACATAAGCTACTTTTTATCCCAGAAAAATCCATTTTGCCCGATGGATTTGTCAAAAAATTAAATTCCACGCGGACGAATTCGCGGGCGTCCGCTAGTTTACTATAAGTTTAATAAAAATTGACATTCCCTATTTAATCACTCTTAGTTATTTCACATTTAAGCTATACATACATATGTAACTATATTCTTGAACGTACCTAACTTAAAAATGAAAATGAAGTATGAATTAACATTTGAACGTTTGAGTTATTTTTGCGTCATAAGTGATAGATAAAGTTAATAAACGTTACCTAATATTTTGGTAAGTATATTATTTGCATGCGTTACCGCCCGCTATTGCATGTGAATTGAGACACTACACGAAACAACTCACTTTGATATGACGGCTTTTATCAGGTATTGTTTAGCTTTCGCGATTGACGGAGCGCTGCCGGCGCCGCGAGGCGGGGACCTAAGAGGTACCTACGTCAGGAGGCAAGGGGTTATTGCGTAAGGGGTTACATTGCGTATTAATCGATTCGTTAATGATCGTTCTCTATTTAACTCGCAAAAGTCCCTTGAACCTTTGGGAATATTAAATTTCCTTAAATGCCGAATTTAACTCAGCCGCCGTATGGTTCAATTTGCGATAGAGTTGGCGTAAATGCCTATATACAGCATGTGTGACTGATTATTTTAATGGTTAAAGAGCTTTTGCACATGGATACACCCTGTTAGATTTTGGTAATCAATAGAAGTAGAGTGTCGCGATAGCCCACTGGATATGGACCTCTGCCTCCGATTCCGGAGGGTGTAGTTTCGAATCCGGTCTAGGGCATGCACCTCAAATTTTTCAGTTATGTGCATTTTAAGAAACTAAATATCACGTGTCTCAAACGGTAAAGGAAAAACATCGTGAGGAAACCTGCACAATAGACAATTTTCTTAATTTTCTGCGTGTTTGAAGTCTGCCAATCCGCATTGGGCCAGCGTGGTGGACTGTTTGACCTGACCCCTCTCATTCTGAGAGGAGACTCGTGCTCAGCAGTGAGCCGAATATGGGTTGATGAATGATGAATCAATAGAATGATATTTTTTAGAGACGAATTCCTAAAGTAGGTACCTACCTACCCTTATAATTATTCTCTTTTGTTCTTCTATCATTATCAATATCACTATCGGACGAAAATGATAATGACCAGCATCGACGGCGAGACGTGCTTACCATTACCTACCATTACCATACTAATTTTTTTTTAAAAGTAAAAATATAACCAACAGTCCCTTCTTCATAGCCCATACTATCGAACCCAAGATCCTCATGAGTCGTAATCGAACAAAACAACTGCAACAACGAGGCATTCAATCGCTACATTCTATGTTCCATGTGAAAACCCTTACAAAAACTGCTTAAAATTGCTTGTATGAATATCAAAAAGCTCTCTGAGATGTGATTGTGTATCATGTATAGATATGAAAATATCTTTTGTCGCGATGTTACTCGTACCTTTAAATTGATTTTTTGTGTCAAAAGCGAAACGTTTATTGCCTCTAAATGTTTTCAGCCGTCTGCTTTGTTTACGTAAGCCATTTTTTGGGATCGGTTATGAAACATTAAACCTTCAGGACGATGAATTTATAAACTTCTGTTACATCCTAACTGTCAGAGATATGAATGCCAGTTTGTTTGTTACGATTTCACGCTTTAAATCTTTAATTAAAAAATTATCTATATTAACCCGAGCAGAGATTTGAACCCAGCTGGCCTATTCACTAATTTGGTCTTTAATAACAAAACAAACGATTAAAATAAACATCAAACAACCGAGAAATGTCGTCTATGATCGTCGTCGTCATGAAGGGTTCTCACTTGGCACCGGATGACATTTGTTACATAGAATCTCAATTTCATATATGTCAATTAATTTACGTCAAAGTTAGTGAATCAGTGAAGTCAACCTTCAAAAGATAAGTGCTAAACAACAAATTCTGTTTTCAATATGATCACAAGATCACAAATCAAAAAGAATGTCAAAAAAAACATTTTTATTTATTCAAAAAGCTTTAAGACTTCTATTTGGCCATTGGAGTTTATAAAGATCTCCTAATTACAAAAATCTAAAAGACTTTTTTGTAATTTAAAAACCTTTACATAAGCTTGTGTCCGAACTCATAATAAGCAGTGAACTCAATGGCCCTACCAAAAGTCCCATGTCTTTCATCAAAGTTTGCCCTTTTTGGAAACGTGCAAAATAACGTGAGTTCTATAAACCCTTGTGACCTGTCGAACCATCTCAGAAATACCGGTATACACCCGACAACTGAAAAAGAGCACCGCTATCGGATGTTCACAGGCGTATTAGTACGGTATTAGTAGAACATATTTTACACCTGATTATTAAAAAGTTAATTTTTCGTGAGTAGCTCATCATAGAGTCATCTCGATGAGACGACCAACTTTATTATTTACGAAAATTCTCAATTCTGGTAGCTAACTGAGTTAGAAAAATTAAGAATTTGCAGAAAGAATTCATTAACTCAAAAACTAATAAATGGATTGATTGTCCCCCGCCGTCAGACGGACGCGTCGGGGACTTTGTTTTATAATATGTTCAGATGAATATTTTATTAACACCCTGATAGTATTTCTAATATCCATTGCCAGTGGATGTGAATAATTCTATGTGTTGAAATAATGTATTACAACACAGGTTAGTTACACCACCGGTCAGTGTTCTTTTGATGTGACGCGAGCTATACCATACCTTCTGAATAATAGAAAATGAATCTACTAAAACGAGTGTAAGGCCTCTAAGGAGTCCTTAAACTCTCCACAGACGTAAATAAAGACATCTTTAGAAAAGCCTCCGTTTTAAATTCATTTAAAAGGCATTCATAAAATTCGTAGCCGGCCATATTTTTTTAATTAAACCTCCATACAAATGGCGGTATAATGCGATGCATTTCTTTATGCGTAAAACATAAATGTCTAAGGAAGATGTTTTTTTTTATTTCTTTACCTTCTTTTTCTTTGTCTTGAGGTTTTATTATAACGCAGTTGCTAGAACCTGACGATTTAGTATGAAAGTTTCAATCCAGACATTATTCCGTTATCACTCTCATGGGCGCAGGGTGGATTATATTATAATTATGAAAAGAAGAGAGAAAGAGTTTTGTTTGTATGTTCTGGGGACTTAGACCCTGTAGGCCAAATATTCGTATCAAGACATGATTTAATGGCGACCAATAGCGGTGCAATCGAAAATCTCGCTCTCTCTCGACCGGGGCGTAGTTGTCAACCGTACTATAATAAATAGTATTGTACTATATTTCGGGTCTGCGATTAAAGAAATATTTGGTACGCAAAAATAATAGACTATCAACACTGAAATCTTAACAAACAAATGTTTAATTTTAATACTTTATGAACATTAGTATTTAACAGATGCATACCTGTATGCAACAGATGGTGATTAACGAACGATTTACAAGAAATGGGAGTTTGGTTTCGATATTTTAAAAAAGCCTCAATAGCTCAACGGTAAGAGCGGTCGGACTCATCACCGAGGGGTGGTGGTTCGATCCCCGCCCCGTTGGTCTATTGTCGTACCCACTCCTAATACAGTCCTTCCCGACTAGTTGGAGGGGAATGGGAATATTGGTCATAAAAAAGGTATGGGAGTGTCATTTTAGACAAAATATACTTGAACAATGCAAAAAGTGCAGTAAATATAGTTTTTAAAGATAAATAAAATTTGTAAGGGTACTATAGTTTTTATAGCTAAATCTGAAAAATATTTTTTTCAAGAAATGTTGGTTGGTTATTGAGACGAAGGAGAGAGCGACTGTGAAGTCTGCCAATCGGCATTGGGCCAGCGTGGTGGACTTATGGCCTAACTCCTTTCATTCTGAGAGGAGTTAGGTTAGCTCAGCGATATTTTCGCAGCGCCGCTATTCGTTGACATCCCGTTTTGAAATATCTCGTAGTGAACATCTTAGTCCCACTGGACCTCATTATTCGAAATCGAAATCAAAAAAAATCAAAAGCAAAAATCATTTATTTCAAGTAGGCTCAGTTTACAAGCACTTTTGACACGTCAGTTGACTATTTGTAAAGATTCTATCACCGGTTCGGAAGGCAGGTTCTGCTGAGAAGATACCGGCAAGAAACTCAACAGTTGCTCCTTTGAAAAAGTCATACAGTATTATAATTTACAATTGATAACAATTACTGTTTACATTTCTTATAGTTTTACTTCCTGTGAAGGTGGAAGCTGATCCAACGGCCTCCAAGCATCTTTATCATTAAGGAATTCGACTGAGTAAATGTTTTTTAACACATTGCTTAAAGCTATGCATTGGCAGGTCCATCACAGTTTTACTCTTTGGAGACGATATGCAGAAATAACTAACTTATGCCCGTGTCTAGTTAGATAACTATGGAATTAATGAGACAGTTAAAGAAATCGTTGACATAAACACTACAAAAGACATCGTCCAAATAACAGAAGAATATTTCTTAGGAGATACAGAAAGGTTACAATTTGTACAAACTACCTGTAACGTTGAACAAATGGCGCTGTTTTGAAGACATTAACAGCCTATTAATCCATTTTATTGAGTCATAGACAATGCCGCAGAGAAGATGAAAGTGAAGGAAGCACGCGAAAAACGTATTTAGGCCGTTTTTGAAGGACATTTGATTTTCAGAATGGCGTATTAACTAATAAATACAAAAAATAATAAATTCAAGTAGATACCATAATGCTTATCATAATATATCTTTATCGTAATTTAAAATGATATTACAACTGATATGCTCCGTGTAAGTGTATTTTACACACAGCTTAAAATTAAGGAATTTGAAGTTGTTAAGTGAAATGCAAAAAAAAAAAATTCAAAATATATTTAATTATTTCAGGAACTTCAGACTAATTTAAATGTAACCTGTATTATAGGTTTAAGTACTGGAATAAAAATACCCACCCAAGATGAGAGATAAATGTAATGACCAATTAATCATTTTTTTAAAAGATCATTTAAAGGGGCTTGTACACGTGTTATCTTTTTCATCCGAATAAAAAGCGCTGTCTACTAATGGGGTAGATGTAACTCAGGATAGGAGCACAACCCAAGAAAATTTAAATCTTATTATGTCCAACTAATAAAGTTCAAAATACTTTGTAACACAAGGTAAGTATGAATTATTAGTCGAGCCTGTCATATTAATTTGATTGTTCTCTGAATTTTTAAACACCCAATTTTCCGCTTTACTGCTCTATGAATAAAGCTGTAAATTATAAATTAACATTTCCGAGTTTGGATATATTTATGTTGAATTAATGGTTAATTAGGACAGCTCATTAAGACGTGTTCAGTTAATATTTATTTGGACTTCGTTAATTTAATTTGGACATTATTAATAAGCGTCAACTTTAATGTTCGAAGATTTTTCAAGATTATAATAGAAGCCCTCCTTGATTAATGATGTAATTTAATATGTACTTGGATGTTTTTTTTTTGTTTTAAACAAAATAATTATGTATTTGGACGTTTGCGATTTACATATCCCGCAAGAACCATGGATTTTTTCAGAATAAAAGTGTGACCATGTGTTAATCCATTATATAATCTATCTCCATTACAAATTGCAGCCAAATCCATTCGGTAGTTTTTAAAAGAAAAAGTGAAAAACATCCATACAATTATCCATACAAACATCTGTATCCTACTAATATTATAAACGCGAAAGTTTGTTTGGATGTTTGTTACTCTTTAACGCCGCTACTACTGAAGCGATTTGGCTGAAATTTGGAATGGAAATAGATTTTATCCCGAAAAAATCCATGGTTTCCCGTGATTTGCGAAAACTGATGATTTTGATGATATGAATGTTTGTTACTCTTTCACGGCTCGACTACTAAACCGAATTAGTTGAAATTTGGTATTGAGATATATTATAGCATGAATTAACACATAGGCTACTTTTAATCCCTGAAAAATCCATGGTTCCCGAGGGATTTGTGAAAAAGTAAATTTCACGCGGGCGAAGTCGCGGACGTCTGCTAGTTTATAATATTAGTGGGATGGATGGGATTCATGATCGAATCTCACCTTAAGACTATAATCTAGACCAAAGAGTAAATTAATATAATGGTCTAGGCGAGAAATATTTCGGTGCGCTTGTGAGGAAAAATGCACGGAAAGAGACCTCGAGGCACCACTCTCGACGCGAAGGTACACGAGGATTTCCAAATCGCGACATCATCCAGAAAAAAGTTATTAAGATCTTAAAAGTGTCAGGGGTCATGACCCACAATAATGAGGAAATACGACGCAAAGAGGAGGACCAAGTATAATAATAATAATATTAATCGTTTATTTCTTAGTAATATACAGTTTTAACAAATAGGGGCCGAAACCTCCTTGTAGGTATATAATAACCCGTGTTAGGAGGCCTCGCTTTTCTATAACAGAGGTATTAAAATTACTAAATTAACAAATAGTTTTTTTCTTAACAATTACTCACAGTTATCACAAATGTGCGTGCGTGCGTGTGATGTGTGTGTGCGCATGTGAGTGTATGAATGAGTGTGTGTGTGTGCGTGTGGATTTGTGTATGCAAGCGAGTATGGTGTATTAAAATTATGTCTACGTCAATTTGAGTGGATTTAATAGTGATTCTGTTTCTTCATAACTTTTTGTTTTTAGCCAGTTTTTATTTCGAAGAAATACAATAAAAAATTATATAACAAGATAAGAATCCGGGACCATGAATATTGTAGCCGAGTAACTACACTACTCCACTACACCAACGTAGCAATAGATTAAGTTTAACAACTTGCGGTGGTAGCGAGCGATCTAACAAACTAGGCAGTTGCTTAAGTAACACAACTCGCCTTTATTTCAATTCCTTCATTCCCACTTACGAATTCTGCCACAAATTACATACTGTGCGGCAGAAGCGTAGTTCAACAATTGCAAAGTAGCAGGTAGTATCTATCAATTAACTGGAGGCGCAATTAAAACAGCTCCCCAAGTCTTTAGCAGCTAACAATTTCCTAGTGCGCGAATTAGTGCAACTTTAGCAGACTTCTCTATGTACGTAGCGTTCCATTTGGCACGACTTTACCTAACTAGTAACATTATTCTAGCGTCTTCGCTGTGAAAATAGTCTTGTAGGGTGCCTTTTCACCGATGTGTTCAAAGTTTTTATTGAACGCAAACTTATGGGTAGAATAATTTTACTGTTACAGGATAGCTAAGATTAAATTTTCGTATTCAAATAGGTTTTTAGTTTTATAAAGTAAGGCAGAAAATTTCGTTTTTGAATTTGATTTTGGTTTATCTATACTAATTATTATAAAGCTGAAGAGTTTGTTTGTTTGATTGAAAGCGCTAATCTCAGAAACTTCTAGTCCGATTTAAAAAAATCTTTCAGTGTTAGATAGCCCATTTATCGAGGAAGGCTAAAGGCTATATTATATTATCCCTGTTTTCCTACGGGACCGGGAACCACGCAAGTAAAACCGCGTGGCGTAAGCTACAGGCGCGGCGCAGGCCTTTCCCCCCGTCGACCGCATACCATGGGAGTGTCATGAACGAACTTGCCAAGCTATAAATCTAACTGGTTATTTTACATATTAGCGCAATCAAACAACAAAGACTCCAGTTCAGTTCTAATTAGTATCAATTATAATTGTATCTACATTAACATTTAATAAAGCACCATTAATAATACGAAATTTAATTTTACCTCAGTATCTATTAGCGAGATAGTTGCTTAATTAAAACTATTCGTTAAAATGCTGCTTATTCGGAGAATATACAAGTGCATGAATTTCATCGGACGATAAATAGTTCGTACAGTTTTTAGGATCTAAACTATTACAAAGTTATTTCTTCTAAATTTGTGTAATGCAAGAAAACTACATTGGCGTTAAAATCTTGCAGCAAAATTAGTGATAAATAAATAAAATAAAAAATAAAAATAAAAAAGCCTTTTATTCCTGTCTTACAAGTAATATATAATATATAATATTATAGACAGATTAGTAAAAGTAAAATATTTTATTATAGACAGATTAGTAATACAAGTAATACAAGAACCCCTCTAGGAGAGGGTGAAGGCTTATGGTTCAGACCATCTCTGCCGATCTTTGGCTAGTTTAGCCCATGGGCTAAAATTAGTGATATTGTGTACTAATTGTGAACATAAGCAATTGACGTAACGAAATTATTCCTAATTAATGTCAATATATCTTATATATTATGTATATTACAAGCTGATCCAATGAGCGCCGCCATACCACGTTATTAATATAGTAATATGAATTAATAAACTAATAGTAAATTAGAGAACTATGTTTACTGTAACATAGTTCGAAGAGCCGATGGACGTTGAGGTCCCAAGGTGCTGGAATGGCGACCCCGAGTAAGCGCAGTGTTGGCGACCCCCCACCAGGTGGACTGACGACATCAAGCGAGTCGCAGGGATTCGCTGGATGCAGGTGGCTCAGTATCGTGATGTTTGGAAGTCCCTACAAAAGGCCTATGTCCTGCAGTGGACGTCCATCGGCTGATTTGATGACGATGATGATGATAATGAAATTAAAGTTACCCAATAGTTTATAAAATAAACTATTGGGTTTCTCTAATTTACTTTATTTCAAAATAAACTGTAACTACACGTAGTCTAAGACCTTTATGCTGATGATCTTTGAAACTCAAATATCAACAATGTTCTGATATTTTCATTTTGGTAAGTTTTATGAAGTCAGTTAATAAACAGCATGTTTTATTTTCTTGGTAACTATTTTGTTCTCCAGTTTCAGTACATGGTCTAGTTTTGGAGACGATAGATTATTATCGATAATAGGAGCGCAAGTCGGGCTGTCATTTCAAGTTTTAGCTAAAAAGAAAACTTTACAAGACAGAATATTTCGTCAAGTGAATATGTGAAAATATATGTGTTTATTTTTAGACTTTTTTAAACTTAGGACACATTAAGTTACTTATTACAATAACAATAATTAGTTCACTGGCTCTTTTGAAGCAATTTGTTTGTAGTCTCCCCACCAACCTCTACGTAACCTCTGAATCTGCAAGTTATTCGACTAAAAATAAGTAATCTCATGTGATGTCTTGTATTATTCCACGACACGACGATTGACATTAAGTTTTGCTATTCCAAAAATGAATGTCATTTACTTCTGAATATCAAGTCGAGTATTGCGAATAGAAATTGCACTATTATATTACAAATTGCACATTCACAATATTCTTTCAATAAATATTTGAATCGTTAATGCGGAAAAAATGTAAAGCAGCATTTTATGCACCCGCAGCGAGTTTGACAATGGAGGCAGACAGATGACAATGTGAAAACGAATGGAGGCAGCCATAATGAGGGAAAACTTCGTCTGAAAAGGCTGATTCAATTTATAGAAATTATCACTATTTAGTTGACAAGCCAGTACCTAGCGGGCGCCCACGACTTCGTTCCCGAGAAATTCTTTTTTTAGTAAAAACGGGAACCATTTTTGGGGATAAAAGTATGTTCTTCTCCAAGGTCAATTTCTATACCAGACTTTATCTAAATAAGTGGTTTAAGCGTGAAAACGTAACAGACAGAAAGACAGACAGATAATTTAGTGTGGATATTATTATGGATTATTATTAGTGACTATCGTCTTCATAGATTTAGGATTTGTTATAAGACCCGAGGGAACTCTTTGTTCCCTAGGATAAAAAAAAAACATTTTTTGGGAGAGCACTTCCTATCACAAACTTATCACGTCACGCTTTCATACATAAATTGCGCTGGTTTTGGTTAGTGCTGTATGATCACAAATAATGTAGGTACCTACTAGACACCAAACTATTGTAAAAATTTAACAACTATGAGAAAATATCTACGCTGACTTCTTTCGAGCACCTACATAACCTTTTGTGAAAAATAGTTAGCGTAGGTCAGAGAAGATGAGTAAATGATAAGCGGGGGCAATAATATTATCATTTCTCGCCATCTGTTCACCTAAAGCCCGCGAGTGTTCGCGCTAACTTCTGAGTTGCACAATTCGTTTCAGAATAAAAGAGGAAGCGATTTAATAAGCTGAAGCGAGAGAGTTTCTGTCGACGAGATCAAAGAAAATATTAAACTCTATAGAAATATTTTTCTGGGCCGATCGAGGTTTTCTTAATTGCTGGTGGTCTGGCTGGTGGGAGGCTTCGGCCGTGGCTAGTTACCACCCTACCGACAAAGACGTACCGCCAAGCAATTTAGCGTTCCGGTACGATGTGTAGATACCGAAAGGTGTGTGAATTTTCATCCTCCTCCTAATAAGATTCCGCTTCTATCTTAGATTACATCATTACTTACTATCAGGTGAGATTGTAGTCGAGGGTTAACTTGTAAAGAATAAAAAGAAAACAAACTCAGACTAGGCTTTTGCAACTAGATTTACTATTTTTTAAAGTACTGTTAAAATAAACATTTTAGTAATACCTAATTGGCGGAAGATGTAGACTGCTAACCAAATTGTTCAGCGCAAAACCATACTTATGAAAAAGCTGTACTTCGCAGAATTTGCAAATAACAAATCCTAAATGCACGTCTGTGTGCTTGCCAACCAATAGTTTAGGTTAAACTTTCTGTGCCCGTAATATTACCAGTAACCATGCCTTACTAATCGGATCATAGCAATGGATAAACATGAAACAAAATAAACATGGCGGTTGCGCTTACGAGTACCTGGACGAACTCCGTAACAGTAACTCTGCTTAACTAGTAAGCTTTACTTCTAAGCACGCGTCAAAGTTTTCAATCTATGATTTGAACACAATAAATCAGGTTTGGTCAAGACTTTTTTCCTTTACCAAGTCCTGATTGTTTGATTACAATTGAATAGGCTTTCAAACTACTGATACTGAACTCATTTGAATAATTCTTTCACTGTTGGGATTTCACAACAGGCTATATTTTATCCCCGTATTCGACCGAAACAGGGATAAAATATAGCCGGGGGGAACGAGGACCAAATTTAAAATTCGTTCGTCACGACTTGATTCTCACGCAAATTTCTCATAACTTGGGCCACAACAGTCAGAGTTTGCCATTCTAACTCTATTCGGTGGATCGATTGCTCGCCAGCCTTTATATCTTTTCTACTTTCTCATCTCCCGGGGATTAACCGACTCCGGACAGAGAACTGCCGGCTTTCTTATTGGCCATTGTTTCGGAGAACGAATGAATTGCTATTTGGTTTAACGGCGACCTATCTATAACTACGGGGAATATCTTTTTCCATTGTAGAGGGTTGATGGAAATGTTGCAATGGTGATATAACAATTACTTGTATTGTTTTGAGTTTTATTTTACCAGAGAGACAATAAATACTGATTTCAATCAATTTACAGCATTTCAATTTGAGTAAGTTCGATATTTTTTGTTGGAGGTCCATTATAAAGTATAAAAAATTGATATCGTATAGTTCCGACTTTCCGAAGTCAATTTTGTATAATTATAATAAATAATATATAAAAATATATATATATAAAAATATACTTTTTCATATAATTTTTTTAAGGAAAACGAACAGCATTTAGCTTTATTTATATAATAAAGATACACTGAAAAAATATTATTATACTGTAGGAAGAGAGTAGTCTGAGACGAATATGACATCGCGCGAATAGTTTTCGTAAAGAGTGGGAGTTAGAAAGTGGAAGTTAGTAAACCTGCACCCACAGTCACAAGTCTCTGGAACTGCCCATTGTTCTTCTCTTCTATTCAAGGGTTTATTTTGGTTACATTTTGATTTGAAAATTAAGTTGTCCTAACAAATATTGTGAATCACAACCTTTGTTCAAACATTGGGTTTCATATTTTCTAAATCCACTTCCAAGTCTGCTAAATGTACATACATATATTAAAACGAACTTCCCATCTAGATCGGTCGGTATACAACGTAGGGCCAAAATAGAACCAAATTAAGTCGGTTTTAATTAAATTATTAGTTGAGTTTCAAAAACAAAGTTTAAGTACATTATTTGTTATTGCATAACCCATCCATCGCTTACTTTGAACCATTGTTTAACCAACCGTAACCCATCACAAAGTAGTAACTAGGCCAAACCACTACACCCTCGTCAAATAGCAGTTATTATACGTGTATCATTATAACGTGATTATAGACTCACTTCAGTTTCTCATTAGCAGCTCACATGGGACACCATTCATGTGACACTCGTAAAATTAACAATAACTACACTTGGCATTATATTACGCTCCAAAAAAGAAGTAGGCCATGGTCGAAACCCAGTGCAGGTGAAAGATTTTTTGATAAAGTAAAATTCAAACTTTTTGAGTTCTCGAAACATCGTTTGATGTCTGATGTCATATGCCAAATATTAAGTACTAGCAAAGCCCCGCGGTTACATCCGCGTAGTTCCCGTTCCTGTGGGAATACAGGGATAAAATATAGCCTATTTCGCTCGGTGAAGATGTAGGTTTTTAATGGTGAAAGAATTCTTAAAATAGGTTAAGTTGTTTTTGTAACAAACCAAAATTAAATCTTTCTTTCTAATATTAGTTTCATCAGCGGGAAAGTGTATGTAACCCAAGGTATTGAATCAGCAATTGATATTTAATGATTACTAGCGGACGCCTGCGACTTCGTCCGCGTGGAATTCTGTTTTTCAGGAATCCCGCGGAACTATGATTTTTTTCGGGGTGAAGAGGGGATGATATGTTAATCCAGATTAAAATCTATTTCCATTACAAATTTGGAAGCGTAAACGTGGAACAAACACACAAATTTTCGCCTTTATAATATTAGTGTGACAATTTTTTTTCATTTTCTCTACAATTTAGCCCTTGATTACAATCTCACCTAATGGTAAGTGATGATGCAATCTAAGATGGAAGCGGGCTAACTTGTTGGGAGTACCGGAATGCTAAATCGGTCTTTGTCGGTTTTTCATAGATAAAGCAAGCTCTTTGGACTAATTAAGACAATATTTAATTGAGGGAAGGAGGAAAATTACTATTTATGCAAAATAGCTGGCGTTAAATAGATTTTATTTGAGTAAACCGAATACCCACTAAATATACAGAAATTCGCTCCCATAGTGGTTTGCAAGTTTGTAACTGAACTTGGTACTTCAACACTCTCACGGATAACACGTGTAATGTGCACACAATCCCTTTTGACGTTTGCCGTCAGCGAACAACAGCCAGGCTTTGGGCTATCGGATACCGACAGAACAATGTGCGGGACACCGTACCACGCTATGGAAACTACATGCTAATTTGATGACATTTCTACCGTCAATGAGTTCTTGGGATATAACATACTAGCGGACGTCCACGACTCCGTCCTCGTGAAACTCGATGTGAGCTTTCTACTACTCCAATCCTACCCCTACTCCTACTCCTACCCTAACATTTTATGGTTCTATTTTTTATAGTTTAGGCAGCGTACGCAAAATAAGTAACTTTTCTGGTTAATTTTTTACACCTTGTGTCCGAAAAACCCAAATATCTAACGGAACCCTATTTTTTTCCAACATAAAATTTAACCTATGTTACTTGTGGATAATGTAGCTTTCGAATGGTGAAAGAATTTTTAAAATCCGTCCAGTAGTTTTTGAGCCTATTCATTACAAACAAACAAACAAACATAGAAACAAAGTTTTCCTCTTTATAATATTAGTATAGAAGTATAGAAAATGGAAAATTTTGAAAACCCACGTTTTAGCTGACTCAAAAGTGATTACAACAACAAGAAAAAAAAAACATACATACAACATTGATTTGTTAATTAAGTTGTCAGGACAACTTAATTAACAAATCAAACTGTAAACAAAATAAAACCCTAGAATGGTAGAGAATGACCTTGAGTGGAGTCACGTACTTGTGAACGATGTGTGTAGGGCTAAAGGATCCTTTGTCTGTTAACAAACACTCCCTTTTTCCACTCAAGTCACTCTCCCCGCCTATCCCAAGTAACCCATAAAGAATTATACAACAAGAGATGTGGACGGCTCGAACGCCACGAGCACACTGAAGCCGTCCGTACCGCAAGTCGTTGCTACGCGGCGATAACACACGAATGTCATGAAATTATTAAATATCAATATTATTTTTCAGTGCGCTTTCATTTGAGACCCCATTAAGACACTCGAGTATACTTGCAGACATTCGGTTATTCCCCACTTTCACCCCCCACACCTTTTAAACAGTTTAACCGACTTTCATGAAACAACATGAACACTCGCACATAGGTCACTTTTAATACAATAAAAACTAAACTGAAATCACTTCATCTGTTCGGGAGCTATGGTGCCACTGACAAACTGACAGACAGACAGACAGACGGACACTTAAACTTATAACACATTTCTTTTTGCGTCGGGGGTTAATTGTGACTGGTTTCAAAAAGTATGATAGATACTGTAAACGAGTATATATGTAATAGTTCGAGAAAAGATTTTGTACATCATATAATGTTAGTTTTCCAGAGCCTGAGTTGGCAAACTTTCAGCTTTTATAAAATGAGGAAGGTCTGGGGTTCACGGGCTCTGTCAATTCCACGGATATCTATACTAATATTATAAAGAGGAAAACTTTGTTTTTATGTTTGTTTGTTTGTAATGAATAGGCTCAAAAACTACTGGACCGATTTTAAAAATTCTTTCACCATTCAAAAGCTACATTATCCACAAGTAACATAGGCTAAATTTTATTTTGGAAAAAAATAGGGTTCCGTTAGATATTTGGGTTTTTCGGACACAAGGTGTAAAAAATTAACCAGAAGTGTTACTTATTTTGCGTACGCTGCCAAAACTATAAAAGATAGAACCATAAAATGTTAGGGTAGGAGTAGGAGTAGGGGTAGGGTAGGGGTAGGACTGGAGTAGTAGAAAGCTCACATCGAGTTTCACGCGGACGGAGTCGCGGACGTCCGCTGGTAAGAAATAAAAAGCAGCATAGGTGCTCTTTGTTGTGTGGTTTGTTCGGTCAAAAATTAAGACACAGAACCTTGTGCAAAACGTTTAGAATTGGCGTCATTCGGCGATTGTGTCGTTAACAGTTGATACTGCAATCTGCATAACCGAATCATAGCGCTGCTGTAACGAACCTCGGTGGCTCCACTCGTTATGTACGAGACTGTACTGAGATAAAGGGAATAAAGGACTTGTTGGGATGTTGGGACTGATTTCAAAGCCATCAAGCGGAAAAGCCTTGGTTTCTCATATATTTTTTCGTTTTTTTGTTTCGGTTTAATGCAAAAATTACTCAATTGATTTAAATTATGTCAAAATTAGAAAGCTGCATCATCTACGTGAACGGGAATCACGCGTAAAACCGAGGGACGTTTACTAGTCTATACTTATATTATAAAGAGGAAAGATTGTTTGTTTGTATTGAATAGGCTCCGAAACTACAGAACCGATTAGAAAAATTCTTTCACTATTAAGAAATTACACTGTCTGCGGATGCTGTAGGCTATATTTTATCCCCGTATTCCTACGGGAACAGGTACTACGCGGTAGAAACCGCGTTGCGTCTGTTAGTATTTTATACGACTAAATGTGGATGCGAGTTAATGTGTTAGATGTTTGGTAGTATGCAAAGGTAGGTATACCATCCTATTGACAAAGATCGCCTAGCGATTTACAGGTAGAATATTGTCGCGTAGAAACATTCAGAGGTATGGCTACTTGTACCTCTTCCAAGTAAGTGCGCTTTCATTTTGGACTTCATCACTAACATCAGATAACATGGCAGACTCGTATAGGCCCAGCATGCGACCAAGTGAAGAGATATAGAGAAAATGACCAATAGCAGCGGAGTTGTCTCAGTCCGATCTATTTCTTCCTAAAGCAATGAAAGATATAGCGGTATTTCCGGTTGCGCTTCTTTTGGGTAAAATTTATCTATTTCTCATCACGGGATATTTCATTGGTCGCATGTTAGTAATAAAGTGTAACTTGTCGTTGTGGGTGTTTAGCCTTTGTGAGAGTCCATAAAAACGTATCCTGCAGGTAATGTGTTGTGTTGGTCATGATGATGATGATGAAATCATGCCGATCTCGACCAACACACGATCAGTTTTATCGGCTGTCAAGCCGTTAGCGCTTCAGGCATGTGAGCTTACTTGATCATCAGTGGCTGACTTAATACAGCGATGTACGTACCTACAATTAGGAAGGTCAATTGCTTGTGCCGTCAATATTTCAAAAATGTCAGCAACAAAAATGTATGCTCCAGTTCCAGCCCCGAAAGAGGTCAGGGTCGGTCACACCGTCACGTGTGGACCTCTCAGAGGAAACGTGGCGAAGTGATTACCTTTCCGCTGGGAATTGGGATGTGTTTTGTGTTTCGTTCCCAACATTGAGCCGAACTTTACTTTGTGGTTATGTGTTGTACATGTTGCCTTTTGTTCACTGTTTTTTTAACATAACAATATGTTTGAATATTTTTTTTTTCGTGTGCTTTAAATGAGTATGGAGTATGGACAGCATCCATCTTTTTTTATACAGAGATATGTGTGAAGCCTTATTTATGTTTCTTACTGTGCCAATTTTACTCACCACCATCCTGGTAAATGATTGTTTTCTAATACTTGGTACAATACAAAAAAATAAAAATATGAAAATCCCACGAAAAAGTCCGTTTGGACATTTTGACGGAACCGATCCTGAAGAAATTTGGCACAGAGGTTTAGGTTACCTGTATATACAATTTATTTGTATATTCCCACAATCATTAAATTTTCGCAAATGAAACCAGATAAAACTATCATCATCATCGTCATATCAGCCGATGGACGTCCACTGCAGGTCATAGGCCTTTTGTAAGGACTCCCAAACATCACGATCCTGAGCCGCCTGCATCCAGCTAATCCCTGCGACTCGCTTGATGTCGTCAGTCCATCTGGTGATATATATGATAACTGTAATAGTTCCTAATAATTCTGTGTTTCTCTGCATATTTTACGGAAGTGTGGAAAATAGTGCATTAGGCGACGTCACTTGATATACAAACAAATCTTCCAATAGCGACAGAAACTGTTCATACCGATATATCAGCGGATTAATCGAAGGGAGCGATATGAAGGGTCTCATAACGTTGGCGCTAGCTGATGCATTCCATTTGATATTAATCGAGCAGGTTTTTTACAGGGTTTTATTGAGCTTGCGCTGTTAGTATGTGTGGATGAAATGTTAGAAGCTGTGAATAAATAAGAACCATGTCTTGGCAATCGTTAAAAATCAAATTAATGTTTTTTTTAATTAAACTTTTTTTACATCGACTCGTTTTTAGTTCTATTACAACCCGTCGCGGAGTTAAGGAACGTGAAAGGCGCTTGGAATAGCAGACAAAACCAATATAACAACACCCGTTTAGTTTCACTTGCATCGTGGTTTCATAAAATCATTATGCTTTTTACTTTTCTGCTATGATTGTATAATAGGCGTAGGCTCCATAATGAGACCTCAGCGTCGTCATCTCAGGTTTAGGCCGAGCGCTGAAGTACTTACTGCTACTATATGGAATACCAGTTTTTCTCGGTTCGTGGTTCATTAATTATAACTGTAAGAAAAGGAACTCGTAACCACATAAAATCCTGTATGAAATAATTCCAAGTTTATAGATTAGTCTGCGACGTAGTTTGCGGTGCACACACTCTTGGGATTGAAGTCTTGAGACGCATCCCAGCCGTCAATGGAACCCGATCTCATCCGCGCTGTACAAACCTTCTTCACGAATATTGAGGGCGCATTTCCACTGACGTACGATACGACACGGTTTCCAGAATATAAAAGCCATCTAATTACTATTAATTAGCTGGCTTTTATATTTTGGGTAAAGGAACATCGTCCCAAAAACTATTTTTTGGGACGAAGTTACCAGTAGTTAAGTACCCAGTGTTAAGGCCGCTGTTAAAAAGGTCAAAATAAAGTTAAGCGCCTTATAGTAGACTGAACCTGCTGAGTCATTACAATGTTTTAAAATAGTTATGAAAAATGTCTATTATATTTAAAAAAATATATCACTCAATTGTCACTGTAATGAGCCTAGATTACCAGGGTAATATAAATTGTGAGGAGGTACCAAACAGTAGTACAGACTATGAGAAGAGGTCACTAAAATAATTCAACTATCAACATCACTATATTGGTAATTAACTTACCTAACTGTATGGCCGGGCTAATCTCTCGAACTGCTCTGTTTTTATTGGAATCAAAAGAGATTATTGAGCAACATGTAGACTACTTTTTAATCCGGGAAAATCCATCGTTCCTGCGGGTTTCGTAGAATGCTGAAGCTCATGCTGGTGTCCGTTATCCCTTGTTCGTATAAAGATGATTAATTTAATTATTACCCGTCCCGTGACGTGTGTACAAAGGACCCGCGCACTCCTCACACAAGCTCGGTGTCGCTTCGTCAAATATTTTCCCTGAACCGAGCGCGAGGTGTTATTCCGTGGAATTATAACGTGTTGTGTCAAAACTTGGGCGCAAACAAAAATTTAATTGATTCTCATACAAAACCGGGTGTTATGTTTCGTTGTGATATCTGAGATGTTTGAGGTTATTTGGAGGCTGTTTAATAGATAAAGAAGTAATTTTAATTTATCAACATTCTTAACTAATATTTTAAAGAGGTAATATATCATTTTTGTTGGTTTGTAATAAATAGGCTCCGAAAGTAAAGGACCGATTTTAAAAATTCTTTCACCAATGGAAAGCTATCAGGCTCCAGGTAGCAGGTTATATTCCCATGGGTATATGAACTAACGCGAAAGACACCGCGGGGCATCTGCTAGTTCGCTGGACGATCGTTGACTAAACCTAAACATGGAAAAAGTCGTTTTAGCAGACTCAGAAGTGATTACAAAAATAAGAAAACTAATGTCGAACAAAGGTTATGATTCACAACATTTGTCAGGACAACTTATTTAACAAATCAAACTATAACCAAAATAAGATCCTAGAATGGCAGAGAATAATCTTGAGTGAAGTCACGCACTTGTGAACGTTGTGTGCAGGGTTAAAAGTACCTTTGACTGTTAACAAACACTCCCCTTTTCCACTCAAGTCACTCTCCCCGTCTATCCCAAGTATTACACAACAAGAGATGTGGACGGCTCGAACGCCACGAGCACACTGAAGCCGTCCGTACCGCAAGTCGTTGCAACGCGGCGATAACAGTCGCATCAGCGAAGCTCTTTTCTTTCAATATTTAAACCTGAAAATTCTATAACATAGATGTTTTTAGTTTTAACCGACTAAAGCGTACCGATTAGTCAACTTCTTGTCAGTCAATCTTTTACCCATGATTTCCATTATTTAACATTTTTATTCAATACCTAAATCTTTCTTTTTTCTGTTTCTAAACCCAAGTCCCATCATATTCAGACTATTTATCCAAGAACCAACAAGACAGCATGGTTTAGTAGGTACCTACTTTCTGTACTCTTGATATATGAAGCTTGGACCGTCCAGGCTGCTCCATTGCGGACAGACGAACAGGCCTATTTAAAAAAAAGTGCCTTCATGGTACTTAAAAAATAGATAAAAAGCTTTAAATTGCTCTTATTCAGAGTGGGTTACCGGACCTGTCAAACGATGCCCATCTCAAAATCTCACCCTGTGTAGGCTCAAATGAATACACACCATTATGGTCATTAGCTGCTAATTAATAAGACCCAGTGTGGCGCGGCCCGGGTCTGGGAGTGTCCGCGCCCGATAGCGTAATCCCGGCTTTTTATCTCACACGCTGTGGGAAGGGACTAATAAAGTAGCGCGGATGTTTGACAAGAATACGGAGACCTTTAACCGATTACGTCGAAGGGTATTATGTTATTGACCCAGTTTTTGTTTAAAAAAGTGGGAGATATTGGTATATGTATGTTTTTTTTATTTTTTACAAGGTGGGCTACCTTTTCTTGACTACAATTTCACCTGAAGGTAAATGATGATGCAATCTAAGATACTAACTAACTTATTAGGAGTAGGATGAAAATCCACACCCCTTTCGGTTTCTACGCGACATCATACCGGAACGTTAAATCGCTTGGCGTTACGTCTTTGTAGAATGGTAACTAGCCACAGCCTAAGCCTCCCACCGACCAGATCTGGTCAAATTAAGAAAACCTCAATCGGCCCAGACGAGTATCGAATCCAGGTATAGTCCGTCACAGAGATTAGCGGGCATGGGATGATGTTAGAACCGGTAACGATCATTATCAAATGTTAATGAATATGTCCGTGGAAGATGTTATTGACATGTAAGTATACGTGCTCTATGCTAAGTATATACAGCTGACAATTTCTTGGAAAGAAAAATAACCCAATGTTTTATAGCTCCCAGGAATCGAACCTAGATCAGCAGTTTCACCAGTTTAACCAGTGTGTCAACAAGACTAATATTCAGATTGATCTGCGTTAAATTCGGGCATTCGCGTCACAGTTTATCTAGGCATGATAATCTTACAGAATGTATTAGTAAATGTAGAAGTACCTACCTACAAGTAAAGAATAACTTTCAAAAAAGTATTTTTTTCAATTTTATGTAAAACAACTGTGTATTGATTACTCAATCAATATAAAAACAAAAAAAATAATCACATTTATCTAACATCTGGTAGTAGAAGGGGCGCGGTGTCTTGTTTCATTGTAAAAGGACAATTAACAAAATTTTCTCATGCGGGCGGATATATTTGGAATGGTATAATTAATAAAGTTTAATATTCTAGACTAGGGTCCGTCCGCGATTTCGCTCAAGTCGACCTCCATGATGATTTTCCCATAGAAAGATTAACTAACAAAAAAAAAGATAATCCAAATGTTGATAAGTCTATCATTAAAAATATCGCGTGAAATTTCAATAGACTAAAGATCTATAGACATAATAAACATACCTTGCATTTCTTTCCTTAAAAGTTGAAAATATTAATAATCATTTTTTATTCAAAAAAAATCTTTGTCTAATTTAATCGATAATTCAAGTAAAACTTCTTATTTGATAATTTTGCAAAGATTGAAGATTTCAAAATATTCAAAAACATGTGTCAATGCGTGTGATGACGCGCCTTTAGGTATATTGATGACGTTGTGTTGCAAAGACTTACGAGTTACATACGGCGCAGGTTGTATTTGGAAATTCTACTATAAGGACTATTATCTAACAGTTGACGAATCCGCTGATATGATATGATGATGATGATGATGATGACACGAGTCTAAAACGGACATTTGTCATAAAGACATCTCTACTCCCATCCGTGAGAATCCAGAGCAATAAAAAAAAACAGATGTCCGTTACACAATTCGAAATACAGATGTATTATAAGCCATAGGGCGCAGCGAACAAGTCGGTCCCCGCAGGACCTCAGGGGCAATGTAAGTCACGATCAGATAGCCGACGGCTTTATTTTTGTAATAAATTACCGACCGCAGTGTTTTCACCTGCCTTCCCTTTATTTGGGACCGTTTCGGGGATTACAGGTGCGTATATTGATTTAGGGCCCCTGCATACGCGACCACACGGGCGACTGTCTGGCGGATGTGTCGATTACAGAGTTGTGAAAGATCTCGTCATTTTAAAATATATGTACTACACATAGAGCGTTTGTAAGAAATGTCGTCATTTTAAAATTTAATTTAACGTTATTAGTTTTTTTTCAAGGCAGTGTATTTTTAATGAGAAAGAATAAAATCAAAAATCTAAGCTAACTTATGCCTATCTCAATAACTAAATTAATAACCATATATTGTAAAATATATAGTTTTACGTCAGCCAGCGTGGTGGACTAATGCCCTAACTCCTCTCATTTTGAGAGGAGATTCGAGTTTAGCCGTGAGCCGAATATGGGTTGATAATGATGATTCTAAAATATATGTACTACACACATACATGGTCTAACTTTTTTCAAGGCACTATAATAATTATTTTTAATGAGAAAAAATAAAATCAGAAATTTAAGCTAACTTATTTCTATCCTAACAAATATACATGTCATGCTTATGTGGAACAGTGGCAAGAATATTGGCTGCATTTCCGCGTTGGACAGCGAATCTAATTCTTTGCGCAAAAAAAATGAGCCAGGCAACCTAGTCTAAGCCTAAAATTAGAAAATAAATTTAATGTAATTATCAGCAAAAAAAATCTCAACCTGGACTTGGGAAGTTGATGGTATTAGCCGTGCCTAGGAGTCCAGTTGTTATTGTTAACATTTAATAGTGGTTATCAATTTACATTGTCATCCGCCATCTGTTATCGACGCATTGTGGTGGGTTATTTCCATATCCCCTCATCTCCCCATACTCCTAACATGAGTTGACCCTGGCCGTGTAGTGGCCAATAAAATAGGTAGATATCGATGAATATGTAAAAGTTTGTAATATCAATGGTGCCAGAACAGCTGTACGGATATGCATATGTTCTGTTGGTGTCTAGTCTATAAGTAACACATGACGAGCCTGGGCAGTTACATAAGAATGGCCCCATTCTCTAATTGGCTGTGGCAGGTGAGGTGAGCCCGCTTTACCTAAGTGTGCGTATGAACTATGTAATAGCTGCGGGCCATACAAATAGTACCTTCAGACTAGGACAGAAAACAGAGGTTTACAACCTTTTTGGAGTTTACTTAACAAAAATTATACCTGCGGTGCCAAAGAAGTGTGTTATAAGTCGAGTGTTGCCGAGTTTAAGGCGATATTGTTTGACTCCATAATTATTACTATATTGCTACACCTGCTGGCCTATTTCCTATTTTGGTGTTTATTATCAACCCATCAAAATAAAAAAAACAAAACGATTGACAAAATGTCATCCACATACTATGATACAAACTACAAATGTGCTTACGGTGGATGTAGATGGCACTTTGTTGTCTACTTCAATAGGTTGATAATAAAGACCAAAATAGTGAATAGGCCCCTGCAGGCTAATTCACTATCTTTGACGTATGCTAGTTGACAAAATATACGAAATTAAGATTCTGTGTAACAAATGTCATTTGGTGCTTATTGGTGGATATCATACAATATGTAGATATGACATTTTGTCAATTAATTTTATGTTTATTTTAATAGGTTGATAATAAAGAACAAAATAGTTAATCGACCAGCAGGACAGATGACTTAACGACTATGCAACTCTGTATTGCCGCTGAAAATTTTTCGAAAGAAAGAAAATACCAAAATTTCATATCCCAATAAATCGCATCTATCAGAGTAACAAAAGTGTAACACCATTAATATCTCACTCCAGTTTACTGATGTGCTTTTTAGAAGATAGAAATACCTAATATTTCATATCCATCCCAGGACTCAAACCCGAGAAAAAAGATCCGTAGCCACACCATGCTCAGCAATGTACCAAAGAGGTATAATCATTTGATAACCTATCGTAATCATAAATCAAAAAACCCTAAAATATTTGGGAGGTTATTTGATTGTAGTCCATAGACGGCAATCATCTGCTATTCCCGATTTTGATATAAGGGTAAATCAAAACCCCCAAGGCATTTATGGGGTTCGGTGTATTGGATACTAATTATCACCAGCGGCGTTTTTTGCGTGGGAATAAAGAGTTAAAAGGTGGACAGGAAGAGTCAGCCAGGTGGTATTTTGAAATTAGCATTCATCTTCTACTCCTTTATAACTTAACATAAAACAAAGTGAGCTTCCGGCCCTCTGTATTTATTATGTACTAGCTGACGCCGCGCGGTTTACCCGCGTGGTTCTTGTTCCCGTAGGAATACGGAGATAAAATATAGTCTATTGCCTTCCTCGATAAATGGGCTATCTGACACTGATATAATTTTTCAAATCGGACCAGTAGTTCCTGAGATTAGCGAGTTCAATCAAACAAACAAACTCTTCAGTTTTATAATATTAGTATAGATTCTAAAATCAAAATAAATGATAATATGTGGTGTCTATAATTTTCTAAAACAACAGGGAGGTTGTTCGGCGTAATCTCAAAAAGGTTTTTAGTCCAAAAAAGGAAAGAAAATCCTTTTCGTTTTCGCAACGCATACCAGGACAAGTCAATGATTAAATTATAAATAGCATTTTTATTGCAATTATTCATTACTAGCGGACGACCGCGACTTCGTCCGCCCTTAGACCTCTTTAATCCAGCCCTTACAGTAGTATCGCTATAAAAATGGAGTAACTACTCCCGTTTTCCCAACATTTTTCTTTACTGATCTGCTTCTATTGATCGTAGTGTGATGAAAAGTATACTATAACCTGCCCAGGAGTACGAAGAATAATTGTACCAAGTTTCGTTAAAATCCGTCGAGTAGTTTTTGTTTCTATAACGAACATACAGACAGACAAAAATATTTCTGATTGCATTTTTGGCATCAGTATCGATCACTAATCACCCCCTTATAGTTATTTTTGAAATAAATTTAATGTACAGAATTCACCTCTCTACAGATTTATTATAAGTGTTATAAATTATTGCTTGTTAAAACTGTACAGCTGTAGTTAAAATCCGCCTTTTAAAGAATTTCAAACAAAGAAAACTGCTATGTAATTTAAAAATCGAAAATTCCGAAGGGCTTTTTCTTATGTTATTCAATGTCCTTGAAGTGAAATCTCAAGAGCTTTTTGTTCGATACGAAAAAGTAAAAGTGTTCTCTCGTATTTATTTCACAAGTTTTCAGGGGACAAAGTCTGAGACACTCATCTCGAGTGCTACAAGAGTGTATACGGACAAAAATTCTTATATACTATACATTATATAGAACGTTTATACAGCGTAACGAACAAAACATTCGATTTTATGTCTTAAATCTTCAAATTCAAAGTCTAAAGTTATTTTCAGTTGAATTTTGCAACCATTGTCGAATTGGATGTTGTTTGGAAAATTTCAATTCGCACGTTGTGGTTCTTATGGCGTAAAAAATAAAAGTCATATTGTTATTTGCGGACTGTTGTATGCATCTTTGTTATATACCTTCTACAAACACACCAACTTCTCAATACAACTATAATGTTTGTAGATTGACTAATTGATTGAGGTTAGTACGTCGCTTTAAATAGGGTAGCTTCACCATCATATAATTTTCACCTTTAATTAATTTAGTATCAATTAGTAATGAATAATTGAATTAAAGTTTAAGTTTATTTATAATTATAATTTTCCGTTTGCAGTTAAATATTTAATAAAGCAATCATGTTTATTAAATGTATAAATTGTAATACGTAACAACTTTCAGACTAAACGAAACCTATAAATTCAAGTGTTCAGCAGCAGATGACATATATTATTACTTATAGTCAGACGATGTCTATAAGATTTGTTTAGATTATTTACTTTAAGAAGATAAAAATTAGGGTTGAACTGGATATTTGAAATATAATTACAACCCAACTGTTATTTAAGCGTTGGGTTGGTGGGAAAGTATAAATAGATTGGCGTCTGGTTGGCGCGTCTGTAGCAGGTTTAACACGGACGCCCTAAAGCAGACGTCAAAAAAGTACTGTAGAGTTCACTAACGAGGGTGGGACAAAGGTCCGTTCCGTTTGTGACAAATGATTACGGCTTTTTATTGTTCAATGTATGTTTATTTGTTCATTCGTTACTGTTAACGTCATCAACCCCTATTAACTATAGATATCTGTTTCTATAAAATCTCAATACTTTTTCAAGTTCAATGTAAGTAGCTTGTTTTATAAACACACACATATACCTAATGAAATTTGAAAAATGAAAAATAATACAATGTATTATGTCTATAAAATGTGTATGTTAATAAAATAATTTATTTATATATTGTAATCTAGGAGTAGTGGCTATAGCGGTCAAGCCAGATATCGGAGACAACATATTATATTAACTTAGGCCTATACTCGTAAGTATTATAAAGGCGGAATTAAAAATAGTTCGAAAAATAAATCATTCATATATTTTTTTTGAATTTTTCATCAAGCAGAAACAAAACGCTTACTTACTTTTTCTTAAAAAATACTAGAAAACCTAATGAAATCAGTACTTTTTTAAATCGCATATTATAAATACTAATATACCAATAATTATAATAAAGAAATATAATATTATAAAAAAATAACATTGATGAGTTCCTTAATACATTGATGAGTTCCTTAATACATTGATGAGTTCCTTAATGATAAAGATGCTTGGAGGCCGTTGGATCAGCTTCCACCTTCACACAGAAAGTAAAACTATAAGAAATGTAAACAGTAATTGTTATCAATTGTAAATTATAATACTGTATGACTTTTTCATTTCAAAATAGCAACTGTTGAGTTTCTTGCCGGTATCTTCTCAGCAGAACCTGCCTTCCGAACCGGTGGTAGAATCTTTACAAATAGTCAACTGACGTGTCAAAAGTGCTTGTAAACTGAGCCTACTTGAAATAAATGATTTTTGATTTTGATTTTTGATTTTGAATCATATAAATCAGAAAAGTAGTTTTTTTTATTTGCAGATATTAAAAATATGCATTAAGAAAGTATATAGATATACCTACAATCTACATATATCGTACATACCATCAAACCTCTTTCTTGAAACCAGTTAGAAAAAAAGAAAGAAAGAAAAATAATTTATTAAAAAAAATGTGCCATACACCACAATACCTAAGTAAGCACTATTGGAGTGCCTGATGCTTCAGCCACCTGAACAATTGAAAATCAAAACTAAAGTAGTTGAATCATCAAAAACGTATACTCAAAAGTTAAGTAATAAACCATCTTTTCGTGAATATATATATATTTTGTATCGCCTCTTGCATTAATTAATGTAACTGTCGAAAAAGCTTCCCCCTGCGAAACTGTCAGGCAGATAACGTCGGAGTGAGACGCCGCGTGCGAGTGAGACGACAGACGCTATCCGTCTTAATATTAATGTAGTTGGAGGATGATGAATGGAGACACAGCAAAGCACTTTGTGGTAAACAGCTCTATTATTATTTCTTAGGGTCAAATTAAGACATATTTACATACACCGCTCATTGTCTATTTTTAATCTCATCATAATCATTATCAGTCTTTTTCAACATCACAGGGCCTCCCTCCGTATAGGAGAGTGGATATGGAGCTTAAAACCATCAAGATGCTTTAATGCGGGTTTTTTTTTAATTATTTTAAGTTAGAGCTAGACTACACGCTCACCTAATGATTAATGTTGATGCAATCTGAGATGGAAGCGGGCTAACTTATTAGGAGAAGGATGAAATCTTTTCCCTTTTCGGTTTCTTCACGACATCGTACCAGAACGCTAAATCGCTTGGCGGTACGTCTTTGGCGGTAGGGTGGTAACTAGGAACAGCCTCCTACCAGCCAGACCTGAACCAAATAAGAATCGGCCCAGCCGGGATCGAAACCAGGACCTCCATCTTGTAAATCAACCTCGCATACCACTGCGTCACGAAGGCCGTCAAAAAGTAGTTTCTTAAGCACTACAGTATATTATTTTATGTCTACTTGTAGAACCGAACAAAACTTCCAGTAAACGTTTCAGCCATGACACCTTAGAGTTAATTTCATTAGAAATAATGTGAATTCCAAATAAGCTTCAGGTGACATTAAATACAGTTGGTGGATGACAAGTTGACACAGCAAAGCACTTAGTGTTAAAGTCTGCATCTATTCTTAGGGCGTCACTTAGTGGGCTGTCATAAATTACCACTTATTTACATACACCGCTCTTCGCCTATTTGCAGTATCACTTACAGTTTATTATTATGATAAACTTTATGGTTATCCAATAGCTGACGCCGCGCGGTTTTACCCGGATGGTTCCCGTTCCCGTGGGAATACGGGGATAATATATAGCCTATAGCCTTCCTCGATAAATGGGCTATCTAACACTGAAATAATTTTTCAAATCGGACCAGTAGTTCCTGAGATTAGCGCGATTAGCAAATAAACAAATTCTTCAGCTTTATAATATTAGTATAGATTAAATTGTCTTAAATATAGGTACCATTCATCTGCCCTAATTATTTTATAGACTACAGTGATCGTCTACGACTTAGTTCTCCTGAAATTCTGTTTATACGAATCCCCATTGATTTTCCGGGATAAAAACCTACAAGATATAATCCATTTTGATTCCAAAGACGAATGCCCGTCGGCCAATACAAACTTTTTTTTGATAAAGTAATAATTTAATTATTGTAGTATAGTGTAGTGTATTGTAGTGTATTGTAGTAGTAGTAGAACTAGCAAGTTTTTTTTAGATATAAGTAAAAAGACGGATGGTTAGGGTAGGCCAGGTCCAGGGATGGGCATTTCAGCTAAATCGGTTAAATTTATAATGAATTTACAGCACTGATTTGAATAATTCCGTCACCAATGGAAAGCTACATCATCAGCGTGTAAAATAGGCTATATTCTATCCCCGTATTCCCACGGAAATGGGATCTACCCTTGGAAAACCGCGTGGGGTCTGATTGTCTATACTAATATTATAAAGCTGAAGAGTTTGTTTGTGTGTTTCATTGATTGAACGCGCTAACTCAGGAACTACTGGTCCGATTTGAAAAAAATATTTCATTGTTAGATAGCCCATTTATCAAGGCTATAGGTTGCATTGTATCCCCGTATTCCTACGGGAACGGAAACCACGCGGGTGAAACCCGCGGCGTCTACTAGTATGTTATATGCACGAATGTTCTGCAGACAGTTAGCTAATGATGGTGGTCATGCTACATTTGTGGTCACCATGGTCAATGGTGTAGAGGTGCCATTAGGATAAAGTTCTAATTCGCCTATTGTGGATAACTCATACTTAGTTAGCTAAGGATGTCTTATAAAAGATAGGAAAGTTAGTGCGGCAAACTTTGTATACATTTCAAGTTTATGGACGTCCAATAAATACTGAATTGTCATTTTGTGATAACAACTTGATTTATTTAGAAATAGCTTTTACTGGTTCCTCCTCTAATACAGCTCTAAGCATCATTCGTGTGAACTTTTGTTGTGACCCGGCTCGACATCGATACTTAGCCATACTAATATTGTAAATGCGAAAGTCTGGCTGTCGGTCTGTCTGTTACTTTTTAACGGCCAAGCTACTAAAACGATTTGGATGAAATTAGATGGTCCATTTCAGGTCCACTCTTGTACCCCGTATCATTAAAATTTAAAAAATACAAGTATTTTATTAAAATCAAAATAATCTTACTAAATAAAAAGAAATAAATAAAATTAAAACCCAAGTTTTCGAGTTATATCAAGATGGCAAACATAAATCAACTATGACATGAAAATTGACAGCAAACGTCAAAACGACTACTGCGTTGAAAACGTCATCAATCCGCCATTATTACCCATAATAGTGTTGCATTTCTTGGGAGAGAATAAATATTATTTCGAAAGAATTAAAGTAAATTCGTAGATTTGTATAATCGAAAATAGTTAAAAAAATTATTTTCTTGTATTTCCGCCAGGGTACAACTGAAAAGTTGGAGAATGCACCTCCAACTTTTCAGTTGTACCCCAGACTAGATTCGCACCCACACCCTCCGGAATCGGAGGCACAGGTCTTATCCACTGGGCTATCAAGGAACTGTGAATAATTGATAGAATATCTTTATAATAGTCACATCACCTAGAACTGACAGAAAACCCTCTACTACTATTCATTCTGAAACCGGAGCATCATCAGATAATGTTGTCTCTACTCAAATGTCGACACTACTTAGTAGAGTCAACAGCCTCTGATTATCTCTCATCCTAGTGTCCAAAAAAGAAGAGAAGAGAAAAGAGCTATGTTATGTTTAGAACAGGTTTTACAACTTTAATAAGCTTTCGGAAAATATCATATTCAAAGAGCAGCCCAGGTGATCACAAGAGTTCTGATGACGGTAAGCACTAGGTCATCTAAAGGAAAAGATTAGACGAAATACTAAGAGTATGCATTATTGTTGGCAGCCTCCTTACAGTTCTATGAAAGTATGAATAGAAACAGATAGCGATGATGACGCGGCAGCTCCTAGACTAATAAATATTATTTTCCACTTAGGGGTGACTCGTCAAACATACTTGTGAAGCCAAAATAAGCACTTTTCCGTTTTTTCTGCGTCTATTTGTATTGGCATGCTGCCAGTAGGGAGATTTTAATCGCGTCCCCTGCTGGTGTATTGGCATTTTGCTTCTATGACTATACAGTATACACGTATACGATAGTTGTGACTTTTGATATTTTCTCTTGACATTTCGATACTGCAGATAGCTCAATTGTTGAGGGGCCGGACTTAAATATGATTCTGTCCCGGGTTCTATTATTTTAAATTTTTGTCGTTCTCACTCTCATTAACGGATATAGAGCTCTATAAATAGATACCTAAATGGGAAAAAATCATAATTTATACGAACGAGTATATAATTTAACATTAAATAAACGAATAATTTCACCGCGGCTAGTTGCCTCGACTTGTGACAGAAGGGCTGGCTCATTTTTTGTCCAAAGGATTAGCCTGGCTGTCCAGCGCGGAAATGCAGCCAGTATTCTTGCCACCATTCCACATGAGCATGATTTGTCTAGTTTTTAGGATAAGTTAGCTTAAGTTCCATATCGTATTCTTTCTCAATAAAAAAAACACATTAAATTAAATGTAAGTACTTATTTATTTATATGTAAACTTATAACAAAGATAACAAATAATCAAAAATACATTATTCCGATGCAAGTTTAACTTATAATACTCATAAGGGTCTCAGCACACATACCAATTCGAAAAGGACCGTCCTTCTGAGTTGGTATGTACGCTAAAATAAACCTACAAACCATCGGCCTCTACAACTAACCATTCATCGTGTTGTCATTGTGTAGTCTTGGGGTGTGATTTCACTATTTTATTCTTGTCGATGTAATATTTACTTATAACAAGTCTTATTAGAACTTGAACTTTATTTCTATGGGATGTCAAAAATACAATGTCGCTAACAACGTAGTTGCTATGGAAATGATGATGTCACATCGCTGTAACTTTACAGAATTTAGGGGCTGCTTTCGGCGTTACGTAAGCGCGAAGAGCGATGGCCCATTAGGGCATTGCGGTGCGTTGCGTCGTGGCTGCGTCGACGACATTCCATTAATTGCGTAGCGTGAACGCAAGCAAGGTTTCAACGAAGAAAACGGACAATTGACAGTGCTCATTTGTTTGGTATGCATTTTTGCTGTGAGAGAGTGTTGAGACAGACTAGGTGCGCGCGTCTTCCTCTTGCGTTGCGACGTAATGCGTCATCGCAACGCAGGTGTGACATACAAAGCGTTTACACAATGCAACGAAGTAACGAGGCATCGCTTGGAGCCGAGTCAATGTTTCGTTGACGGCGAGGCGATATGGTTACGATACCTCGTCGAGTAGATATGTGAGCTACGAGCCTAAGGCTCGCAGCGCTTCGGCAAGTTTCCGTGAGACAGCACTCGGGGCGCGCGTGGCGACGACAGCGTCAGGCACACGCTGTATAACTTATGACAACGATGTGTTGTGCAGTTTATGCACTATTTTTAACCGACTTCAAAAAAGGAGGAGATTCTCAAATTGTCGTTGTCAAATCTTTTTTTTATAAGTTAAAGTAGTCGATGCCCGCGACTTCGTATACGTGAATATCTGTTTTTTATTCTGCGGGAACCGTGGATTTTTTTCCGGATTTAAAGGACCTTATATAATTTCTTACTAACTAAAGATAACTTCCAATGGAAGTCATTAAAGTCGCTTTTGGACAAACAGACAGACAAAAAACTCCAAATGCTAGTTTGTAGCTTTTTTAGTGTGTTATTTAACTCTATAACGATCATTATTAAATATTAATTATTATGTACGACAAGAATGGTGTTCTCCAAGGCACGGATATCATCATCAATTTACCAACTCCGGACTGAGAGTTTTCTTTTTAAATAGGCCAACCCTCCAATCTAGGACCTCGGGATCCAAAGCGTGAGTGGACCAACGAGGGGAGTATATTATACTAGAATTCAGTTTTTCACAAATCCCGCGGGAACCATGGATTTTTCCGGACGAAAAGTAGCTTATGTGTTGATCCAGAGTAAAATCTATTTCCATTTCAAATTTCGCTTCAGTAGCCGCAGCGTAAAAGAGGAAAAAACATACTAACACACTTACACACAAACCTTCGCTTTTATAATATTAGTGTGATGTAATTTCAATTACCTTTCATCTAGTCTGTTTTGTAAGGTAAAGGATTAATCTTTAAAATTGAAATAGTTAACTTGAAAAAAAACAGTAAACTCGTACTAAATCACAGCGCAAAAGCTCTCATAGTTGGAAATTTGGCTCTCCTCGATCTGAGTAGACGCTAATACAAACTTTGCTGAATTAAGTTAACATGCTCCCGCTTTGACTCAATGAAACATACATTTATGTTATCAATATATCTAGTTAATCAAACTTTAGTCTTAGTAGCTAAGCATTCACTTAATCTAATAATGTACCAGCGGCGAAGAGTCCATACCGGCCGATTCCCGCCGGGTTATCTGTTAAAAATCCAAACATACATCCATGTTTTTCATGATTGAAATGATTAAATATGTATGGATGCATGAAATGAAGAAATCGGAGTTTGTATCCAACGGTAAGAATTTCCTTATCTTTGGGTCGATTTACCTTCGTCAATATTCCATCCTTCGCCACTGTAATGCTAAATGTAAGCATGGATTTATTGTAGGTACCTATTAGCTGTTGATTTTCTTGAATAAATAAATAAAATATTAACTTAATATGAAAAAACTTGTATTACTTAATTAAGTACCTAATTACGTATTTGTCTATCTAGATAAAAAAACCCAGAACACATAATATAAATAAAATATAAACTTGATTTGAAAATACTATCAACGTCTATACTAATATTATAAAGCTGAAGAGTTTGTTTGTTTGTTTGATTGAACGCGCTTATCTCAGGAACTACTGGTCCGGATTGAAATATTCTTTCAGTGCTAGATAGCCCATTTATCGAGGAAGGCTATAGGCTATATAATGTATCCCCGTATTCATATGGGAAAGGGAACCACGCGGGTAAAACCGCGCGGCGTCTACTAGTCATTTATAAAAGTACATTAAGATCATTTACAGCGTTTACGGTCGTTGAAATTGGTACATTAACCAATCTAGTCATAGTAAATCTGTAGCATTTTTTATAGCAATGAAGATAGGGATGTCCTAACTTCATTGCTATGTTGCATCCATCCGTAGATTGTTTTATTAAAAAGTACCTTCTAAAAAAGCTAAACCACGCTAAGTTCTAAAGTATAAAATTCGCACATACTCGTAGCACACACTCACAGGAGCCGCCCGAGCCGCGTCGCCTCAAACGCAAACTTTGCTAAATTAAGTTAACACGCTCCCGCCTTGGTTGCACGACCCGCGTATGGTTCGTAGACGAAGTTTTTTTTATATTGACTTTTATATTTGTTGGAAATATAGTCAGATTTAGAATCTAATAGAAGATTGTGGTCTAACACAAGACTGTCAAAAAAAAAAACATACTAACGAGTAATTATTGAAATAAGGAATAATAGGCTACAACCCTGAGCGCACATATGCACAATTTTGTCTTTAATTCCATTATATATTTATGAATATATAAGTTTTACACTTCCTGAACACGCAACTCGAAATTGTAGATAATATTTAAGTATTAGTCGTTAAAATAACGTTCGTTGTTGACCACAACTAACATTCAGTTGATTATAAATTTCCTCTTTTAAGCGCCTCATTTTTCATGCGCTAGTAAGACATCTAACACTATTTTATATCATTTTTATACTTATTGACTTTCTGTAAAATAAGTTTTCGACTAGCCGGACCCCGCGGTGTCACCAGTGTATTTCCCGTTCCTGTAGGGGTATAAAATATAACCTACGTTACTACTCATTACATCAGTTACCTTCCAGTAAAGTACTGTCAAAATTGATTCAGCCGTTTCAAAGATTAGCCGTAGCAAACAGAACAAATAATTGATATTAAAACTTAGCGTAGCTACCTTACACGATTTTATTTAGCGAAAAGCTGTCATTTGACCACTCTACGAAACTACTACAAATCTATTAGCTGATTCGAAATATTCGTTCACTATTTTGTCAATATCATTAGGCCTTTAGCCTTTATTGATGTCTCAATACAGCATACTGATCTCTCTACACTACTCTATTAGGTTACTTAGTGTTACAAGTTCCTCGATTTCAGGTAGTATTAACATTCATTATATATGTTATTGTAAAGGGTCATCAGTGTTGGTATAAATAAGAGGTTATTTGATGACTTGAGCTCAGTTGTTTGTTAGGCAGCGTAGACACCGTCACGCTGCCAGTCGCGTTCGTTATTTTGTGCAATAATGTTTTGTGTTGTAATTATTGTTTATCATAAATTGTTAAGTGTGGGCATGGAGAAATTGTCGGGAGGTGAGTGTTAATGCATTCTAAAGGGATTCCTTAAACCTACTCTCAAGTCCTGGGACCTGCTCAAGGTGTATCCTCTACCACAAAATAATGGTACAATCACTGTCGCTGCTATACATCACGACACATAAGCGTCTTCAGTATATTAAGTATGAGAAGATAATATACTTGATGTATATTATCTCCGTATCGTGGAACTTGGGTGATTACAGAGCCTGTTTATCAATTAGTACTGTCAGGTGGAAAGTTTTTGCGGGGGTAGCTATCGAGGGACCTTTAGGTATACCTATGGATACGTGTAATAGGTAGTATATCTATTTAAAACTGTAGCTTCGGTTAGTCTGGTAGTAAGTATGTACCTATACTTATTGCGTCATTTTGGTTGAGTCTTTTTTTTTTATTCTTTACAAGTTAGCACTTGACTACAATCTCACCTGATTGTAAGTGATGATGCAGTCTAAGATGGAAGCAGGCTAACTTGTTAGGAGGATGAAAATCCACACCCCTTTTCGGTTTCTACACGACATCGTACCGGAACGCTAAATCGCTTGGCTACGTCTTTGCCGGTACTGCGGTAACTAGCCACGGCCGAAGCCTCCCACCAGCCAGACCTGGACCAATTAAGAAAATCTCAATCGGCAAAATCTAAATCTCAATAAATAAAAAAAAAAATATACTTAAACAATAATAATACATCACTATCTAGCCCAAAAGTAAGCATACAGAGTAGCTTGTGTTATGGTACTAAGATATTTGATATTATAATATTCATATACATGAATAAACGGTTGGAAAGGTTACTGCACTATTGATGAATTTCTAAAGGCCATTGGTTCTTCAGTTCATCTTCATACAGGTAGTAAAAATAAAAGAAATATTTTCAAAAGAGCAACTGTTGAGTTTCTTGCCTGCTCTTCTCAGCAGAACCTGCCTTCCGAACCGGTGGTAGTGTCTTTACAAATAAACAAACTTACAAAAGTGCTTGTAACAAAGCCTACTTGAAATAAATTAATTTTGATTTTGCTTTTTAAATTGGTCCAACGTGTTGAAGGATTTTCGTTATCGCTGGTCTCAGTGGTTGACCACGCACCATTAGTTGACCATTGTCTAATATATAATTTATGATTGAAAAGTAAATAATATTATAATTGTAAATAAAAAGTGTGTGTCAGCTCCGACGCACTAGACTGTCTACTGTATACGATTATGTTGCCCCGCAGCAAAATACACTATGTACGTCTCAATATCCACGCCTGAAAAGTGAAAGGTGCGCAGAATAGGTTACGCAAAAACGTGACGCTATCATTCGTTCATCGAATTTTACTGCCCATATTTTTTCATACCGGGGGCTATATATGAAAAAATGGTTCTTAAGGAGTAAACTTCAAAAAATAAAATCCAAAATGCATGACTAAACAAAGCCTATTTATATGCCGTCAAATTATTTAATTACCGGCGTTATTAAATCATTATATAATATCACGATGTCACGATATTATAACTCCCAAGAGCCCAAATCTTATAAATTCCAAGTTTATCTACCTATACCATGTTATACTAAACTTGATGCGAACGTCGCAGGCGATCCCTGAAGACTCATACATCGATATTAACTGCTAACTCTGTGGCAAGGTCTTTATCATCTAGACATGTGTAGGCCAAGCTAATGTGACTCCTATGACACTTATCATAAAGTATGTAATGGTATTCACTGTTGTAAAACCATTTAGAGGTAAACAATGGCCCAAGTTCTGCTTTGATGTGATAAATTTGTTTCTGAGATATATTATAATGTGCAGTTTATAAAAAGACAACAGTTGTTAAAAGTATTTCTTGTCGTGAAACTAGCTGAACGGACGGAATTTTTAATCATCATTATCAACCCATATCTGGCTCACTGCTGAGCTCGAGTCTCCTCTCAGAATGAGAGGGGTTAGACCAATAGTCCACCACGCTGGCCCAATGTCGATTGGCAGACTTCACACACGCAGAAAATAAAGAAAATTCTCTGGTATCTATAGGTTTCCTCACGATGATTTTCCTTAACCGTTTGAGACACGTGATATTTAATTTCTTAAAATGCACAACAACTGAAAAGTTGGAGGTGCATTCCACGCACCGAATTCGTACCCACGCCCTTCGGAATCGGAAGCAGAGGTCATATCCACTGGGCTATCACGGCTCTTTTAATACATAGTAATAATTGTTGTAAGAAACAGATGGTCCACCACAGGGCAAGTGAGGACGTCCATCACCTGAGGTGTAGGTGTTAAGCCTCATATATGTATACCTGTAGGTACCCAACGATATTAGATATGTTACGTGCCTACAAAATCATCGCAAAAAGTGATCAGAATTTACATTTAGTGCATACATGCACAATTTTGTTTTTAAATATTTATGTATATACATATACAGTGTTTGCAAATGCTGAAAACTCGAGATTGTATAAATATTTAGGTATTATTTATTTAAATAACTTTCGTTGTTTACTTTGCGGCTCAATTAAATTAAGACAATTATCCGATTTTGTTCGTCTCAATTTTGATGTGCTAATGACATATCTCTATTATAAATCTTTGCCTGTAACTGAAACTTTGTTTTATATGAAAATATCTACATTGTGTTTTACTTAAGCTCAGTTGTTTGTTAGGCAGCGTAGACGCCGTCACGCTGCCAGTTAATGTTTTGTGTTGTAATTATTGTTTATTATAAATTGTTTAGTTGTGGCATCTTTGTGTTCATCCGATTTATTTCCGTTATTTCACTAGTAAAATATTAAACCCATATCATCCATTTTTGATAACACAGTAATACATAATTAAATTAAAACGCATGCCCTACTGCGATCTGCGGACATCAAACTAGACCAATTGGATTAACAATATACGCTTAACCGGATTCGAACCTGGGACTTTACACTGCTGACTTATTTCTAAACAACTAAGGCCCTTACCCTCTTAACCCATTGAGCTATTGAATTTTCCTTGAAGATACTCAATTAAGACGTATTAGTCGATTATGGGTTGAAAGGCCTCAGTCAAGAGGATCGTCAACGAATCACTGAAAGGATTATACCTACTTGGCCTAAATTAAAAGCATTTTGCAAGTTAAAAGACTGGGTAGATCATGTGAGATAGATAGAGAGCGTAATATTGACATAGTTCTAAAGATATTTAATTTATAAGAGGACGGGACTTTGACGCGTGGGTTACATAATTGGAACATTAGAAAAAAAAATCCCAAGACCTGGACTAATTAAAAAACTCAGTCGGCCCAGCCGGGGATCGAACCCAGGACCTCCGTCTTGTAAATCCACCGGGCATGCAACAGAAAAATATGTTTAATTCAATATTAACAGATAAGATAATATATGATTTGCTTTTAACTGGTATTTTTTTTTTATTCTTTACAAGTTAACCCTTGACTACAATCTCACCTGATGGTAAGTGATGATGCAGTCTAAGATGGAAGCGGGCTAACTTGTTTTAGGAGGATGAAAATCCACACTCCTTTCGGTTTCTACACGACATCATACCAGAACGCTAAATCACTTGGCGGTACGTCTTTGTCGGTAGGGTGGTAACTAGCCACGGCCGAAGCCTCCCACCAACCAGACCTGGACCAATAAAGAAAATCTCAATCGACCCAGACGGGGATCGAACCCAGGACCTCCGTCTTGTAAATCCACCGCGCATACCACTGCGCCACGGAGGCCGTCAAAATTTACTTTTAACTGGTATGAAATAATCGTCAGGTTCTTATTAATTTAATTTATATTATGCCTTTTTTGTTAAAAAATACTAAAAGTATTATTATTTTTATTGAAATCAAAAAGAAATTGAAATAAATAGGAAAAGGTTCATCGTTTTACTAAAACGTACGTGCCTGAACGTTAAAGTAGAAAATCAGTAATCGCTTTAAGAAAATCTAAAAAGAAAACTGAACAGTTAACCGGAGAAATCATTGGCATTAATTTGTGCAGTCGTGGATATCTAAACTTTTAGATGCACAGTGCAATTTTGTGACACTTTTACTATTAACTTTATTAGTGTACCCACTTAATTTGGTTACTTTTTATTGGGTATAGTTTAATATTTCAAATTAAATGCAGCGTCTATGTAAACTTTTTAAGCTTAAAGTTCTTTGAACTTCTCAAATGTCTTAAAACTTTGAAATAGAATATTGTTGTGAAAAAGTTCAGTATAAAATCATAAAATTTACACTGAGATTCTAAGAACGGACAAAATAAGAGACATCCACTATAATTTGGTTGTCAAAATTTATTTATTTAAATTAAGCTCAGATTACAAGAACTTATGAAACGTCAGGTATGTTAACAGATAATGGTGTTAATAAAACTCGAAATCTTAAAATTAAAGTTACGTATTAATAAGCACATAGAACAAAGTAATTCAAAAGTCGTCAATCTTTGTATATTTGTTATAGCAAATCTGTATTTCACTTGAGCCTTTCTATTTCAAATTTTTAGTATATCAATGGTTCAACTTGATTTTTCTCCGCCGTTAATTTTAATTGAGCGACCTGGGTAACCTATTTATAGCCTTTTCAGACTCCAGGCTTAATACGGATTCCCTCTCGTGTTTTATAATGAAAAGTAAAGCGTGTTAAGTGTCAGCTCATTATACTATGCTACTTGTGCGTATTTATGTGAAATATTCATAATTATCATGCATCTAGGGTTTATGTATCTGACTGAATAATAAATTTATCATTTCTGTTGCTCACCATTCATCATGAGATTGACGTCCACTTGGACGTAGGCCTAATTTTAGTAGACCTTCCTCCTAAGATCTTTGTTTTATATGTACAAAAAGGTGTTTAAAATAAAATGATTGGAATATATATCTTCTAAAGGAGATGGTCCAAAATTGTATGGAGCCCAGGTCCAGTTTTAATGATACGGGGTACAAGAATGGACCTGAAATGGACCATCTCCTTTATTTATTGTGTATAATGTAATGTGCAACTGCCTTAATAGTATTTAACAAGATATCATCTACAAGACAAGATCGTCAAAGGAGAGGTGTTGATTTCGGCAATGCTCTCAGAGCGGATAGCTTTAGATGAAGTTTAACCACAAGCCTTTGTGTTGCTCGTCAAAGAGGAACTATGCTACGTTTACTGTGTGTTACTTAAGCCTAGTATTAAGAGGCCCTGGGCCTTGCCGGCGCGCTCGATACATCGGATGTTTTGTTTCTGTTACAACCTATTTAAAATATTGAATAGAACAGAAGCAACTGTGTATGTGTGTGTGAAGTATGCCAATCTGCATTGGGCCAGCGTGGTGGACTACTGGCCTAACCCCTCTCATTCTGAGAGGAGACTCGAGCTCAGCAGTGAGCCGAATATGGGTTGATAATAATAACTGTGTATGTGTAGATGTGTGTGTGTGTTGGAAAGATGATAAGAATTTCCAAAAGTAAATTGTTGTTTTAGTTCTTATTCTATATTTATATTGGCTTACATTTGAAGCCTTTCAATGTAATTAAATTTTAATTAATCATTCTTTACAATATTAATAATATACTAGTGTATGCTTGCAACCCCGTTAGCCTCTGCCTCTGATTCCGGAGAGTGTGGGTTCGAATCCGGTCCAGGGCATGCACCTCCAACTTTTCAGTTGTGTGCATTTTAAGAAATTAAATATCATGTGTGTTAAACGGTGAAGGAAAAACATCGTGAGGTAACCTGCATATCAGAGAATTTTCCTTATTCTCTGCGTGTTTGAAGTCTAGCAATCCGCATTGGTAGTTGTGGTATTGTAGGGGGTAATCTCTAGACCTACTGAACCGATTTTGAAAGTTCTTGTACTTGGTCTTTATATTCTCACGGGAACGGGAACTACGCGGGTGAAACTACGAGCCGCCGGCTAGTCATTAATAAGTGCGTAGTGTTGGAACTCCTAAAACATAAAAGCTATTGATAATAAAACCCACCTGTTAATCTAGAGAAGTTCTTTAGAGCTTTACTTAGTAACAAGTTAGGTTCGGTAGCCCAGCGTGCAATATATCGTTTATTATTCACGGGCAGATCTCATAAAGGTGCTTTAGTGGATACTCAAACACAGTTTACGAGTTAGTTAGGAGCTAGACGTCTGTAAAGTTGAGAAGCGTTGAGTTTACAGCAAGTTTCCAAAAAAGTTACGTTTTCCAAAAAAAAGTATGTTCTGTACACGACTCCTACGATTTGGTCGAAAACTACGTATTACGTAAATAATTTAAAGGTTTTTTCTAGAAAATATTGACTCTAAGAAAAAAAAATCGTTGTTTTCTGTGACACAATCATTAAGCCTTATTGGAGGGGAGGGGGAATATTGGCACATTTAATTTAATTAATATTATAAAGCTGAAGAGTTTGTTTGTTTGTTTGATTGAATGCGCTAGTCTCAGGAACTACTGGTCCGATTTGAAAAATTCTTTCAGTGTTAGATAGCCCATTTATCGCGGAAGGCTATATATTTATCCCCGTTTTCCTACGGAAACGGGAACCACGCGGGTGAAACCGCGAGGCGTCTTCTAAACTACTACTATTAAAATGAATCAAAAACAATGACAAAAAGGCGACGACTACAGGATCATGACCACACCATCTTCTCTACAATCATGTTTTTTGACACTAATATTGTAAAACCAAATGTTTGTGTGTATGTAGGTATGTTTGTCTTGTCGCAAATATACCCGATTTTATTGAAATTCGGAATGGAAATAGATTAATATTAGGCTTTTTGTTCTTGCCGCGTTGCAACGACTTGCGGTACGGACGGCTTCAGTGTGTGCGTTTCGTGGCGTTCGAGCCGTCCACATCTCTTGTTGTGTAATTCTTTATGAGTTACTTGGGATAGGCGGGGAGAGTGACTCGAGTCGAAAAGGGGAGTGTTTGATAACAGTTAAAGGATCCTTTAACCCTACACATAACGTTCACAAGTGCGTGACTCCACTCAAGGTCATTCTCTGCCATTCTAGAGTCTTTATTTGGTAACAATTTGATTTGTTATTAAGTTGTTCTGACAAATGTTGTGAATTATTAACCTTTGTTCGACGTTAGTGTCTTATTTTTGTAATCACTTTTGAGTTTGCTAAAATTTTTATCCTTGATTTGTAAAAAACTGAATTTCAAGCGAACGAAGCCGTGGGCATCTGCTTGTATATTCTAGGTACATCTATGTCGGGTCTGCTCGCCGTTACGTCATTAGAATTTCAGTGTACCCTTGAGCTATTGAGTCAGCCGTTACATAACAAGGAATAAAACAGCTAGCAACATTTTTCCATCAAAGGCTGAGGCGGCCGGCGTGACGCGCGGGTACAAGGGGGCGGTTTCAGACAATAGTTCCGAAAAAACAGGCCCTTTGTTTCCCCGGACCCTCTGACAGCAATTAATGTTGTATTTTAACTTTATGCTGCTGGCACACGAGCCGGATGTATCTTATTCGCTGTTTCATCAATTATATCATTTGAATTAACTTTGTGGGTATTCTAAATAATAATCTTTGTATCAGACATAACCATAATTTGTTGCTAACAAGAATAGAAGTGTGAACACTAAATTAGTACAACTAACAACCTTACTTACTAACCTAACTGTTAAAAACCGAGGTGCTTGCCACTGATGTCTCTATAAGAGGGGGGAAATAGACACGTATTAAAATAATCCAAACTAATATTATAGGTAAATTCGAATGCAAGTGTGTCTATTGGTCTGTTCTTCTAACGACTTAACCACTGAATCGATTTGGATGCAGTTTGGTACAACTTTGGCAGAACATAGGCTAGAACACAGAATTTGACGCGAACAGAGTCACGGGCATCCGCTAGTATATTAAAAAAAATGTTTATTTTAGCATAATACAAATTTATATTACTAACGATGAAATCTCATGGTTTCATTTGGCAGGCTTGGAAACAGATTCTTTACTAATAGTACAAGATCCAATATAAAAATTATGTACCCTCATCTGTTATTGAATTGGGGAAATAAATAATAGAAAATCTTTGATTAATCAAAGTAGAAAATATTCACATTTACACATTGCACAAAGGTTGCCTAGTTAAATTTTGACCGAACAGTATTAAATGATTATTTTTTTTAATTTAAACCTCCTTCCCTCGTTGGTTAATTAAAAAAATCGTACACTAGATAATAGAATATACCCCAAGAAAAAATAATTGAAAAAAGTAAAGGTCGCTGCCTTCACATTGCAACTGTGGGCTTGCCAGATATAAACAATTAAGTAATGTTATTTAAATATACCCTTATTCGTCTAATAATATCAAATGAAAGCTTATTTATGCTTAATTTAACTGTATTAGATTGTCTTTGATCTAGTTTATGGTGTCTTAGATTTTGTATAAAAAATGTGTTTGGCAGCAATTTAACTAGGCAACCTGTTTGCAATGTGTCACTGTGAACATTATCTATCATTTATTTCATAGCACTAATAAATAACAGATGAGTGTATACATTTCTAATGCCGGATCTTAGACCATAAGCAACAGGGGTGAAATTATAATAACAGCATAATTATGACATTACGAATAATGGCCCGGTGTGAGCTCAGCATTTTGTGACGACTCAATAGAGTTGTAACTAGCGGCACCTGCCCCGTGCGCCGGATATTGGCTGTTTAACGATTTGTTTAAATATTACAAAAAATATCTATTGTGTTTATTTACATATTTAGAACTTAATTATAATGAAAAAAGAGGGGTTGTATTTGAGTTTTGTATAATAGATTGTTATTGAAATGTGTGGGTTAAGGAGGGTAGGTAAAGGTAAAGAGAACCAACTCAAGCCGGGATGTATCTACAAGTGATTGTTCAAAATCGATTTACTATTAAAGCATTACGAAATATAAATAAAGCAGGAGTTTAAAGCGAGTTATAAGAATAAGAGCTCGGCACTAATTATTCGGGCATGCTTCGGACAGTTTGTGGTATCTACCTAAAGCCTTTGGTTCAAATTTTCAGAATCTTAGGAAGCAAATTGGTTGCCATTAACACAGTTGTATTTCTACTGTTGTGAATGGACGTCATACCGCATTTTATTGTAAATCGATAAAAACTGCATACGATGATGTAGTATAGCGCATATTACATGTAGCCATACAAGCTTTTACAAGCCTTTGTAGTGTAGAATGAAGTAAAAATCACACTAATATTAGAAAGGCGAAAGTTTGAGTGTAAGTGTGTAAGTGTATAAGTATGTTTGTTCCTCTTTTACGCTGCAGCTACTAAACCGATTTGGCTAAAATTTGGAATGGAAATAGATTTTGCTCTGGATTAACACATAGGCTACTTTTCATCCCGGAAAAATCCATGGTTCCCGCGAGATTTGTGAAAAACTGAATCCCACGCTGACGAAGTCTCGGGCGTCCGCTAGTTGACTATATGTGGTTAATACTCACCATCCTGTTTGACAGTGTTCCCCAGCGGGCCGCAGGTAGCCAGCCACACGAGGAAGATCCACCTCAGCATCAGCCCCGAACTGCCACCCCTCTGCAGCTCCGGCTGGTTGTGGAAGTGGCGCGCGGTCGGCCGGTGCCGCGCCATCGCGTGATCAACATTGACACTTCACTTCACTTCGCACTTTGCACTTCAGTTGCACTTCACTTTTGTATCGTACATAGTTTTGTTATTGTTTCACTTTTAGTGTCTAGTTTATAGATTGTAAATTATTTGTGTTGTTGTAAATCTGTTTCTGTTTGATAAATATTTGGTAACTATTGGTGCAACTATACCGGACTTACTTTTTTTAGAGCAACGGTTTACAATACAATTATATAAAACTGTCCTGTCTAATAGCCTGAGGCGTAGGTATTAATCAGGTGCATGTAATTATCCGTGATCGGAACACTGCAAAGCTGTAAATATTTCCCTGGACAAGCTTTGTCACCAAAACTCTACTAATATAATGAAACCTTAACATCGTTACATCTGCAAACATTGCTCTACGAAAAGTAAGATTGATGCATGCTTGTGGACGTCATAAGAATGCTCAAGCTCTGTCAAGCTCAGTCATACAGCGGGCGATGGAGAGAGGTTATACTCGTAAAAATACTCTTTACATTATCAAATTCAAATACTTAAGGGGTTTCAAAATATATGAAAACTATCGACATAGGTAATATCGAAATTCCTCAGTGCCTGAAGACAAAAGTCTTCGAACAGTGCGTGTTGCCAGTGATGTCCTATGGTTCCGAGACTTGGTCGCTAACTATGGGCCTCATAAGAAGGCTCAGAGTCACACAGCGGGCGATGGAACGAGCTATGTTAGGAGTATCTCTGCGTGATCGAATCAGAAATGAGGAGATCCGCAGAAGTACCAAAGTCACCGACATAGCTCAACGAGTTGCGAAGCTGAAGTGGCAATAGGCGGGGCACGTAGTGCGAAGAGCCGATGGACGTTGGGGTCCCAAAGTGCTGGAATGGCGACCCCGCACTAGTAAGCGCAGTGTTGGCCGACCCCCCACCAGGTGGACTGACGACATCAAGCGAGTCGCAGGGATTCGCTGGATGCAGGTGGTTTAGTATCGTGATGTTTGGAAGTCCCTACAAAAGGCCTATGTCCAGCAGTGGACGTCCATCGGCTGATATGATGATGATGATGATGATCGACATAGGTACAAAGGTAAAGTGGTACACAGGTCCAAGAGACGATGGATTATGGTCCCTATATTAACTGGTATATAGACCCCTGTAATAGAGAGCGCAGGTCTGGGTAATCCCCACAAGGTAGACAACAACACGAAGTGCAGCAGTTGGCGTTCATCGGCTCAGATGATGATAAAATTATAAAATGTTTAATATGCCTAAATGGTTCTACATCTTTGTTTTTGTAAGGATGCAAGGATGGAATTATGAAGAACCACGTACCAAGTGTTCTCAATAGGGCGTATTTGAAGTTCGATACAAATCTACTTTACTTTATGGAATTACTAACTGACGCTGATAGCCTTCCTCGATAAAAAAGCTATCTTACACCGAAAGAACTTTTCAAATCGGACCAGTAGTTCCTGAGATTAGCGCGTTCAACCAAACAAACAAACTCTTCAGCTTTATATATATTAGCATACATACAATGCGCGAGGCTAATAAGTAATTATGCCGCAAAAAAGGCTTCGGCCGCGTCTAACTTATAAGCATGATGACTACATCCGAGTTTGTCTATTAGTGTTCTGTTCTTTCTCTTAGGGCTAGCGTTTTTCTATATGACTGCATCGTCATTCGTCACCATTACGTGAGTTCGTAATTAATATGTAAAAACATGAGTATTGTTTAGGTATACCTAATCAAGTGGCTTACAAGCTTATATCAAACGGTATCTTGAATCAACATGAAAGGTTACTGTGCTTAACATACAAGTATTTTGTAGGGTGGCCATGAGAAAAGTATGTTAAGGAAAAATATGTAACCACAATATATTTTTTCCAGTTTCATTAATATTCTAATTTCTTAATTTAATAATTTTCATTTAGCTGTAATCGAGCGCAATGATTGACATTTAACTTTAAACTGTTTTTAAACGATTTCATTTTTATTAGTTACATTTTACAGTGATAAGAATTTGGCAAATGTCAAAAAACGTTCTACGAGTAAAATATAAAATAGAAAGCATTTTATTTATTCAGGTTGTAACGGTAAAATCAAAAGCAACATGATTGATAGTGTTGGTCAATTGTTAAGCTTGTTTTAGTTTAAAATATGTGAATAGAATTTTACGATCAATTAGGGGTTATTGTGGTTAAAGTTAGTTTGATTAACCGCATTACAATTCAAATACTCCATTTATATATACGATTATATTTCTAACATCACGCAGAAATTAAATTGAAATAGTTATTACTTTTTAACTGAAATATTTTAACCCTTGACTATTTTTATAAAATGAAAGTTGTTAATAAATATTTATTATTTTAAAGTGTTGAGGTTTGGAATTATATCAACAGTTTTATAGTACCTACTATTTTTTTGCTCTTTTTACACTAGCTTTGTATGATTTACATTGAATATATTGAATTACAAAAAAAAAAATGATTTCATAATAAGAGAGTACTAAACGGTACAAAAACTATTTTTTGTTTTGTCTGTTCTGGAAATTGCTTTGCGGTGAAATTTGATCAATTTGATGTTAAAGCTCAAATTAACGGCTAAAAAACTAAAACAATCGACATTGGTATTGAAATGTTCTCCAAAATTAGGTGATGACGAGTTTTATTAACTTATAGGCTGGATTTTGTATGTCCGTTCTCCAGACTAGTACCATGGTCACCCCAGTGAAGGTAACCTTAATAAATCAAAACGTTGAAACAGATCGTCGATAAGGCCTTTTAGCAGTAATGGACGGGCCGGCGACCCAGCTCTCGAATTGTGATTAATTCTTCTAATCTTCGTTAATACTTTGAACGGCCTTTAATGTTACATGGCTACGTGATTTCGATAAGTGGACATTTTGATAAACTTAATTTTTAAAATGACTGCCAATGGAGGGTTATGATTTTCATTTTATTTTTAGGCATTTGGCTGTAAGAAACAAAAATTATGTTAAAGGACAATGGCAAAAATATAGAATTACACAAATTCTTATGTTAAATACATATACCAAATACAAATGTCAATTATTTATGTATGTACCTATATATTATACTAATTGTGATATTTAAATAAATATTACATATTTGTGTTTAATAGTAATTCAAAAATCAAATAAAAATCAAAAATTATTTGTTTCAAGTAGGCTCATTTTACAAGCACTATTGACACGTCAGTTGACTATTTGTAAAGATTCTACCACCAGTTCGGAAGGCTGGTTCTGCTGAGAAGAAACCGGCAAGAAACTCAACAGTTACTCTTTTTAAAAAAAATCATTCAATAATTGTATGTAATAATACTTTCGTTTACTAGTTACTACAATCAGGCGATAAGCTGCTAATGAGGAGGTACATACGGCATAGTGCTATAAACAATAGCCTACGGGTGCGGCTAATAAAAATAATAACTAATTCAGATTTTCATTTTTGAGATAATCTTTTAATCCTTTTTCCGTCCGTTTAATTTTATTTTCGAGATAAACTGTAGCCCATCCGTTTTCAAAACACCGCCTATCTATGTACCTACCAATCATTCATCAATATTGGTATTGCGTGCCATAAAATACTTCCAGTCAGGTGTATATTTTTTATAATGGAATCCAAAAACGACTCAACTGTAACAACCCGTTTACTTAAACTATCATTATGACCCTACCGCTTAACATCTGCCATTTAATAAGCATTGAGGTCTTTATTATCTGTCAAAATTTCTTACTTTATATTAAGTCTTTACTTTGTAAAATCAGGATATTTTGTGTTCCTTCTGTCGATCACTAATAATTGTACCAATTTAATTACCTTTTTTATATCTCAATAAAAGTTTGACTGAGAAGTCTCGGAAAAAATTACGATTTACTCTATGATGACAACATAGTTTTAAGATGATAGCACGCTATCTTGGAAGGAGTATGTTTTAATTAATCCTTCTTCCTTATTAGCCAATAAACAGACCATAGAACTAATCTGAGTCGAATTCACGACCCCATGATCTAAGTCCAAAAATACTAACAACTGGATCAACGGGGCAATCACATAACTCCAGGGTTTTTTCAATTGTTATACTAATATTAAGAGAGACGTGATAGCCCAGTTGATTTGACATATGCCTTCGATTCGGAGGGCGTAGTTTTGAATCCGGTCCAGGGTATGATCCTCCAACTTTCTCCTCTATCTTCCAGTGAAAGTCCCATTATAACCGGTCTAGCCGTTTCGAAGATTAACTCGGACAGACAGACAGTTTGATAAAATACAGCTGTTTTGAAACTACAGACAGAGACTTTAATTTTGTTTAATGTATATTGCTATAAATAGGATATGTACAGTATATATCCTATTAATTTTAACAGTCTAATACAGAATGTAGGTATAGGAACTAATACCAAGCTTTGCCCGTCAGGCAGGCGTATATTAAATATTTGAAACCCCCAAGTCTACCGCACTGCAAGATAACAAGACAATGTAAACTCATTTTGCAAGAATCCAGTGTACGCATATCAAACTTTATACCCTCAGGGCAATAGTTGACAAAGTACGAGTAATGTTAGACCACAAACTTGGCTAACTAGAAATATGGCTATTGAGAATTTATGTTTTGAGTTATTTTTTTTAATTAAACTTTTTTATGGAGGGAATGGCTTGTAGCCCTTGTGATGCTAAAAGTTTGTATACATTTTACCATAGGTATTAAATATCACGAGTCTCAATCGGTGAAGGTATAACATCGTGAGGAAAACTGTCTGAGATTTTTCTTAATTCTCTACGTGTGTGAAGTCTGCCGATGCGCATTGGGCTAGCATGGTGATGATCTTTGGTTTCCATTTAGTGCTATACTTTAATTTATATTTTTATTTTCACTGAAAACCATAGTAGGTAAGTGGAACGGTACCAAAGTATTTTTACAAAACATTTAAAGAAGTTATTTTAGACAAAAGGCCTAGAACCCAGAGCTATAAAGTTAGTTTCATAAAAAAAAACAAGTTAGTTATAATAGAGCGGGCTACACTCGAAACTAAAAATGTGGGTACAGAATATCTCAAACCCACTCACTTCGAACACCTTTACAATTTAATTGGTTTTTAAATCGACCCGATGGTTTCGTGCGGTAGAAAAAAACCTAAGCGTTTTCAAACGACCAGGTATACCTACCTAACCTATATAACGAGATTCAAAAGGGATTCGTGGGTGTGTAGGCCGAGAGTTGGTGAACTATTTGAATAGTGTTTTGTAACGCGTCGAATGCAAACCTAAATGGAACCTCTTCGGTTATACTCTTTCTAAATTTAATTTGAATTGCCATATAATGCATAAACGCTGATCTGGTTGTAGCAAAAAAAATTAAGTTTTAATAAGATAACCACAAAGTTATATAACAAAAGCACCATCTCATCATTAACAACTCATATTCGGCTCACTGTTAAGCACGAATCTCCTTTTAGATGAATAGTTAGACTAAGTAATAGTCCTCCACGCTGACCGAATGCGGATTGGCAGACTTCACACACGTAGAGAATTGAGAAAATTCTTAGGTATGCAGGTTTCCTCACGATGTTTTTCCTTCACCGATTGAGTCACGTGATATTTAATTGCTTAAAATGCACATATCTGAAAAGTTGAAGGTACACGCCACGGGCCGGATTTGAACTTACGCCCTCCGAATCGAAGGCAGAGGTCATATCTACTGGACTATCCTCGCTCCATCTACAGGTCATCTAATACATTATACAATACAGAGTTATAATTAAGAACAGCAATATTTTTTTTGTTATCAAGGATAACAATACAAGCAGCGAAGATTTTAAATTTCAAATATCTTGTTCAGTATAATTTTCAAGCAAACTAGTCTTATCTAAATCAAAACCTTAATAAATAAATATAAAATCGCGTTCATCAATATGGATAGCTGTCTCTTAGACTAAGTTTAATACTGTGTTCTATTCACGTTGAAGTGAGATTTAGGTTTTTTTCCAGAGATCTTTAGATGGTTCTATTTTTATTTTAATAGCGGTGTCAAATAGTGTCGCCGTGAATAGCTTATTTAAGTAGATGTCAAAATAGAAAAACTTTTATTTCTTCTGTTAGATGAGTTTTGGTCCCTCCCTAAGTGACACCCTATTAATGTGGCATTGAAAGATACGTCTGAATATAATAAATTATAAACCGGCTTTAAAAAAGGGAGATTCTTTTTTCCACCCATACGTGCGTGTGTATGTTTGTATACGGCGATTTTAACAAAAACTATTGATACATATTGGGAAGGGTAATAATATAAATGAAATATTAGTCGTCGTTATCAACCCATATTCGGCTCATTGCTGAGCTCGAGTCTCCTCTCAAATTGAGAGAGTTTAGGCCAGTAGTTCACCACGCTGGCCCAAAGCGGATTGGCAGACTTTACACGCAGAGAATAAAGAAAATTCTCTGGTATGGAGGTTTCTTCACGATGTTTTCCTTCACCGTTTAGACACGAGATATTTAATTTATTAAAATGCACACAACTGAAAAGTTAGAGGTGCATGCCGTAGACCAGATAATATTAGTGCAGATATCAAAATTCGCGGAGCAAACGGGAACCGAACTAAAGTACCAATTATTGTCACACTGTGCTTGTCTGTCAATCCGCATTGGGCCAGCGTGGTGGACTATTGGCCTAACCCCTTTCATTCTGATAGGAGACTCGAGCTCAGCAGTGAGCCGAATATGGGTTGATAATGATGTGCTTGTGACGTGCTTTGTTTCACAACATTATGATTAAATACGTACACAAAGAAATAATTAAAAAATTAAATATCACGTGTCTCAATCGGTGAAGGAAAACATCGTGAGGAAACCTGCATACCAGAGAATTATCTTAATTATCTGCGTGTGTGAAGTCTGCCAATCCGCATTGGCCTTATCCCTCTCATTCTGAGAGGAGACTCGAGCTCAGCAGTGAGCCGAATATGAGTTGATGACGAAGACGTACACAAAGCCGCGGTCTACAGCTAGTTAGTGTATAAATGTGAAATTATTTTCAAGAACATTTTAAATAATTAAGTATTCTTTGAGTGTAGCGAAAAATTTCTTTACATTAAAATTCAAAATCTGAAAGAGGTAGTTAGTTTAACGTCGTGATTAAACACAAACCATGTTATAGCGTTTTCATTATACTGCGAACTTAATGCATTATAGTTGTATAATAAAGTTAACAATCCTTAGGTCTTCATTATAAGACCATAAGGGCTATATTACAAAAATAATTCGGAAACCAGTCGCTCACGGGACTCTACACACTTATCAGTGAAAAGTCGCATTTAGAATTCGTAACTAGGAGTATAATTAATCTCTAGTTGTTGTAATACTAGTAATGAGTCTTTATACTGTTCATTTACTAGTACTCAATTATCTAATTAATGGTCTCACTAAAACTCAAGGACTTTGATCGTTTTGAATATTTTGTTTCGCTTGTTATATATTAACACAGGGGTACTTTCACGGGGGTACAGGGTCATTACTAGTATACGAACATCGAACATAATAGAAAACACCCAAAGGAAAGGCAAACTCTTCAAAAAAATCAGAATCAAAACGTATTTTTTATTAGAACCGCGATGCATTTCAGAATACAAATAAATGAATGAAGAATGCGCGATTCAATGAGAATGAGTGATGAAAATTATATTGTGTGCTCGAGTGGGTATATAAATAGTTAGATTTACCATTTAAACCGTTGCTGGCGTTGCGAAGTGGTTCTACATATACTTTTTGTATTATTTGTAATCTACCTTCATTACTCTATACATCTACATTTTGACCCTAAACTTTGTGCTTCTATATTGCTTTCTTGGATATAATTATCACTCTTGATAAATAATATCTAATAATAGATATGCTTATTTTGACCTCATCCGGACTTTAGCAGGGGTGAAAATCTAATCTAAAGTAAGTTAATTAATTTAGTTTAATTATAATCTTTACTAATGTACTTTAATTAGATTTAAATTCGGAACGACGTAATGCGATTTCGTGCCGACAAATGTGTATCGAACCCAAACTTCCTACAAGACCATCGCGTGACTAAGGAAATTTACAAAATTACTCCGCGCAGTCAATTTGTGCTTTATTTTCATGTTTTATGGACGCATTTTCATTGACCCAACTTTTAATAAGTTGGTCTCGATGAAAGTAGAACCATGAGGCATGGTGTTCTCTCGGTGATTACTGCGCACTGATCGAGTGGTATATTTGACTGATATATTGTCCATATTTCATGAATTTATTTTTCCTTCCAATTGGCTTATAGCGAAGGTCAATGAGAGACTTCATATTTTCTTAACAATTTACTTGTATAAAGTAACTGTTTTACCACTATATTTGGTAGAGATCGATTACTGGATGGAGGGATTTTGGTTGGAGCTTTATTAAACACATAGCTTGATTGTGTGTACCGATATTTTTTTGTAATTCAACAAGTACTTCACTATATTCTACATCAATTGCTGAAATTGAAGTCTTAATGCCTCCATTCCTGTCTCAAGACCGATAGGTAATAGGTTTGATCCCTTTCAACGATTGTCGTACCTGGCCACGCAATAATGTAGGTACCTTAATACCTACTACTACTACAGTTTCAACGTAGAGGAGCAGCATATTAATGTAAAGCTTAATAGCTCAACGGTAAGAGCGGTCAGACTCATCACCGAGGGGTGGTGGATCGATCCCCGCCCCGTTGGTCTATTATCGTACCCACTCTTAATACAGTCTTTCCCGACTAGTTGGAGGGGAATGTAAATATTGGTCATATTTAAAAGATATGGCAAATATTCTTTTTTTTTTTAAATATAGCGCTCAGCCTTATTCGTAGTACAGATTATTCTACGAAAAACCTCTAGGTAGATTTCTATATAACATCATAATAAAACACTAAACTAAACAAACATAACATCGGAAAACATAATTTCTTAAACAACATAGAAAAACACAAAGTCTCTTTCGGCATTTGCGTAAAAAGAAAGTTATATACTGGTAGAAACATGTAAGCAGAGCCTATTTAGGAACTCGGTTGAAAACGAAACCTATTTTCACGAGGATGTTAACAAAAACTTAGTTTCCATTTCCAGCGAGGGTCTCAAGTCACTCGGAAGTAACTCGGCCAAACATTGTGCTGAGGAAACGAGGGCGGACACTAAACCAAGCGCTAGGCAAATATGACCATACACTGTGACCTGTGCAACCGTTCATCATGTTTGCACAGGCGGACTAGCTGTGGCTGGTTACCTTTGCTAGGAATAGCGTGGTATATTAGTTGACATCTTTCACTAAGCACGAGTAGGATGATTAACAGAAAAATCTCGTAAGAAAACGGGAATGCTACATTTCTCGATTCCTTACGCAAGAATTTTGTAGTGATGCTCTTTGTACTTTATTCACTCGGAAAGGTCTGATTTTTGTGCTTGTAGGTATATTTTTTATTGACTTTAAAAAAAGGAGGAGGTTCTCAATTCCAGTATGTTTTTTTGTCACAATTACTTGAAGACTACTGGACCGATTGAATTTTGTTTGAAAGGGTATTATACTCCTGAGGTGGTCCCATTGTCAACATTTCAGGATCTGACGATGGGAATAGAGGGGAACTTTCAAAAATCGTAAGCGTGATTACAGAATTTCCTTTCAGCACTATAGAGCACTAAAATTTGATGAAGGTTTGGAGTCGATCTGATGAAGAAACTGAAACAGACGAGGAATCTTTTCAACGGTATACAGGAATATAACAATAACTCAATAACAAAATATTTTGTTATTTATCGCTTTTTAGTTAAAGTGGGTACGTTTTTTAAATTTTATTAATATTTTTTTGTTATTCTATTACAAATTGCCTTTCACTGCAATCTCATCTGATGTTAGAGTGCGCGCGACTGGCAGCGCAATTATTTTGCCAGCTTTAGTGGTCTCTTTTACCCGCCAAGAGATAGATAGAGATAGACGACAAGATGGCGGCGGAATTAGTTCCGATTTTGGCCACGCGCAAACATGTCTTGCGCGCAGTTTATGTGTGATGGCGATCTGCATGATGTCATGCACATCGCGACCAACACGATCAGTTTTATCGGATGTCAAGCCGTTAGCGCTGCAGGCACGAGGGTTTATCGGATAGTGAGTGGCTAACTGCAACATACTTAAAAAGTTGCCATTGTATGGGTATTCAAATATTTAATTCGTTGCCCGAAAACATTAAATTATTGCCCTATAAAAAATTAAAATCCGCACTTAGAAAGTGGCTCATTAATTATGGATTTTATTCATCTAGAGATTTTTTTAATTATAAAAGCAAATAAAAAACTATGTATTGTGACATTATTAATATTCAATTTTTTTTTGTTTATATTTATTAATTATGTTTATCCTATGACATTGTAAAGATTATTATTATATTATTAATTATTATTATTTGAAATAAGTACTCTGTACCTGCACAGATTGTAATTTTTAACTTTTTCTAATTTTTAGTTTTCGATTAATCATCTGCTATTGAATTTATTTTTTTATATTTTGTCAATAGTATTTGTAATATAAATTGTTGTATGCCAGAAATGGCTAAATACATTAGATTGTATGTGTTCTCAGCAAAATAAATGAATGAATAAATGAATGAATGAATAACATAAATTAAAAGCTTAAAAAATTTAAATATTATCAATAAACCGTAAAGAAAACATTTGTTACGTTGTTATACCGAAATATACCAGTGATCACGTAATCAGGGAGGTTGTGGTTTTAAAACTGTTTGTCAGATATTTAATTATTAAATACACGTGGTTTAAACAGCTTTTAGGCATCACGCCAAAATTATATCGATTGTGTTGGCGGATGAAGATTTTTTAACTTACCGAGTAAATCCGCTTTTAACTTTATCATCGTCGTCAGATTATTTTAACCATCCACTACAACATGCTTTCCCTCAAATAGTAGAGGGAATGTTATAGAGCATAGATCCACCACGTTGCCTATATACGGGTGGGGAATTTATCGATCTTTATCACATGTTAATTATGAACTGGCACCAACGGCTTATAACGCCCTGTCCTGAGGCATAAAGGTATCTTTTGGCTCACTGTTGAGCACGAGTCTCTTCTCAGAATGAGAGGGGTTAGGCCAATAGTCCACCACGATAGCCAAATGCGGATCGGCAGACTTCACTCACGTAGAGAATTAACAAAATCTCCTAAAACCCCCTCGGGGGCCACCCACCCTTACCCTACTCCTACCCTACCTCTAACATACCCCTACACTAAATATCCTATGTCTGTCTCCTTGTTCTAAGCTTCTTCTTTAAATTCTCCACCAATTTTCAGCCAAATCGGCAGTTCTTGAGTTATAAATAGCGTTACTAACACGACTTTCTTTTATTTAATAGATTTCATAAAAAAAAATTAGTATTGAATTATTAGACCCCGCACTAAAAAGTGCAGTGTTGGCCGACCCCCCACCAGGTGGACTGACGACATCAAGCCAGTCGCAGGTATTCGCTGGATGCAGATGACTCAGTATCGTGATGTTTGGAAGTCGTTACAAAAGGCCTATGTGGAAGCCCTTCGGCTGATATGATGATGATGATGAAATTATTAGAATGTATTACAGTTTACAATTATATTAAATCAAGCAAAGCCTTAGTGCAATATATTTTATCCAATTTCTCTAGAGCAACCGTATTATAAAGTTTCCAAGTGTAAAAAAGGCTTTCGGCTGCGTTACATGATAAGCTCGTGATTAAGGTTGGTTGGATATAGGATAAATTTAAATTTGCTACTCTTCCTGAGCCTGTTTGTTTTTTTTTTTTATTAAAACAAAATGAAGATTAAACAATTGTTTTTAGATAGTTAATATATTTTTTTTAATAATTAAAAATTAAAAAAAATATCTCAACTCAGTTACAAAAAGAACCTTCAGCATAACAACAATAATTCTAATTTTTTGTTCTATTTCTGTTCCAGTACAATATAATGGTCGAGATAAAATTAATCGTTCCTGTACGCTGTACTGCCTGAGGCCTCCACGTGTCACAAAACAAGAATACATTTGCATCCCACGTAGCTCCTATTTATAAGCTATTAAAGTTTTTTTTTGTGCGTGACAGTTACATGAGACAGTTCTGTCAGTTGTCCGTCACAACTGACGTACCGTTTTAGTCCCACTTTTTCGCTTGGATTCTTGCGTTATATTTAAGGGAGAGGAACAGAAAATAGATTTATTTATTTGAAACATTAGCATACAGATATTTCGATAAATCTGTTTTGGTTTTATTCATTAAATAGACATAGAAAATCTTTCCAAAGTTCTCATAACGTATAACTTTTATTTCACTTCTAACTTAACTGAAATATTAGATTTTTTAGATATATCTATCTTGCCTAAAAGTTAAAATGGCTTGTGTTATTAGGTACCTAGGAACTAAGATACTGAAATAGTATATTTAGATATACTGCATCGACTGTCTAGATAGAGAATAGATTTATGCTTATGCTAAAGCAAAACATTAATAGTAGTTGATAATAAAGTTACCAATAGTAAGCAATTTTAAGCCCATCGCTTTATGACAGTAAAAACAACTGTAATTTCTCATCGGGAAACAAATTGCCAAATTTATCACCCAACAGTAACTACAAACGGGTAAAAATAAAGACATATTCCACAAGACAAATTGATTCCAACAGAAAGTTCTTAGCACAAAGAAAATAGCAGAGTGGCAATTCAAAAAGTGAATTAGTTCGTAGCTGAGAAATTAATCTAACCATGCCCGTTTCGTTTCCTAAAATTAAGTAGCACTTAAATTAGATCGTTAATTACTACTTTATGTGCTACTTAATTTTAAGGCTGTGTAGAGAACGAATATCTTACTGCGTTATCGTAAACTATATAAAGGTATATCGGTGATGCATCGTAAAAATTCTATATATTTTGGCGGACCAAATATTTCCTTGACTGCGTGATACTAGTATGAAATTATCATTGCAGCTTATTTTTAAGGCCTTTTTCTTAGAGAGGATTTATATCTTAATATTGAATGTACACAGTTAAAAATATTGTCTATATTATTGGCAATACGTATGAAAACGGCGTCTATGGCGTATCCCTTTCCTGGCCAAACCATTATTAAATATATATAAAATAATAGTTTGGCCAGGAAATTTTTAGGCAACCTTCTCGCAATATATGATATAATATATCAGTAATGATATTTTCACCGGGAGTTGAAGGTCGTTATTAATACTGATCTTAGACTTTTACTATAATGATCACTATGAAGATATTTGTAGACAGCTTAACTCTTCGAGGGTGGAACTCATAACTTACCAATACTGATGTGTGTGCGACTGGGAACTTTTCAGTAGAAAGTCCTACTCAGGTTAAGACTAGAATTAAGTTAAGATTAGAACCCAGTAGATTCTAGACTACTAGCCACATGCAATAACCATTGGACAACGAGGCAAGCAATTGTCGCAAAGCAATGAAATTTTTAAGTAAAAATAAATACGCTCTGCATTTAATTATCATGTAAATTTTTCATCATAATATTTTGATACTAAAACTTATTGTGTTCTCTACTTGTCTTGCTTTTAAACGTCAAGAAACCGGTCGAATGCTGATAACTTCCGGCGCGCAAGAAATAAGACTATGTCGGGGTAGTTTCGTTCTTGTTTCTCTTATTTCTCTTAGTTCACATGGTGTTTTTATTTCTTTTGGCTCGGCTTTTGCTGGCGTCGGGTTTTTGTTGGTGCATCTCCTTTATTAAAACTTGTTCATAGGTTTTTTTACCAAACGCAATACGTATCCACCTTTATTTAACGCTCCATTACTTTAAGTGATTTTTGAAGCACTCTGTAGACTAGTAGGTACTTTTTGTAGTAGGTTTTTTTGTATTATATTTAAGTAGGGGTATCAGAAAATTGGTTTTGTTCATGTCATTATATTGTCAGACTGACAGACTGATACATGCAGGTTTTATAGGATTTTTTGTATTTATAATGACTAAGTTGGCGTTTCATGGTATTGTATGTTGTAAAATGTATACCGAATCTGAACGTTTTATTTTGAAAAAGTGATTTTGTATCTTTAAAAAATCCCAAATCATCTTTTTAAAAATGCCTACTGCTAAATTAGATGTGGGTCAATTAAAACAAAACGGCACAACAACACGACAATTTTTACACTACCATTTATAAATAACTAAAAATATTTGTTTGACATTGACATTTTATTTTAAAATTGGACATTGCTTATTAGTTTCATTATTTTTGACTATTGTAATTGGGTGGATATGTTTATTTAATTTTATTAGCTTTAATTAATCTATTATTATGATAACTATAGCTGACACTTATATTATTTAAAATTTTGAAGATTCTAATTTAATTCTATAAAATTGTTCTACTCAAATTTCTACTTAAATTTAACTTTTATTTTTAATTTTGTCCAATAAAATGTTAAATATATTATTAGAATGTAACAATATTGTTATTAGCAATTCCCTGACAGTAAATAAATAAATAAAACCAAGGCCCAACTGTCCCAAGGAGGCGACTGAGGTCTGGTAGTATCATAAAATAATATAATTTAGAAAATTTCTAATTTGTGTAACAGATTCCCTCTTACGAACATGAAATTTTCTGAGCCATAAATTTTGTAATCCAATAAGTGTAACACTAAATGGAATAACCAATAAATTACAAGTTCCGATCGAATCGTTGCTCGTCGGCATCCATTCTCGGGTATCTTATGATTTATACCTTCCATTGCAGCTTTCCCACTTGGTGAGGTTTCATCTAATGATTTGTATAGGTCATAACCAGCTGTGGCAAATCGCCTTATTTGTTACTAAAATTTAAATACATATCTATTAGTGATCCCCACAATTCAGTTCGCAACATATTTTGGTTTTCACAAATTCCGTCGGGACCATAGATTTTACCGAGATAAAAAGTAGTCAAGGTCTTAGACCTAGTTCGGACTACTTTAGTATTTTAGTCAAGTACGGACAAGTTTTGAATTTACCGCCCAAAAATTGTACTCGACTAAAATACTAAAGTAGTCCGAACAAGGCCTAAGGGATTTGAGCCAGATACTATCATATTTATACCTAATATTAGTACGGAATCAAAATGGAAGTAGGTCCTTGTAGGTGATTCAATTCAACTATTTATGACTTTCATTTGTGCCAACTAAGCACAACTTATCTCGCCATTGTCGAGTAGATTATTAGCCTATTATGGCTAGTTGACACTTAATTTATTTTTTCATATTTTTTTGAGACGTGATTACATGAAAATTTTAGTTTTTGAATATGTTTTTGACAATACGAGCCATAACGCTTATATTTCAACTGTTTCATGACGACGTCACTTCACTATAACGAATCCCTTAAGTGACGTGAATTATATTGGAGCGTTTGCCAAAAATATTAGTTAACAATTAGTTTGAAGTTTAGTACATCAAGTGTGTTAGTGACGTCACAAAATGGATGACAGCGTTTTTGACGTTGGGTTATTTGAAAAAATACGTGATATTTAAATTAGGTTTTATAAAAATCCTTAAGTTTTATTAATTGATATCGATATTTTTCGGACGCTTATTTCATGTATTACACGAAATTATTGTTGTTTATAGTAGATTTGATACGAGTCAACTACCCTATTAGGAGAATATTCGGTCTTGTAGGTGATAAAAAATAGTGACATAAATAAGTTAAAAATATTCTATTTTATAAAACAAATATTCCGGACTATTTAGAGAATATATATAGTCCAGGACATTATGATCCATTTCCAAATATGTTAAGCCACTGGACCAAACTGGGTATATTCATAAGAATACATTCCATATGTACGAGTAGCTATAAGTATTAAAGGTAGTTCTGTACTTTTGTTTGTTGTTTCTTTGTACTTTTTGGTAATAGTCAGGTCAAGAACCTTAAATCGGGTTTGATTGTTACGGATACTGTTTTTATGATTGAACTGATTTCAATAGCGGACGCATTAATAGTTACAGTAACCGTTATTCTGATGTTGATTGGATCAGTTCTGTTTCATTAACTGGAAGCAAAGCCAAAAGAAAGAGTAATGATTTCAACATACCATGTAGTTAATATAATTGTCATTCGTAAAAACGTTGAAAAAATTATAGTTAATATTTAAAACATATAAGGTAAATTAACAGAAATAAATTCAAAACCTAAAATCAGAGTACAGAATTACCATGATTTAGCACGTAAAAATTTTGTTTAATCCCCGACTGTCTTAACAGTAGCTAATAAAAGATCTTTACTAGAATATAACCTTTTGTATAGAATTAATTTTAATATTATAAAAAAACACCTAAATCTTCGAATTGGCTATAGACAAGTATAATCTTAGCACTGTTTCAATCACGTCAGGTTTTTAAACAAACAATACTGCATTACAAATTTTAATAGGTCTATCAGTTTAGACGCTATCGGTTTAGATGCCACAGACAACAAACAACATACTCGTAATATAAATATTCTAAGAAATAATTTAAGAAAAGCCGTTTGCATAGACTTTAATTATAATGCAAAAATATAGATAAATAAATAAATTATTGCTTGTAAAGCTCTTGTAATGTCAAAATTATGTATCTATAAAATAGAGCTTCCTATTTCATGCATACATAATTCTGACTTTATACAATCACCTAAATTTGAATGAATAATGAACAGAACGGTCTAAACGGTCGTCGGTATCATGTTTTAGGCGCGGTTTATAAATCGTAAACTGGTTGGAAATTTACATTTTAGGAACAAGCCCTCATTGTTTCTGGAGCCAGCTTGCATTGAAAACAAACGAAGTGTGGACGAATTTCACTCCATCTGCTTCTACAAATCCGTATTTTGTGAGCAATCCGGCGATTATTGAACCTAACGACACGACGGTCTCTTTGGCGTAGCCGTTTCTATTGCTTTGGCAGGCAGCTACGAATTTTCAATTGTTTTATTCCTATTTTTTAATTAATTTTTTTTTTTGTACGAGATGAACAAAAGATGATTTTAAAGTATTATAATTATAGTTTGTTTTTCACCATTATAAAGTAAATTCGTAAATTTTAAAAGAAGAATTATGATAGTTTCAAACACTTCTCATGCTCAAAGTCATAGAAGAAGCCGAAAATCAGCCATGTTTTCCATTCTGTTTGTTTTATTATATCACAAAAGTTCTTTGTCCCGCCATCTCGAAATATAGTGGATGCATGAAACCTTAAAGTTTAATTAAACCAATTATACGTAACAAATAAATAAATTACGTAAATCATTCACTGTCGAACATTCACATTTCTGCATTTCTTAAAAACTGCAATCAAGTACTAAAAGTGTTACTGGTAAAAAGCGGAGTGATTTGTCGATTAGAACCTGAATAGAAAATTGCTTATTGACTGAAGTGTTTGAAAGACGGAAAGAGGGCAAATGAAAAAGTAGCAGAACTCTTTTGACCACTGGCGGAATTGCAGGGGCTATTATAGAAGTTTGTAAAGCCACTAGTTCTGGATGAATCACTAGTTTCTGAAGCCATTTGGCTGAGTACTCTGAATGCTACACAGAAATCGAGTTTTAGTTCTAATCCCGTGATACATTTGTCTAACTTCACTGCGATATTTCTTTGAATAAAAAGAAAAACACATTGTTAAGACTAATTATTTATTTATTAACATGCTGGACTTACTCGTAATAAATATTTTTAGCGATTCATTTATTCGAAATTAGCGCTTTAATAATCAAGTCAGTGTAATCAATTATAATGTAAATTTTAATACTTAAACACAGTATTATACTAAATCAGTTTCGGATCACAAAGTCAATTAACTTACCTATAAACATGAAACCCTTAATGTCCCGTTAGGAATTCATTTTCGTCAGTCTATTCATATTACGCGTTTTCAAAAGTTTATTTTTCGAAATTAACTGTGTATTTTTAAAATTAAAACATTCTTCTTTTCTTTTTTAAGCAAAAAACTAGTAGTAGTTGTGTATTACAAAATTAAAAGCAAGAAGATAACGTACGACAGTACGAGTAGTCCAACGGGCAAAGATATAAACTCAAGACTTCTCTGACTTGATTCAACACACAACTATAGAGCTAATAATAGTTTTATTAAATGTTTCTTTGATAACCGAAAACCCGTAAGAGTGTGGGGAGATTTTGTATTTGTAAAAAAACTAACCCCACGACTTTCATTCTTTGTTGTTTCTAACTCTACATTTTCCCACAATACGGGATCATACATACAATTAATACAAACAGATTTATTTTTATAAACAAGAACGTTAACCGTGTCTTTTATAATATGAACAACTGCATTCACCTTAAAGAATCCTTCATTCTCTTTATTCAGCAAAAAAACTGGATTACGAGTGTGTACATCAATAGACGAAAATTCCAAAAAATCTCGGATTTGATTGCAAACCCATAACCCTGGATAAATTAAAGGTATTGTTAAATCTTTCTTTGATAAACATTAATTCTGTTAAGAGTGCAAAGATTTTGTATTTGTATAAACCGCACGCCACGACTCTAAATCATTCATTGTTGTCTCTAACTCTACGTTTTCACACAATACGTGGGATCATATAATTAATGCACCCCAAAGACATTGCCACAATCGCAACCAAACCAACGGTAGCTCCGTTTCAACTGGCTTTTGTTTCGTTCGAGATAAAAACAAGAACGCAGACTTTGCGAAAGAAACTAGTCTACGAATATGATAGTGTATTTTAGTAGTTGTGGACCTAAACATCTAAACGAACACTACTAACTTGAAAATACCTAAACTGACTGAGACTGACTGATTAATACGTCGTTAACGTTTACCTTTTAACATTTTTAGTTATCTTGAAACTCACTAAAAAGCTTTTCTAGTGCAACAATCCTTTATCTCGCCATTCTCATCAATTTCAGACCTAGTGATGAGATGATTGCCTTTTTAATGAATCAATAGCTTTTCCAATTTGTTAAAAATAATGGATATAGGTACTCAAGATAACCATTACTTTAATAAGTTATTAATGCAGTGAATATGAAAATTTTCAATTATTTACTTCTCGTCATCGATAAGGACTTGCCAAACAATGAGCCCTGAAAAACAGTGTAAAATATATTCATAGAACTGGTGTGATTATTAATTGCCTACATTATTCATCATTTGTCATTGTTTACCTAGCTGAAGACTTCTACTTAACAACTACAATTTTTTTTTAATAATTGCCGTAGAGATAACTAAAATACTTTTCCTGTAGCTTATAACATTCTTCTTAAGTTATGACTGTATTGGAGCAAATAAAACATAACAAAATTATTAATTTCGGCGTCTGCGAGTTTGAACAATATTTATATAATACTTATTCGGAACTCTAAAGAGCAGAAAAAGATTAATTCTATTCAAAATGTAAACGATATCATTCTACTTACGTGATATACCTATAAGTAAAAGTATAAAGTAACTTTATAAAGAATTATGTTTAAATTCTGTTAAAATTCTTTATCTAGTTGCTTTTAAAGTTTGCTAAATAAACATAAAAAATAATCAGAAAAAGGATTGTCCATGATGATAATAAAATGTGATCAATACTTGAAATAAGTAAATCTAAATAAATTTAGTAAAACAAATGAAAGTAAACTTAAATCATAGACTTTATTTCTACATACAAAACAGGATATTGTTATAAATTAAAATTAGTATCAAGGTGATAATTTTGTTTGTTCGAATAATTGAGAAAACAAAGAAAGGAATTCAAATCACGAAGATTATAACAACCATCACTAACTCTACTGTTTTGAATCTAAATATTTACAAAGGACGGGCTAAAACAAGGTGCGAAATACACATTTGCGACGAACAGAACAACGGCAAAAACCTGTAACTGTGCTTTATAAAACAGTAGATATCAATAAAATTTTGGCAGTGACAAAAACATGAAAATTTGCAACACAAATCGCACTGCAGTATCTAGTGCAGAGGTTTTTGTGTGCCGGTTTAAAGAAACCCTCTGATTAGCATATTACACAGACACCCACTCTCTATGTGGTCCAACCATCATTCCACTAATGTATACTATCTCAACCCCAACTCGCATTACCGATTAAAGAGCACAGTTACGAGCGATTTATTGCCGTACAAAATGTTGTTTTATATCATTATTCAAGATACTGTGACGCTGGGTGCAAAGCTTCTTGACGTTACCACTCTATACAACAGGTTCGTTCACATTTTTGTAACAGATAACACTTCGGGCGGCACAAGAACACTGGGTCTATGCATATTTTAGTGATTGGCAGTGAGATTTTTGGGTTATTTTGTTCTATTTTGTATGTGAATAGTACGGGCCGCGACGCTACGTTCAGGCGCCCCCTTCGCGCGCGCATAAACGACTGATTGTATTACCCCGGCTGAAGGTTTCTGTCCCGGCCGGCGCACGATGTACACTTCAATCGCGTTCCGTTTCAACCACAAACATATTGATTCTCAATTCTTATATTTATTTATTAAAATATAATAAGTCACTCCAATTTAAATAAACGGTATTTATTCAATAACTTTTAGTAATATATCTGGTATTTTGTTAGTAAAATTTATTTTTTTGTAGATATTTCACAAGTTCATACATTTATTTGAATGTTATTATATTCTTAATTATCGTACGAATTAGTAATGCGGTTCTTGGTTTTCTAAAACATGAGAAATTTGATAAAACATGATAAGTTCAATTTACAATTTGTGCTTGAAAAGGAACGGGAACCGAAATTGGCAACAGTGACGCCATCTCGCTCGCTCTACTCGAACCAAAGCAAAGCTCCCAGAGTGGTGCGTGTTTCAACCCTGTGTACCCTTCTCAATGCAGGGTAACACTACCCAATATAACCTGACCCCAAGCTATTGTTCGTTGTATCCGTTTTCGGGAATATTACGCGACGCCGCGGAGTTCCATTCAAATTTGGTTTGGTGGGTTTGTTACAATACAAAGCGTAGGGCTACAATTTTAGGGCCAACAAATGAGAAAGGGGAGAAAAAACGTCCGAACGTCAGGTTTATTGACATTTCGCCGGGCGATAATTAAGGCTTACGACGGTTCCGTAGTACGAGGGTCTATGGAAGTTATCGACACACCGTTAAATTTTAAAGCTTGGATTTTCGTTTCAATTAGTTCGTTTCGATTGGCTCTTAAATGAGGTTGTAACAGGGTGCTCATTTTTATTGGATTTCGGCGTTTAACAGGTAGGCATTTAATGGAGATCTGTCGCATAATAAGCTGGTTGTAAAAGGAACTGCCCATCTTTTTGTGCAATACGTTTTGACTCGGGGTCTTTAATTAGCTCAAGTCTTGAATTTGTGAGGACAGTTTTAAGCTCTTTTCAAATTTATTGTAGTTTGCCTGTTTAGTTATATAAGAAAATATATCCTTTTGCCACCGAAAACTAATGACATTAATACATATTTAAAATAAAATCTTTCATATAAATCACAGAATATAGAACGCTAAATTTAATTCATAGTTCGGTGGTGTAAATTCCATACTAAAAAAAAATAAAAATTATATTATTTATAGAAATTTCATGCAAATCGGATTAGTGGTTTAGCCATGAAAGAAACAGATAGGTATACAAACTTACTTTCGGGGAAGCTAATCCTAATAACTATACAAATCATGCCCACATGGAATGGTGGCAAGAATACTGACAGCATTTACTTGTTGGACAGCCAGGCTAATCCTTTGTGCAAAAAATGAGCTAGCCCTTCTGTTAACAGTCAAGGCAACTAGTCGCGGTGAAATAATTCAGAGAAATTATTTGGTACTCCGACTCCATGGCCCAAGGGTCTCACTCACAGCGTGACGGTGATTCGTATTAAATACGACCTTCACCTATCCGTTTAAACGATGAAAAGTGTTTTATATTTAGAACTTTAAAAATATAACACGAGACAACCTGCCTCAAAAAGTCCTGGCCAAACTGCCATTAATGATAGGTAATGATTTTTAGTAATAGTTTGGCCAGGAAATTTTTTAGGCAACCTAATCGCCTAAATTAGTATTTTCTTTAACGTACTTTGTTGTAAAACACTTTTCATCCAATAAGCAGATGGGTGAAGATATATAGATTTTTTTATAAGGATCTTCTACTATTAGCACAATCACAAGCAAGCTGCAATCTCCTACTGCAGCTTAATTGCTATTGTTTTACTAAATGTTCGTGGTATAAAGTGTAGTAATACACTAAGTTTAATCGTATAGCCGTGTAAGTAGTTCCTATAAAATAAAATTATTAAATTATTAAAACAATTATTTTGCTTTATTTTACTTGCAGAGTAAGTTTTTATTTTTTATTCTTTCTTTTGCATTCTTCTCAGCTTAGCATAATGAAGAAGACGCCATCTATTACAATTTTTGCCAAACAACAACTACGTACAACTGCCATCTACTGAAAACCTTCTATAAACCTCGCCCATAACGCTGTTCAAATAGCCTCCAATAGATGACGCTACGTGTAAAAAAGTGTACGTTATTTTATGACCAAAGAGGGCCCTTCCCACTGCGCTACTTGGTCATCAAAATATCATCATCATCATCATCATCATCATCATCATCAGTAACAGTTTATGGCCGTCCATAGGCCTCTTGCATTATACTTCCAAATACCACGGTTTCGAGTCGCCACCATCCAGCGGCTCCCTGCAACTGGCTTGATGTCTTCGGTCCACTTAGTGGCGGGTCGACCAAATTTATCAATCATAAAAGCCTCGATAGCTTTACGGTAGGAGTAGTTGGATTATCACCAAGGGGTGGTGGTTCGATTCCCGCCCCGTTGGTCTATTGTCGTACCCACTTCTAATACAGTCTTTCCCGATTGGTTGGAGGGAAATGGGAATATTGGATATATTATAAAAGATATGGCAAATATTCTTTTTTTTTATTTAAATATATTATTTCTGCTGATTTTGATCTTCATTGTGACTCCACTCTATGATTTATGCATTGGTGAAAACCGTATAAAAATTTGTTCAGTAGAGTTTATTTGAAATAAACAGTAAACGGACAGTATCTGGAATATTGTTTTGTAATGGTAACTACTAAGTGACAATAATAATTTAATAGAAGATCCGAATTAAAAACGACCTTCACCCATCTGTTTAATGAATGAAGTGTTTTATATCTTGATCCGCGGCTATGCCGATTGAGGTTTTCTTAATTGGTCCAGGTCTGGCTGGTGGGAGGCTTCAGCCGTGGCTAGTTACCACCCTACCGGCAAAGACGTACCGCCAAGCGATTTAGCGTTCCGGTATGTGCCGTGTAGAAACCGAAAGGGGTGTGGATTTTCATCCTCCTCCTAACAAGTTAGCCCGTTTCCATCTTAGATTGCATCATCACTTACCATCAGGTGACATTGTAGTCAAGGGCTCACTTGTAAATAAAAAAAATCCTGCATTGCGAGTAAATTGCCTAAAAATTTCCTGGCCAAACTATCATTAACCATTATTAACTATCATTAATATCATTAATGATAATTTGGCCAGGAGTTTTTGGGGTAACCTACTTAGGTATCTACTTTTTTTTGTCTAAATCGTAGCAAACTGCTGAGAAGTACGAAATGCCAAAGTGAACAATAAAACAAGTTACATAGTTAAATATAGTTTTTAATAATGTAAAAAAGTAAACATTTACAAATAGGTATAATAAAGTCGTAGGTATATTCGTACTAAAATAATTTCCTTAAAAGTATTTATTTTTCACAACTGACTGATACATTGGCTTTTAAAATATTTTCAGTACACGTTTAACGGTACCCTTCCACCGGGAGCTATAATATAATCGGCTTTTAATTATATTAAAAGAGCCACAAACAATATGCCGTATAATACTGTTTTTACCTTTCTTCACAAGCTAGACTTTAGCCAGAAATATTTTAAAAATAATTTGAATCTCTTAGTAAGCATTGAACCGATTTTCATGAACTTTCTGAACTTTTGAATTTGAACTTTTGAACATTAAATTGACAACAACGTTTTCTTAAAATAAATGTTTTGCAGTAGGTATAAGGTACTAACTCGTAGATTAAATTTACAATTTCGTATATTAAATTTACAATATTTACATTTATACCTAAGATTAAATAAAGCTTTATATTGGACGGATACAAAGTAAAGGACGGAAGAATGAGGTAGATGAAATTATAAAAAAAACAGATAAATAAAAAAAGAAATATAGCTTGGAGAAAAATCACTGTACAAAAACTATATATAGCACCAAAATGGTAACTAACACTATAATATATTTGTGAAAATACTTTAAAAACTTAATTTTCAACAAGAACTTTCTTACGTTAGGTTTTAAAATTAATTATAGCAATCTGAAACTCACAGGACGTCAAAATATTATGCAGTTTATCCATACAACTATACAGAGTAAAGGAGTGGCCAAATCGGATATCGAATAAATGGCAGACCGTTATGGTGGTACAGTAAAAAATGTAACTATTTAGTTATTATCTCGTATATATTTTTTATCGCTACGCATCTTAACTCTGTAATGTTATGTGCTGAGCTTTATACGATTGCAGACTTCAGCGCAATTTTATTATTGTAGTTGTTTTGTTTCCTTTACTCCATAAATGGAATTGTAATAAGTTAATCAACTAACTAAATCTTTTATTGATTCAATAAAAGACTTATTTTAAGTAGATTACCATTATTATAGTGTATGTACAAAGTCTTTTGGGGCTTAATTAAAGATCTCAATTTCCATACAAGATGCTCTCTTTCTTAAACACAATAGTGTACCTTTACATTGGCCTCTGAAATTTCTGAGCATAATCATCATGCCAATGCTTCTGGCATATAAAACTCGTTGTATGTACTCAACTGAGTGTGGTATGTGGTACATACTCCTACGCTATTTTTTAGGTGCTAAAAATAGACAGGATCGTTGGAGCGTTATATATAGTTTTTTTTTTAAATAAACCAAAAATCCAGTAAAACACTGTAATATTTATGGCTTAATATGCAAAAAACATTCTAAAATATCACATACCCACTTGAAGATAATATCAAACTTAAATAACATAATTGTCTTGAAATTGTTGGTAACCTCTGGTATTGTAAAATTTCAAAAAGTTTTTATGTTGCATTTCAAAAACCCTCTTAACAAAGTTGTTATAATCATGTTTTCTTCCAAAAATCCTTATTTTGAAATTGTTTAAGCACATTCCATATTAAAAATCCTAAAAAGTAATATTCAAAATTCACTAGTCCCTTGTAAAATCTTATAATTATTGTAATTCTTACTAACAATTGCTTTTCTTTTTTACACTATAATATAATTATTACAACATTCCTATCCTTGTAATATTATTATAATCGGTCAAGGTTTTATTTGATTTTAATAATTTGTATCGTTTTTGTTTAAATGCATATAACGGATATGAGTAACTTTTTGAATCAATTAAATAATTAAGAAAATAATCAAATATGCTTAGTAAATGTATCGTAACTAAAACATTTGCCTTACATTTAGTACAAACTCAAATCAAATTTTTTTGATAAGAGATGTCCAAAAAGTACAATAAATATTATAAATGTTTGCTTCACATCAATCGTCTAAATTATTGAACGCATTTAAATTTAATTTTTACTTAAAATTATTCACGAAAGTGTTGAGAATAAATTTAAGTAATTTTTTCATTGAATTCACCGAAATTTGTCTAAAAAATTGTATTTAATTACGATATAGTCGCTTCTATTCATTTGTTTATTGCTTTAAAGTGTTTGCTTTGATATAATCTAATTAAAATGATCTTTTTAATTAAAAAGTACAATCAAATGGTTTCGAATACACATTAATTAGAATTTCGAATTTTGCCGCAAATTTACAATTGCGGTCGATTATAATTATTAGAAAAAGTTTCTCTCGTTCAAATTATGTTTTTTCTCGCGTTACGTTTTCGTAATTTAAATCGTTATTCCACTCGGAAATTATTCGGAAATTGTTTCTAATGTTGTTCACTGTAATTTTGTATTACGCAATACCTTTCAAAAATCATATGTTTTTACTTACGTAGACATTCAATTATTACATGAGCCATCTAATTACTATTTAACTTGAGCCTTCAGTTTGGATACTTGTAAGTAAAAGCCTACCAAAATACAACCTCCTTTCTAATTTTTAATACAATGTATGTTAAATATTATAACTGCCTTATCATCTTTTATTTGTCGTAATTTCTTAAAGTTAAATGACATTAATTTTTATTGTCATACCATTCAGCAATAGTCTTTGTACCGTTCGTTTCTCTTAAGATATTTACAAAAGTCTTATTAATCACTTTCACACTGTCTTTTGTTTAATCATCGGACTAATGCACTTTTTCTTTGACAATGTGACCGTTGGCGTATCCATTCGTTATACTACTCTCGGTGACGTGATTCATCATGGCTTGGCCATTGGTTGTCGCATGGCCATTGCTTGTCGCGTGGCCATTTGCCACAACGTGGCCATTGGTCGTGGCGTGACCATTTCCTATCGCAGTGCCGTTGGTTATTGCGAAGCCATTGGTTTTAACGTTGCCATTTGCAATGTAGCCATTGTTGTTATTATTGTAAGCATCAACTTTCTGCTTCGGTTTGTCTCTCTTGTAAGCCTGTATGTAGAAGTTTGTGAATAGCACGATGAATATCGACGAGTGAAGTATCAGACCGGATGCGATGATTCTGTAACAAATGGTACGCATCATTAAGGTCAAAGAAGTGATTCAACATCTTTTTGTGAAGATAATGACGACGTTGTACATAGTACATTATTCTAGTAGTTGTAGTAGTAGGTTTCTTGTACACGACTCGTCGTTGAAACTATTTTCGTCGTTTTCATATTATATATCTGTGACCAGAAATATTATTAGAGCCGTGATAGCCCAGTGGATATGACCTCTGCCTCCGATTTCAGAGGGTGTTGGTTCGAATCCGGTCCGGGGCATGCACCTCCAACTTTTCAGCTGTGTGCATTTTAAGAAATTAAATATATCGTGTCTCAATCGGCGAAAGAAAACATCGTCAGGAAACCTGCATACCAGAGAATTTCTTAATTCTCTGCGTGTGTGACGTCTGGCAATCCGCATTGGGCCAGCGTGGTGGACTATTGGCCTAACCCCTCTCATTCTGAGAGGAGACTCGAGCTAATTTTATAATTTTTCCGCTTAGTATTAGTTTAAGACCTTATTTCTCAATTTTATAAGTGTAAAAATATAGTGTTTATGTCATCTGTCTCATCAAACCAACATTTTACTAAATCTGAGGTCCGATTCATGGCATTACAAATTTTGGGAGAATAAAAATAGAAATTTCTATTAAAACACGGCCGTTTATGACAAATATGGTGTTTCTCAAACATTAAACACCTTTGAGACATGTAACAAGTCGTTTGAAAGTTAATACAATTAAGCTACAATCAGCTCACACAACTAAAGGCCTTAGAGAGTGGACGATTTACGGACTACATTTAACTGTGATAAATTTACCTGACATCAACATATACGGTTTAAAATTAAAGCGCACTAATAACAGTCATCCAAATTACAAAGTAACTCATCAGAACGGATGTGATATGACGTAACTTGTAAGATGGAGACGATTATGACTACGATGCACATCACGAGAACCTGACAAAATAGGTATTCTTTAATCTCTCTTTTGACGATTTTTTCGGCGTAATTTTTAATAGAAAAGTTCTGGGTTCAATTTTTACTTAGGACTTTTACATTTTCTAAATTCACTCAAATATAGTCGGCTGGTAGGCGGCAGTTAATCTACTACCCAATCAGCACCGAGTAAAGCTGTATTAACAAGTGAGCATTCCGGTATGATGCCGGACATTCACACAGAAAGTAAAACTATAAGAAACGTAAACAGTAATTGTTATTAATTGTAAATTATAATACTGTATGACTTTTTCAAAAGAGCAACTGTTGAGTTTCTTGCCGGTATCTTCTCAGCAGAACCTGCCTTCCGAACCGGTGGTAGAATCTTTACAAATAGTCAACTGACGTGTCAAAAGTGCTTGTAAACTGAGCCTACTTGAAATAAATGATTTTTGATTTTGATTTTTGCCGCGTTGAAAGCAGACTGTCAGAGGTAATGGGCAGGGGCGTAGCTACCGTCATTTTAGCCGTAACAATGTTATGGCCCCCCGGACTATAGGGGCCCCTTCGTATAAAAGCAAAAATTACTAAAATGTTCACAATCTCACTTATTCTTATACTTCTTAGAGAGTAGGTATTCTATGCATCAGTAGTGGTCACTTCAGAAATGACACAAATCAAAAATCGCTTTAAACGACTGTTTTCGAGTTGCAAGCCTAATAATTGTAAACTTTCTACATAGGTCACTTTACTTCACTGTCATATTTATTATATGCAAGATTTTTAATTTTATTTTGTGAGAAAACTTTACCTCTGATTCATCATCATTATCAATTTCACTTTTTTAAAATTCAGCTCACTGTTGAGCTCGAGTCTCCTATCAGTATGAGAGGGGTTAGGCCAATAGTCCAACACGCTGGTCCAATGGCGGATTGGCAGACTTCACACATGCAGAGAATTAAGAAAATTCTCTGGTATGCAGGTTTCCTCACCATTTTTTTCCTTTACCGTTTGAGACACGAGATATTTAATTTCTTAAAATGCACACAACTGAAAAGCTGGAGGTGCATGCTCCGGACCGGATTCGAACCCACACCCTTCGGAATCGTAGGCAGAGGTCATATCCACTATCACGGCTCTTACCTTGAAAGGTACCCTATAATTCAATGCCCCTCTTACAGGGCACTCCATGGCATGCTACCACTGGGTATGGATATTAACTTGTACCTTTTCCAAGTATCTAAGCCCGTCCATGTTAGACTGCATTTTCAATTAGCATATTCAAATATCATCAAAATCGCAGCCAACCTACCTACCTTCATTGTCTTTGATTAAAAAAATATTTTATATGCTTAAACTTTTTTAGGTACCATATCGTAAATTTAAATTAACACCCCAGATATTACATATTACACAGTCAAATATGTATGTAAAGTAATACTTTATAAAATAAACTGACAAATGATTATAAAATTACTTACTTTGGATAACCACAATCGTATACTAGTGCACTGATAGAATGAAACAGCACCATGAAGAATTGGATCTGAAAACAAAATAAATCGGATTTAAAATAATTTAATAAAACCTTATAATAAGAAAAATAAAACTAAATATCATACAAATAAATATACCCAGCACGTAAGTGTATTTTGTCTTTTAAAGGTTATTCTGACGAAAGATTTGTCAATCGTTTAACAACTAGTAATAATTTCCATAGAACATGGTCTAGGTACGCATAATGTTGTCTAGATTTATTGCCGTCTACTTGAAAGGATTGATAAGTTGCCGCTTGCTCAAGTTGCGAACCAGTGTTCACTTTATTTTATTGAGATTCAACAAATTAAATTTTCGATTATGATTTTCAAATCATACATAGTTGTGATAACCAATCAAGTAATACCAATTAATATTTTTAAATTTGTTGTTGAAATTTGATGAGAAAAGTTCAAGAACGTAATATTTTACGTAAACTTAAAAGTTAGATCTTTGCATGAAATAAATACCATTCTTGACCGCAGCTAAAGTGTTATTTAATGTTCAGAGATTAGTAATGCATGCTAAAAGATAATTATCGTAAATTAAATTATAAAATGAAAGTGAAACCGTTATTGTTAAGAGAAATAAATTTGACCTTGAGATAACTATTTAGTAAGAAATATTTAGTTAGTAAATTAAGAACTTTCGCACCAGTACAATGCTCCAAAAGGATCATTAAATGATTAGTATTCAAAATATTAGATTAAAAATAAAACAAATGAAATGCTACTAAAAAATGCGTGACCTTCGTTAATTGATGTTATAAAACATTTCTCTTCCACAAACGTTTCTACTGAATTAAAAATCGATTGGAATGCATTAATTATTCCACATTTATCACTACAGTTTGATAATGCATACGTCGTAGTGTATATTAACGACTTGTTTATCTTAGTCGGTCCTGATGGTGAAATTGCATCAAAACTGGTCGGTTAGGTTTTTTTAACGAGCACCCTTGGTGACCTAAATACAACCAGTATAAAATGTAATTCAGTGAGTATAAAAATCTTAACAGATAAAAATCAAGTTATCAAGAATCTAGTAAAAGTAATCTAATGACGTGGTAGCTGAAAATCGAATTTATGTTAACGTTCGATTAATTTAATAAAAAAAAATAATAATTTAAAAATTAAAGTAATTACTCAAATCAAGTGTCTTTCGTAAACATTCGCTCTCTAAATATAATGTATTGCGGTTAATAATGAATGAACATTTAAGGTTGATAAAATAATATGAAACGGCAAACCATAAAGATTGTAAATTCTGTGGTTGCGTGTAGACTAACTGGGTAATTGTTATGTTTGTCCTTCTATAGTTCTTTCTTGTTAACATTTTCTGTAGTACTACTGTAATATTGTTACTTAACCAGCAATATTTCGTATTAATTGTACACAATTGAACTTGCAGTTGATAAAGATTGACTGACAGCCTGCAATAGCCAGACAAACCTTTAGAAATTGGACTGTAGTACTTTTGAGGGGTAGCAGATTAAAAAAATTCAAAAATTCAAAATTCTAATTTAATTTATTGCTAAAATGCGGTAATGTACAAATGTTAATTTGGTGTGGCTAGTCACAATCTGTCTAATAGTCGTGCAATAATTAAAACAAATAAACAACAATAATAATAGTAATTAAATAAAACAATGTTATAAAATCCTTTATTGCACATTGCACAGCAAAAACTAAAATTCGTCAATCGTGTAATTTAGACCTTTTGAAATATCAAGTTTGATTATTTGTAAAGACTACCACCGGTATGGAAGGCAGGTTCTGCTCTAAAAAGCAAGCAAGAAACTCAATAGTTACTCTATTGAAAAGAATACATATAATAATAAAATAATTAAAATTGTTAACACCACAAAGTAGCTCCCTGCCTGTTTGAAGGTAGAAGCATGTCCAATGCTCCAAGCTTCAAGGGATTCATCAATTGTGTAGTTACCTCAATGATTCATTGCCATAATATGAGACAATATCATAGACCCCATCGCCTATTACTTAACTTCGTTGCAACTTTTCAAAAACAACGTTAAACATAAAACTTCAAGGGTCTATCGAAGAGTTGCCTCAAATCTAAAAGTCTATCGACTGGAGATCTGAATATTCATTAAGAAGAATAAAAAATATGTTTTATACTTGGACTGTTACTATCTAGAAACCTACCTTTACCTACTTACTTTTCAAAGCTATCTTTCAAAGCTACCACGGTCAAAACTCCATAATTGGCTGCACGTACGTAGGTTAGGTACTTACTTACCTATGACATCATCATCATCATGGGTTGATAAACTCTCAGTATTGATAAAATGAGGTATGTGTGGCTAATGCAGGCTGTCGCTGACTGAGCCACACCCATCTTAGTGGCACTTTCTTTTGTAATTACGAGTATAATCTAAAGCGTCATGGTGGTCTCATGTCATGTAACATTCCATCTCGCTTTAAAAAGTTTATTATTACAGTTTCAAGGCAATTTCCAAAATTCAAAATCATTTAATGCCAGAATGCGGTAATGTACAGATGTTAAATTAGTGTGGCTCAGTCACAATCTGCCTAATAGGCGTGCAAGAATTACAATAAACAAATAAAAAAATAATAATAATAAAATTAAAACTTGGTTGCCCGGGCACTCGAATGTCCTGCAGCGGAAGGGTTAATATTTTTTTTCAATTTTTAATAGTGTTTTGTATTATATTTTGTATGCATAATATTGTTAATAAAATTAAAAAATAAATGGAACAATGTCAAACATATTATGTTACATTTTTTATATAAAAACATTAATCCTTTAGAAATTTATCAATCCTGTAATATCCTTTATCCATTAGAATTTTGTGTATTCTGCCCTTAAATTGCTCAGCAAAAACAAAAACATGTTACACCTGGTTGAAATTATTCATTTTGAATATTAGATTTTTACGATTAGTTAACTAACAATATTGCACATAATTGTCGTATAAAATTTTGGACGTAAATGAAAGTTAACGTGCATTATAACTTTCACAAAATAATATTGTAGTTTTGAATAAGAAGATATTCTGTTATGAAATGCGTTTATTGGTTGCTTTCGTTGGAAATTAAAATTATGAATAGATATAATGACAAATAGATGCTTCCATATGAAATCAAGTTTTATTGTTGACTAGTATTTGTGATACAATATCACTTGGCCACAACAATGATAAGTCATAATACGGTTGTTTTATTTCGGGAAAAAGACAAAGAAGAAGAATTTAAAAATAAAAATTACCATGCAAAGCCGGCCTTATTGCTATAAGCAATCACGAACAGGCAACGCTTGTAAAATCCTCATGGACATCCTCAACAGATAGTGTCGGACTCCTACCGGGTCAGACCCTCAAGGAACTGGTGCTTCTGCAGTTTTGGCCCTGTATTCGATTGTTAAAACGTAACCGTAAAATAAAGGTTGAAAATACTAAGAAACTGAAGAACACAAAATTGCAACGTCAAAAAAAACATTTTTTCACAATTATCTGAAATCTTATCTAAATATTGTATCTAAATATCTAAATATTTTTCATTTGTTCGCATTATTATTAGAATATACTTGAGATACTTTATTACTATATTACACTTATTGAAACTTTCAATCTAAATAAGTAGTTCGTTCAATTATTAAGGTAAAAACACAGAACAGAAAACGCTAAAGCTAAAAGTGTAAAAAACGATTTTCGAAGGTTATTTTGTAGACTAAATTAATTTATTTTCAATCTGTATAGATCAAATCTAGACCTATCTGAGACTTTATTAATGCTAGACAAAGGTTAAGAGCGAGCTTATTTTTGATGAATTACAACCAATAAGGTTAATTGCAAAAAATATTTATTTATCTATAAAGTTGCAAAGCTTAAGTCGAAGGAGATAAAGACGATTCGTTGAAATTTATGAGAATGTTAGAACCGAGGAAGTCGTTATTAAAAATAATGTTATTGTAATTAAGGACCAAACGAATTTACCTGGAAGTGAAGTTCGATCATAATTATATGATCAGCTCACTCGACCCGATTTATAAATAAGCTGCAGCAGAGGAGTATACTACAATATGTTAACTTAAATCGGGTCGAGTGAGTTGAGAAATATAATAATAAGTTGGCTATTAAATAGACCTGATATAGTGCTAGTCCATCGTTCAGAGCGTCGTGCAATAATTGTTGATATTACAGTTCCACATGACGATAATCTGGTTAAAGCCGAAAAGGAAAAAATATCAAAATACTTGAACCTTGCTCATGAGATTACCGCCATGTGGAATGTTGAGTCAACTTTTATTGTTCCGATAGTTGTTTCAGTCAATGGTCTTATAGCGAAAAGCTTCGATCAACACCTTAATCAACACATCAATCACCATCACCTTGGATCAAGAGTCGGATGCAAAAGGCAGTGATTTTTGAGACGGCGCGTATTGTGAGGAGGTTCCTCACTCTGACCATCGGTTGCTTGGGCACTCGAATGTCCCGCAGCGGGAGGGTGGATTTTTTTATAATTTTTTAATAATGTTTTGTATTTTATACTTATATTGTTAAAAATATAAAAAAGAAGTAATAAATAAATAAGAGAAAAAAAAAGTTGGCTAAAGACAGACTAGTTAAACTCGATAATTTGCATATAATTTTTCTTATAACAAAAAAGACTACAGCTTGAGAAATTCAGTTTTACCAAGCGTAACAATTTAACTAACATTTTTTAGATCAAGGCGAATAATTTCCATGATAGGGCCTTGAAGTGTATTATGTTATTTAGATGTTGATGCTTTCAACTTTCTCTCACTTTCAATTTTAGCATTCGTACATACGCAGCCTCTATTATTGTTAGTATCGATCTGATGAGAGAGTATAGGCACAGATGTTTTAAAATTAAAACCGGTCACATTCTACTTAACGACTTTTATTAAAGTGTTTTCTTCAACAGGTTCAAGTTTGACTTAATCTCAGCTTACGGTAGTTAGTGAAGAGGTATGACAAACTTAACGACCCATCACTTTACCTTGAAAGGGGAAAGTACATCTCGGTTTGCTAATATGATATTTATTTTTCATTCATCGACGAATTTACGCTTGCCTGCGATTTCACCTGTTGTTAAGTGACGTCGCAGTCTTAGGTGGCATCTCGCTGAATTAGTAGTACGTTTTATATACCCTTGACTGGTACATCGACTTCTCACCAAAACGCTAAATAGTGGGAACCATTATTTCAGGATGAAAACTAGCCTACATGTTGATCAATAATTTCATCATCTCCCAGTGAAAGACCCATCAAAATCGGTTTAGCCATTCCAAAGATTAGCCCGGACAAACTGAAAGACAGACTGACACTTTAATTTCATAAATATGTATTGTTGATGATAGAGTAGGTGCAATTGTCCGATGCTCTTGCACACGAAGTAAGCGGATAAATCTATAACTGCAATGAGTCAATCGCAATTTGCTTGCAACACTTCCTTCTGGTACTAGCAGTAGATGCAGTTCGAGGAATTCTTTGCCACTGCACTAAAATCTAATTATCTAGTTTTCACTGCATCCGAAGGTCTCACTACTGGTAGAATGTTCTCGGTAATACAGCTAGGGTTGCCAATATTTTAATGAATATTTTTCGTTAATGTGTTTTGGGATTCTAGAACTATAGTTAACAGTTAGGTCATCCTCAAATAATTGTTTTGTTACATGCTAAAAGCAAAGTTTTTTGTAGATCTATAAAAATTTGCAGATCTATGATATTTTATAATTTACACAACAGTGCACAAAATCAATTAACGAAACTTTTGATAATTTAATTAATACTGCAATTCTTTAAGTTAGCTATTATAAATACTTTTACGTAATATTCGAGTTTTAATATCTTCATGCTTAAATGACCGGACTTAAATCAAACAGTGCTTGGGTTCGATCACCACCAGCTGAACTATCATCATATTATCATTAAATACAGGATTAACGATACTGTATTCAGGATGGAATATGAATCTACGATGGAGGTGAAAATGAAAAATAGAATGGAGGATAGGGAAAATGAAATATCGGTAATATAACAACAATATGTGGTTAAAATCTTAGAAACATAGCTAGAAAATTTGGCTTTGTATTAATATTAATTAATTAGTAGGTGTAGTATATGTCAACAGCCTTGACTATCAATAGATTAGTCTATAAATACAAGCTTCGAACAAGAGGGTGGCAGTTGCATTTGGGCGTTGCGTCTTCTTTTCTCATACGCACGGCTAAGGTTTGGAATACCCTTCCCAAGTCTGTGTTTCCTGAATATTATAACTTGGGTATCTTCAAAACAAGAGTGAATAGGCACCTTCTAGGCAAGCGTGTCCCATCTTAGACTGTATCTACACTTACCATCAGGTTAGATCACGGTCAAACGCGAGCCTATTTGCATTAAAAAAAAAAGTGCGTGTAACTAAGTTGATATACTGTTCAACCCAGAGGAAGTAATTAACCGAGTGATCAACTGATCATCAGATAGTACGCAAATATTTCAGTAGGAATAAATAAAACAGTATTTTTAACTAAAGCGTAACTGATAACCCTGAGTACAACAGCCAGCAGAGAAAGGATATAACGTTCCGCTTGCAGTGTTGAAATCGCTGAATGTTGCCCTCAACGCTCGATACCGTGCCTTATTGCTGTACTAGCTGCCGACCGCTACTTTACTCTATTGATTTGTTTTTGGTTATTTGATAAACGAATGATAAAGTTGGGAGTCAACAATAAGTTTAATCATTACCATACTGTTGTGCAGGCCAACTTTCTGCAACTTTCAAATGTATTGTCAGTATCAATGTGCTACATCATAGGCTTTTATTTACAATTTTGAAAGCACAGCACACAGTTTTTTTATGAATTAGCCTTTATGTGGTTTTAAAACTTAAACTCTAATCAAAAGAGTTTCTCTGCAAAGAAATTCAACATTTTGCTAAATTGTAAAAACCTTCTAAGCTGTTGGCGGATTACATGAGTGGATAAGCTAAGCCATCATCAGAGTAAATTCAGGATTTTTACTAAAAAAGATTACAAAAGTAGTAAAGTAAAGTTATTTTATCAAAATCATTAAAGTGTGAAAAAAGTGTGTGAAACATTCATAAATCTGCCTTCAATTATAATAATGAAATACAAAACAGGACTTTATAAAATTAAGTATATTTTTTTCATTAAACCTTACGTACAAGCAAACTTTTCACTATATTACAATTTAGCCGTGGCTTTGTAATTCGACCTTGTCCTTATCATCTTTTATATCAGTGTTATGAAAACTTTGATGCTTATCGTATTTATCATCACAATTATTTTCTTTGTTTTTTTATATTTTATTTTGTTCATATTGTGTCATCAAAAATATGTTCTTTTAAATCGTTTCCTTTGACGTCTAATATTTAGGAAGTTTCTTTACTTTTCATTTATTTTGTTTTCATTTCTTTACTTTTCGTTTAGAATTAATTACTATTTTCTTATTTATCATATTTATCTTATTACCTATTATTATTTGTTACGCTACCTTACAAATCAAAAAATGGAATGCGCCCCATATTACTACATGTACTATTAGTTCTTGAATAACACTATTGGAGTATGTAATAACAAAATGATATGAAAATTAAATATTTAGTATTTTATCAAGCTTTACGTTCGGTAAAAGATCAATTTTCTTGTAAGTTATATTGTCTATATTTAAAGTGATAACTGATACTATTGGCTCACTTCTGTTATTGTTGATTTCTATGTAAAACTGTGCAATTACTTTGAATGGTAGTTACCACATCTGATGTTTCAATATCATCAAAGTATAAAATTGCATTCATCGATCAATTTTTTCCATTGAGTTCATTGAAAAGCTTGTTGCAAAATATTATCTTCTAATAGTTACGTTATATTTTATTTAAAGACTAGACAAATTTTTATATCAATAATATCTATCAAATTCTTTACTATTAAATACCATTGAACATATTGTTATTCTTAACATACCATCAGGAAATCTAGATATCTAAAACGATTGATAAAGAATTACGATAACTCGATTTCAATTGGGTTCTTTTTGTGACAAAATCGCCATGAAATACTAGCAAAACATTAAACAACTCTAGCGTGAAATTTCATTGTATTTAGCAAGTCGTAAACGTAGTGGTTCATTCAAAAGTGCTCAAATAATAAATTATTTTTTACAATTTGATTATAACTGATTTAATCTTAATAACCTGACCTTGCGAGAAAATTAAGTATAATAATTATTGTGATTATAAACTATAATGAAATGGAATGAAACATAATTTTTTGCAAAGTAGTAATCGCAAGTACGTAATTATTTCTCCTTAAATGAGACACATTTGAATAATACATATTGTCACTTGTTTTGAAAAACAATCACGTTAAGAGTACTTTAAAATAATATTATACATTATTACTGATTTAATGGTTAACAAATGGGAAATCACCGATTAAATCACAAAGATGAAATCGATCCATTATAATAACAAATTCAAGGCAAATGTTTTGGGGACTGCATTAGGTATCGGACAAAGAGATTTATCAAACAGATTTAACTTCCTGTTTGTGTTAAGCTTATATTATGTTTTATCGACATACATATTATAATCTTTTCGGGAATATTAATAAAACAAAATTCGTTACTGTAAGTTAAATCACTGGATTGAAATAAAATAACAATGGGTCCAAAAAACAATATATAACTTATTGATTTATATTGTCACAGTTATTATAATCGAGTGTCACTTGTCACATTACCACTATGATTGTAATTAAAGTTTCTTAATCAAGTCTTCTGTAGTTGCCACCGTTTGGCCTTGTTCCAGTATTTGTCTCTTTTGTTATAGCGTTGTACAATACTTTATCGTAAATTTTCTTTTTATTCTAACCGATCTTGCAGCCGTTGGCGCGGAGTTGGCATTTGGTTACATGGTCATGGGAACTGATAATTCAATGATGTTTACATTTGCAGTCATCGCTGCGATAATTAGTCACTTTGGTGGTAATGTCATCAAATGTTAGGATTAATCTTGGCTTAAATATTCTGAGAATCATGAACAGGTTCGTTAATTTTGATGAAATTATTCAATTACTTAGTTGTATTTGGTATTATGCATGTCTTTTTAAACGCATATATATTTAGTTATTCTTGATAATTAGCATAGCAAGTGATAGTACCTACTAATTTTATGAATCTTTACAACAATTACAAATAAAAATCAGACTATCATTATAAAGGCGAAAGTTTGTCTGAGTGTGTATATTTTTTACTTCATCACGTCGCAACTACTTGAATTGAGAAAGATTGATTGAAGATGACCCTGAATTAACACACGCCATAGACATGTCGAAATAATCTATGATTTCCGCTGGATTTGTGAAAGAACGCGAAAGAATTTTCGTGCGTCCGCCACTACTTAATTCGCTATTTGAAAGTATCAATAGATCATAGTAAGTAACACATTCAGTCATTTCAAAGTTTACAGATTGATAATCCACTATACCAGTTTCTGAGTCCGATCATATTATCTCGACGACTAAATTGATCCGCCAGTTAAACTGAGTACCAATATAGCGGAAAATCCTTTCTATTACAAACCCACTTTAGCGCGAGTACTTAACTATATCCTAACAATTTTGCGCAACTTTCCGTCTCAAGGAATTCGGGGTGTGGTGTTGGAAGGCCTTATTCGTTTGGGAATGTGGAAAATCCTGCGGACCACGGATGTCTTGCACATTACGATTTAATTTGGGCTTAGAAACGTTGGCTCATTCATTTAAGGGCTCGTTAACGCGTTGGCTCATTCACTTAAGGGCCTGTTAACACATGGGCTTGTGATGTTGCCGATAATTGTTGTTAGCACATAGGTTACAATATTCTCTCGCTCATGATTTGTTTGCTTAAGATATCAATTATAGGGGTCATTGCTCAACTTTACAATGTGGTAAATGCAGTTAACACAACACACAGATTTTTTGTCCTTTGAACAAATGCTCTATTACCACTAACACTGCCTATGACTGACTTATATGTCTGTATCAGTAACACTACAGTATTTAAAAGTTTAATTGTAAAATTGCGTCCTGGTTTACGATCATTTTCGACATTATTATTATTTATTTAAATTATTTTAGCTACACTTCATCGTTCACCAAAATAAATAACCAATTCTAACATACTTCCTCATCACTCTTCAACGTTTTTAAAATTATAAAACATGAAGAATGTTCATGAATGAAAGCTTTGAAGAAGATATTACTGAATCATCATCATCATTATGAATCCATATTCGGCTCACTGCTGCGCTCGAGTCTCCTCCCAGAATGAGAGGGGTTAGGCCAATAATAGTCCACCACTTCACACACGCAGAGAATTGAGAAAATTCTCTAGTATGCCGGTTTCCTTACGATGTTTTCCTTGACCGTTTGAAACACGTGATATTTAATTTCTTAAATTTGAGAGCTGTGATAGCGCAATGGATATGACCTCTGCATTCGATCCCGGAGGGTGTGGGTTCAAATTCGGTCCGGGACATGCACCTCCAACTTTTCAGTTGTGTGCATTTTAAGAAATTAAATATGAATGAATATAATTATTAATATATAATCTTTTAAACTACATCTCGTTCGGGGAAGTATACTAGTTTATTTGCACTAAGTAGAACTCCTGTGGTCTGGTTCAAAGGGTGACATGAGGCACATGGCTTAAAGCCTTAACTTAAGGGTAGTATCAGCCTAATATGAAACAAATGACTTACTAGCTGCAGGGTTGTGAGGTGCTTCTTCCACCACAAATACTTCTGGTACTGCGGGCCCATGGCCGCCATCATGTAGTAGCTGTACATGATCACGTGGACTAGGTTGTTGACGATGTTCGAGAAGGTTCCGTGACCACCTAATTGAAAAAAAGAAATAGTAATTTATAAAAAGACTCACGCTAAATTAAAAATGTCTTTGTGTGCATATATGAGTATAGGCTTTAAAGCTTACGCTTTGGCTAAAGGATATGAATATTCCTTCTTTAACAAGGTTATTGTTGAAGAAGGAATATTCATATCCTTCTTTGTTAAGAAGGAGATGGTAAAATATATCTTTATTGTTTCTGTGGCATGTCGGATGAACCGATTTGGACGCGGATCTTATAGAAATTTAAATTCGAAACTATACAAACAAACGTCAGAACTTCCGATTAATTTGACACCTCAAATTCCAAATTTCAAATTCGGTTTTTAAACATTTTGCTGCACTAAGTCCATGGGGTCTTACCTGCAATAAATTTAACAAGCAGCCACGCCTCGAACGGCGTCAGGGAGTGATGGTAGAGGTGGAGCCAAGTTATCTGACTTTTCTTCTTTCTGAGCACGAAGAATATTGTGTCTGCGAACTCCGATAACTTGGAGAAGTAATACACCCAGCATAGATGAAGCATCTGAAAGAGGTAAACTATGTATTAGAAATGTTATTTAAATAAATGTCGATACAGAAAAATATATATTTGGTAGAATTATTATTGACGGCCTTCATGGCCCAGTGATATGCGCTGTGGATTTAGAAAACGGAGGTCCATAGTTCTATCCCCGGCCGGGACGATTGACGAGGCCGGTTTTCTTAATTGGTGAAGTTCTGGCTTATGGAAGGCTTCGACCCTGGCTAATTACCACCGGCAAAGACGTACCGCCAAGCGATTTAGCGTTCCGGTAAGATGTCGTATAGAGACCGAAAGGTGTGTTGTGTCTTCCATCTTAGATTGCATCATCACTGTCCATCATGGAGATTGTAAACAAGGACTAGCTTGTTAAGAATAAAAAATCAAAGACAAGGTATGACCACAAGGCCAATAAAATAAGTAAAGTCCAAGTAACCCTGCTATAAGAGTGACCTTAACTTAGAATAGGTATAGTCTGACAAGTTCGTTGATTACACTCCCATGATATGCGAGCGACGGGAGGAAAAACTGCGTGGGTGTGAAATCGTGCGTGCGGGGAAGTGAGGTGCATCAGTCGTGGGTTTTTCACTCATCGCTACACGCCTCCTAGCCCACGCGGGCTATCGGGAGTGTTACGAACGAAGTTGCCGAAGCTATACAAGTTTATTCTACCCATCCCAGTCTTTAAATTTCAGACGCGATTATTCATACTTGAACCTTATTTAGGAATATGGCTATGTCCTAGCCCTAATCAATTCAGAAATAATTAAATAGGATTCTAGATTTTATCTAGAATAAGTTGTTAATAAAGACATTCCCAACTGCGCGAGAGAGTTCGTTGAAAACGATCGAGGCGAAGAGACTACGACTTTTACTAACTCTAGTAACGATTGAGCTATTTAAAACATAAGACTCCTGAAAACGCATTATTCAATTATTAGGTAAAAAAGTATCTGCACAAAAATAAAACTGTGCCAACTTTGAAAGAGATCCATCTTGTAAAGTAGCCTACTTTATCATAACGCCTGATTATTTGTGTCCCGTCAAATATAATATGTTAACATTAAAAACGTTAAGAGATTCGTTGACAAATTAAACAATTTACTAATTGTGCATATATTTAGCATTTGTCAAATCAAACTATAATTTTGACACTAGTGTTTTATATTAATTTGAATATGAATGGTACGATAATTTTTTTGCCTATTAAATTAACATAATTTCGGCATTAACAAAGCTTTAATCGTCGTTTATCTCGACATACGAGTATAAGTTTAACGCCAGGTTAAACTCTGTCTTACTTGTATGAGACTAGCTCATTAAGTGATGGTGTATCTGAACATATTAATACTATACGGTCGTTAGGTACTCATAGCTCGTGGTACATGATGTTGATTTATTTACATTTTTTGGAAGGAAAAAAAAACAAAACAACAAGCACAAATACAAAAAGCTCTACGACTCTTCTATATATATACTAGCGGATGCCCGCGACTTCGTCCGCGTGAAACTCGATGTAAACTTTCAACTACCGCTACCCTACCCCTACCCTACCCCTAACCTACCCCTACCCTACCCCTACCTTACCCCTACCCTACCCCTACCCTACCCCTACCCTACCCCTACCCTACCCCTACCCTACCCCTACCCTACCCCTACCCTACCCCTACCTATTTGTATGTATAGTTTTTAATTAACAAATAAAATATAAGGGTTGATCGTAGAGGGGTGAAAATTTAGGGTTGTATGTATTTTTGTATGCTGTGTCATAAAAAAATAAAAACAAAAAATTTTGCTTAAAAAATAAAAAAAAAATTTAGGGGTGGACTACCCTTAACATTTAGGGGTTTGAAAAATAGATGTTGGCCGATTCTCAGACCTACTAAATATGCACAAAAAATTTCATCAAAATCGGTCGAGCCGTTTCGGAGGAGTTCAATGTCGAACACCGCGACACGAGAATTTTATATATTAGATATATATAAATCAATGCCACTTTTCGTTGTAATTTTACAACTCGAGAACGGGCTCACATATTCAAACTAAACTTTGACTTTGTTCGGACTATTTAGTAGATGGTTTATGTGAAGTTTGCACAAAATTGGTTTCATTTATCACATTGTTTGTTACAAATGAATTCAGGGGTAAGGGGTAGAGATGGGGCAAACTGCGCCAGATAGTTCTTCAAAATGTTTCATAAACTGATTCACACTATGAAGATAATACAGAATAACCTTTAAAATTTCGGTTTTCGTAGCGCCACGATGGCATTTTCAAGCCAAACATGCAGTTTGTTCCAGCAACAGTCTGCATCTTCGCTTAGCACCAAGCAATATACCAGACTAGCTCTGTCTTAGACTGTACTTGTGCAGTCTAGGTCTAGGGTACAGGCTTGTCTTGTAACGAGATTTACCAGGTCGCTTAAACCGGACGTGTATTCCTATCATAGACACACTGTTCCGAATACACTGACACACTTAGCTCACAAAAGTTTTCCGAACGTCATTTTATCTCACAATTTTCTGTAGGGAGATCTTTCATATAGCCCGAGGGCTACAATCCAGAAGAACTTTTTTGCTTGCTTAACCCTTACTAAGTCTGTGGTGGTAAAGAGCCTTCACCACAGACAGAAAAAAAATCTAGTTAAGCCTTTTCACTTTTAACGCGAACCATGTGACGTAAACGCAATTACCAACTTAACTTGCGGTTAACAGACGCCGGCTTTCACCGTTACATCACAAGTTCATTGCGACCGTAAAGGTTGGGGTCAGTGAAACTGGATGTGTGGCTTGACAAAAAAATAATGCGGAATTCCAATAACTGCGTGCTTTCCGGCGCAATGGTGCATTTCTGGGTGATTTCCCAGGTTTGATTTTAATGATTTTCTTTCGTTGATCGACTTTTTCGTGTATTTTGTGGGTTATTCATTTTCAGCCTATTATAACGGCCCAGGCCTCTTCTTATAGGAGAGGGTATAAGGAGTTAAGGTCCACCATGCTACTACAATTATCAATCCATATTTGGCTCACTGCTGAGCTCGAGTCTCAGAATTGGTTAGGCCAATAGTCCACCACGTTGGCCCAATGCGGATTGGCAGACTTCACACACGCAGAGAATTAAGAAAATTCTCTGGTATGCAGGTTTCCTCACGATGTTTTTCCTTCACCGTTTGAGACACGTGATACTTAATTTCTTAAAATGCGCACAACTGAAAAGTTGGTGGTGCATGCCTCGCACCGGATTAGAACCCACACCCATTAGAATCGGAAGCAGAGGTCATACCCACTGGGCTATCACGGAAGTAGGATAAAGGTGATAATGTTACATTAACGGCCACTACAAGATGACCGGGACCGACAGGTTAACGTACTCTCTGAGGCACGGAGTGTGGATTAATGAGAGTGTAAAATTTAGAGTCATTTTCTCCAAGTAGATGCTCCAGCTGGACTGATAGACAGTTTGATATAGGCTTCTTGTCTTGGCTTGTCATTTCAGTTTTACAATTCGTTGAGCTAAATATGTTGGTTTTTCTGTGGATCTCTTCATACATACAAGTTTGACTATTTGTTTTATTATTTGTCAAGCGTGACTCTACCATCGGTTCAGAAGGCAGGTTCTGTTGATAATAGCTGGCAAAAACTCAACGATTGCTCTTTTAAAAAAATAATAAAAGAAATATTATGATTTTGTATGATTTTTATTAAAATTTATTTTAGTTATACTTCATGTGTGAAGGTAGAAGCTGATCCAATGGCCTCCAAGCATCTTTAACTCAAATGTTAAAATGGATTAGGTTAGTAAACCACATCACGTAAATTGGTACAAAATTACCGTAACCGTTGATGATGATGCTTCTGCGCATTTAATTTTATTTGAAAAAATATAAAATATATTTTTTTTCCAACACAATTGAGAACAACTCAATGAAACTTGATACCTAGTACGAGTAGGTTAGTATTTACTCTAACGAGCGTGTCGCCCCGCCCAAACTCATTTCTCTTTTGTTTCATACTCGCATATTTGTGTAGTAGGCCGAGAGATGATGAAAAATTTTAAGTAGGTATTTTTATATATTTTTAAAAATAATTATTTCCGGAAAGACTGTTAGGAGTGAGACCACAGATATAAGAGGAAACTAGATTTATAAGGTGTCAATTCTTTGTATTGAAACCAGCGTACCCAGGGGCGTGGCCTAAATGGCTGTTTAATATTTAGTGAAAAATGAAATATGTCACCCTTACTTTAGAGTTGAATATTATTTATTCCTTTTGTCACAGAACAAAACAAGGCTGCTAGTATATGTCCGCGCATATACTAGCAGCCTTGTTTTGTTTGCGATGTTCCGCACACCCGAATGTACGCGTGCCACGCCCCCTTGCTACTTCTATTGCTAAAAGCGTTAGCTTTTAGCGATGTCTATTCTGTGAGTGAGACCGATCCGATGACTTCTATTTTGAGATCGGCCCCTTTACCGTGTAACTATTGAAGCTATATGGCATTATGAAAATTTTTTCAATATTCAAATTTCAATACATAGTTACTAATTATGTGTATTATATCTTGAAAATCAAAATATAATGATACAATTCGATGGCTGTGACTTCGTTCGCGTGAATTTGTATTGCTTTCAAATCCCGCAGAACCTTGGACTTTTCGGGATAAAAAGTAGCCTATATCTTCTTCAATGTCCAATTTATCTCTAAACTTTAACTTAAAAAAAATTTCATCAAAATCGGTTAGTAGGTAGGTAAAAGACATATACACTTACTTTCGCAGTAATATTAGCATGGATTTAGATTTATAAGAAAATATTTTTAAGGATGTAGTAGTGTTTTGAGTATTTTATATAACCCTCTTTTTCATTGCGATGGAACGAAAGCAAAGAATATAAGTGTATTATAAATAGTACAAAGAAATTACAATATCTTGTTAAAATTATGTCGTTCTCTCTTAGAACTTATCGTACCTACCTAATGTACCTAATGTAACATTAAGGCATCAAACTTAAGGTCTTTAAAGGTCTTTATAAGACCTACTTAAAATGTACATTAGCTCTCTGACTATAGGGGCTACACGACGGGAAATAAACACTGATTCGAAAGTATCGCGTAGTGTAGCCAGTGCCTTTGGCTGAACTTGACCGAGATATGCAGAGCTCTGAATGGACAGAAGTGGCATTAAAAAATTTTCACTTTTTCGCGTTAGATTGATAAAGTGTAAACGGTATTTTTTTAATATAAAGATTTAATGTAGTCAATTTATTTAGTCAAATCATTAGCGGTCTATCCGAACAGCTGGGGCCAGACGTCCTTTCTTATAGAAGAGGGGATTTGGAGCTAACACCAACCACGCTACTTAAATACAGATTGGCAGGTGATATGTTTTGAAATTATAATGACCACTGTTGCTGATGTTTTTTATTTTTCACAAGTTAGCCCTTGATTAAAATCTCACCTGATGTTAAGTGATGATGATAAAGATAGAAGCTGACTAACTTGTTAGGAGGATGAAAATCTACACCCCTTTCGGTTTCTACACGACATCGTATCGCTACTTCGCGACGAAGCGACGCTAATTTGCTTGGCGGCACGTCTTTGCCGGTAGGGTGGTAACTAGCCACGGCCGAAGCCTCCGATCACCCAATTGATAATCACCGGAACCGTGCTCTACGAGGCACGGCGGTGTCACATTAGTACCTTCCCAACTCAGTATTAAACATTTCTTGAAAAGATTAAATTAATATTATATCATATCCCCACCCAGATCTCGAATCAAGAAGACAACATCATAATAATCGTTTTGATGCTACGATGCCATAGACATACACACTCACTTTTTGCGTTAAAAGCAGTAAGTGTTGAATTAAATTTTGTCAAAACAAGATAGACAATAAATTAATTAATTAAACAAATAAAAAAACCCGTTGTTTAATTAATTAATTTATTTCACACCTTTTTAGTTACGATAGATGGTGAATTTCGGATTAATTTGTTGGTTACATGTTTCAAAGTACGATAATGTATACCCAACCGAGGTTCAGTAAATATTCAAAAAGATCTACGAAACCCTCGGTGGGCGAATTTAACTCGCACTTTTCCAATTTTTATAATGAATATATTTAGTTTAGTATATTTTAGGTGATAAATAACATCACTTCATAAACCTCGCACCTTATAGTCATCCGCCTCGCGTATTTTGTATAGACAATTAATAAATAACGTTTTTCTAATAATAGTTTTTTTAACATGGCTATGATATACCATTTTGAATTCCTCACAAAAAGCCCTTGATTTTGATACCCATGTTGCAATAGTAAAAAAAAAAAAATTTTTTTCACCTCGAATCTTTAGCGTCTCACAGTCGTTTTGTTGTTTCTTTTTCAATTTCACCTATCTAAGAACACTTGGGTTATTGAGACAAATCTAATGATATCTTAATTACGTAAATCCGTCTAGCGGTTTGGAAGATATGAGGTAATAAAGAATATTACATACATACTTACATACATATACATACAAGATAAGCGCGAAAAACATAACCCTTCTTGCAGTCGGGTAAAAACCAATTAATTATGAAATAACTGATAAACATATTTTTGAAATAGGTATAATTTTTTTTGCTCTGGTCTTTTACATACGTAACTCTGCTACAATGTTTCTCGGCCAGTAACAACCGGTACGTCTCATCTGCACTTTCTATGAGTAATGAGATATGCTTCCCAGAGACCATGACCGTCTGTGGGTTGCTTATCATTGAAAATTATTATAATTTTACAATCTTTATTTACTTATACACTCATTGTTATTATATCTACACCATCATTGTGAATAGCTTCGTTGGTCCAGTAGTAAGTAGTAAGTTTTCAGTCATGACGTTTGATTTTTTTATTATTCTTTTTTTATTTTCTACAGCCCTTGATTGCAATCTCACCTGAGGCTAACTTGTTAGGAGTAGGATGAAACAAAACTCCTTTTGGTTTCTACGCAACATCGTACCGGAACGCTAAATCGCTTGGCGGTACGTCTTTGTCGGTAGGGTGGTAACTGGCCACGCTCAAAGCCTTCCACCAGCCAAACTTGGACCAATTAAGAAAACCTCAACAATCCAGCCGGGGATCGAACCCAGGACCTCCGTCTTATAAATCTACCGCGCATACCACTGCGCCACGGAGGACGGATTATTGGATGGAGTTATGAAATGTTGGAATTTTCTTTTTTCCATAGAGGCTTATTAGCACCCTGGACCTAAAAAGTTTGTGTTGTTGCCCCGTCCTTCGATGGTCATGTTATAGAAAATCGTCTCCCTCAAAAAACGACAGCTAATTTTGTTTGTGAATTAGGTGCGATACTAGTCCTTAGGTAAGTAGTCCGAGCAGCAAAACTTAAGATGTGATTACACTAACTATATATGTATTCTGATATTATACTCACTCGTCTCGCCTTCTCACTGTCGCTGTAGTCGACCGGCTGACACGTGAGGCTGTAGTCGGCCCACCAGCCCGACATTAGGTGCTGTAACAAATATTACATTTTGAATAGAAGCAGGCGTTACTTTGCGAAAACTCATTATAAACGACGAACAATAGGCTACTTCCCTCTCTTGTGAACAGTGTTTAAACTGAATTATGGAAGTAATATAAGCTATATTTTATTTTGTCCCGTCAATAATAATTAGTAAAAAATTCAATATAAACGAAAAAATATCTACTTAAATTTTTTTTCGCCGAAATACAACACATTAGCAAGTGACGTCATTTATAGAGATAACAGCGTGATAGGCGTCTGCAGTGATGTGATATATCCCGTCACTGCAAGCGCCAATCACAAACCGGTGTCTTGTAGCGAATGACGTCACAGTTTATGATTGGCGTTTGCGGTGACGTGATAAAAATACAGTTTTGTTGTATAAAAATATTACAATACAAATACGAGATTATTTTCCCAAATAAAAATGTGATTACAGTTTCTAAGCATCTAAACTGTTTATATGCAAAAAATCTTCTTAGTTTTGTACAGCAGGCGAGTAGCCTATTTATTATTGTCTACGAGAAAACGAAGAATTATTGTGAATGTGGAAACAGCTTCCAGCTAAGTTTCCACATATAGAGTAATTTATGAAATGGATAAACAAATCCCTCAAAGGCTGGCTATGTATTTGCAGTGCCTCTGGTGCTAATGACTGTATGCGGCGGAAATCACTTAACATCATGTGACCCGCTTGCTCGTTTGTTCGCAAATGTATCTAAGCGACAAACACAAAAACAAGAAATTTGACATCCAGATATCTTCAGGAGATGTTGGCTTTACAATGACACATTTGAAAATCAGTTACTTGACTTTAGGGTCTGAATAGAGACTCTAGTAACCACTTGGGCTTGTTGGTCTTTTGTTGGTTTTTTAAGAAGAGTAGAAGAGACAAAAACTAAATTATTAATTAGATTTTTGTTTAGACATTTAGATTGTAGTGAGTGGAATTTTATTCATAATTAATTTTACTACCTTTTAAGTAGCCATAATACCCCATATTAGAATTAGAATAAAAAATAACGTATTTAAACATAGATTTTAATATCCACTACAATAACTATTGACACAAACAAACAATGCAAGTCGAAACACATCACCTTAAACTTCCATCATACTTCGTAGATACATGACATATAATGCTACTCGTCAAGACAAAGCATAAAAATACCATAAAGACTTTATTTATAACTCAAATTAAGCTATTATCTCAAAATTAGATGCAAAATTATGTAATTACATGGTCAAAAATACGACAAGCGTTGTCAAAAACATTGTAGCGAGGACGTTAGTCCACAAAGAGGCATTGGTCGTTGTTATATTTGCAGTTTGCGGTACTGGAATTGATGTGACACGCAACCTTTCGTCACAGAGATGTCAAGGAACGCCATTAAATAATCATTTAAGTCATGCACCCGTGACGTATACAAAAAATGTGCCGCTTCTGTTTGCTCTAATGCTCAGTCTTATACTCGTAGGTAGAAATTAAATAATCTGCTATACAAACATTAGCAGAGTAGATGATGTCCTTCTGTTGTTTTATTCTTCTAAATTATGATTCTAACTACCGTACGTGGCCAGACGAACTTTCTGCTTTTATATAAAATTAGAAAAGTTGTCTACTATCCCCTTAATTAAAGTTTATTGATATTAATTTAAAGTTTTTCTAATTAATCTTATGCAATACGAAAGAGCTTTAATCACTGTGTCAAATTTCACTGGCAAATTTCAAGCGAAATTTTCGTAAAACTTTACGGAAAGTTTTTGGTTCACATATTAATATATAGATAGATGTTAATGTAGTCAATGGTTTCACAAATTCTAAAATATATTTACAATGTTATATCTATGATGTGTATAAAGTTATCGCTGGAAATGTACTGAAGGACATTAGAGATGGTATTTACATAAGTTCTGGAGTTGTGTCAACAGGTGAAGATTAGTCAAGCGCGATACTTTCGCAACAATGACGTATCGGTTGTAATACGATCCAAGCTTATTCACTTTAAAGGTTATTTTAGCCCCTGATTTAAAAGAGGATTGGTATAAATTTGTGTGTCTATTATATGTGTGGCATCGAAGATTTAAAAACAATGGACCGATGCGGATTTTTTTATTCGGAAGCTGACGTGATGGAGATAGTCCTTAGCAATATACGATGAATATCCATTAAGCTAGTTTGGAGATATCGGTATTTAACTGTCAAAGATTGACTTGTCCAATATTAGCTTACTACTTATCTTATCTACGTATTTAACTGTTAGTGTTGTATTTTCTCTGAATGCTAATTAAAATTTAACTAAAGTAAACTATTGGTGAAATAGGTGTAGGTATATATGTAAATAAAGAGTTTTAATAGCACTGCATGATTTAACACATATCTAAATAAAAATACAGATTACTAAAAATAATCGTGTAATTTTACAACAAAAACTTTAGGTCACTTATCTAGTTTTTTTTTTTTTTTTTTTTTTTTTTTTTTTTAATCTCTCAATATTCCTGCAATCTGTCTTGAGACATTCAGCGGGATTTTAAGTATTTATATTAAGGCGTGTTAGGTGCAAAATCCAGTGATTTGCCCATATATAATAATGTAGTGTCTATTTCATGACATCTTGTGGTGCTCGTCTCTTGAGCCTTTTGAAAGTTGTACCAGGTTTCTTCATCATTAGGTTCCTTGCAAGTTGATTTGGATGTTTACGAATACGCATTTGGTATGTTTTCAGTGAGTGTGCAACTTCTGTCTTTATAGTCTTAATTTTTAGTTCACGATGCAGGCGATCATTTTTGAAGTACCAAGGAGCATTGGTAATCATGCGCAGCATTTTTGACTGGAACCGTTGCAGAATTTCTAAATTCGAGTTTGATGCTGTACCCCAAAGTTGCACTCCGTACGTCCATACCGGTTTAAGTATGACTTTGTATAATAAAAGCTTATTTTCCAGCGATAGTTGGGACTTTCGATTTAAAAGCCAATACATCTTTCTCACTTGTTGGCCAAGGGCTTTTCTTTTCGTGAAGATGTGTTTCGTCCAAGTTAGCCGTCTGTCCAGATATATACCTAAGTATCTCACATTCTCTGACTGAGGGATCTTAACTTGATTGAGTTCCACTTCGGGACATGTATCGCGCCTTAGTGTGAAAGTCACATGTACGGACTTCGATTCGTTTGCTTTTATTCTCCAGTCCTTTAACCATTTCGATAGACAGTTCAAAGTTCCTTGGAGTTTAAGAGAAGCTCCAGATGCAGTTGCATCAGCTGCTAAAATGGCTGTGTCGTCGGCATATGTGCCGGTGACCACATTATCTGCATTCGGAAGATCATAGGTGTAGATCAAATACAGTAAGGGGCCCATAATGCTGCCCTGAGGGACTCCTGCTTTAATCTTGAAAAGTTCAGTCATGCTATCACCATGTTTTACGTAGAAATACCTTTCCTCAAGGTAAGACTTTACAAACTTGAAATAGTTGATAGGTAGATTTAGGTGTACTTTGTAAAGCAGTCCATCATGCCATACTCTGTCGAACGCCTGTGATATGTCCAAAAATACTGCTGAAATATACAGTTTCTGTTCTAGAGCATTATTGATTTGCTCTACTAGTCTGTGTACTTGCTCTATTGTCCCGTGTCCTTCCCTGAATCCGAACTGGTGCTCTGGGATAAGATTGATTTCAATCAGTTTTACCATTAACCTCTTTATGAATAGTTTTTCCATGACTTTAGAGAGAAGAGGTAAGAGGCTGATAGGACGATAAGATTTAACATCTGTGGGATCTTTACCTGGTTTCGGAACTAGAATTATTTCTGCCACTTTCCATTGTGGTGGAACAAAGTTTCTATAAAGGATAGAGTTGTAGAGCTGTGTTAAGAAAGTAAATCCCTTGGTTGGTAGTTCTCTTAAAGCTTTTGCCGTGATGAGGTCATAACCTGGGGCTTTATGGATTTTAAGACTCATGATAGCCGCCTTTACTTCTGATTTTTTGAATTTCTTAATAGGCAGATCCAATTGGTGGGGTGTGTTCAGGAGTTCAGTTACTGTTGCTTCTTTAGTTGAACAGAAGCCCTCATGAGCTGTAAATACTCCAGATAAATGTTTCGCAAAAGTTACGCTTTTATCTTGGTCATTTTGGGCCCAGCTGCCGTCAGCTTTTTTTATAGGAGATTGATGAACAATTGGTCTTTTCAATTTTTTTGTTGCTTTCCAGAGGGAATAGTCTGTAGCTTGTGTAGCATCAAGGTTTCGCAGATACATACCAACATCGCGATTAACAAAAGCCGCGAGTGCGTCCTTTAATTGTGAAGCGAGCTGATTGAATTTGAATTTATCTGGTGGGTACTTTGTAGACTGCCATGTTTTTCTAGCCTGGCGCTTCTTCTTTATTAGTTCGAGAATGGACTTTGGATAGAAGTACATGTCTTCTGTGTATGTTGTGAGGTCGGGAGTAGATGACCATGCTGCTTGTTGAATGCAGTTATTGAATAATTCCACTGCCTGAATAACTTCAGAATCAGAGGTCAGAGGTATTCCGCAATCAAGTGAATTTTCTACTATCTCTCTGAAGTTTGTCCAGTTTGTTTGTTTCGTATGCAGCTTACAAGTTCTTATATTTTGTAAAAATTTACAGCTTAACAGCACAATCACAGGAGAGTGGTCAGAGGTTAAATCGTAACAGGAAAAGCATCTTACATTAGAGCCAGGTACTCCTTTTGTGATTACGAAGTCAACTAAATCAGGTTTCTTTTTTGGATCAGCAGGCCAGTAAGTTGGTTCACCTGTAGACGAAAAGGCGAGTTGTAGTCTCTTGATCGATTTCAGCAATTCCCTACCCTTTGATGTTGTAAGTCTTGAGCCCCAATCTGTGTGTTTCGCATTATAATCTCCACCCGCGATAAATCGGTGACCAAGTGTTTGAAGAAAATTGGAATAATCTCTTTCCTTTAAATTATGTTTTGGTGGTATGTATACTGCTGTTATATTGAGCTGATCCTTAGAGTCACTAATTATTATGCTAGTCGCCTGTATTTCTTCAGTACTGTACGAGTTTGTAGCGTAGTGTTTGATTTTATCTTTTATTAAAATAGCGGAACCACCGTGAGCTGTGCCATCTGGGTGCATTGTATGGTATAACTTGTAGTTCGGGATTTTAAAGTAGCTCTTTTGTGTGAAGTGGGTTTCCGATACTAATAGTATATCGACGCCATTTGTTTCTAAAAATAGTTTAACTTCTAAAGAATGGTGTGACAGGCCATTTGCGTTCCATAAGACTATTTTGAGTTGCTCGAATTTTGACACAAGACTGTCATTAAATTGGTGAGTAGATTGGTCACGGTGCATAATTGATTCATGATTTGATTGAACATATTTATTACATTATTAATATCATTTGGATTATCGGAAGATTCTTGGATATTAGAATATTTTTTTGGTTTTGATTTGTTTTTAAGGATATCTGCGTAGCTCGTTTCAGGCATTTGCTGTTGTTGTCTCAGCGTTATTGGATTGATTGGTATTTTAGGCTGCCCTGATTCTGTAGCAGGTTTTTTAGGGCGTAGAGGAGGATATTTCTGCTTCTGTAGTTCTTTATAGACACTGCATCCCTTGTAATTTGCCGGGTGATTTCCACCACATAATACACACTTGACTGAGTCTGATCGTTCTTTGCGTAAGCAGTCTTTTGAGGCGTGATTCCCAGCACATTTTATGCACTTGGGCTTGCGGTGACAATATGCTTTGGTATGTCCATAGTTTTGACAGTTAGCACACTGTGGAATGTGACGGGTTGGTCTTGGAGGTTCAAATGTTATCCGACAGTTTAGAAGGCTTTTGACGTCGTATATTTCTTTATTGTTTTGTTGTGGAGATAGTTCCACTATGAACATGTAAAGTGGTTTCTTAGATATTCTTTGTTTTATATTCCAGATATTAACTGTTTTGTGTCCAAGATCTAGCAGAGCTGCCTTTATTTCTTCCAAGTCAGTGGAAGGGTGCATCTTCTTTAGGACTACCCTAAATGATCGTTCTTGTTTAGGTTTATATGTGTAGTAATCTGTACCTCTCGTATCCAGCTGTTTCTCTACTTCCCTGTAGACTTCTTGAGTTTTGAATAGAATTTTTACTCTATTACCGCTTAATATTTTTAGCTCATAATTTTTACTTGCATATTGGTCTAGAAGCTGTTTTAAAGGTGTGATATTTTCTACTCCATCCACAAATATTGGAGGGGGCCTTGGTATTTTCTCAGCTGGCACAGCTGATTCTTTGTCTTCAGCGTCCAAATCCAACTCTTCAAAAGAGTTGGAGGTTTGAATTGGTTGACTTAGCCAGTTACTATTAAACTTGGTCTGTTTTTGTACATTGAAATTGTTGGTAGGGCTGGTCATAGGACGTTTTTTGTAGTTTGATTTGTCTGTTTTTATATTTTGTGCAGCTTTTTCGCCAACGATACGAGATTCTTCAACATTACTCACCGAACTAGGTACACGTTGGAAGAAACTTGAATGTAAGACTTGTTGCACATATTTTCTGTTTCCAGTAGCATGAACTTCGACAGCGTCCTGAGAACTCTCTCCTGGAGAGTCGTCGGTCACATTGCCTGGTCCGGGAACCGGGGAGCGCCGGGGGTTAGCCGGGTTAAAAGACATCGCATTCTCAGTATATTACTAGTATTTAATAATACTAGTGTAAATAAATTATTGTTTATATCACTTATTTATTACGCCTTACGCAACAAATAATGTAGGCCATCGTAACTCGCGCGGCGAGGCCGGTAAGAAACGCGGACGGTAGCGCTGTGTCAGCAGTTTAACTGTGAGCGCAACACGGGTGTTCTAATTGGAGTGAGAATTACTTATCTAGTTGTGATTTAACTTTGATTCACTATTGTTTTACATTTTGAACTACGGCTAATTTAATAAGTTCTTAACGAATTTCGGGGATAAGTTGACTAAAAATACAAAAATATTTTTAGTTATGGTTGTTCTACGATCACTGTATTTTTACCTAGCTTATTGAAGTATTTGAATTTATTGAAACTATTTGAAACACCAAGATTATATTTGACGATACATATTTGAATAAATATTAAAGATCACATTTGTATTGCATTTTCAATTTACATCTAATGCATTATGCTTTTTGTTTAGAGTCTGAATCTAAATAAATTTAAGGTTTAAGAAATAAAATTTATGTTATTTACAGGTTAACAGATGATTATCTAGGCTACACTAGTATCAACTCATTATGTTACCTTTGTATGTTTTAATTACATTAATTCGATCTTGATTATATGGCACTTAACGTTTATTGGTTACATTTTCTCTGCCGGTTTGCAATTTTCTTAAATAGTGTCGTAACTTTTATTACATATCTGATTTTATTATGTTTTAAATTGATTTCTGTCTATATACCACAATGGGTTTTGGAATTTGGGTATTTAATATTTAGATTGATCATTAATAAACTCACCTCATAAAACATATATAAAGACAGTAGAACTTGACCAGCGTTATAACCAACTAGTACGTTCTTTATCCGGAATGGTTTTCTGTTCGCCATCCATTGTGGGCCAGCCACCATAACGAAGCCGAGGTATATTATGACCATCACTAAGGTCACTAGTGGTGTGTCGAACAGGAACCATCCTTGTACTCGGGGATCTGAGGACAAAGTCTGTGATGAATAGATTGAATACTTTGGGGCCAAGTGTGTACCCCTGTAAAGGGATCATTTTAATAGAAATTTTTGAAATTGTTGAATCTTTTAAAATAGAATCGTAAGGCTTAAGGTGAGGATATCTAGCATTCTCGGTTACCTTGACATACAAGATGAGGAAAACAGAGAGAAAATTAAATTTAATATACTCGTATTTGCTGAATATTGAGAAATTTCAATCCTAACGAAGAAAGATTTTAGACGGAAAAAGTATATTACACAGTGTATAAGAAGTAAATATACCTGAATTAAAAATTTAAACAACAACTGTAACAAGGATAATTTTATATGCACAAATATCATCACTTATATTAGCTTATTTAAATAGCCCACAACAGGGCACCCGACTTTTAAAAGATATGGCGCTATTTATTATAATTATGAAAAAAGACTCGCGCTTAACCACGATCTCAGCTGATGGTTAGTATAGACGTAGTCTAAAGCGGAACCCGCTTGCCAAGAAGATGCTTACTCAAAACCTACAGAGATTACTTAGTAATAAGGCCGCCTTTGCATGCTAAGTTAAATTTATCTTTTTAACGTTTTAATTTATAATTGTATTTTTGTGTGCAATAAAGTATTTCTTCTTCCTTCTTCTTCTACCTATTTATTATTCTCTGGAAGGTACTCAGATCTTCAAGGCATTAGGAAATACAAACTTCGGGAGAGGTTTCTTACCCTAGCCATACTTATAACAAATTAAGATGAAAAAGATGTACGAGTTTCAGTGTCTTGCAGTGCGATAGTTAATCAAATCAAATCATGACAAAGTTCTAAATATCTCAATGTCTGTTAATAATTAATATTACTTTAAACTTGACGTATTCTAATACTAAACGTAGGTAAGGTAAAGAGAATAAATTACTTTTACAGTCTTGCCTTTAAAATGTCTATTTATCTGTTATGATAAAAAGTAAACGGAAAAAACTCTTAAAATAAGGCTAAAATTTTAGTTATTGCATAAACTGGTTATACAGGTTATAAGTACCCTCCTACAAATGCACAAAATAAAGCCGGGTTCATTCAAGATGTCAATGTTGGAGCGTGTCGGATAGGTCAAATAACTTTCGCGGAAATACCTACGGGTTATATTTGTTGAACCGGATGTATTGTATTGATGTAAGAACATTTTTAACTTTCTTAGATTTTTCTTTTGTTAAGATTTTTATCTTTTTACATTGTAGAGGTCAGATGCAACCTATGGTCTTATTATATCTACTGTGCTATGGTGGTGGTAGAAGGATCATTCACTATATGTATGTTGTAAGTGGTAGAATTGTAGCTCTAAGGGCATTTCATAACTTCGCAGTAAGAATCTGGAAGAAGAGCCAAAATGCTTTGTACTTACTGTACTAGGGACATCAATTACGTAAAGATCTGGATGTAGTCTTGAATTTTAAAAGTATTTATATGTATTAAAAATATTTAAATTATGTATAAAACAATTCAGATCTATTTATAAAAGAAATATTACTCTGTAAATATTTATTTTAGAACACACGTTATTTAAACATTTTTAACACGTTCCTTGAACATTTTTAAAATAATTAAAATGTTTAAGGAACATTGTGTTCTAAAATGAATATTTTCGGAGTAAAAAATATTTGTTTTGTAACTAGTTCTTTAATAGTGTCCCATAAATCGTATCCTTATTATGACCAAGCCAAACTTATTCATTGATAAATATCATGTAGCAGTTACTATATAGTGAAGTGCGGAGTGCCAGTTGCAATATCTCGTCGATATCGACAGTCTTACCACTACGATTACGTATTTTAAAATGCAAGGATAAATAAAGGCGTGTATTACACGAATAGTAGTTATATACATGAATAGTCGGAACTATTTGAATAACTTTGTAAGAAAACATAAAAAGTTTTTTTTAGTTAATAAAAAATTAGTTAAGCAGTTCGGCTCCTATAAGTGTCAACACCTTGAAGTTATGGGAAATACTTCGCAACACCCTGTATAAAGGGGAATGCCCACCGGCCCATACAACGTCGGCCCAGGGAACCCAGCCGGGCTAGCATGGGCAAGGGATATATCACCCATTATATCCACTGACTAAGGATATAAATCCACCCGTCATAGCATGGCCACAAGGAAAAGACAAATTAATCCCCGATTGACATTACGCGTGGAGATCTTTTCCTCGACTATGGCATATGGAGTGGATAAAATGATATACTTTGGGACTTTTGACATTTAAACGCGATAAATTTATCCCTGTGAAGTTGATGTGGGGATAAAACTTTACTTAAAAAAACAATTATGTCTCGCATGTTTTGGTCTTTAACAATTGCTTCGCAATATGGGGTGGGGTAGGGGTAGGGTAGGGGTAGGGTGGGGGGGTAGGGGGGTAGGGGGGTAGGGGGGTAGGGGGTAGTTTGTAGGGGTGGGGTAGGGGTGGGGTGGGGGGGTAGGGTGGAGGGGGTGGAGTAGGGGTGGGGTGGGGGGGTAGGGGGGTAGGGGTTAGTTTGTAGGGGTGGGGTAGGGGTGGGGTGCGGGGTAGGGGCGTAGGGTGGAGGGGGTGGAGTAGGGGTGGGGTGGGGGTGGGGGGGGGGGTAGGGGGGGTAGGGGGGTAGGGGGTAGGGGGGGTAGGGTAGAGGTAGGGTAGGGGTGGGGTAGGGTAGGGGTGGGGTAGGGGTGGGGTAGTGGTGAGGTAGGGTAGGGGTAGGGTAGGGCAGGGGTAGGGCAGGGGTAGGGTAGGGGTAGGGCAGGGGTAGGGTAGGGGTAGAGGTAAAGAAGGGTAGAGTAGGGATAGAGAATAAGTGCACTTATGTCACAACGAAGCTTGACCGGGTCCGCTAGTATGATAGATACTATAGATACATACTACAAACCACCGCAAAAAACAATCACCAAACAAAACAATGCCCACAGAAAACAGATAAATAATATGCACAAAATAACCAAATATTATCAAATTTACGTTTATTTCGGACTATTAATATACCTAATGCCAATTTATAAGATATATACAAATGGGTTGACAAGTCTTTCCCTCCGTTTATCCACCGGGGATATTATATCCACCGGCGTGCCCATGCGCGGTGAGTGGATAAAACGAGTGTGGGGGATAAACGTTTTGTCCTCTCCCCGTGGATAAATTTCTCCCTTGCCCGTGCTAGCCCTGCAGGTATACCTCCACATAAAGTAAATGGATATGATAATATGATGTATAAATAAGGATCTGGTTAATTAATTGGCTTAATAAAAGTATGCTTCTTGAAGAAAAATACATTTTTTTATCGCTCTTTTAGGGCAAAATGTTCGCCGGTGTACCAAAGCGGCGAAGTAACATTTGAAGCTGTATTATTTTTTTATATTATTTTTTCTGTTAAAAAACCGGACAAGTGCGAGTCGAACTCGCCCACCGAGGGTTCCGTACGATCATTATTAATTATTCAGGAATTTTACTAGAATTCAGCTTACAAAACTTTAAGACCTAACTTAACCTAACCTTTTTTTTACATTTTGTTATAGTTTAGTAATTTTTTTGTAGTTTTCTCTTGTATTTGTGGTCCAACGATGTTACTTGCCAATTTTCATAGTTGTAAACGGGAAGTTTTGATTCCCAGATTTGAAATATGCGATTTTGCTAAATAAATGGCCGTATCTTTTTTTTTAGGTACGGTTTAAATTTCACTTGATATCTCCATGTATTTCCGAAAGAGAAGGTCATCACAGATATACAGATGGATATACTAGTGATCTCCGAAGGTTTCCGTTTATTTGTTTTGAGATAGGTACGGAACCCTAAAAAGAGAAATAATAAAAAAAATATGGAAAATAAAGTTAATTGAAGTTTTCAGAAAATTAAAGCTTTTTGGTATTAGGTTAAAATATTCCGTTCATAGAATTAATCTACAGTTTTTCAATCTAAGTTATATTCGCGATTCATCTTTAGCATTATCACGAACTCAATCACTCTGATAGTTACCGGTTGGTGTTATTACAATAATCCGCGATCATTTACATTTTACGTCAAGGAAAAAACATTGTATTGTAAGTCTTAGCCTTCAATTGAGCTCACGAAATGTGCTCATCAGGCATTTTACTACCTTAATGAGTCGAAGCTAGAAGATACACTTCATAGGGTTGCTACGAAACGCTACGTCAAGGAGGAGGAGTCACTATCCGTTATTTACATTGAAGGACTATCATCATCATTATCAACCCATATTCGGCTCTCTGCTGTGCTCGAGTCTCCTCTCAGAATGAGAGGGGTTAGGCCAATAGTCCACCAAGCTGGCCCAATGCGTATTGGCAGACTTCACACACGCAGAGAATTAAGAAATTTCTCTGGTATGCAGGTTTCCTCACGATGTTTTCCTTCACCGTATGAGACACGTGATATTTAAATACTTAAAATGCACACAACTGATAAGTTGGAGGTGCAAGCTCCAGGCCGGATTCGAACCCACGCCCTCCGGAATCGGAGGCAGAGGTCATATCCACTGGGCTATCACGGCTTAGCTTTGAGCTAAAGGACTATGCACACCACGTTTTTTAAACGCGCGAACGTCGCCTATTTGTAGCGATACAAACGCGAAGCTAACGCGTAGTATCTAAAACGCGCGACGATAGCGCGTTTAAAAAACTTGGTGTGCTTAGGCCCTAATATTACAAAGAGGATAAATATTTTCTTGTTTGTAACGAATACGCTCCAAAACTAATTAACTGAATTTTAAATTATTTGACCAATGGAAAGCTTTATTATCAGTAAGTAACATATGTTATGTTTTATCCCCGCATTCAGCGTGAACTACGCCAGTAAATCCGCGGGGGATGACTCAGTGGCTACCACGGCTCTTTCGTGAACATTTTTGTACTTAGGCATTTTTCTACATTTATCTGAAATATTTTTTTATTTCATCGTTTTTGGACCACTTTTTTACGTTGTAAACTTTATTTTTTATTGTATTTCTGTATACTTAGGTAACGAAAGGACAGAAAACTATTGGGACGAACATTTATTTCACCTATAATAATATCTTGGTACTCCCAAGGGAACTATGCGGATAAAACTGCGAGGTGGTAGTCTAAATATATAAAGTTCAAAGGTGACTGACTGACATAGTGATCTATCAACGCACAGCCCAAATCACTAGACGGATCGGGCTGAAATTTGGCATGCCAATAGTTGTTATGACGTAGCCATCCGCTAAGAAAGGATTTTGATCAATTCTACCCCTAAGGGGATAAAATTGGGGATGAAAGTTTGTATGAATCTTTGTCAATTTGGCTGAAATTGGAATGAAAATAGATTTTACTCTGAATTAACATATAAGCTACTTTTCATCCCGGAAAAATGCATGGTTCCCGTGGGTTTGTGAAAAACTGAATTACACGCGGACGAAGTCGCGGACGCCCGCTAGTAACTTATACAATTTAAGAAGAGAAAATTCTTTTATACATCAGTACAAGTACGAGTAAAAACAATAGACCGGTGACTGCTAAAACTAATACATCGACTACAATAGTAGATTGTTATACAAGGGGCTAAAAAGACCCATTACATACGAGGTATTTTTAGGGCCCGAGACGTAAGGCGAGGGCCGCCTAAATAGAAACCGAGTTTATAATGGTTTTAGCCCCACGTGTTACACTCTGATTTTCACTACGATTGCGAGAAAATAAAATACTTTAGTACAATATTCAATGATTAATTTTAATTGATAGTTAAATGTACAAAGTCTACAATTTTGGATATCAAGGGAGATGCTTTTACCCGGTAACATAATTTCCGACTACTGTGAAGATGAATAATGAGTACGTGAGATAAACGTGGGAGATAATTGTTTAAAAAACTCCTTTCCTAAGTGAATCCATTCGTTGTTGTTTTCTTCACTTATTAAATTTTTCGTAGGTATTCGTAGCTATCGTAGGTAAAAATTTAAGTAAATGCGTCTCGACATTGATGGTAACAGATTAAAAATTTCATCCATCTCCAAATTAGGATCACCATTCTCACTAGATGAACACAACAATAACAATTATTGTTGAAAAATATGTAAGTTACGGTCACAAATTTACAATGAATTTCTGAAAAAATCAATTCACGCCAATTTTTTTTAAAATTCTCGCTTTTTAATTTTATTTTTTTCACATGAGAAAAAGGCAAAGGTAAAGGATGTCCCATGTCTTCAAATCTCGCTCTATTCGCAACTCAATAAAAATTAAATAAAAAAATAAACGCATTCCACAGACAAGAACGCTGCATTTCATTCCAATTTAAAGTTTTTTATTTATTTTTCAAAACAATCAGTGCCTTACCTATAATGATTCTATTTTCGAATGAAACCTCCTCCGTTTTATAGTAGGCTAGTATTTGGCTAGTACTCGTAACAGACGAGAATTTTAAAAAACAAAATTACTTTAGCCCCTAGAGGCTAATATGCTTGTTTAGCCCCGCTGTGGAGTGGTAATATGACAGTGTTTTTGAGCAAGATTAGTGAAAAGTCTATTGTAAAGTCATTTACAGTAAGACGTATAAGTATATAAATAAAATTTGAGTGTATGTCCGTGATTTCAAAATAACCGTGTTATCAAGTGTTTACATTTATTTACACGATATCAAAACACAAACAAGCTTTTTTAAAATTTTTGTCTGTCTGACTGAGCTTAAGAACGGCTGGACCGATTTTAACGGGACTTTCGCTAGCAGATAAAGGAAGTTATTGAGCAACATATGGGCAACTTTTTATCTCGGAAAAATCATAGGTTCTCTCAAGAATTTGTGAAAAAACTGGATATCACGCGGACGAAGTTGCAGGCGCGACCGCTAGCCATAATATACAATTTGTATTTAATAAAATAACGTATTATAAAAAATCTGTATCTTTGAAAATACCAGTACATATACAGCATGTATTTATAATACTGCTTGTCTTAATCATGTACATGTACCTACATTTGACGGATTTAATGACGGAGGTCCTGGGTTCGATCCCCGGCTGGGCCGATTGAGGTTTTCTTAATTGGTCCAGGTCTAGCTGGTGGGAGGCTTCGGCCGTGGCTAGTTACCAGCCTACCGACAAGACGTACCGCCAAGCGATTTAGCGTTCCGGTACGATGTCGTGTAGAAACCGAACGGAGTGTGGATTTTCATCCTCCTTCTAACAAGTTAGTCCGCTTCCATCTTAGATTACATCATCAATTATCATCAGGTGAGACTGTAGTTAAGGGCTTACTTGTAAAGAATAAAAAACTGACGTGTCAAAAGTGATTGTAAACTGAGCCTACTTGAAATAAATGATTTTTGATTTTTTTTTTTTTTTTTAAATAAAATAATTAAATGATTAGCGGTTCTTAATGTTTGTAGTGTAACAAAAGATTCATATAATCTGAAAGTCCGTGACTTTCAGCTCACACGCGTAAACTACTCCTGATTCAGTACATTTAATTCACGTCTTGATGTCTGTAACGAAATTAATTGCGATGCACTTAATAATTATTAACGTTTCTTGTTTGCGAAGCACGCTGTATAATTCGGACGCCAATTATATTAATAAGATACAAAGATATATTTGAACTTTCTTTTTTCATTTCAATTTGTATGAATAGAAAAGAGAAGTGCGAAAATAATTTTAGATGATGATGATAGCTTTAGTAGGTGTCATGTAAAAAGAACGCTGTCAGTCCACATCAAGAACTCGCCTAACCCTATGTACTACAAAAAGAGCAAAGTAGTATTTATTTACAAATGTATTTTATTTGCGTACGTTTTTTTTAATAAATTACATTAATCATTTGTCTTGTCCACAATATTAATGTACATACGAGTAAGTATTTTTTTTTGCAGGCGAGAAAGTTATTTTGGAATAGTAGTGTATTTCGTTAGTTATAGTCTAAGTTGGTAATAGAGTTCCTCGAAGCAAGATTAAATATAGGACAAATATGTTACGTATGTAAATATTAACGTACATACGAGTGCGTAAATTTCTTTTCTTTAACCGAAATTTTGATTATACGACGCGCAAGCGTGAAAGGTTTTTTGGACTCTTGCTGACTAAAGTCTTGAAATAATTATTTTTGCCCGTAATTTTAAGTTCAGCCAACCAACCAGTCAATAACATCTCACAAGCTAGGTAGATCTTGCCCTACAACGCAGTGTCATGCACTCGTTAACTCTATACATAAAAGTGTTGAGGCTAATTTTATGGTCATACAGAAATACTAGTACAGTGTTGTCACTTTCACAAGTATTACTTCCCGAGACAGTTCTCTTGAGATACTCTAAATTAAATACTACTACTCTAAATTGTGATTCATTTTTATTTTATTAATTTATTTATTTACGTACGCTTACAACATACATATACATATATACGCTACATGCACAAATAGATTATGTTTATAAATATCTCACATTCACTTGTACGTAGATCTATGACAAGTGCACACAACACTCACTAAAAAAATCATTATTAGCAGTTATAATTTCATCATAAAGCGAATCCAAATTGTAAAGTCGCTTAGCGTTCTTTTTTAGTGACACGACTTTACGATGATATTCTCAGACTCTTGATGACAATGGGATTTCGTGTGCTTGAATAATAATGACTAATGTTATTTTATTCTATTGATGTATTTGACGGGTTAGCGCTAGACTGCAGTCTCACGTGAAAGTTAGTTTTGACGGTCTCAGATTGAAGTGTGCTAACCTGGTAAATATCTTAATCTCCTATAAATGGTTTATAGGCATTTAACGTTAGCTAACTCTTTTAGAATGTATTTACTGCTGCTGTTTGGGTGATAACTATTCTTGAAAGTTGTATAGTCTATCAAAAAAAAAAAAAATAGAAACTGCACCGACTTATTGGACCGGATTTAAACCCGAGTTATGTTGTTTTTAATTATTAAAAATAATATTTATTATTAATTTATAGGCTTTCTATATTTAACGTTCGTATATATTTAGTTCTTAATTATGTATTTTATGAGTGTCATGGAATCAAAAAAAACATTTTCAATTAAATTTTATATTTGAAAGGAGGATGAGATAATTAATTCAAAACAAGCTGTAGATTTTTTACATTATATTTCTACTATTTTTAACTATATAAACAGTAGGTTTTTATTTAATTTTATATTATCCTTGTTACATTAGTTATTGAATTTACATTAGTGTAGAAGGCTACATTAATTTTTAGCATTTCAGTTCCTTCTTTACTTCGAGTTTGATTTTTGGTTGTAATTTTTTTTTTATGTAAATTAGTTATCGTTGTCTGTGTTAAGAGAAAATTTCCTTTTTTCCTCTCAACGAAAAGTCTTAGCACGAATGCTTTACCGGTTACTAAAGAGTGCAAAAGTGAGATAAAAAAAATTAGTTTCTATTCTAGGCTTAAAACTAGCAGGAATTCGCTGGATGCACTCGGGATATTTAATGTTTGGAAGTCCTTACAAAAGGTTCTGCAGTCCATCAGCTGATGATATGATGATGATGACGATGATAATGATGATGATGACGATGAAGATGATTCTAGGGCTTAGAATAATATAAAATTATATAGTTGAAGTCCCGTTATATTATGAAAAAAAAAATCCTGCGCTCGTTTTGAAAGAAACAAAGCTGTTTTATATAAATCACCCTGCTTTTTTTTGCAATTTGTTTTATAGAAATTGTGTTTTTGTTTCTTTTTCCATCTTATTTTTTGGCATTTACGAGTGGTTAGGTTAAGTTATTCAGTAATAATTGCGGTTACCAAGGACTTTCGGTGTTTAAAGACTAACTTGTCTGTCTGTTGCCATGCTTATAGCTTCTAAATGACTAGATCCATAACGCTGTGACTTTTTTGTTTGAGATTTAGCGTATAAGATAAAAATCCGATAAGTCATCGAAGATCCGAAGATCTTTCCGCTTTTTTATTAGGATGTAAATAATTTCTGACAGAAGTCGTGAGTTTTAGGGAAATTCCATAATTTAAGTTATTTATTAATGTATTTGATATTTTGTATTAGATATTCCATAATTTAAGTTATTGTCTCTCGTTTCAAAGCTGTTTAACTTAATTTTTCTATATTTTTTAATAAAAAAATATTTTGACTTACCGGAAACTCTTTCTGCTAGCATCCAATACTTTTTAATTATAGTTGTCCAATTGCTGTCCGAGTAATAGTCGTCAATGGCTATTTTAACGAAACCGGACATTTTGGAAACTGTCTATCACTTCGCACACTTTTAAGTTAAATCTCACTTGACACACACTTCACTTCACTTGCTCAAAGAAGTCACTTCTATACCCGGTATAGACAATTTGCAGCGCGCAAGCTGTCACCTGGAACCAAAAATATGCAATATTTCAAAAAAAACATACCAACAAATATATTTTTTCTAAATATTCAGTAACACGTGATATGAAAAAAATCGAAAAATGTTTCTAAATATTTTTAATTTTGTTTCCGAAATAATTTCATTTTTTTATTCTGTTTAAGTATTAATAAAAATATATTGGAATTAAAATTGGAAATATATTTTTGTAAAATTACAATTGATGATATATTTTTTATTTTATTCTTTTTAATATTAAATAATATACACCTATAATTAAATAGTACAATCTATATTATTAATGAAAATTTTGAATTAAATGCCTGATTACGTACTAATAAAATATTTTTTTTTTTATAAAATATCGACATTGGAATTTTTTTTTTTTAATAAAATCAAATAATTTACCGAAATCGTTCGCCCGCGCGAAGCATTTCTCCAAACGACAATATTTATTCGTAAAATATTTTCCCAGTCATGTGGTATAAAAGCGAAAGCTTGGAAAGTGCTCGCGCGCCGGTCACTTGGATGCAATTGAATCTCGCGCGGTTATTCCGACCAATGGATGCCGTTCCGCCCCACGCGGCACAAGGACGTATGTACCGTGTTGCGTCAGACTAAATTGCGTTCTATTACGATTAACAAAAAGTGTATATTTCCTCAACAGTACATCCAATTTGTTTAGGAAGGCTTCTGTGTTTTTTTTTTTTTTTATAATTAATATTTGTGTGATCTGATGGTCACGGTGCATTATAAGTAATTGGTGTAATTTGTAGAAAAGAATAGATTAATTGCATTTGTAAGGTCGATTTTACTTTTAAAACTAGATATACCTATATTAAATCTTAATAAGGCTTCGGCTTGCCTTGTCATATTTGAAAGATACATAATTATTAAGTTTTTTAAAACAAGTATATTAATCATATAAAAGTATCTTTATAATTTTGTAATAAACTTTACCATTAATCCACAGGCTTTATCTTTAAATAAGTTAAAGATTTTTATTAAAATAATAAAACAAAATCTTATTTTAAGTACCTAAACTGCTGCAGCTGGGCAATCTCGAGCTTTTTTTGCACTACCTACCTTCCTAGTCATAACTAGGAAGATACTAAATTTGAGAGAATACCTATTGTGAAATGGCGAATGGTGATAACAAAAAATGTTAGGTTTGTTGTGGGTTTTTCTCTGGACCAAAGCGTGTAACTATTATGTATTCAGTAATGTTGTTCTGTTTCATCATTAACAACCCATATTCGGCTCACTGTTGAGCACGAGTCTCCTCTTAGAATGAGAAGAGATAGGCTAGTAGTCCACCATCGCTAGCCCAATGTGGATTGGCAGACTTCACACACATAGAGAATTGCGAAAATTCTCAAATATGCAGGTTTATTCACGATGTTTTTCCTTCATCGTTTGAGACACGTCATATTTAATTTCTTTGTGGAGGTGCATGCTCCGGACCGGATTCGAACCTACGCCCTCCGAACTGAAGGCAGAGGTTATATCCACTGGGCTATATCACTGCTCTATTTATAGGCAATATTACCTATATTATAGAGATAGGCTTAATATTACATAGAGGTAAACTTTGTACCTACTGTTGTAGGGGAATCTCTGGATTTAGTAAACCGAATTTGAAATTTTATTCACCACTACAAAGCCACGTTATTTGCAAGTGTCATAGGCTATATTTTATCCCCGTATTATCTACGGATACGATACGATGTGGCATTAGCTAGTCACAACTAGCCAATAGTACCTACTTCCTTTATTATCTAGTTACACATATGTAACTAGATAATAACCGAAGTAGGTTCTGTACTCATTATAATGGATTATAGAGATCTCATCTCAGTTGAGCAACATGTCAGTCATCGAATCTTAATGCCCTTCACAATTGTCTAATTTTCACACATTCGATATTTCTTCAAACGGTTTTTGTAACTTTTTCACATGTTTGACTTGCAATTTACCATTTGAAAATATCATATTGAAAATTCTCCCCTACTTTTTTTGTGTGACAGGATTCATCCAGAGTTTATAAATTAATTGCCGTTAATATAGCCGTGATAGCCCAGTGGATATGACCTCTGCCTGGGAGTGTGTTCAAATCCGGCCCGGGGCATGCACCTCTAAGATTTCAGTTCTGTGCATTTTAAAAAATTCAATATCGCGTGCCTCAAGCGCTGAAGAAAAAACATCGAGAGGAAACCTGCATACCAGAGAATTTTCTTAATTCTGTGCGTGTGTGAAATCTGCCAATCCGCATTGGGCCAACGTGGTGGACTATTGGCCTAAAGCCTCTTATTCTGAGAGGAGACTCGAGCTCAGCAGTCAACCGAATTTGGGTATCGAATGAGGTTTGATAACGAATGTAACGAAAATACTATACTTACACTTAAGAGTTTGTACCATGCTCATCTGAGAGGAATTAGCAATACTGTATTTTACTCTACCTAGTAACAAAAGGTTAGCGCATTATTTGCGCAAAGGATATGCCTGGATGTCCAACGTGGAATTGCAGTATTCTTGCCACCATTCCATTTGGGCATGTACGAGTAAGTATAGGTATTAGAAAAACTCAGTTCAAGTTTCTCATTGTATTTATATTTACAACTTTTAAAATAGGAATGGTCTTCTCATCTTCATCACCAAAGCCTATTTTAAAGGCCCATTACAGGGCCAGGCCCTCTGCCTTATAGGAGAGGAGATATGGAACTTAGACCCACCGCGCTGCTTCAAATGTTTCTGAATGTATGGATGGATGATACCTCTGAATACCTTATATGTATATACCTATATCCCCTACCTACTTATCAATAATATGTCTCGAGTGATCGAATCACAAGGAATAAAAAGGTAAAGATAATGTACGACTTGCGGGTAGGCAGTGTGTTTTTGCATGGCACTTCATCATCATTCATTCATCATTCATCACTCCTCCTCATCTTTAGGAAAGTTTCAAAGTTCACCGTTCTGCCATCTATGAGGACAGCTTTCGCTTGCGTAAAAGTTTTGAACCTTTATGATAGATGGCGTTAGTAGTAGATTTTTGTTGAAATAACGTTTTGTAATGAACTTGATTTACTTAGTCAAAGTCATGGCTGTTTTGAAAGTCTGCGGTTGGAGTGCATTTAGACGACTTTAGAGCAGGTTACTTCTCGTTACTCTTTTGGTTTCTCATGGTAAGAAGTATTTCTTTAAAACCAATTTGGAACTCTCAAAAATAGATTGGCACTGTACGAAAGGCAAGGCTGTTGTACTGTAAGATATGCCACCGCAGATATTTTTCAGGAACTTTGAATAACTGAAATTCTTTTTTACTGTGTAGGTGAAAATTTTAGAAAGAATAATTCGGTTTTTCATTTCCCGATCAAAAAACGACCATTGATTGATTATAGAAACATATGATAGAATCATATAGTTACCTAATCACTGGACCAATGAGGTAGTCGACGGCAGATGAATTTAATCAATTGTAAAACTCGACAGCCCACAATGATATTTTATACTTAGAGATAGGGCACTAGCGTCAAAAATGATGTATGAGCGGACAAATGTGCATAATTGTCTTAATTTCATTTAGTCGCTGATTAAACAACGAAAGTTATTTATACACATAATACCTAAATATTCAAATTGAAATTTCATTTATTTCAATTAGGCTTAGTTTAGAAGCATTTTTGAAACGTCAAGTTATGTTATGATTTAATGGTTAAATTAAAGTTGAAAACTTAAAATTAAAGTTAAGAAATTATTATTTAATTATTGTCTATAATGTCGAGTTTAGGAAGTGTAAAAACTATATACATAAATATTATAATACAGGTAAGTAAACCCAAAACTGTTTAGTGTGCGCTCAGTGGATTCGTTAATTCGGATCACTTTGCGGTTTAGTAGGTACGTAGCATATCTATAGTATAAAACAATCATTGACTGCCCATCAATGTCAACTTTCGTCAACATTGGGAAAGACGTCAAACACTTGACTCTCCACTTGTTCTAGGTTGACACGCCAACGGGGTCAGGGTCAGAGTCATGTGTGGTTTACGTAAGTAAAAAATATTATTGTTTGTGCACCGGGCCATTTATGTCAGCTGTCATAACCTATTATTGGCATGCGATGGTTTTTCCATTTCTTGGAAAATTTTTGACGCCAACACAAATTGGCGGTGCAATTTTACAAGGGTATTTAAAAGAATGCCTGTTTAAAATGGGATAGTCTACCTATAATGTAATTTTTTTTACAATATAGGTAGACTAAAATTTGAAAAATGTAAATTTTCTTAGAGCCTCAATAGCTCAACGGTAAAGCGGCTAGACTCATCACAGATGGGTGGAGGTTCGATCCCCACCCCACTTGTCTATTGTCGTACTCACTCCTAATATAGTCTTTCCCAACTAATTGGAGCGGAATTGGAATATTGGTATTTAAAAAATATGGCAAATATTCTTTAAAAAAATGTAAATAAAGAAGCTAAGTGTTTGTATATTGAACTGACTCAAAATTTAGCAAGCAATGATGGAATATAGTCGGAATAGCTAAATTACTGTTAACCACAAATGCCTCCGTATTATGGTCATAGTGATAGCGATTGACATGGGATTAGAAAATCACGAATCCTGATTCGGAAGGACGTAATTAAAAAAAAATACAAGTCTTCTATGATACTTCTAAAAAAACGTGAAGAAAAGAAATTAATGGAGAAAAGTGATAGAGGAGGCCAATACCCACAAAGGATTGCAGCGCCGAAGGAAGTAAGAAGCATATACTATGATACTTCTAAGATAACTAACCTAACTAAAGAAACGTAAAGAACTATTCGTATTGCAGATAAAAGTCCGAGATTGGAACTTACCAAGATCGCGATCAGAAATGAAGGAACGACTGCAGAGAAAGAAATATATAAAACGAAAGCTTGAAGAATTAAAAAAAACTAATTGCAAGATGGATTAGTGATTAAAGCTCAGCTGGCCTATTCAAAATTTTGGTCTTTATTATCAACCTATTAAAATAAATATCAAATCAATTGACAAAATGTCAATTACCTACTGTATGATATCCACTAGTAAGTGTATGACATTTTACATAGAATTTCAATTTCGTTAATTTCAACAAACATAAGTACGTCAAAGATAGTGAATTAGCCTTTTTTTTTTTTTTTTTTCTTAGCGGGGAGGAAAAAAATCCCTACGGACTTCTGCCGTCAGGCAGGGCATGTCCGACTCGCACGGACTAAAAATAACCCCCCACAACTCCTGGGTCAGCACGGAACCGCGTAGCATTACTTCGTGCTGACCGATTAGTTTTCATTCCTCGCATCCCTTTTTCTCTTGTCTTTCTCTCGTTTCCCTCCGAACCATTATTGTTCGGAGCGTGTTAGCGCATTTGTGCCACTCGTTTTCGCTCTCCAACATGCGAGCAACAAGAGTTTGCGCATTAAACTCCCCTGTTTCCTGTGCTTCTGCTGTCACGTCTGCACATCCCGGGCATTCAAAGAGAGCATGCCTCGGATTGTCCTCTTCTCCGCAGAAGTAACATTTTTCATGTGGCGCCTTACCAATAGCGAAGAGGTAGGTATTAAACACCCCGTGTCCACTGAGAGCTTGTGTAAGCCAGCGGTCTACCTCCCCATGCTTCCTATGTAGCCAGGCCTTTAAATCGGGGATTAATTCGCGGGTCCAGCTTCCCTTCCCTGCACCCGACCATTCTCTCTCCCACTCCTTCAAGGTGTTCTCACGTGTTTCATGGGGATTTTGATCTCTCTTTTCGAACAATAGGGCCCGTTCTTTTACTAGCTTATCTATCGGGACCAGTCCTGCTATGACCAGCACTGCTTCTGTGGAGACTGTCCGGTAGGCACCGCATACTCCTATCGCAAGGCGTCTTTGTACCGTCTCTAGTTTTTTACGGTACAGTTCCACATTCATGGCCTTCTTGAACAGAGGTGCCCCGTAAAGTATAGTAGAGTGGGCAACCGACGCTAAAATTCTTCTTCTGCTCGCTCGGGGACCGCCTCTTGTCGGCATCAGCCTGCATAGTGCCTCGGTCAATTTTTGTGCCTTCTGAGCTACCTCCTCAATGTGAGTCTTGAAGCTTATGTTTTTGTCAAGCCACACTCCCAAATACTTAACATGGTCTTTAGGTGTCACTGCAGTACCCTGAATTGAGAAATTAATGGGTTGCAGTTTTCGCCTTCCGCTAAATACGACTGCCTCCGTTTTCTCGGGTGCCAGAGCTAGCTGTTTCTTTTGCATCCATGCATTAACTCGTTCAAGCGCTTTGTTTGCCCGAGACATGAGGCTTATTTCTGTTTTGGCCACCACCACAATGGCAAGGTCGTCCGCGAAGCCTAACACTTGCACCCCTTCTTCTTGTTCTAGCGTGAAAACACCGTCATACAGAATATTCCATAAGGTTGGACCTAATATTGACCCTTGTGGAACCCCGCTACTGACAGTTATTACTTCTGTCACTCCTTTGTTGTCTCTGACGATTATACTTCTGTCCTCTAGATAGCTACTTAAGAGGTTTTGTAAGTAGCCCGGTAGACCTCTTTTTCTTATTTCTAACAGAATTTCCTTCCAAGGAGCAGAGTTAAACGCATTTTTGACGTCGAGACATATTAGGGCACAAAGCCTTCTAGTCCTGCGTGAGCCCTGTCTCGCCACTACAGCGGTTTCCACTACCCTTTTGATGGCCATTAGTGTAGATCGGCCTTGCCGGAAGCCGTACTGGTGCTCTGAGAGACCTCCATGTTCTGGTAGGAGCTTGTCTATTCTATTCACTAGAAGTCTCTCCATCAGCTTGCCGTAACAATCGAGCAAGCAGACCGGTCTATAGCCAGATGGGTCATCTTTGGGCTTATTGTCTTTCCTAAGCAGGATCAAATTGGCCGTCTTCCAGACTGCCGGAAAAACTCCAGATTTGAACGCCGCATCCATGATCTGTCTTATTTTTTCTGGTATAGCTTGCACGGCCAATTTAACTATCTCTGGATACAGAAAATCCGGTCCGGGCGCTTTTTTAGGTTTTAAGTTTTCCGCCGCCGTTTTCAGCTCGTCCTCTGTTACATCCACGGGTTGAGACTCATCAGCTATGATTCGCCCAAAGGTTTTGTGTGCTGGAAACAGGACCACCGCCACGGATTTTATTAATTCCATTTCTAAACCGGGTGGGCGTGGCCGCATCTTTTTGGTGACGATTTTATACCCTAGTCCCCACGTGTCTTTATCCACCTCGTCGCAAAGCTTTTTCCACTCTTCCGTCTTTGACTTCATTATTGCTATTTGCAATGCAATTTTGGCAGACTTATATTCTTCTCTCTTTTTCTGAATACCTTGATCCGCAGCACCATCAATATTTATAGGTCCCCTTTTGTTTTTCCGCCTCTCACGCGTATATTTTCTACGGCAGCTAGTACAGTACTTTCTTTTTTCTCCTATTTCCCTATTCCACCAGTAAACAGGTGCTTTACGAGAAGTGAATTAGCCTGTAAGAAAATTTCATTTATACATTGTTTTAATTATGAATTCTTGATAATTTAATGTCTTAAATACTTTTAACACTGATTGATCAAAGTACTCAACCAATATAAACTAAGGGTAGGGCTCACGCAGTCCGAAGAGAGACCAATCAATGACTGCCAAAATCATTGAATCAATAATTTAAATGGATGATATCACGGAATAAACTCATTCATATAAATCGTGAATATAATCCTGCCATATTCGGAAGACATGCAGATTGCTGGCGATACATTGGGCAACCGGTGCACGCAATTGGCAGGATATTGCGCCCGCACGCCCAAGGACTTGAAAATCGTACGGAAGTTTTGTATGGAAATGACTGGACTGCGAGTGACTTGAGCGGTTTGTTTAATTGAACTGCAATTTTAGTAATTAGTTAGTACAATTTACTTACGAACAGGTGTATGCTCTTTCATAATATACTTAACAAGCAGACGCTTGAATGATAAAGGTACTTGGAGGCCATTGGATCAGCTTCCACCTTATCACAGGAAGTAAAACTATAAGAAATTAAGATTTTTTTTTTTAAAGAGCAACTGTTGAGTTTCTTGCCGGTTCTTCTCAGCAGAACCTGCCTTTCGAACCGGTGGTAGAATCTTTACAAATAGCCAACTGACGTTTCAAAAGTGCTTGTAAACTTGAAGTATGATTTTTGAATTTTGCTTTGCGGTTTAAACCACGCAGTGCCCATTCCCGTGGGAATACAAGAGTTTTTTTTTTTATAATGAAATCTAAGGTGGAAGCGGGCTAACTTGTTAGGATGAGGATGAAAATCCACACCTTTTTTCGGTTGCTACACGACATCGTAGCGGAACGCTAAATCGCTTGGCGGTATGCCTTTGCCAGTAGGATGGTAAATAGCCACGGCCGAAGCCTCCCACCAGCCAGACCTGGACCAATTAAGAAAATCTCAATCGGCCCAGCCGGGGTTCAAACCCAGGACCTCCGACTTGTAAATCCCCCGCGCATACCAAAGCGCCACGGAGGCCGTAAAAAATAAAAATAGATGAAATGAAATAGCTGAAGTTACTTGGTAAAGATGTGGCTTTCTAATAGTGGATAGAAAACCAAAAAGCGTCTGCTTTTAGCGATGACTGTTCTGTGTATAAAACAATATATTCGTAAAAAAAACAGAAGTTCAAGCTAGTACTCTGTTATTAAGAATTTGCAATTGCAAATTATATTTTGTTTTATGTAAAAAGATTAAAATAAAGTGAACTATAAATTAGCAAAACATTGTACTTGGTATCTTCAACCTGAAACAATGCAATGTTAACGATGTTACCACAAATTAGGGAAACAAAAACTGTTTTTCTGTCGTTTTGTTAATAAAATATACGAGTTTTAGTTCCCTAGTAAATTATCTTTAATACCTATGTACAAACTCTCAACAGTCATGAATGTAGCTTGTTATTCAAGCTACTATTGTGCAATAATAAGTATTATTTTTGTGATTTAATTACAAACAGTTTTCTGGTGTTCCCCTATATGTATTTGTTATCCCCGCACTAGTAAGCGCAGTGTTGGTCGACCCCCCCCACCAGGTGGACTGACGACATCAAGCGAGTCGCAGGTATTCGCTGGATGCAGATGGCTCAGTATTGTGATGTTTGGAAGTCCCTACAAAAGGCCTATGTCCTGCAATGGACGTCCATTGTTTTTATATAAGTAAGTATTTGTTATATAAGTCAGTTTTACCATCATCCAGCGAATCCCTGCAACTCGCTTGATGTCGTCAGTCCACCTGGTGCGGGGTCGACCAACACTGCGCTTTCTAGTGCGGCGTCGCCATTCCAGCACCCAGGTCCATCGGCTCTTCGAACTATGAGCCCGCCCATTGCCATTTCAGCTTCATGACATGTTCAGCAATGTCGGTGACCTTGGTTCTTCTGCGGATCTCTTCATTTCTGATTCAATAACGCAGGGATACTCCGAGCATAGCTCGTTCCATCGCCCGTTGTGTGACTCTGAGCCACACAACGGGCGACCAAGTCTGGAAACCATAGGTCACTGGTAACACGCACTGTTCGAAGACTTTTGTCTTCAGACACTGAGGAATTTCGGACGAAGAGATATCGCGAAGTTTCCCAAATGCGGCGCAGTCGAATTATAATCGGCGGTTCACCTCTTTCTCGAAATTGGACCTACCAACACAACAGACACACAGACAGACATAACGACAACAATGAATTTCGTGCGTAACTCTGTAAGCAACAAAAATAAGGAAGTCTTAGGTTGATATTATTAAATACCTTAACGACCTCCATCAGATGTTGAATGATAATGACAGGAACTGAGGTCTAATGATAGGCGTCCACATATCCGCATCGTACGTATCGGACATATCGCAACAAACTGATATTTAATTTTATGGTAGATCCGTGCGATCCATACGTTGCGGATCGGTAGACGCACTTGAGTTTTCTATACAAATAATACTACAATCCGTTCGACGGGATTTGTACTAAAAAGAAGAAAGACAATCTCAAAATTCCATACTCCGGCCATATACCTGGACCTCGGGATTCAATGTGACAGGCTAACCATTTTACCAAAGAAGTAGTCTGTCCAAGGTAGTCATCAGTAACCCATATTCGGCTCACAGCTTAGCAGGAGTATCCTCTCAGATTGAGACGGGTTAGGTCAATATTCCACCACGATGGCCAAATGCGGATTGGCAGACTTTACACACGTAGAGAATTAAGAAATTTCTCAGGTATGCACGTTTCCTCACGATATTTTTCCTTAACCGTTTGAAGCACGTGATATTTAAATTCTTAAAATGCACATAACTGAAAATTTTGAGGTGCATGTCCCGGACCGGATCCGAACCTACGCCCTCCGAGTTGAAGGCAGAGGTCGTATCCACTGGGCTACGACGTCTCATATTTCTATATAATTATTTGTTTTATTAAAACTGCAGAATATAATTAAAAAAAAGAATATAATTAAGGCTCATTAAAGATGCGCGAGTTTCAGGAAAACATTACTTATCCTTGCAATTTTACAACAAAGAATAGTCGAGTTGTAGGTACAAAAGGTTGCATCAGATGGTGTAATGGATGCAATTAACTCGAACGATATATCGTAACTTTAATTATTCAATGAAGTTTACCTAACATAACAATATTAGACGTAGAACGCTGAGATAACTAGACAAAAGCGTGAACAAATAATTCTGTAATACTACCTAATATTACTCAGTCCAAAGATTATGTACTAGTAGATATGTTATTAACACGCTGAAACTAAGACGCAGAAAGGTGGCAGTAACAGGGGCGATGGCACCTAACAACCCGAATCCTATTGGGTTACCTTTTAAAAATATTACTTTTAACTTAAATTAACGTATCCAACCCAGTCAAAAATACATTCAGACTAAAAACCACATGAACGGGTGAATACCTACGAGAATTTCAGTTTTCGCTACTCGTGGCTAATTGTCTTAATTTCAATTAGGGGCATAGTTAAAATCTTAAGAGTTAAGAGTTTTTTAAACAAATAGTACCTGTATATTGTCTTTAATAGTGTCCACAAATGCACAAAAACGCACAAGTAAGCTCTCATTCGCACGAGACTTTTTTAACGGACTTAAAAAAATGGAACAAATGCATTCCCAAGTATATATTTACATGACAGCGTTTTTAAAACTCGACGCTTTTTTTCGAGCAGTGTTGCATTTTCAATTTTGGGCGTTGGAATTCCCTTCCTTCCTTTAATTAACTTTATACTACGTTTGAACGCTTTTTTAACGTCCCTTAAGAAATGTATCTCATGCAAATGATGCTCGTTATAAAGTCCGATCAATATTTTTTCAATTCAGATTTCACATAATCTTGTAGTTATAAAGCGAGTTCTGTTTACGCAAAGAGATACTCGCACATTCGATGCTCTCAGTTTATGTTGTAAGCTGATTGAAATCAGATTGCGGCTTGGGCAATACGCATCAACGATGCAAACTTTAATGCTAATTGCTAAGTAATATTCCTCGCGCGTTGTGATACTAAGGCAAATAAATAATGCTCAGATAAACCGTGCAACGCATGATTATTGCGTTTGTATCGTACTTTATTAGTGTGTTAACTATGAGTGATGGCTGGTTGGCAAGAACAGTTAGAATGTAGCAGACCATTTTTATATACGAGTGTACTTAGAACATATATAGAAAAGTCGCCTTTAGAAAAAAAAAACAAATTGAAATCGTATCGACATACAGACACGTCAAACTTATAACAAAGCTTTTGCATCGGGAGTTAAATAACTTTAAATAGTTAAAAAAAAAACTAAAAAACACGCTTTTAGCGAAGTAACTACTAAAAACTGTTGGGGAGGCCGCCATATTGGATTTGTAATGACGTTTCTTAGCTAGTCATGTATTGTCATCAGAACTCAGAGCGTGTGCAAAATTTCATCCTACACGAAGACCGGGAAGTGGGTCAAATTAAGAGTCCAAGATCTGTCTTTCCTACTTAGTTAAAGTGTTTGGGGAGGCCGCCATATTGGATTTGTAATGACGTTTCATAGCTGGTCATGTATTATCATCAAAACTCAGAGCGTGTTCAAAATTTCATCCTACACGAAGACCGGGAAGTGGGGTAAATTGAGATTCCAAGATATGTCTTTCTTAGATAGTTAATGTGATTGGGGAGGCCGCCATGTTGGATTTGTAATGACATTTCTTAGCTAGTCATGTATTATCATCAAAATTCAGAGCGTGTGTAAAATTTCATCCTAATCGGAAATCGGGACGTGGGTCAAATTTAGATTCCATGATTTTCTTACATACATAGTTACAAGTGAAGCTAATATAAAGCGTGTAAAGTTAATATAAAATCAATTGAAAAAGAGGTCACTAATCTATATATATAAAAATCAATGCCACTTTTCGTTGTAATTCCATAACTCAAGAACGGGCTCACCTATCCAAACCAAATGCTTAGGATTTGGTCGGCATATTTAGTAGATGGTTTATGTGAAGTTTGCATAAAATCGGTCGAGCCGTTCCTCATTTGTCACATTTTTTGTAATAAATGAATTCAATAGAAACTTTTTTCACAGAAACTTTTTTGAAGTTTTGTTGACAGGACAAGCACGTTGTTATGTCATTCATGCCGTCAGTTCATTTTGGACGTGGTTCGATGAATTTATGTGTACTTTTCTAAGTTGCCGTATATGATTTCACATGGCATCATATGCGACAGCTTCTTGGGAATTTGTTTTTTTTTTGTTCTAATTTTTTTTTTCGAGTTTTAAGCGAAAACATATGTGCATACGGGAAAAATGCCACCAGCCAGACGAGCAAATATAGGTCGGCGAACGCGTAATGCAAATGATGTGGCATTACTAAGACGATCACAGACTGCAGATGAACGCGCACAAGCTAATGCATCGCAGCGTGAACGTAATGCACGCAATGGATTTGTTAACCCAGTACCTGTACTGAATCTTGCACGGCCATCACGAATACGTCGTGCTGTTTTGGCTGAAATGATGCGTGCTGCTTTTAATTACAACAGTCAGATTGATTATAGTATGTATGGATACATTGGAATGATGGACGCAATATGTCCACATTGTGATGCGGCTAACTTTCCAGGTGAAACGCCCGGCATGTGTTGTGCTAATGGCAAAGTGAGATTGCCAGCATTAGAAACTCCACCCGAACCATTGTATTCATTTATTTTTGGGACATCGCAAGCGTCGAAGCACTTTCTGAGTCATATTCAACAATACAATTCGGCATTTCAAATGACTTCTTTTGGTGCAACTAAAATTATTAGAGATAATTTTATGCCGACGTTTAAGGTAAATACTTCAACAGGATTATTCCATGTTTGTATCAATCTGAAGCATAAAGTATATTTAAAAAAAAACTGATATAAGATTTACCTAAAATTGTATACATGTTACAGATTCAGGGCCAGATTTATCATCAAGCTGGTTCGTTATTGCCATACCCCGACGCTGATCATCAATTTTTGCAAATTTATTTTATTGGTGATGAAAATCGTGAATTGGATCAACGTTGTGCAATTGTTTCGAATACAAGACGAGAAATTATTCGTGAGCTACAAAGGTTTTTCCATCAGCATAACGCATTAGTTCAATTGTTTAAAATTGCTCTCGATCGTATGCCAACTGATAATCACAAAATCGTAATAAGAGCTGATAGAACACCTTTTGGAGAGCATGCAAGGCGATTTAATGCACCAACAATTGATGAGGTTGCAATTGTAATTCTTGGTGATCAGTTTCAATCCCGTGATATTGTACTTCATCGTAGAAATGAGCAATTGCAACGTGTTTCGGAACTTCATCGTAGTTACGATGCATTACAGTACCCAATATTGCATTGGAAAGGTGACGATGGTTACCATATCAATATACCAATGATTGATCCACGAACAGGTAAATAATTGACCTATTTTTAGTGTGTTGACATTTCATTTCTACAACTTTCTAAAGTCACATTTTGTAATTATTTTCAGGTCTACATATACAGAAAAAAGTTAGTGCCATGAATTTTTATTCGTATCGATTGATGATTCGTCCACAAGAACAAAATTATATCTTAAAATGTGGTAAACTATATCATCAGTACATCGTTGATATGTATGCCAAAATAGAGACTGAACGTCTTAATTATATTCGTTTCAACCAAGCAAAATTAAGATCCGAAGAATATATTCATTTGCAAGATGCGATAGCGAATGATGCTAATGTTAATGACATCGGACGTTTAACTATATTGCCATCTTCGTATATTGGTAGCCCACGGCATATGAACGAATATGCACAAGACGCAATGTCTTATGTACGAAAATACGGTCGACCGGATCTGTTCATTACATTTACATGTAATCCGCAGTGGGATGACATCAAGAACAATTTATTTGAAGGCCAGTCGACAACTGATCGTCATGACATTACAGCACGTGTTTTTCGGCGAAAATTGAAAGCACTTATGGATTTAATTGTGAAATTACGTGTATTTGGAGAGGTGCGTTGCCATATGTACTCCATCGAATGGCAAAAAAGGGGATTGCCGCACGCACATATATTAATTTGGCTGGTAAATAAAATAACTCCGGATCAAATCGATAACGTTATATCAGGTGAAATTCCTGATCAAACTGTTGATCCTGAGTTATTTGATGTTGTCGTTAAAAACATGATACATGGTCCGTGCGGTGAACTAAATATGAATTCGCCATGTATGATTGATGGAAAGTGTTCGAAACGATACCCAAGACAATTGACTTCAGACACAATAACGGGCAATGACGGATATCCGTTGTATAGACGTAGATCACCTAATGATAATGGCAAAACGGCAACCATTAGAATGCGTAACCAGGACGTTGAAGTTGATAATCGTTGGGTGGTTCCGTATTGTCCATTATTATCGAAAATATTCAAGGCTCATATAAATGTGGAGTATTGTAATTCAGTCAAATCCATTAAATATATTTGCAAGTATGTAAATAAAGGGAGCGATATGGCTGTTTTCGGTGTAGCTGGTGATAATAGAAATGATGAAATTACTCAGTATCAACTGGGGCGCTATATTAGTAGTAATGAAGCTGTCTGGAGGATTCTGTCGTTTCCAATGCACGAAAGACATCCTGTGGTTGTTCACTTAGCTGTGCATCTTGAGAATGGCCAACGTATTTATTTTAATGAAGCAAATGCATTGGAAAGAGCAGCACACCCACCAGCGACTACGTTGACAGCTTTTTTCAAATTATGCGAAACTGATACATTTGCTAGAAATTTGTTATATTCCGAAGTGCCTCAGTACTATACATGGAATGTGTCTTCAAAAAAATTTCAAAGACGTAAACAAGGAACAGCAGTCGATGGGCATTCAGGCATTTTCAAAACAGATGCAATTGGGAGAATGTATACAGTACATCCAAACAATGCTGAGTGTTTTTATTTGCGATTGCTATTAGTTAACGTCAATGGCCCAAAATCATTTCAAGAATTAAGGACAGTCGACGGTCATTTGTGTCAAACATATCGTGAAGCATGTCAACTCTTGCATTTGTTGGAGGATGATGCACATTGGGATTCAACACTTAATGATGCATCTACGTCAGCTCATCCACAACAAATACGAATGCTATTTGCCATTATATTATCGACATGTATGCCATCAAATCCACTTGAATTATGGAACAAATATAAAAATTATATGGCAGAAGATATTTTAATTCGTATGCGTCATCATGCAAGAAATCCTGATTTGTTGATTACCTTGGAAATGTGCAACGAAGCTTTGATAATAATTGAAGATATATGTCTAACGATTGCAAATAAAGCATTAGTACAATTGGGTATGACCGCACCAAATCGTCCCATGCATGATTTGTTTGATCGTGAATTGCAACGTGAGCAGGAATTCAACTGTAATGATTTGCGTTTATTTGTACAATCGAATATAACCAAATTAAATATTCAGCAAAAACATGTATATGATACAATCATGCAAGCCGTTTCCAATAATGCAGGTGGATTATATTTTTTGGATGCACCTGGTGGCACAGGTAAAACGTTCGTTATATCATTGATTTTAGCGACTATTCGATCAGATCAGAAAATTGCACTAGCACTTGCATCTTCGGGAATTGCTGCTACATTATTAGAAGGTGGTCGGACCGCACACTCTGCATTAAAATTGCCATTGAATGTACAGGTGATTGAAACTCCAACTTGCAATATATCGAGAAATTCTGCTATGGCAAAAGTTCTGCGATTAACGTCAATTATTTTATGGGATGAGTGTACAATGGCGAATAAAAAATCACTAGAAGCATTCAATCGAACAATGCAAGATTTACGTGGTAATCAACAGCTTTTTGGTGGTGCTTTGATATTACTTTCAGGGGATTTTCGTCAAACATTGCCTGTCATTCCTCGATCAACTCCTGCTGATGAAATAAATGCCTGCTTGAAGTCATCAGTTCTTTGGAGATATCTACAAAAATTGACACTAAACATTAATATGCGTGTTCACCTACAAAATGATCCAGCTGCCCATGAGTTCTCAAAACAATTGTTAGAAATTGGTGACGGCAAAATACAAATCGACAGAACCAACGGATTGATCGCTGTACCGAACAATTTTTGTACAATTGCGCAATCGATAGATGAATTGATTGAATGTGTTTTTCCGAATATTGTTCAGAATTACAGAAATCATGATTGGTTGACAGAACGCGCCATTTTAGCACCGAAAAACATTCATGTCAATGCAATTAATTTTCAAATTCAAGCGAAACTGCCAGGCGTAGTCACGAAATATAAATCAATTGACAGTGTTATGAATCAAGATGAGGCAATGAATTATCCAATTGAATTTTTAAATTCATTGGAGCCGGCTGGTATGCCACCGCATTGCTTGAATCTGAAAGTTGGTTCTTCGATTATATTATTGCGAAATATTAATCCACCAAAACTGTGTAACGGAACAAGATTGGCAGTGAAAAAGTTATTGCCAAATTTGATTGAAGCTACGATCTTAACTGGTAAATCAAAAGGAGAAGTTGTTTTGATACCGCGTATACCTATGATTCCAACTGATATGCCTTTTGAGTTCAAACGTTTACAATATCCTGTGCGTTTATCATTTGCGATGTCCATCAACAAGGCCCAAGGTCAAACACTTCACGTTTGTGGTGTGAATTTGGAGGAACATTGTTTTTCACATGGCCAGTTATATGTTGCCTGTTCCAGAGTCGGTACCCCCAGCCGTTTGTTTATTTATGCTCAAAATGGAAAAACAAAAAATATTGTTTATCCAAATGTTTTGGATTAAGTGTGTTGTAAATAGCTAGCAATTGATTTCGATTTTAAATAAAATATTTTTTTGATTAAATAAATGAATTTGATGTTCCGATTTGTTTATTTTATTTCACTTTATACGTAGCGAAGCACGTACCGGGCCGCTAGTATTCTTATATAAATACTCGTAAAACAGTCATCAAACAGGCTAGCTGATCTCGTTATTTGACCAAGTTCATATATCAAGTTCGAGTTTCCTCATATTTGATCTGGAGCGGTTCGACAGTGACCCGGCGGCGTGAGCATACACGGTCGGCCTCAGAGATGAAATTGGAAGGTTAACTTACAAAATAGCTGTCGTAATTGCACTTGAGAGACATAATGTTGGTTTATGAGGTTAAAATAACACAATGTACGGACTAGCGGTTTGCTAGATTTCAAGGTTGCTCAAAAACAGAATTTAAGTAAACTGAAAACTAAATTAAACTAACCGTCTAAAATCCGCTATTAGAAATATACACCCTCATCTGTTATTTATTAGTGACTAGCTAACGCCACGCGGTATCACTCGCGTGGTTCCCGTTCCCGTAGGAATACGGGGATAATATATAGCCTATAACCTTTGTCGATAAATGGGCTATCTAACACTGAAAGAATTTTTCAAATCGGACCAGTATTTGCTGAGATTAGCGCGTTCAATCAAACAAACAAACAAACTCTTCAGCCTTATAATATTAGTTAAGATAAGAAAAAAAATATCATACTTCACACTAATGTTATAAAAGCGAAAGTTTGTGTGTGTGTATATGTTTGTTCCTCCTTTACGCTGCGGTTACTGAAGCGATTTGGCTGAAATTTGAAATGGAATACTTTTCATCCCGGAAAAATCCATGATTCCCGTGGGATTTGTGAAAAATTACATGCGAACGAAGTCGCGGGCGTCCGCTAAACGATAATTATTTATTTGACGAAGTTTTTACTGTTAGTAAAGTTTTGTTGACTGTTTTTACTGTTAGTTAAGTGTCTTTGTTTGTTTACACTAATTTCCGAAAAAAATACAACATATTATCATGCAAGTAAGTTATAAGTTCATGCAAGCAAAGACGCGCGATTTTACTAGTATACCTATACTATTTAAAAGAAAAGTTTGTGATGTTGTAAGGGGTAATCTCTGGATCAACTAAACCGATTTCAAATATTCTTAATTTACCAATAGAAAGTCACGTTATTTGCGAGTGTCTGCTATATTTACTATCATAAAATCCCGCGAGAACGTTTTTGTTGCCTTCTAAAAGCATAATAATTACGACACATCTTTTATGTATCTAGTACGAGTAGGTATCTAGACTTAGATCCCACAATGAAACATTGAATTTTTCGAAAAAAAAATTGTCCCACGAATTAAAACTCAAACTAATGTTTTCTTATATGTAACCTACCTTGTGTAAAAACTTAATTATCCACCACTGAATTATAATTTACACGTATTTTTACAATTTAATCACTGTTGCATATTTTAACTTGTAAAATTAGTTTTATTTAATTTATTTATATAATTTGAATATTATATAAACAATAAAATAAAATCGGTTTCGTCACAATGACTGAAGCGCGTCAAGTGAGATTTTTATTTATATGTATATTTTCGTGCATCAAAAAGTACGCGGCCGGTCAAATTGCACAGTCTACTGAAACCTACAGAGGTTTCGCGTACTTCTCAACTAGAAGGACCTTGCTACGTCCGTCTTTTTACTAACGTAAATAATCTTGTGTAATATTTTGACCTAGGAATGCTATACATCATATTTAAAACATGTAGATCATTGTTTTATTAGTGTTACGAGTAATCTCTATTTCCGTTTTTTTTAATTATATTTTTTTGGTCCAATTTCGGTGGTTATTAGTGCAAATTGGATGCGCAATAAAATAATTATTATTAAATTAATTTTAGAAATGTAGTGTAAGTTTATATTTATCAAGATTAAAATCTGATAGTTTTAATTATTTAATAACAAATAATTTTATTTCCTTTTACATAATTTTTATCGTGCTTGTTTTTGTGGTGCAAATTACAATATTTTGTTAACACATAAAATAATGAATTTTCAAATTGAAAATTGCATTTAATTTTAGTTGTTTTGTGAAACATTAATTTATTTATTGTAGAAGGTCACTAGAACGACAACTCACACAAATATTATGAATTAGTCTGTTTGTTTTTTACTCCTCAATAGCACGACTAGGTATTGAATTGATTTAGCTGAAATTTGTAATGGAGATAGATAATATCTTGGATTAACTTCACGCCAACTGAATTGCAGTCTCCCGCTTGTATTATACACTAGCCGACGCCCCGCGGTTTCACCCGCTTAGTTCCTGTTCCCGTGAGCATTCGGGGATAAAATATAGCCTGTGACTCACATATAATCTAGATCTAGAGTTTATCACTTATTATTACTTTCATCCCCTCCATTCTTCTAGCCCTAGAGTTCTGGCAACCTACAAGTATATATATATATATATATATATATATATATATATATATATATATATATAGACTTCATTAGTGATCTTCTGTGTATGAGAGTAACGTTTGTATATATCATTTCATTCCCTCTGTACAAAAGTTACTCTACCTTTCAGTTGTTTACAAAAGTTTCTTTATTTTTTGCAATTCGTACGTCTTTCTAATGGTTTTCTGCGTCAAATAGTTTGCAAAAAGCCATGTCATGCCATGGGTCTCTAATGTTCGTGTCTTTTGTTCGTGGAAATCACCTAAGGTTATTAACTCTCACGATATTTTACTAGCAGATGCTAGCGACTTCGACCATGAAAAGTTCGCTGAAAACTTTTATTTTACGTGAAAATGTTTAAAAGATAAAATGTGTAAGCCAATAATGAATCGATTGACACAATAAATTATTTAAATCGGATTAATAGTTCACACTACGGAGGTATATACTAATATGCACAATTGCACTTAAAAAAAATATTATACCCTCATCTGTTATTTAATTAGTATAAAATTTGTAGATTAACTAATTTTAATTTTTAATTAGTCGTCTAATATGTCAAATGAAATCATTTTGTGCTTAATTTAACATATTGCATTTTATCTATTCTACAACCTATCTTGTTGAGTACTGTTTACCAACAAAGAAATTAGAAATGAAGGTAGAAAACACATGTCATTTCGTAACTTATTTATTTTAAATTATGTATGGTTTGTTATTTAAATATCATGTATCTCAATCGGTGAAGGAAAACATCGTGAGGAAACCTGCATACCAGAGAATTATCTTAACTCTTTGCGTGTGTGAAGTCTGCCAATCCGCATTGGGCCAGCGTGGTGAACTAATGGCCTTACCCCTGTCATTCTGAGAGGAGACTCGAGCTCAGCCGTGAGCCGAATATGGGTTGATGACGAACGATGGTTTAAATATTGGATAGAATCAGGCGTTACTTTGCGGAAGTTCATCATGATTTAATGATTTATTTATTTTGCTATCATCCGCGAAAAGTCGACGACTCTACAACGTGCAATTGCAAAGTATTCTTTGCAATTGCACGTTGTAGAGTCAACATCTCCTGAAGATGCTCCGGTTTCAGGGTGAAACGTACGTAGAGAGTATTTTGTCGGACCTGGGTGACGTTGTCGCATGGGTTCGTCGACTTTTCGCGGATGATAGTAAAATAAATAAATCATTATATAAGAACGATGGTTTGTTTACAAAATGTTATATAAAATATATTAACCATATCTAATTGTTCTAAGCTTATTAATCAAATTTATTTTCATTCATTTCATGATCAAGATAATTATAATTATTATTAGGTGTGAAATGACTAGTGATTTATACCTACTCTCATTTTTAATTCGTTTGTTGGTAAACAGTACTCATCAAGAAAAGTTGTAGTATAGTTCATGATTTTCTAGATATTGTATGAAAAATGTGTCTGACAGATGAGGGTATATTTCTAATGCCGGATCTTAGGCCATAAAGTCATATCCATTTTTTTTGACTGCAAAAAAAATTCAAAAACTTACAGCTCTTCCAGTAGACCAACTAGGCCATACATCGATAGCCAATGGTTTAATACGGCATGGCTCGATGGTGGTTGATGAACTCGTACTCCTCTTCCTCCGTCAGGGCGCATTCTTCGAAGCACCAGAGACCAGCTATCGCCAGGAGAACGGTATACACCATGCAGTACACGACGTAGAGGAGGATTGTGAACAACATTGTCTCTTGTGTTAACTGGATTTTGAACCTGTAAATTAAAAAAAAGTTCATTTAAACGGCCATCGTATGCTATATTTATAGTCGTCACCCTATTAATCGCCACTTTTAATCAACATTTTTAATCGTCACTACACGATTAACCGGCCTATTCACTAACTTTGAGAAACTAGTAGATATACAAGAAATATACTTTCTAACTATTAGCTATTGTTAGTAATTCTCAAGTCACGTGATTCTGTATTCGCTATTTATTTAATGCTAATTAATTTAAATTGATATTTAGGTAAAATATGTGTTCCAGTTATGGTTACTGACAACCCGTGGATATCATATAGTAGGTAGATGATAGTGGATAGTGATTACTGTTGACATTGTGATTTTTGATAACTTTTCGCTTTACGTGATACGAACAAAATTGGTTGTTATTTATTTGATGTTATATACCTATCGTCCTATAGATCAACTAAATTAGATAGCGAACATACGTCAATACGTTGGAATAGTCTTTATTTTATTCGTAAGAATAAGAGTAGATATACCTATAACTATTCTCCAGCTGATCCGTCCCATATAAATAGGGATCTTAGAATGGGATCCTGGAAGGGAACTATACCATAAACTGTTTGAGAGGAATTTTGCACTCAGTGGCTTGGTAGTTTTTATCGACTGTGTATTTGATTGGGATCGCAGTAGTGTCAACGAGGGGCGTCTATGGGCGAGCGCAGATGGAAGCTCTACCATTTGAGAGATCGAGGACGTGATGGGTTGACGTCTCTATATGGAATGTAAATATTGTGTTTTTGTATCTTCTAAGGTATTTCTATGGTTTCATAACATTTCTATGAGTTTAAAATAATTTCTACAGTGTGATCTCTTAGTAATCATTATCAACTCATATTCGGCACACCGCTGAACTTGAGTCTCCTCTCAGAATGAGAGAGGTAAGGCCAATAGTCCACCACGCTGGCCCAATGCGAATTGGCAGACTTCACACACGCAGAAAATTAAGAAAATTCTCTGGTATGCAGAATTTCCTCGCGATGTTTTTCCTTCACCGTTTAAGTCACATGATATTTAATTTCTTAAAAAACCCACACCCTCCGGAATCGTAGGCGGAGGTCATATCCATTAGGATATCACGACTATCTCTCTCTACCATCTATATGGAAAGTAAATATTGTTTTTTTTGTATCTTCTAAGGTATTTTTATGGTTTCATAATATTTCTATGAATTTAAATTAATCAGTGTGAATCTACAGTGTGATCTCTTAGTAATCGCGGATAGCATACTTACTAACGTAAGTTACAGGGACAAATAGAAGGATAAATTAAACGTTGAGTCATTATGACAATTATTTCTCACTGTATATTTGATAGTAATTAATAATATCGAAGAATAATCTAGAATAAATAATGACGTAGTCAGGTTTGTGTGATACAAATCACTACGTTTTCCGTGAGAATATGGGGATAAATATTCCGCATTTCTATGTATCTCGCTGATAATGAAGCTTCCATTGAAATAAGTATATTCCATATGAAATATGTATAGATATGCTCGTAATTATAAGAATCACGATGCTATGCAATTGTCAATCGTTAACTTTACTACAAGTTATACCTACGAGTATGTGTTTTACCTACCCTCTACGAGTATGTGTTTTTTGACGGCCTCCGTGGTGCAGTGGTATGCGCGGTGAATTTACAAGACGGAGGACCTGGGTTCGATCCCCAGCTGGACCGAGGTTTTCTTACTGGTCCAGGTCTGGTTGGTGGGAGGCTTCGGCCATGGCTAACCACCACCCTACCGACAAAGACATACCGCCAAGCGATTTAGCGTTCCGTTACGATGAAAATGAAAAATGAAAATGAATTTTTTTTTTGTTTATTTGATAAGGTTTAGTAATTTTGTTTTAAAAACAAAATAATTGAAATACGTCTTTGAAGTCAGTTCCATTTTTATGTCAAAAAGATGTTATTTTGTTATTATACTTATGATTACTATACAGCTTTTATTGTACATTGTTTAAGTTAGTTTTTTAATATAAGCATAAAATAATAAATTAATTAAAAACTTAAATAGCTGTCCTTGTATACTTTACCTTCACATTTTATTTCAAAAAACGAGGATATGGTAATTTAATTAACGATATACTTTAGTTTTTAACACTCTTTCCTTAGAAAAAGCAAAACAAATACCTACTCGAAAGTAAATAATTTGTAAATCGTGCTTGCGTTAAAGTCCCTTAAAGCATAGTAAGCAAATTTAATAGAGTACCTTAACTTTTTATGCATTAAATGAACGCACATAAATCCATGGTTGCCTACAATTATCATTGTATTTTTTATATTTTCTTTATAATAAAACATATATTACGGAGATTAATACGTGTCGTAGAAGATTTAAGAGACAACTTACGTGAATTGCGCGATGGTCGGCAGACGCGAACTGAATACTAACGGAGGTAAATACAAACACACGGACACTTGTAATGCAAACCTTCGTCATTGTTGAGATTATTAAAATATGTAGAGGCTGTATAAATCAAATTCAAAATCATAGAACCCTATTCCATTTTCAATAAAAAAGAAATATATGTTTATTTCAGGCCAATGACACACTCCATCAGGCTAATTCACTAACACGAGTACGTTAGTTGACGTACACGAACTTGAGATTCTATGTAACACATGTCATCCGTTGCCTACTGACAACCATTCGTGAATATCATACAGTAGGTAGATGATATTACTCAGTTGATTTGATGTTTATTTTAATAGGTTGTTAATAAAGACCAAATTAAAAATGAAATGAAATTTTATTTATTTTCCTTCACATTACGATATATACAACAATATAACTGTGTTAAGTTATAATTGGATAATGTGATAATGTGGGGACTGGAGCTCGCACTGGGTACAAAACCTGTGTTGCAAGACACCAGGCCCTATCCTCACATCTAATGAGTTAGTAGATAATCCTAACAATATTAACAATAATTGTGACGTAAATAAATAGTGTTTAGTAAGTACCTAAGTAAATTACTGAGTAAGCTAGCAGGGTCTACCCTTCTACTTTAGCAGATAGGATTTAGCCAACCATGCTGTAACTTATGTGGGTTGGCGGGTTTAGAGTTATAATATTTCATTCTGTAACGATCATGTTATAGGCAATGCTATTTCACTGAACGTCATCCATCTTCTTCTATTACTACAGTAAAACATTTGATCCGAAATCCATCGACTCCCAGTAACACGGTAATGTCGTCGATCCACCTAATAGGTAGGGCAACCTATTGGTTGCCCAGGTACAGCGCTTTACGGCGCGAAGTCAACATTTTTGCACATTGGGACTTAAACTACTGCCCCGCCAATTACTTTCAGTAATACAACTTTTCTACATCATTTAGAAATATGAGGAATGTGCAGTGCCCATGTAAACTGACGCGAGTTTTAGGACCCCAAGAATATATTGTACCAGCTGACGCCGCGCGGTTTCACTCGCAAGGTTCCCGTAGGAATACAGGGATGATATGTAGCCTATAGCCTTCAAAAGCCTGAAAGAATTTTTCAAATCAAACCAGTAGATCCTGAGATTAGCGCGTTCAATCAAACAAACAAACTCTTCAGCTTTATAATATTAGTATAGATATATCAATAAATAAAAATATAAATAGTCTTTCATTATATATTATTTACAAATAAAAAACAAACAACTCGTTGAGCAATGACGGTAACTTTGGTTTTTCTGCAGATCTTCCCATACCTGATTCTATCATTCAGAGATATTACGAACATAGCTTGGTTCATCACCCGCTGAGTGACTCTGAGCATTTTTATAACGTCCATAGTCAGCGACATTGTCTCAAACAGTCCTTAATGAAATATGTCCACTATTATGTATCATAATTGGATAAAAACTGCATATAAAACCTTAACGAATCCGAAAACCCAAAAAAAATGTGACTACGTATTAGGATCCATTGTTTACAACAATAACGACTTAAAGTAATGATAGTTTTTGTTGCAATTACCCGGTAATGCGATGGCACGTTTCCCATAATAATAATTAGCCCGGTCTTTTCCCTTTTTAATGGAGCTGGAAAAACTTAATCATCAATACAAGTCGATTGTGTTGATAATGAAATTGGTGTGTATTAAATAAATCCTAGAATAATAAATAAATAAAAAAAATACTACCAATATTATAAACGCGAAAGTTTGTATGGATGTTTGGATGTTTGTTACTCTTTAAAGCCGAAAGATTTAGCTGAAACTTAGAATGAAAATAGATTTTACTCTGGATTAACACATACGCTACTTTTTATCTCGAAAAAATCCATGGTTTCCTGAGATTTACGAAAACTGATGAATTTGATGATATGAATGTTTGTTACTCTTTTACGCCTCGACTACTGAATCGAATTAGCTGAAATTTGGTATTGAGATATATTTATGGCATGGATTAACACATAGGCTAGTTTTAATCCCGGAAAAATCCATAGTTCAGGAGGGATTTGTGAAAGACGCGGACGAAAACGCGGGCATCCGCTAGTGTTATAAAGGTGAAAGTTTGTATGGATGTTTGTTAGGATGTTTGTTACTCTATAATGCCGCTACTACTGAAGCGATTTGGCTGAAATTTGGATTGAAAACAGATTTTACTCTGGATCAACACATAGGCTACATTTAATCCTGGAAAAATCCATGGTTCCTGAGGGATTTGTAAGAAACTAAATTCCACGCGGACGAAATCGCGGGCGTCCGCTAGTATCATAATTATAACTGGTGAACATCGTTCGCAATTGTCTCGGCGGTCCAATAGGTAGCCTATGCGGTTACAGATCACGGGATAGTGGGTTCGAATCCTGGGTTAAATAAATTACATAAATTTGAAATTAACAAATCTAACTGTAAACATAAAACTACAAATTTCGTGTGAATTTGTAAAGAAGCAGCTTAACTTTAATTTGCTACGTTTATTTAATAATTCGTGTATTTCTATTGTTCTTGCAATTCCCAATATTAAATACATATTAACAATTTTAATAAAAAACATAGACGTCAATGGTATTTATTGATATTTTTTATAACAATTTCATTTTTACTACGTCTTCATTTTTAAAACAATTGAATTTTGTTAATCATTTTTATTATTGTTAAATCAATAAATGCTTTTATATCTCTCTTTCAGTTGGCTGGGATTAAAGTGGAAGGTTGTTAATAAAGACCAAATTAGTGAATAGGCCAGCAGAAAAAAAATAGCATGACATAGTGAATATATGGCATAATTCCAATTATTTCTCAAAACAACAAAAAAAAATTCAAATCGGTCTAGGGGTAACCCCTAGAAAAAACATACACTCGAATTGAGAACCTCCTTCTTTTTTTGAAGTCGGTTAAAATGTTACTGTATGATATCCACGAAGACTTGTCAGTAGCCACCAGATAACATTATTGTTACATACTAGGTACTACGTCAAAGTTAGTGAATTAGCCTGCTAGTCAGGCTATACAAAAAAAATATTGTACTGCCAACCGTTTATTTACGTTGCACATTTTGATGCAATTTATAAAGTATTTAGCGACTTTTAGCAACTTGACCTGTTCTCTAACACACGGATATAAGGACTTAGCGCTTTCAATATTCTATGGTCTAACACTTAATTATAGCTGAGTTAGCAACACTAATTATTCTATGTGTGATTATACCTAGATAGTTATTTATTAGATACGCTTAAACTATGTAGCAATGTCTCAAATAGGACGCCCAGAGGTTAAATATTGCATATTGCAGACTGCATTTGCAGTTGTTGTTGCAATGCATCTTTGTTTACAGAATCACTTATTATTATTTAAATCAATGGAATGAGCAAATACCTTTTCTACTAATGCCTATAAAGGTGAACTTTTATTTTATGGTGATAGTGAAAGATTCGGATTAAAAGCGATCAACATCCATCTGTACATTAGATGAAAATTATTTTGAATCTTTACCTACCTAAGTGTTTTTTTTTTTAAAGAATATATGGCGTATCTTTTAAATATGTTCAATATTCCCATTCTCCTCCAACTAGTCAGGAAAGACTGTATTAGGAGTGGGTACGATAATAGACCAACGGGGCGAGGATCGAACCACCACCCCTCGATGATGAGTCCGACCGCTCTTACCGTTGAGCTATTGAGGCTTTAATAAGTTAAAAATATATCGAAAATAGTTTGCCTAAAATAGTCTAGATATTCTAAATAGGTGGCAAAACTATTAGTATTAACGATAACTAACTACATATTATTAGTCACAGTTCAACCAGTAGTTTTGAGGACTTTGTTTTTATCCGACTGCAAGAAGGGTTATATTTTTCGCGCGTATTTCTATGGTTTCGATGTCCTACGTCTCCCTCTGAATCACTTTATATAATTTAACATTGCATTTCTGTCATGCAGTAAGCTTTAACTAGTTTAAAGGAGAAGGTCCAAAATTGTATGGAGCCCAGGATCAGTCATTGTACCCTAGCGGAAATAAAAGGAGATGTTTTTTTGACTATTTTTGATTATACAAATTTACGAATTTACTTTAATTCTTTCGAAATAATATTAATTATCTCCCAAGAAATGCAACATTAGTAGAGGTAATAATGGCGGATAGATGACGTTTTCAATGCAGTAAACAAAATATTTATGTATGACTTTAGGTACTGTCAGTGGCTGATTTTGATCTTAGTGCCTAGAGCCACAGTAGATATCTAGAGCGGCCTAGGTATGCCTAATCGATTTGACGTTTGCTGTCAATTGTCATGTCATAGTTGCTCTATGGGCGCCATCTTGATATAAATCAAAAACTTGGGTTATTATTTTATTTATTTCTTTTTATGTAGTTAGATTTATTCACTTTAATAAATTTTAATAAAATCCTCGTATTTTTTAAATTTTAATGATATGGGGTACAAGAGTGGACCTGAAATGGACCATCTCCTTTACACTATTACTAGACACTACTCGTCTAAGGCAAAGGCAAACCGGGAATAGAAGTGTATTCCATTGTTAGTGTATTCTATTGTGTTTAATGTCTATACTGAACCGTTGGAGCAAGCAAGCAAGCAACACGTAAGTTGACAAAAATCTACACTTAAACACGTAAACGACTAATAAAGCCTCGGTAAACCAAGACAAAAGATTTTTTTGTAACAAAAAGTATCACGAATATGGAATTGCCGCCTCCGAGATTTGCACGTGAGATTAGAATAAGTCCTATAACCTTGGGATGAGTCGTAGGTTTTTTGCACTCATAAACTATATGTACCAACATATAAATTACTTCGTTATCAACCCATATTCGACTCACCGCTGAGCTCGAGTCTCCTCTCAGAATGAGAGGGGTTATGACCTAACCCCTAACACGACGGTTGAAGTGCCATTCGATTCGGAATTAAATGTAGATAATTTTTGAAAAAATTTAAGGCCCGCTCGCAACCATTTTTATATATATTATAGACGGAGAACTTTTGTCACCTAAATGGCACATGTGAACGTGACTATATTGTCAATTTTAGTTCATCTTTCTGTTAAGAATATGAAATAAAGGCACTAAAAACACGTTATGTAACAAAAATATATTGCAAGTTGTAATATTTTTGGATTTGAAATATTTTTGGATTTGAATTATTTGTTAAATAACAGTTTAAATATGTTGTTTTTAATCAAGACGAAAGATAAAATACAATTAACCTTTTCTTGCCAATCGTTGTCTTAGGAGTGGTAAATTAAAATTTGTTGTAAGATTTAATTAATTTTACAACTGTAGATATTTCATAAGGGTTAGAGAGTTATCTTATTCTGTTATCACTTAACATCAAGTGAGATTGACGTTAAGTTTAAACCTGTTATAAGTGACTATGATGATTTTGTCCTTACTTAATTGCAAGTTTACGCAAAAAAAACATTTATTGTTTTGTGCAGGTACCCTGTGTAGAATAAGAGTATAATAACAATAATAAAAACACTTTATTACACAAAAAAAATACTAAAACAAATGAGAAGACATGTTGTGAAACAAAAAGCCCGATCTAGAATTTGATGTAAGTATTGTTTAGTTTTACCTCGTGATAGGCAGTTACTAAGTCGAAGAACGTAGTGTCGAATCGAAATTAAGATCGAATCATATATGAGGAGATTCGCAAAACCAAAGTCACCGACATAGCTCAACGTTTTTTTTTCTCTACAAATCTCACGTGATGATATCTGATGATGCAATCTAAAATAGAAGCGGGGTGATTTGTTAGGAGTAGGACGAAAATCCACACCCCTTTCGGTTTCTAGTAGACATCGTACCGGAACACTAAATCGCTTGGCGGTACGTCTTTAACAGTACGGTCGTAACAAGCCACGACCGAAACCTCCCACCAGCCAGACCTGGACCAATTATGAAAACCTCAATCGCCCCAGCCGGGGTTCGAACCTAGGACCTCCATCTTGCAAATCCACCGCACACAACACCGCGGAGGCCGTTAAAAACCGTCACATGTCACAAAGTCGCGTGTGGGGCACATAGTTCGAAGAGCCGATGGACGTTCTGGTCACAAGGTGTTACAATGGCGACTCCGCACCGGAAAGCGTACTCCAAGTGGAGTGATCAAGCGAGTCGAGGGGAGTCACTGCATGCAAGCGACTCAGAATAATGTTTGGAAGGCTTACAACAGATCTGTGTCACAGAAAAAAACAACAAAAGACAAGATTTCTCTTATGAATTAGTTTTTATGCATAAATTTAAAATAACAGATTTACGTTACATTGTTATATTTAGATTTACGTTAAACTCATTTCAAGATCAATCAAGATTTATTATAATTTTGAATACTTTGTTATTATTTAAAAAAAATGCGCCTGCAGTGAGAGCCAGAGCAAAATAGCGTATTGAACTTGAACTAAATGGCTAATAAAAATTACTATCGTTTAAATATTGTTTAAGCATCGTCGAGGCTCTCGAAATCCTATAAGAATAAAGGGATGATTTTGCAGTGCACTATTAAAAATAGGCTTAGAACAATGAGTTTAAAATTATACATAAATAATAAATATCCTATGGAAAAATCATCGTCGTCTTTGCCGTAGGGTTGGCTATATAGCCTACGATTTTGAGCCAAAATGGCTGAGACAAAGTACTTTTGATTGGGTCATTTCCACTGCGTTAAACCCGCTTGTGGGCAGCCTTGCGGTGTTATCACGGGTTTGACCACAGAAGTGAAGGGGGGAGGGTTAGGTACCCGGCGTCTGGGGGGCAAGTACGACTGGAACTTTCGACTTTATTTGATCACAGGTGGGCTTTGATCACGCGCCGTTATGTGACTTATATACACTATTTTAGCGCAGAATGACCTGGCTCAGAGAGGACAAGTTAGGATAGCTTAAACATAACTAGGTATATGTGATATTGGAGGCCCTTTATAACTTAGATCTGCATGGTCACTTAACGTCAGGTGATATCGCTGCGTAAATGGAAAAAAATATTGTAATTTTATCACCATTGCATCTGCAAAGTAAACAATGGAGTCAATTTCTTTGTTCGCGTCACACAGACGTCATGGCGTGGCATTGGATCATAGTGCACTTGACCTGTGCCAATTATTAACGCTATTTACCATTATATAATGGTGGTAAAATTACGTTACATCTTACACGAGTCCCGAGGTATATATTATATCTCATTAACAACAACACATTACATTTGTTCAATATTTTATTACAAATTCTTAACTTTTCCTCGCAATATTTCCATCTCTTTCTATACATAAAACAAAGCTGTAACAGATTTATTTCTGTGCATTGAAGATATTTTGATAATTTTTATTAGAGCACATTGCGTATTTGATACTAAAGCCAAAATGAGTTTTTGCTTCTTGCCCGTCTGTCTATCGTCACGCCGAAACTACTAAATAAATTAAATTGAAAGTTGAATGGAATGATCTGAGTGCATACTACTTTATTTTTTTTATTAGAAAGATGATGCTTTGAGTACTATTTCGTAAATATTTCAATGTTGTCGATTCAGAAATTATAGACATCACAACCCCCAGTATATAGCTCAAATAACTTGAAACGCGTATTATATGGGAACTATTGAACGTATGGCTCATCTTACGCTGGCGAGAGCACGTTTTAGCATCTTGGCTATATCATTGTTCAAAACTGATAGACCTATTTTCATTTACCTTTTTCAGATAGATCAAGTAAGTAGTAAGACTGGAGCAGATCGGATAAACATGTAAGTGTATAAGACAGTAAGTGAAGTAATATGCACGTGTAAAAAGTACAAATGATTCCTATTTAGCTATAACTAATTCCTAGAAGCCTTTCATTGATCATATTTAGACATTCATGTCAAGTCTAAGAATATCGAGCAAAAAATAAAAATATTTAATTATATTTTTGATTGATGGCACTATGAATTCAGAAGCACTTTTTGTTCAAATTAATGAGCTACTCATTAACTTTAGTTAACCATTATTAAAGCACTAATAATAATCTTTGAAATAAATCAAATAATAAATTGCCACACCGCATCGCTCGTTACAAAGTAGACTCAAGTGGAAATACTTTAGAGTATCTTTCGCAATATCAAATCCACTTTTGGTTTAGAACATGTTAAGTGTTTAACAGCTGTACAAGTGGCGTCTATAATGTACGCAATTCTAAGATACGACTTTACGTTCACGGTCCAGGTAATCGGTAAAGCTATAAAATTTTTATATTATTGACGAATAAGCTTTGTACTAAACCTATCTTGAATGGGCATTTAAATAACGAAATTTTCGTTATTTAAACGCCTCAGATTATTTAAATACGTTATTTAAAAACGTCAGAAATAGATCAGCAGTTTTTTTTAACCATAAATAGATAACAACCGTATTCAACTCGGACAAATTCGTGAGCGTTTTTAAACTTACACAGTAAAGTTATGATAATATACTGATTAGTATAAATATAAAATATCACAAACGTTAGGTATTTTGAATAATAAATATAGTTGTTATTAATATTATTTTTTAAAATTTACAAATTCAAATACTTTGGGGGTTGTAATCGAGACTTCGTGTATCAAGGGTTTCTAACAACTCAGGTATACAAATCTTAGATTCCAAAGGTAGGTGCTTCGAGACCGTTGTGTTTGGAATTCCGTGCAAAAGGCCTATGTCGAGCAGTGTGGACGTCTTTCGGCTGTTAGTGATGAGGATGACAGGTAAATTATGTAAAGTTATATAAATACATATCTTAAAGTAAAATGTCGTAGTTAATGTTACATACGAAATTAATCAGTAGTTTTCTTAACAATAACAACAAAATAACTACAACCGGATTATAATTAAATAGGACAAAATCATGGACGTTTGTTATTGTTCAAAGTAAGCATGTGAAATCTTAGCTTCACAGTAGCTTCTACTAGGCTCAGAACTTTAATGTCGTTCCGTTAACTTAATCCAAACGCACTCGTACGAGTATGTATAGAAAGGCAGGGCTTGCGTCTTGCGCCACGCGTCCGTACGTTGCGCCAGCGACACCGGATTCCGTCGGCTTGAGGCAGGTCAGGTTCTAGAGCTTTCGGAAGGAAGGGAATGGAGCTCCCCTTTATTTATTTTATGTTTTATTTTACTGTTTTTTTTTTAAATTTCTGTACTACTTTTAATATACTTAAAATGTATCGCTATTTAACTACTGTACTGTGTATTTAATTGATGGGTCCAAAGAGTTTTTTCCACAAGCAGTATGGAAATGAAATTGTCACATATTACTAAAACACTGCGCTCAACGGAAATTGTAGTAAATTTATTGTTATTCATTTTTTTTTTGAATTGTTTTACCATTTGAATGAAAAAGGAGATATTTTCTAAAAAGTATTAGCCGCCATATTTTCATAGCAGTATTTTCCGGCTTGAGTTCGCCACCTTTCTATTTAAAAAAACCCTGCCATTTCAGATACACAATAGGTGAATATATAGGATGTAGAAGTCAAATATACCGTATTTGATTGTACCGATCCCCGTGTGCTACTGACCCACTGACTATTGCCATAGGATTGTGAAGATGATCTCAGTTCAAGGTTGACGCAGGTCATCTCCTCCCAGATAAAAATTCGGGGGGGGGGGGGGGATCAGTTCAAGGTTTTGTGTGTTAATTTGTGTTGCTTGTGTATTATCATAGATGGCGTTAACGTATTTGTCAAAGCTTTTTAAAAACTTAAAGTTTACCACTTTAGTTAGTAAACGTCTTTGAAATGTCATAACGGTTTATAATTATTTTGAGTATGATTTGATAAAGAATTTGAATTTTCCAAGAAATTACATCAAAACATGTTAAATTAGGCAATCAATCAAATTAGAGAAAAAGTTTATTAACATTGTTACATCAATCATCTTGTTTCTTAATTCTCGTCATCTTTATAAATATAAATATGGTAGGTAGAGTCTTTATAAATAGTAAAACTTGATGTTCCTAAAACGAATTGTTGTTTGTTGGTTTTGCTGAATCTCGAAAACGGACATGACCGCCTTTTTCAATAATTCTTTTTTTTTCTTTTGTACAGACAAGATATTGGTAGTTTTAATTTTTATAGTTCACTGCGTCAGCTAGAAGTCGACGTCTTTTTTTGAAATTTTTTGAACGTCTCTGTACTAGATGGCGTTGTGTTATGATATGTACAGCTGAGAAAATTGTTCATAATAGCCGCAAGCTTTTCATAGTTAGATCAAGACGTGCAAGATCTCTAAAGTCAAAATGAACGAGATGATAAAAATTGTTAAGGGACTGTTAACAAAAAAAAAAAAAATATTACGTTTACTATTGTAATTAAAAAAAATAACGAATATTGTTTTGCTAGAATTTTTCCGGATTCTGGACTAATACCGATAATATCTTAAAAGAAATGATACTGTCGTAAAAGTCTTATTACAAATATAATATTATACGAGTAGAATAGAATATAAATATTAACTTTTGAAATATATTATATTTCAAATGTTAAGAACAAAGCGACTGTTGAACGTCCTTGATCCACTCGTCAATTGGTGCATGGTTTTCAAGTCTACTTTTATTTGCGTTACGTGCAAATTGGCTTAGGAAATAGGAATCCTAAAAAACTATTGCATTATAGATAATGGTTAATTAACTAGATATAATGTTTCCACTCTCTAACTTTATTGCCGAAGAAGGCTTAAAGTCACTCAGGGGGTTATGAAGCGAGATATGCTTGGAGTTTCTTTGCGTGATCGAATTAGAATTAAGGTTATCCGTAGAAGAAACAAAGTCACTGACACAGAGTCGCGATGCTAAAGTGGCAATGGGCAGGGTATATACAAATTTTAAAGAGCCGATGGACGTTGAGGTCCCAAGGTATTGGCGTACCGGATTGCGCAGTATTGTTCAACCTTCCCCTAGGTGGACTGAAAACATCAAGGGGGTTACAGGAAGCCGCTGGATGGTGGCGGCGCGAGACTGTGGTATATGGAAGTCTATGCAAGATGCCTATATCCAGCAGTGGACGTCCATCAGCTGTTAATGATGATGTTTCCACATATTCAAAGAAATTTACTCCATATTTACTCTTCTATAAGAGAGACAGCCTGATACTGTTTGTAGGCTATAAAAATAGGCTGATAATTATGTTTTTCCGAGTACTAGTAGGAAATATAATAAAAAATAGGTTAAAATATACAGGCAACGCAACAGGTTCTGTACTAGAAAGTGCAAGTGGCGGTGTCCATACCAACGGTGACCTTGACTCGATGACCAACGTCGACGCGTGAGTTCATCGACCAATTACGAACTGGAGTAACAAATTATGAATGGATCATTGCTATGGATACTGACATGTACTACAAATCTATCGTGTAAAGCCTATTGTCAGGTGTCATGGATGCCATTGCCTTAAAAGTGATGTCCCATATACCACATTTAAATAAAGAAACAGAACAGAATATTTACGCCTTTTTAACGCCTTTAACAGATACAGAAGAATAATTTTAGTTTCATGCAGAGGCACTGGATTACCTAGTTTGAGGATTTGAATACATAATTATGTATAATTATATTATATTAAAATGTTAGCGAGGTATATTAAATAAATTTCGTCCTATCACTTGTTTGGAAAATCAGTAAGCAAAATACGTTTTACTACCTAGGCAGCAAATTCAGCGCTGCATATTCCTTTAATTAAGCTGTAATATAGGCTATGTTTTATCCCTCTAATTTCATGAAAACGAGAACCTTGGCGATGAAAAGGCAGCGAATCTGCTAGTGGGTAATAAATCCCTTATCTTCTTAAAATGTCGATGAATTAGTTCGATTCTTTTCCTTCCAAAAGACATCAACGAGTATGAAGCTTGGACAAAAATAAAATTTTAAATATAAAGATCTACTTACAGAGATCTCCGTGGATCCTTCTAGAGGCACAACACTATAATATTTCTTTAAAACATGTATTTTACGCAATTTTACCGCCTGTCTTAGTCTGACCTTCACCCACTGCGCTGCCGTGCGTTTGATGATTTTACTCCACAAAATGTATTCAATACGGAATAATATATAAATAAACAGACTATATTAACAGGTTTCTTGAAGTTCGTACAACTGTTGCATTGCTCGCATTTGGTTGTAAACCGGAATAACTTGAGCAATAACTTGGTGAGTATGTGCATGTGAACAAAAAAATATTTTTTAAAATAAATTCGAATTCTTGAAATCAATTCGATCAAATATGATGCCTTTAAAACGACATTTGCTTTTTAGTTTCAATTACTTATTAATCTTTTTTTCTACAAGTTAGCCCTTGACTACAATCTCAACTGATGGTAAGTGATGATGCAATACATGGTCGAAGCGGGCTAGCTTGTTAAGAGGAGGATGAAAGCCCTTTCGGTTTCTACACGATATCGTACCGGAACGCTAAATCGCTTAGAGGTACGTCTTAGTCGGTAGGGTGGTAACTAGCCACGGCCGAAGCCTCCCACCAGCCAAGACATCGACTTCAAAGTGATCAGTAGGTAGATAATATTACAATTTTATTTTTCGCTTTTTAGTTTCGTGAGTACGTTTTTGTTTTAATGTCGGTTGTAATTTTTTTTTAATACATATTTATCATAGTCAAAATTTACTCTTACGTTATCATCGTCAGCCCGCCAACTCGCATTTTAGCAGCGTGGTGGTTCTTAGTTCCAAAACTCGAATCTTTTAAGCAGGCTTCGTGTTTATAAGCTTTATAGTAGGCAGTATAAACAGACATATTAGGTATATATAATTTAATAGAATTAATTATATCTATACAATAATCTATGGAGCGGTCAGTACTTACAAACTAAACAGTAGCATGTGCGGCGTAGCGGTCATTGAACTCGCTACCGGTCAGCTGATTTCATTAATCTATTATACGAATATTATTATTGTTTTTTTTATTGTACAAAACAAAAAGTGTTACCGTTTTTAAGGTACAAAATTACCCATCCTCATAAATTCGACCATTTTATGAGGATGGCGAGTTTATTATTATGCTAATTAATTTTATTATATTACAATTATGCACATTAGGAACACAATTCGGTACTATATTTTTATAATACCTAACTATGTCGCCTAGTGAAGTGCATCCCCAAAAAGAGTCTCGTGTTCAACAGTTAGCTGATTATGGGGTTGTTAATGATGAATGTAGATTCTTAAATTATTATGAATGAAATTTTAACGCCTTTATCATTAAATTATTCATAATATATCATTTATTTATAAATGATCAGGCAACAGCAGGCTAAATTAGTAATAATAAAATAAACTAATAGTTGGAATACACAAAATTGAGATTCAATGTTACAAATGTGACCCAGTGCCTATAGACAACCCTTCGTGGCTATCATATAGTAGGTAGATGACATATTTTCACAGTTTTTATTTGATATTTTAATGGGTTGGTAATAAAGGCCAAATTAGTGAATAGACCAGCAAATTCACGTTCGAATTTATTTATACCGGCAACTAACTACGTTACAAGGATTTTTTTCATCTATGAAGTTTTAGCCACTTTATAAAAGTTGCATAAAAGTTCAATAACATTTGTACAATCATCATCAAATTTATATCTATACTAATATTATAAAGCTGAAGAGTTTGTTTGTTTGTTTGTTTGTTTGTTTGTTTGTTTGTTTGTTTGTTTGTTTGTTTGTTTGATTGAACGCGCTAATCTCAGGAACTACTGGTCCGATTTAAAAAATTCTTTCAGTGTTAGATAGCCCATTTATCGAGAAAGGCTATAGGCTATATATTATCCCCGTATTCTTACGGGAACGGGAACGACGCGGGTGAAACCGTGCGGCGACAGCTAGTCTGTAATAGACATTAACCGTTTTGGACTACAGTCAAATAATTTCAACACTTGGAATGTTGCTACTATTTAATCCATACTCTTTTGAGTCGTACCGATGTCGTAGTCACATTCACCTTTATACTGAAATTTATATTGCCCAAGAAGTGTATACGAATACTACAGGCATTTAAATATATCCATTTTGAGCCTTTATACCATTGAAATAAAGTTGATTATCGATTTCCTTAACACAATTAATTGCAAATCCATAAAAGACATCATCAAAAAGATTAAGAATATCTATACTTCTGTCTTAACTCAGAAATTTAATTGGCTAGACATCATTACCCATCCAGTTTCCACGTTAACCCCGTATATTTATTTGAAACTTCGGAATTGCGAAATAAATTAATAATTTAATTATTGTCGGTTTATTAGTTGTTCGAACACGCTAATAATAGGAATCATTGGTTTGAACTGAAAAAATCTTTCAGTGTTGAATAGACTTTTTAACTAAGAAAGTTAAAGGCTACATTACATAAAAACAAAAATATCCCTTAGAGCCCCCGCTCACTTACAACTTTTAGTTGGCCTACTTAGTCGGCCGATTATAGAACAGGTATAGCGATGTATGACAGCCCGCACATCTGTCCAACTAAATCGTCCAACTAAATCACGCACAATTAAAAAGTGGTCCAACTATCGGCCAACTAAAAGTTGTCAGTGAGCGGCCACCCTTACGAAATATGAGAGAATTATTCTCTTGTCTCGAGTAACTATTGGACGCCTATAGCTAGACCTGGACCAATTAAGAAAACCTCAATCGGCGCAGCCGGGAATCGAACCCAGGAACTCCGATTTGTAAGTCCACCGCGCATACCACTGCGCCACGGAGGCCGTCACAATTAAAATGAAAATAATAAATTAGTGTGAGGGTGCATGACAATCAAATAAACAGTGTGAAGTTAGGCACGCGTTATGTCGTAAGATCTCGTAGCCTTGGCTGGAGCGTCAAGGCCTCCAAATATTATCGCTTCTGTTGTGAAAGCGCTTCTAATGTCACGCTGAGTTATCACGCGTATGTGAAAGATTGCGACCTTGGTGCTTTGTTAGAAAGAGTTTGGGTAAATTACGACTAAATAACAGTTACATTTATATTTTCTTTATTTTCTAGCTCAAAGATAGAATAGCATTTTTACTTTACGGGAAAAAGATTTTTTTTTTTGTGAAAGTGCCGTAGGCTACGGAACCACTGCGGCGTCACCGGAGTTTCGGCAGCATGTCCTGTGAGACTCGGACCTCGGCTTATAGGACCGTTCTGGAAGAGTGTCTTGGCTTGAGTGAATCAGTTCAGACGAAGTTCGGTTCGGCCATAGTAGTGAGTATACAGCCTATTTATTTTTTAATTAAATTAAAAAAAAAAGATTTTTTCTATTATAATAAACATTTCATCATTTACAACCCATATTCGGCTCACTATTGAGCACTTGTCTCCTCTCAGAATGAGAGCGGTTAGATCTTATCCAAATGCGGATTGGCAGACTTCACACACGCAAGAGTATAAAGAAAATTCTCACGATGTTTTTCTTTCACCGTTTTGAGACACGTGATATATAATCATAGACTGCACATAACGGAAAAGTTGTAGGTGCATGCTCCAGACCGGATTCGAACCTACGCCCTCCGAACCGAAGGCAGAGGTCATATATCCACTGGGCTATCCTATCTGCTATAATAATCATTAATTATTATTAATTTTTAGTATAGAAAAAGAAATTAATCAAAATTTAAATAAACAGACCAACCATTATTGATGCTCTAAGTAATGCAAGCGTAATGATCTATGTAGTTTCGGGAATAAAGGTGAATCGACTAACATACTGGATTAAAATTATCCATTAGATAAGTCATGTCTAGTGTTAGTACTCTTCGAGGTCCAGCTTCTAATGATTATCGATTTGCCTGATTATTTGTTAGCACGTCGAGAGCGTACAGTCTAAATGACATTCATGTCACCCTGACAATGAATTCTTCTGTATTATGCTTTTCTTAACAAACTAACAACTTCATCAGGCAATTAAACCAAAATATTGGTCAATCCGCCGTTGAGCAAAACAGGGAGCCGCTGGATGCAGGCGGCTCGATACCGTTGTGCTTGGAAGTCCATGCAAGAGTCCTATATCCAGCAGTGGACGTCCTTCGACTGATAATTATGATGATGATGATTGGTCAATCGCAAACCTGTCAACGAAAAAAAAAACTAATTGACTTGCAGATGTAACCACGCTAAGTGCAAGCTACAGCGGATATGTTTTTTACTTATTTTCACATTACCTTTTACAATTTGTTAGAAATATATTATACTGTATTGCATTGCATTGCCACATCTAAGTTAAGCCGTTCACCTTTGAAGGTAAAACTTAAAATGGCTCGCTGAAGTATGGCGTATTAACCGTTCAATTTATTATAACTTTCTACTTGGTTATATTGTTGACATCGGTGTTTACCAGAAATCATCTCATCTTAGAAGTGGAATAGCTTTGCCATTGCATGCTTTGTACAGCATGTCTTCACGCACAATTTTTTTATTATCATTCAATGATAAGTTAGCCTTTGATAGCAATATCACCTGATGTTAGATGATGATTAAGTCAAGATGATACAGGTACATCTTTGCCGGTTAAGCCATGGCTGATGTCTACCAGACAGTTTTGACTTGAGTAAATTTTGAAATCCTAAATTCTGGGAATCTAATTGAATTTATCGAGTCATTAAAATATGATGGTAAAATGAAAAAATAAAAAAAAAACAAATTTAGAGATTCCTTCCCCACATGCAAAGTCAGGATGTTTTAAAAATAAAAAAGAGTTAATCTATGGAACCCTACACTGTACGGGCCCGACACGCACTTGACCGTTTTATCATAATAACATTCATGTGAAGAACCGTCCATGTATAGATTGGACCACTTCCCACGACGAACTACGAAACTGAATTGGAGCAGGAAGCTCCCATTTTGTACATTTTTTACGAATATGCCTACCATAGTTTACAACCTTATGCACGCTACTGGATGGAAGGACCAGAGGCTGACTTAGTTTTAGTCAACCTAATATGAGGCCTCGGTCTGAGATAGAAGACTGAGAACTATGATTTGAGCAACAGTTAAGCAAACAATGTTGACACAAAATACAATGAGTGTTACTTTGTGTGTAAATCTTTAACGGAGCGAGCTGACAAGCTGGTATTGAGTTTATGTTTAAAGTGTAATGTTTGTTCCACCCTTTTATATGGTTGCGAGACATGGGTCTTGAAAAAAGAGTGAGTCGACGGTTGCAAGCCTTTGAGATGTGAGGGATTAAGGAAACTGTTCAAAATTCCCTGGAAACAACACTTCGTCTCGAAGTTTTAATAAGAGCCAACAAGCTACTGTCACAGACAATCATTATGAGGAGGAAAATCGCATTTTTCAGGCATCTGGTAAGGGGATCCCTCTATGAGTTTCCTAGGTTGATCCTAGAAGGTGTCTTCCTAACGTTTTCCGGGTATCTTACCCGGAAAACGTTAGGAAGACAGCAAGAACAGTGGATAGTTGATGTCAAAGAGTGGACCAAGTTAACCTAGGTATACACAGCTTGAAACATTTGCGAAAGACGAAGATTTTTTTACACATGACCGCCAAAATTCATTTGGATGAAGGAACCCAATGATGATGATGATGATGTACTTTAGTCATATACTTTCAGACGCCGGCAACTTCGTCCACGTGAACCCTTGGTTACCTTAGAGAAGTTAGTGACTTTGTCAGATATGTGGCATTACTTAAAAATAAAGATCTTTCTTACTTTCTTTCTTCGTACGAAACGGCTCAAGTAGTATCAAAGGACTCTAGTAAAAGAACCTTTTCAGTTATAAATATAATACGAGGTACTTAATTTTAAAGTTAAATTAATTAAATAATTTAAATTAAATATTATCTAGTCCATAGACTTAATTTACCCAATGAAATATCATTTTGGTGCAGAAACGGAATAATAATATACTTTCTCATAACCCAAATAAGTGGGGTCGGCAAAATATGTCAATACTAGCTGACGCTGCGCGGTTTCACTCGCGTGGTTCCCGTTCCCGTAGGAATACGGGTATAATATATAGCCTATAGCCTTCCTTGATAAATGGGCTAAAACAAACAAACAGACTCTTCAGCTTTATAATATTAGTATTTCCATTCGTCTCTATTACTCGTACAGTCATCATTCACTCCCTTTACACACATGTCCTCTTTATCTTAAAATTTTCCATAAAACATTTTCAGGTCAATTAAATACAATTCTAAGATAATCTAGTCTCGTTGAATTTTCAAGTTACAAGTTGCCTTGCATCTTAAAATCATTCAGACGGTACATTACAATATTGAGGTAAAGCTAAAAAATTAATCGCAAAAAATGCAATATCCTTACGTTTTAAAGTTATTTTAATTTTGAATTAAAACTGTTCTCGCCTTGTTGCGCAGTGGACGACACTCGAGTATTTCCAAAAGATTCAAAATGGCGGGCTCAAATTATATTAGTGAGTTAAATAATTACTTATATTCAGTATTTTATAAAAGAGGCGATTTTTAAATTGAAACAAAGTTAAAAAATTGCTTATAATATAATTTTGCATTTTCTTTATATAATTTTTCAATATCTAGGTATCTTAACAAGCTACTCTACTGACAGAGCCACCACTGTTTCTTCACCACCACAAATTAAATATCATTTAAATAAAAAAATGGTTTATTTGTATTTATCAAATAAAAATGAAAATAAAGAATCCATTTTTTGTCAGAAAAAAAAACTTAGCAGTCAAAAATATTTGTTGTCCGTTGAACTTTACATACTTAATGCTACATAATTATTATCATTTAAGTATTTTTATTTAATGATATAATATAATAATAGAAATGAATTAATATGATTGACTTTGTTTACAAAATGCCTTATAATCTATACTAATATATAAAGCTGAAGAGTTTGTTTGTTTATTTGTTTGTTTGTTTGATTGAACGCGCTAATCTCAGGAACTACTGGTCTGATTTGAAAAATTCTTTCAGTATTAGATAGCATATTTATTGAGGAATATATTATCCCCGTACTCCTACGGGAACGAGAACCACGCGGGTGGAACCGCGCGGCGTCAGCTAGTATTGTAATAATTCAATTCAGTGGCACACTCATCTTTTGGAAGTGACGCTTCTAATTCGTCCTGAGACTTTGCCAGGATATGCGTTTTGATAACTCTAACATGATTGTAGCATTCCGATCTTCTTCCGCTTCTTTATTTTCAACCCAAAACTGTTGTGAGCCCTGAATAAAGTTGAGGGGTCAGCCGAGAGTGCCAGGCCAATCCAAAACTTCAATGTATCTTCAATGTTTATAACGCTTGCATCAAATTTTGCTACAAGGGTTTTACCAATATCGTAAACAAGGAAAGGCCAAGTCAGACGTGAAGTAAGATAGTTATCGTAAATCCAAGCTTTTTTGATATTGCTATTTATTGGCTGTTGGTCTACCTTATTGAGGTCATTAATGAAATAATCGACAACTACCACTAAAGATGGTGTACGTCCTTTGTAATCAATCTTTCTACCAAGAAATTAATAAGGCACTGCTTCGGCAATTGTGGTTACTTTTTAGACACTAATAGAGTATTCAAACTACTACACTTTGTATTCAAAGTCAAGTGACGTAATGTTGTTGTGACTGACCACCGTGACTTAACTCCGAACTTTTGCGTTAGTTAAAATATTCGCAATTATTTGCGACACTTTATGACTTGGCGCGTCGCTCCATTGACGATGGTGAGAATTAGTCTATTGTAATTATTCTACTTCGTATTATTTTCTCATTGTATAAGTGCTGTAGGCTCCTTAATGGGACCTCAGCGGCGTCACCGGGGGGATTGGGCGAGCGCAGAAGCATCGCCTGCTGGGACCCAAAAGTAGAAGCAGAGTAGATGGGCGGAATGACTCTCATCACTACCTCGTTGGTTCAATGGCTAGCTGCTATGGCTTCAAATCAAAAGGTCAAAAAAGTATCTTGGGTTCAAGTCTTGGTTTGGACTGTGAATAAAATAATAATAATAATATTTGGCTGGTGGGAGGCTTCGGCCGTAGCTACCACACTACCGGCAGAGACGTACCGCCAAGCGATTTAGCGTTCCTGTACGATATCGTGTAGATACCGGAAGGGGTGTGGATTTTCATCCTACTTCTAACAAGTTGGCCCGCTTCTATCCAAGATTGCATCATCACTTACTATTAGGTGAGATTGTAAAAGGTCAAGGGCTAACTTGTAAACAGTAATAAAAGTACATATAAAGAAATAATATTTTTAAAAGTGTGCATTTGATCATCGTAGACAGAGACTATTACTAATCTGTGGTAATAATCGTAGACGGAGTATTTCTCTATGTACGAACAATAAAAATGTTGATGTAACATCACACATAGACGAAGACAAGATTTGGAGAGATGGATCTTATTATTTTTTTAATTTTAAGCTTCTAAACAAAAAGAAAAAAAAAATCTATACTATATAATATATATTTTTAAATTGAGTCCTGCTTTAAAATAAACTACATAAATATTATTCTATATTATTGGTGACCACATTTTCTGGCAAACTTAGGCTTGGGTTAACCATCGCCATTTGCTGATCATTGTGCATAACAAAACAAAAACAAAGCAACGCAAAACTTGATTTTATTCAAAAAAGATCAAGATAGGTATAGGATTTATAGACACAAGCAGTTAAGTGCACAAAAAGTAAAAAACAAAATGGAAGTATACTGAAACATGATAAATCGTTGTATGCTTCAAACTATGCAATGGGCAATTAGCTCGTTCAATTTAATTTGTGATAGCCCAGTGGATGATGATCTCTGCCTCCGAATCTGGAGGGTGTGGGTTCGAATCCGGTCCGGGGCATGCACCTCCAACTATTTAGTTGTGTGCATTTTAAGAAATTAAATATCACGTGTCTCTTAACGGTGAAGGAAAAACATCGTGAGAAAACCTGCATACCAGAGAATTTTCTTAATTCTCTGCGTGTGTGAAGTCCGCCAATCCGCCTTGGGCCAGCGTGGTCGAATATTGGCCTAACCCCTCCTATTCTGAGAGGAGACTCGAGCTCAGCAGTGAGCCGAATATGGGTTGATGATGATGATGAATGGGCAATAAAGTACAAATGGGATGAACAGAATAAAAAATGGGAGATAAAGTCGTGGTTTGTGAAAACTAAAAATCTTAAAATTATATTCTCATAGTTATAGACCGTACAATAGCATTGTGCCATATTGTCGATTGAGGATCCTATTGTCGATTGCGAATAATTGAATATGTAGGGAGTTAAGAGGTTAAACTATCTTAATACTATTACTACTAATACTAATACTAATACTATTACTACTATTTAAACATTCAATCATATTGCATGGTGTATGGACGCCTGTCTTCAACTTAAAGTGAATGTGTGAAACAATCAACTTAGCAACTCACACTAACTTAGAGGGTTGATTTGTATTTATTTAAGTTTACAGGCATATTTTAGCCTCTAATGAAACACTAAACACGTACCTACTTACTGTAAAATCAATATAATATACAGTAGAAACTTGTTTAGTTTTCAATAACTATTTATTTTAAAATGTAGGTAATCCTTATAATCTATAATACTATATAGCAGAATTATTTTATTATGTTTTGCCACATAAAAAAATGCTCGTTGGTGTAAATCACGTATATTATAATTATAATAGTACAGGAAAAAACGTGTGCGTAAACTAATTGTTACAAATAACTGAATCTAAATAATTATTTAATTTAATCAAGAATTCTCTATTGTCGGAGAGGTGGGCAGAACATGACAGCAACAACATAGAAACTTTTAAAATAGTCTGTGGTCGTAAAATCAGTCCGAAATTCGCTATGACAAGTGCAAACGTCAAAGAGTAAATGAATATCATCATCTGTAACGCGTTTCGTTACCAAGCGGTTTGCCCTCCTATAAAAAGTCACTTCAAAAAATCATGTGTTTATGCTCAGACTACAGAAAAACACCAGTAATCGCACAAAGGAGTGAAGCCATTAAAACTACACTTTTTATGAATAAGTAGGTACACTTACAAGCGATCAGGCACTCTGTGTACGCTGTGTTGTGTGACGTGCTATACAGATGACAAATTAACACATTAATTAATAATTTGTTTTGGAGACACTGCGCGTTTTATAATGACATCGTGGCTTCTGGTGTTTTTCTGTATTTATGCGGATTCAATAAAAACCTACAGTATTCTATGTCAAAGCAAAGCTGTTAACCCCGTTCATCCGCTTCGATCTATTGCAGATTAGATTTCAATGCAGTTTTCAACAATACAATATATAGTTGCGTAATTGATTTGTGTTTGATTTGATTTGAGTAATTCAATCAAATAGACGGTTTATAATAAAATAAAAATGTCATGGTTCAGGGTTATCACGCGGAAGAAGATGCGCGCGTCCGCTAGTAATCAGAGGTCCTAGTGCCAGTTTGATATTGTTACTATAGCGTTAACGTAAACGCGAATTTCTAAGGAGTTGAAAAAGCGCCATTTAATGGCAATACTGCACAACTGTTTCAATTATGTAAATTCGCGTTTACGTTAACGCAATAGTAAGAGTGTAAAAATATAGAAAACTCCCACTAGGCACTCTGTACGTCTGCTAGGCTATTCTGTCACGATATTTTTATAATTCGCAAGTGCGAGTTTTGATTTAACCTCTATCTCTCTCTGTTTAACACGATACTACAGAATGAGAAAGATAGTGGTGAATTCGAAACTCGCACTTGCGAGTAATACTATACATCGTTAGAGAATAGCCGTGCAGGTCTTGATCAACTCCAAATCTAATAAACGAATTTCCTTCAAGGTTTTTCATCAATGAACAGAGAAAGAGAAAGTGACATAATTCATTTGTCAAGGATTTGTTTAAATTGGAAGAAATATGACAATAATTGCCAGAAAGGTCAGGCGGATGGCCAGCCAATCAAGCGCTGTCAGAATAGCAACTGCAGTGGTCTGAGCCGCATAGAACGCGAGGCTCTATCTGGAAAAAATCTCTAAATGTCACCAGATTTTTGTTGGTGTATCCCACTATTTCTATGGAAATACAAAATAGAAAAAGTGGGACAAGCGTTTTTTTCCAAGTTATATCCCATTATTTCTATTGCGGGGAAAAAAACGCTAGTACAGTCTAATCCCTAACATAAGGCAACAAACAGAGCCACTCGAGACTAATGAAATACAAGATGAGGTTAATAGAACTACAATGACAATGGCAGCTATCTATCACCAGTCAACTATTTACTACTAAGTATATCCAAGAGGTTTTATCTAAAAAGGAAATAAAAAGTTTCTATGTGCACGCTAGCGTTTTTTTGCCGCCGCGTTTTTAACCGCTGCCCTGTATTTCTATCAATAGAAATCCAAAATAGATATAGTGTGACCCAAACAGCTCACATTGAGAATTGACAGTGCTCTTTACTAAACAACTACTTAATTGTATAAAAACTGAAGAGGGATTAAGCCCATAACCTATAACACATACATTACAAGTCTTAAAACTATGAGAGCGAAACGCGTTTCAAAAGTTAGTAACAACCAAAGTCAAGTTTAAGACGTTGCCACACTCACCCCAAGGCCGTTCGCTGCAAGGTCGCGACGGAGCGGCAAAGCAAAGTGTTCCAACGCTCGCTAGCTACTGAGAGCATAACGTGGCCCGCTAACGATTTCACAACCCTGTGTGGTGGTGTCTTAACATTTCGCAGTGACTGTATCGGTAAGGGACGACTTGTGTTTTAGGGTTCCGTAAATGTCGGCATAAATGCTTTTTGTGCATTAAATGTCTTTGACCTGTAGGTATAGATATTCTATTTTTACCCGACTGCAAGAAGGGTTATTAAAAAGTTTTGTTTTAGTTGTGTTATTTAGGAGTGATTTATTTTAAAGGATAAGCTGTTGAGTTTCTTGCCAGTTTCTTCTCAGCAGAATTAACATACCGAACCGGTGGTAGAATCTTTACAAATAGTCAACTGACGTGTCAAAACTGAGCCTACTTGAAATAAATGAATTTTGAATTGAATTGAATTGAGTACAGACAGGCGCGTTTGTGTGGAACTAAATGGTAGTTTATATGGTATATAAACCACCATTGATTTTTAATAAGCCTGTTAACTGAATATAAGCTATATACTAATATTATAAAGCTGAAGAGTTTGTTTGTTTGCTTGAACGCGATAATCTCAGGAACTACTGGTCCGATTTGAAAAATTCTTTCAGTATTAGATAGCCCACTTATTCATGCGAGAACGGGAACGCGGGTAATACCGCGCGACGTCAGCTAGTATATCATATATACATCGTGGCACGACTGGTCGTGGCTACCAACCAACGTATAGTCGCGCCGGCCAGCCAACCAAGCGCTGTCAGAATAACAACTGCAGTGAACTGCAGTCTGAGCCGCATAGAACACGAGGCTCTATCTGGAAAAAATCTCTAAATGTCACTAGAATTTTGTGACACACGGATATCATTCTGACACCGGAATATCCTCAGGACATGTCTCCTCATAGAGGGCGAGGCTCTATCCTGAAAAATTGCTTAGATGTGTCCGGACTTTTGTGACTAAAGTTGATGTTATATCTTTGCGTTTGCTTAGATCGGTCCCTAATAAATAATTAATTGGATGCTGCATTATTATTATTAATAATTATTTTATTAAAACCTATATATTTTAAGTATAAAAGTTTTATTAAATAAGTTATCCAGTATGATTATCAAGCCAGCAGCAATTATTGTTGTAACTTTTATAATAATGAAAACAGTGGACGTCCAGCTGATAATGATGGTGATGATGAAGCAAGAGAAACAGCCACTTTTCCGAAATGCGATCTCTTTCAGTCCCTACTAAGTATTATGTATAGCTTTTAGTTTTAAAATATTATTTTTTTGGACCTTTTGGAACTAAAATTGACAGTGCCTTACACGAATGACAATAAGACCGCCATTACCAAATGACAATGAGATTAAGACATTAGCACCGGCGGACTTCTTCCATGAAAAGGACTTTACGATACCCTACAGCGTTTGAACTCTTCTCACACATGATCTTTTTATCAGGTACTTGTATTTCGTTTTATTCATACAATCTGACTAGTAGTACATCTTAAAAACTAGTTAGTCGAGATATTATTACGAACAAGTGTTTCATTTCTGTCACTACCTGTAACGTAAACCTATGAATTTATTATTGGCGCAGCAATTTCAGTAGTTGAAATAGATTCATATTAATACTGGTTATAGGATGTCTTCATATTATATCCACACTTTTTTTATTTTATTTTTTATAATTAATAATTACTTTTTATTTAAGGATAAATAAATACGTTTAGTCCATTTCTGAGTATGTGACCACGTAAGAGAACCTCTTTTTAACCGACTTCCAAAAAGGAGGAGGTTCTACGTTCGGCTGTATGTATGTTTTTTTTCCCGTTGGTTTAACCCGCGTGGTTCCCGTTTCCGTAGGAATACGGAGATAAAACGGGGATAGTGTAGTCCCAAAAGTGAAAGAATTTGTGAAATCGGTCCAGGCGTCTTCCAGTAATCGGTGTACATACATAAATGAAAATTGTCTTAATTTAAGCCGTTTCTGACAGGACCACATAAACAATAATATAAAATATTACATGGCTTGAATTAATACATCATCGGCTTAGCACCGCCTTCATACTGATCAGCAGGTAGAGCATAATAATATTATGATGTTATTTTACACTTTTTAGTTTAGGTACGTTTTTAGGTTTTTGAAGTCAGTTATATTTTTTTTGTAAAAATTTTATCTAGGTGTCTATAATTTGACCTATGCGCAGAAAGATAATATTTTCAAATGTGAGCGACGTACAGACGAATAGCAACACCTTGACGACATTACAGTCGCGTACGAAACTTCCAATAAGACATGTTTTATGTAGGTACTGCGGTGGACTCAGTGGCAGATTTACCTTAAGGTCTAGTTGACCCGGGCTAAATGCTTAAAGCAGTCAGATGTTTGGGGCGGCCATACGAGACCAAAAAATGTGGGAATAAGCAATGAAAAGTAACAAAATGTTCCCAGTTTGAATTATTTATAATTTTGTAAGTTTTTTTTTTACTTAAAATCGTTTGGAGTGTCTTACAATGTGCCTTTTTTGACCTCTGAAAATATTACAAAATGAATTTATTTCGATAAAAGGCAATAAAATGTTATATGGTTCCTAAAAAGGGATAGCATTTTTTGGTTAGGGGGGAAAATTTCTTTAGCCCTTAACTACAATCTCACCTGATGGTAAGTGATGATGCTGCAATCTAAGGTGGAAGCGGGCTAACTTGTTAAGAGAAGGATGAAAATCCACACCCCTTTCGGTTTCTACACGACATCGTATCGGAACGCTAAATCGCTTGGCGGTACGCCGGTAGGGTGGTAACCAGCCACGGCCGAAGCCTCCCACCAGCCAGATAGGTCTGGCTGGTGGGAGACCAATTAAGAAAACCTCAATCGGCCCAGCCGGGGATTGAACCCAGGGCCCCCGTCAAGTAAATCCACCGCGCATACCGCTGCGCCACGGAGGCCGTCTCTTTCTGAGATACCTTGAGTTACGGGGGAGGAGACGGGTTATGTGAGACTTACCACTAAAACCCTTTCGGTGGCTACACTCAGCGCATTTTGGTATACTCTGTGACCAAACTCGCCAGTGCCTCCGATGCACTTTATACCCATAGTGCTCGTCTAAGAGTGACAAATTAAGTCTGCTACTACCACGTTTATCAGACGTTTATCAGGTTATGTCACTCTAAGCTGCTATCGCATATTATGAGCATCCAGAGATCCTACTGTGACCGCTTACGACACCGAGGGACTAATGAGGAACAAGTGCTTTGGGGCCTAGGGTGGAAAAGACTACAAATCCACCACTGGCAGGTATGTTAGCCGTATCCCTCTCATTCTGAGAGTAGACTCATGCTCAACAGTGAACCGGATACGGAGCATTGATGATGGTTGTTACATTTACTAGATTCATGAGCGTATATATGAGTAATCCTGTTGCGAGGTGTCTGTCCGTCACGGTGCACTGAGGGCTCGCTCGCTTGCGCAAGTGTGTGTCGCAAGTGTCCAATGCGCGCTACATCTTACAACTACGTGATATATTCACTTGCTTCTCAGACCAATTATAGAAGGACCTGTATCGCACTCATAGTCACGAACAAAATTGTCTGTCATTTTCTGAGGAAAACGAGCTTAGATTTGGTATATATCTTATACTAAACTAGAAGTTTTTGCCCGCTTATTACACAATTCAATTACACAAAAAGGTATTTTTCGGAGCTCTTTAACCGACAAACACGATTACAACTATTTAACATCGATACTATAGAGACAGTTTTTATAATCGCATTAGATCGTTGATCATATACTTTGACAGAAAAGTAAAGTCTAGCGAGGCAGGTCCTATTAATTATTGGTCTGAGACTTGCTTGTACGAACGTGAAGCGGCTTGTAATCCATTTTAACCCCCGACGCAAAGAGGGGTGTTATAAGTTTGACGTGTCTGTCTGTCAGTCTGTCTGTGGCACCATAGCTCCCGAACGGATGAAGCAAATTCAATTTAGTTTTATTTTGTATTAAAGGTGACTCATGTGCGAATGTTGATGAAACTCGGTTAAGGCGTTTAAAAGTGAAACCGAATTTTCGCAAATATACTCGAGTGGGGTCTCAAATGAAAGCGCACTGAAAGAGAATATTGATATCTTGATTGAGAGTGTAATTAATAATTTCATGACCTACGGGGGTTTTTCAAAATTTGCAATTTTATGTTATATGTATTTATAGAGTAATACTACCCTGATGAGCTTATATTCATCGGATACTCAGGGATAATGTGTTCCGGTCAAAAAGATTTGGTTGCCGAGGGATATGAACCTTTATACCCATGCCTCAAGTCTAGGTTATCGGGTCAATGTAGGTACATGTTTCTTAGAGGTTCGGCACAGTGTTATTTTGTTACGGGCGGTTGTTGTAGGATTTAAATTTTCTCTATCATCGTCATCCAAATTTTTTAATTTCATTTCATTCTTCTGTATCTCATTTACAACATAGGTGATTTGAACTTTAGAATAGATTCTGTAACGATCACTATCACGATGATAATGACGGCGACAGACGACTTGACGTGTTCCCGCGGCATGCCTTAAGAATTCCTTTAAAAAATAACCAATATATGTTTTATAATCTGACCCAGAACACAAACCAATACCAAGAACAAAATTGTTAATAGAGAGATTTTGGCTGGTAGGAGGCTTTGGCCGTGGTTAGTTACTATCGACAAAGACGTACCGCCAAGCGATTTAGCGTTCAAGTACGATGTCGTGTAGAAACCGAAATGGGCGTGGAGTTTCATCTTACGCCTAACAAGTTAGCCCGCTTCCAACTTAAATTGCATCTTCACTTACCATCAGGTGGGATTGCAGGCAAGGGCAAAAAAAGAGAGAAAAAGTAAACACTGTGACTTCCAGAACTTGACCCATTTTTCACATTTATGTTCGTTGGAATTTCAGTTAAGTTAGTCATTATAAATTGACCTAGTCAAACCGTAGTTGCGAAAAGTTGTGACACAAGTCACCAATCGACAGGCGACATAGAATAGTTGCAAAACCTCATTCGGAAATACTTCCAGGCACCCTAACAGGTAAAACAAGTTAAATGCTCTGTATAACTACTGTAAAATTAGCTCCAGTGGTTAGCCTTTATAGCTTATATACTCCTTAATTCAAATCGTGGATGGTGTTATGAAATAATGACCTTTTCTTTTAAACGAAAAATTCTGAATCCTCCTGAACAAGGAGCTGGGAAGTTCATAGTTACATTCTTGTGCCTCAAATAGTCGTCAGTGTAAGTCATTTTAAGCTAGGCTATTCTGTAACGATATTTTTATTAAGTTTAGAATTCACCGCTATCTCTCTCTGTTTAACACGACACTACAGAATGAGAAAGATAGCGATGAATTCGAAACTCGCCCTTGCGAGTTATACAAAACATCGTTAGAGAATAGCCTCCTTGGGTGAACCGACGACATCAATCAGGTTTCAAGACCGCTAGCAGGTGGCTCTAGACCATGGTGTTTGAAAGTCCTTACAAGAGATTTTTGTACCAGTGGAACAGTGGACGCCTATATTTATGATGATGATGATATACTTACTTAAATAATATAAATTACACATCATCAGCAACCCATTTTTGGATCACTGATGACCATGAGTCTCCTCTCAGAATGAGAGGGGTTAAGACAATAGTCCACCACGCTGGCCCAATGCGGATAGGCAGACTTCACACACGTAGAAAATTAAGAAAATTCTCAAGTAGGTATGCAGGTTTCCTCATGATGTTTTTCCTTAACCGTTTGATACGCGTAATTTATTTTCTTATAATGCACATTGCACATAACTGAAAAGTAGGAGGTGCATGCCCTCGAACGGATTCGAACCTACGCCATCGGAATCGAAGACAGAGGTTAAATAAATTACACACCGTACCTTACATAAACTGCAAATTATGTTTAACTGTTTTTAGTTAGAGTTAACATAATTAATTAATTATGTATAATTAAATGCAAAAATGCAACGTTGCATGTTGTCTTTATAACATGGAAGCTTCGGACAAAATTGCACGTTGTAAAGTCAACATCTCCTGCGGATGCTCCGGGGTGAAACGTACGTAGTAGAGTATTTTGTCGGACCTGGGTGACGTTGTCGCATGGGTTCGTCGACTTTTCGCGGATGATAGCAAAATAAATAAATTATTATCTATTCATGATGAACTTCCGCAAAGTAACGCCTGCTTCTATCCAATATCTATACTTAAAACTGGTCGAATTCTATACATTTATTCGCAATTTGAGATTTTACTTATACCATTTGTAACACCAAAGGTTATCGTGGCATAACGGACGCCAGCGCCATCTAGAATCTATACTTATAATAAGAATTCTGTAAATTTTGTACATTCTGTATATTGAAGATATTTTGAAAATTTATATTGGGGGGTTTATTATATAATCGATACTGAAGTTAAAATATTTTTTTTCGATTTTATTCTTTCTGTCTTTCTGTCCGTCCGTGTTTTTTTGTTATTCGGGCATCACGCTAAAACTACAGAATGAATTCAAATGAAACTTGTCACGGTTTAAGACTATAAAACGGAAAAGCTTATAGGCTACTTTTTATTGCGAAAATAAAATAAGAAGGGGGTGAAAGTTTGTATGGAAAGTCAATTTCCTTCCGAAAGGAAAGTCAGAAAAAAGAAAGTTTACATTGATTTCCACGCGAGTCCGCTAGTTTAAAATAATAGAGTGTTAAAGCATGCGGAGTCGGCAACAACAGCTAGTTACTACTAATTTAAGTACTTATAATGCAACATTGTGCAAGAACAGGCTTAAAGACTCTTCAGTGAACTTATACAAAAGAGGATCTTGAAACTCTGTTGGCCAACTTAAATGTATTAACCTTGGTTAGTAGACGGAAATTTTAATGTATTATTGTGGCCGTATATGTAGCGATGATTACTGGACATAGTGTTACAATAATTAGGGTTTTATATGCTTTTTTTTAAATCGAAGAGCCGATAGACGTTGGGGTCCCTAGGTATGGCAACCCCGCACTAGAAAGTGTTGGTCAACCCCCACCAGGTGGAATGACGACATCAAGCTAGTTGCAGGGATTCGCTGGATGCAGGCGGTTCAGGATCGTGATGTTTGGAAGTCCCTACTAAAGGTCTCTTCAGCTTCGCGCTGCGTTGAGTTGTCAGTGATTATGGATTATATCCTTATTCTATCACGCAGAGATACTGCGAGTGTAGCTCGCTTGAGGGACTCTGAACCTTCTTGAAAAGCATAATTATAGTTAGTCAGCAAATTAATATACTTACTACAATCATAATAATTAAAAAAGCATTGTTTTTTCTGGTTCTCGACTGAAAACCACGGGTCTGAAAACGTCCTCTATGCACTGCAAAGTGCTGGAACCAGCTTTCGTTTCTCGACAGCACGTATTATTTCGGTATTTTTGAGCTAAGAGTGAAAGGTACCTTCTACGAAAGCAGACGATGACTTTAAATTGCATTTTTTACTACCGGAACTCTAAAACGTTTGGCGGTATATTTCTACCGGTAGATCTGGTTCTAAAGCTTTTAACCTAGCTCTTATCAGTTTATTAATTACTCAATATAGTCAACCGTAACCTTCGGTTCTATTTATTTGCTCTTATTCTAACAAACTCCAATCAACCTTAAAACTTCAGTTAAACAACCTTCGTGGTTGGGTAACAGACAAACATATTCACGGACAACATTTCACTTTTAATACTATATCAATAAACGTCTTTGGCAATACAATGACATGACAATATGGACTATTGAATGACACAGTACGCACATACTTTACCTGCTAATTGGTAGATGTTTCTCAAGAGTTCTACAGTTTTTTTACAATCGCGTAGCAATGCTACGCTCCATTGATATTGATATTGTATATTTTTGTTCCTTGGATCAGAGCCTCGTATAAAAAGTAATGTAAGAATTTTCAAATTCGTGGGATGGGCAAAATGGGAAGGGGTAGCGATGTCCCACTCGCACGACTTCACACCCACGCAGTCCGTTTCCCCCCGTCGCCCGCATATCATGGGAGTGTCATCAACGAACTTGCCAAGCTATAGATATGTACAAGAATTGCCCTGCGGTTACACCTGTAATCATAATTATCACCTATTTTACTTAAACTCCCCATTCGACCGCTATAAAAATATCTCATTACAAAAGCGGTGAAGTTTTCGATGAAAGCTCCCATGGGGGTTGATTTTTTCTGACACTTCCAATAATAAAGGCGCATGAAATTCCGTCCAGTAGTTTCGAGATTTTGTTTCATAACCTTTAAATTAAACCTTAATATTTTCTAACAATTTCGGCAACCTGACGATTACTTCGTCGTCAAAAAATTTAGAGAGATAGTTACTATTAAGTACCTGACTAGATTTTTGTTCACCGCTGAAAGCGAAAATTGTACATCGCCAACTATTATTTCTCGAGTCTCACCTAATATACCAAATCTAATAGGTCCTCACGACACTCGAGTAAGTACACGTTTAGCATCATGGGCTTCTCAACCATAACGCATTATCATCATGAGCATCGACGATCCCACTATTTAACAATCGTACAGATTGCCACACAGCGATTACCACACGCGGACACAAGCGTAGGCTACAATTACCAGTGCAGCACTAATTTCTTTGAATGACTGTACCAAAGGGCGGCAGCAACGTTAGGCAATGTTTGGATATATGTATATAACACTAGCTAAGGCTCCACGGTTTCATCTACGTAGTAACTGTTACTGCGAGAATACGCGGATAAAATAGTACGTGACACTCACAAATAACATGGTTTTCTAAAGGTAAAAGAATTTTCAAAATTGGTTCAGTAGACTCAGAGATTACCACTAAAAATATCAGAAACTTTATCTCTTTAAAAAATCGGTTGTCTGTAAAGTCGGCTTACTGACGATTGTTGAACATGACAATGTCATAAGAAAATACTGATGGAATGGTTGCATTTTTCAAAAGAAAATGTTCGTTTTTCTAAAATACTGTTTAATAACCTTCATAGACCAGAATATACTTTATTTCTTGTAAAAAAAGTTGGCAACCCTAGAGCGAGGGAACGACGTGTGACGTCATCTTTTTTCGAGTTTGCAGCCGGCTTCATCAAATTATAAGACGTTATCACGTCAAAAATTTGTATTGATAATACGTGTATATAAATACTAGTAGGCGTCCATGTCAACCGAATAATTTATATATATGAAATATTTTTCGTTGTCGTATGGGACTCAGCGGTTTTTTGCGAATGTTAAATAAATTAGTTTCTATTTATAATGAATTTCCCCAAAGTAACACCTGCTTCAATTTAAGGCTTTATTTGTGCTTGTACACACACAGCAAAAATGGCAATTTATTTTTTACAATAGCTATCTATATAAGCTATATAAGGAATGCTACTCATTGTCCCACTAACAAAAGGAGCGTTAATCGATGAAGTGTTGAAATTGTAAGATCATTTCGTTTGAACTAACTCACGACTTTCAATTCCTTTCTTAGAACAACGCATCGAGAGCAATATTGTGTGGCATAATGATTACAGATTAGCAATCATACAGATAGCCCAGTGAAACAGACGTGGTTATTCTGGCCCGTTTGTTTGTAGCCCTAGGTAGCTATCATAAACTTCTTGTCTATTTTTGAAAAAAATACATCTACACTAATATTATAACGCTGAAAAGTTTGTTTGTTTGCTTGAACACGCAAATCTCAGGAACAACTGGTTTGATTTGAAAAATTCTTTTAAAGTTAGATAGCCCATTTATCGCGGAAGGCTATATAGCGTATTCCTACGGGGTCCGGAACCACGCGGGTGAAACCTAGTTTTATATAAATGCTTATAAAGGCTATTATTCCTTTTCAAAAATTACTATCTCATAGAAACGTTTGTCGTTATGATGTCATTATGACTAGAGAATCAATTCACTTGATTTATAAATAATAAAAAAAAAATAAGAAATATCATCGCCTTTAATAATATATCAGAACAAAATTTCGCACGAGACGAGTTTTGCAATGCGTTGCCCAATGCCCTGCGTCCATCAGCTTGACTCATAGGTAACGCCGTTTATTTAACACAAAAGCAGTATAGGTAAATTATAATTTGGCTGGTGGGAGGTTTCAACTAGTCAAGGGATAACTTGTAAAGAATAATAAAAATCAAAAACTTATATACATTAAGAATCCAATTTTGGAAATCTCTTCTGGTTTAACTGTATCATTGTTAAACCATACTAGTAATATGCCGGAGTAAGTGAAATAGTAGGTAACTCAGTTTTTGCCGTGCGCAAATAACAGTCGTGCATTGTCGCATTACCAACATCTTCTTTAAACCTTCGCAACTAATTAATCTTCGCTACTTTGCTTGTTTTATAAAAAGATGTACTGGCTACTTGGTAGACATTTCTCGCTGTCAACATAGAGACAAGTCCTTATGCCCGTTTGGACCTATGGAATACAGATGTGGGGCTGTACCAAAAAGAGCAACATCCAAATTATACAAAGATTCCAGAACAAGGTACCCAGGAACATTATAAATGCACCTCCATCGTCCGTTCGTTATCAACCCATATTCGGCTCACAGCTGAGCTGTGAGTCGAATATGGGTTGGGTAAATATGGGTAAATATGGGTCTCATTCTGAGTCTCCTCTCAGAATGAGAGGGGTTAGGCCATTAGTCCACCGCGCTGCACCAGCACCTAATGCGGATTGGCAGACTTCACACACGCAGAGAATTAAGAAAATTCTCTTGTATGCAGGTTTCCTCACTATGTTTTCCTTCACCGTTTGAGACACCTGATATTTAATTTCTTAAAATGCACACAACTGAAAAGTTGGAGGTGCGTGCCCCGGACCGGATTCGAACCCACACCCCTCTGGAATCGGAGGCAGAGATCATATCCTGAGCTATCATGGCTCTCTGGTACATGCAAAATGCACCTTGGTACATTCGAAATGATGTTATTCATCAGACCTTATAATTGAAAACGTCGACAAAATAATTCAAAAATGTCTCTTGCTCATGAACAAAGACTTCTCACCATCACGTAAACATCGAGGCGATCCAGCTACTCTACGTTAGGATTACAGTGAAAATTTCGCTGTCGTTGAAAAATGTTAATTTTGTATTAAAGTTGCTTAGTTAAGTATTTGCAAAAGCATTTTCTTAACTAAGCATCATTGCTTGTAAAATACTTTTAGGCGCGCCTGTTTATCAGTACCATACTTCATACTACTGTAGTAGTAGTCTCCAGGGCACCGAACGGTGGTACAAAACCATGGACTCCTAAACTCTGAGCTGCTAATTTCATGCAAGAATACTAGGCTAGGGGGTTCAATGCCCCGGGGCCCCTTAATCTCAGGGGAACCTCGAATTATTACCAAAAAAATTGCGATAGAACTGAACTTAGAAAAATTCGAAAACGAAACAGAGCTTAAGTAGCTTAGAATTTTTATGTATTTGTATATATCTATAATGTTTTTACTGGATAAAACCTAACCAGTTTAGATAGTAGTGGGGCCCATTTTTTTTGTTTTCACCAGGGCCTCTGATTACCTAGGTATGGTGTACCTAGGTAATCAAAGGCCTGAGAGGTCTGATTCGGAATATGAATTCGCTAATAATACTAATATCATACAGAGGAATTTATTGTTTGTTTGCATTGCACTACTGTGTTTTTCGAAAGATTATCACGAAGTTACGTTACTAAAAGTATTATTACCGTTTAGGGTCTGGATTCTAGTTCTTAAAACCACGGCGTTTACATGTAGAAAGCAGGTTGCTTAGGCTGAGCAACCAGCGCATATCGGTACTGCTGGCCTATTTTCTTACTTTACTCAATGTAAGCAAACTATTGTGGTTATACACAATAATAACATCAAGTTATTGTTAGTGATTAAGTATTCACTATCCATTTATTGCTAACTGATCAAAATTACTAACCAGTGTGTTTGAAATTGTGATTTTTGTTAACTATTGGCTTTACGGAATACGAAAATTAATGATAGTTAGTGAATAAGCCTTCTATAGTTTGAGAATTTCATGCAAGAGGCCTAAGTTCTGAGCAGTGGTCCTTTGGCTGATAATGAGAATAATGATGAAACTGATTTCTACGTGAATACGCCCATAAGTTGTTGGGTGCCGTACTTCTACCGTATTTAGAAGTATGGGCTCATAGGCTTTCAGCTTTGATATAAGGAGCAAGATCTGGTTATCAAAAATCATCTATAATTATCATCATCATTAGCAACACATATTTGGCTCACTGCTGCGCTCGAGTCTCCTCTCAGAATGAGAGGGGTTAGGCCAAATAGTCCACCACGCTGGCCCAATGCGAATTGGCAGACTTCACACACGCAAGATAATTAAGAAAACTCTCAGTTATGCAGGTTTTCTTACGATGTTTTTCCTTCACCGTGACACGTGATATTTAATTTCTTAAACTGCACATAAGTGAAAAGTTGGATTTGCATGCCCCGGACCGAATTCGAACCTACACCCTCCGAAATCGGAGGCAGAGGTGTTATCCACTGGGCTGTGACGGCTCATCTATAATTATAGGTTATTGGATATTTTTAACAATTGGGTATTATTTGGCGACTTAAGACTCGGCCCCAAATAAAAAAGGAGCAGGTTGAAATTGGGTCTAGTTTTGAATACAAAGTGCATTGTGATTTGTTAATTATATACATGGTGTCCCGATGAAAAGATACAATTCGATTTTATAATCGACTTCAGATAAAGAGGTTCTGTATTTTTCTTTGTTTTTTTTTATTCTTTACAAGTTATCCCTTGACTACAATCTCACCTGGTGAAAAGTGATGATGCAATCTAAGATGGAAACGGGCTAACTTGTTAGAAGGAGGATGAAAAGCCACACCCCTTTCGGTTTCTACACGGCATCGTTCCGGAACGCTAAATTGCTTGGCGGTTCGTCTTTGCCGGTAGGGTGGTAACTAACCACGGCAGAAGCCTCCCACCAGCCAGACCTGGACCAATTAAGAAAACCTTAATCGGTCCAGCCGGGGATCGAACCCAGGATCTCCGTCTTGTAAATCCACCGTGCATACCACTGCGCCACGGAGGCCGTCAAAAATTATATTTATACATTCTTATTATTCATTCCTATTATTGTATTTCATTCTAAAAGTGGCTTATTACATTATTACTATTACAATATTACTTATATACACACGACTATGTCGTATCACGTGTGTGTCTGTGTATGTAATCATTATTTAAACAGTGAAGGTTTAAATATTATTTGAAAGCGGTTTCTTTTTACACGCTTTAGATTAGCTTCACTTGTAAGCATGTAAGACAATCTTGTAATCTTAATTTGACCCACTTCCCGGTATTCGATTAGGCTGAAATTTTGCACACGCTCTGAGTTCTGATGACAATAACTGACTAGCTAAGAAAAAGGTTAACTAAATGAGAACGAAAATTTACAGCAATTTTCTCGTAGATGAAGTTGCGCTTATACCCTATTATTACCCTACCGGGTTCATCCGGGATATTCAAAAGTTTAAAGAAATAGGTATACTAACAGTAGCCTGTCAATATATATATAACAGTATAGTCTATGTAAGACAAAATATTAATTTGTACAAACGAAAAGGAGATTTAAACCCACGTCTTACTAGACACGGGCATAAGTTAGTTATTTCTGCATATCGTCTCCAAAGAGTAAAAAAATCTTTTGTAGGTTTAGGTGTACTCTTCTATAACAAGATCCCCAAGACTGTGATGGACCTGCCAATGGATAGCTTTAAGCAATGTGTTAAAAAACATTTACTTAGTCGAGGTTACTACAACATTGATGAGTTCCTTAAAGATAAAAGCGCTTGGAGGCCATTGGATCAGCTTCCACCTTCACACAGGAAATAAAACTATAAGAAATTGTAATTGTTATCAATTGTAAATTATAATACTGTATGACTTTTTCAAAAGAGCAACTGTTGAGTTTCTTGCCGGTATCTTCTCAGCAGAACCTGCCTTCCGAACCGGTGGTAGAATCTTTACAAATAGTCAACTGACGTGTCAAAAGTGCTTGTAAACTGAGCCTACTTGAAATAAATGATTTTTGATTTTGATTTTGATTTTGTTTGCTAATTAATCGTCAAGAGACATTTTGTGAAGACACTCTGTATACAATGCAGTGTCACTAACCCATTTAATAATGCGTCAATTAAATTTAAATCTAATGTCACAGCTATATAGGCTATTTTAACATGACGAAAATATTAAGTACACGTAGAAAATTTCTTTTTAAACAATATGGAATATTAAGCAGGACATAGAAGTACGTACTAATGCAATGTATATTGACTATTTTGAATCTCTCATTAGGTTTAGTTTCAAATATACTCTTGGACGTAATAGTATAATCTTAAGTAGTCTTGCGGTATTTATAATGGCTACAAAATTAAGTTCGCAATTTTTTCAAAATTCAAATGAAAATACTGATTTCGGTAAGTGTTCTGTCCGTGTTTTATTCAGTTTATTTTAATGGCCTTCAATTTGGCTTTTAGACTTGTCAAGCTACTCCAAGGCGGGTTGGCATGACATCCGTAATAACTCGTATGACTAACGTATATTATTCCCGAGTGCTACAGGCTATATTTTATCCCCGTATTCTTAAACGCCTCTGCGGCGTATGCCAGTGATTTAAAAAGCCATAATAACTTCGTCATCATCATATCAGCCGATGGACGTCCACTGCAGGACATAGGCCTTTTGTAGGGACTTTCCATCACGATACTGAGCCGCCTGCATCCAGCAAATCCCTGCGACTCGCTTAATGTCGTCAGTCCACCTGGTGAGGGGTCTACCAACACTGTAGTGCGGGGTAGCCATTCCAGCACCTTGGGAACCCAACTTGGGTAATAACTTACAACAAAAAAAAAACCTCGGCTGAGTTTGTTGTGGGCTCTTCTCGGGGTGCGTTTGGGACCCTCGTAACTTTAATTTCAAGTTTTCGAATTGAATTGCCACCATTAAATCATGAGAACAAATAAACTAAGCCTAATTAAAATAAATGAATTTGAATTTTTGAATTTACCATCGGATCGAAAACCGATACAGAAACGTTCTTTTTAATAATTTGATTAGATATTATAATACTTTTGTTTTGGTCTTCCAGGTGGAGTCCAAACATGGACCTTCGAAGAAACATCTTTGGGTCTGGCGGCTGTTATAATTTCATACCTAATATTGGTGCTGAAGATATTACCAAGTTTCATGAAAAACAGACAGCCTTTACACTTGAAAAAAACATTGCTCTTTTATAACATTTTTCAAGTGTTTTTTTCTTTCTATGCAGTGTTTTTGGTGAGTATGACCAACGATATTTTATACTATAGATGTGTTACGTTTTTTTTTTATTCTTTACAAGCTAGCCCTTGACTACAATCTCATCTGATGGTAAGTGATAATGCAGTATAAGATGGAAGCGGGCAAACTTGTTAAGAGGAGCACACCTCTTTTTCGGTTTCCACACGACATCGTACCGGAACGCTAAATCGCTTGGCGGTACGTCTTTGTCGGCAGGGTGGTATCTAGCCACGGCCGAAGCCAGCCAGTTAAGAAAATCTCAACCCGAAATTTCAAAATCGAACCCAGGACCTCCGTTTTGTAAATCCACCGCGCATACCAGTGCGCTACGGAGGCCGTCAAACGTGTCAACAAAATCACCGCAAAAGTGATCTGAATTTAGCTACTTCACTGAGCGCACACATGCACAGTTTTGTGTTTAATTTAAAGAGCCATGATAGCCTAGTAAATGCCGTGATAGCCTAGTGGATATGACCTCTGCCTTCGATTCGGAGGGCGTAGGTTCGAATCCGGTCCGGGGCACGCACCTCCAACTTTTCAGTTATGTGCATTTTAAGAGATTAAATATCACGTGTCTCTAACGCTGAGACTGATGAGAATTTTCTCAATTCTCTACGTGTGTGAGTCTGCCAATCTGCATTGGACTAAGGCCTAACCCCTTTTATTCTGGGAGAAGACTCGTGCTCAACAGTGAGCCGAATATGAGTTGTTGATAATAATACGCTTTTGTTCGCGTCAGTTTTAACGCTTTAGTGACATATCTCTATTATTATAAAATATTTGAAAATTACAAATTGCATTTAAATTAACGCAGGCGTTATATCGCCATCATATTCTTTTCCGTTTTCTTATAACTAATAACTGTTTTAATGTCCGTGCATCATATCTAAAGAAAATGGTATGATAGTTTAGTAATGTATTTATATAGGTTTACCTACATGAACAAATTGGAGTTGCGAGTTTTATGATGGTCTTGCCTTTTTTATTGTTTCAACGGGATGAAATATTTCCAGCAACCGGCATATTTAATTTCGTACACAGTGTTAATTATCAAAATATACGTTATAAAAATATTTGCTTTTAAATTTTGCCAGGCGCTTCACACATGCAACACACATGCTGAATTCTTAAAATCTATACAAACTATTTATTTACTTGTTTATTTGGCTAGAATTTATTACTTTAAAGCCTTATTCTGTCAACAAAACAAAATATGTTTTTGTCACGAAAAACTTTTTTTTTTTTTTTATTCTTACACATTTACAAGTTAGCCCTTGACTACAATCTCACCTGATGGTAAGTGATGATGCAGTCTAAGATGGAAGCGGGCTAACTTGTTAGGAGGAGGATGAAAATCCCCACCCCTTTCGGTTTCTACACGGCATCGTACCGGAACGCTAAATCGCTTGGCGGTACGTCTTTGCCGGTAGGGTGGTAACTAGCCACGGCCGAAGCCTCCCACCAGCCAGACCTGGACCGATTAAGAAAATCTCAATCTGCCCAGCCGGGGATCGAACCCAGGACCTCCGGTTTGTAAATCCACCGCGCATACCACTGCGCCACGGAGGAAACTCTTTCGGATAAATAATAATAGGGATGATGACTAGGTTTGAATATATTGATTTTTATGATACATTCGGGTAAATAAGGTCAATGTTAACTAATTTATACATAAAAAACAAAGATTGGATGGATATTTGCAAAATAAATAAGATTATAAAATTTCAAAATCTATTAAAAATCTTTTATCGTAATTAGATGAAAATTCATACAGTTTTAGCTTCCTTACATTAAATGTGACATATTTCAATAAATGAACTATAAACATAAACGCACAAATAACAAAGATATTTGTAATTTTGTTTAAACGCCCATACAAATCTAACGATCAGCGAGCCAACGACGTCATTGGTTCGTACCATTTTGTATGGGGCGTTTTTCAGGGATCCGCGGCAGCGCCGCAAATCTGACTCTTTAAATCCCTGTAGCTCCGAAAGTAATGATCGCAGATACCCTGTTACCTTTACAAAATTGCTTTACTATTGGCATACTCCTAATTTATATACAATTAAAAAAACTGTCATCATCCCCATTAATTAGGGCAAGCAGTGAGAAGATGAAAAATGAAAAATAAAATAATAACTAGGTGTTGGTTATCTTTTCAGTTATTTCGACGAAACATTCGCACAATAATTTTATATAATGGTTATATTGGTTTAAAAAATTTTGATTTTTCACCTGCAATTATTGTTATTATAATACTTTTTGTTTATTACACAATATTTTTTGTTTAATTTCAGTACACAAGGTACATAATGAGGCATGGCCTTATAATCACTCGGTGTCCTAAAGGTGAAGATTTACAAGTGGTATGTATAAGTAATTTACATTGCTTGCACACACTATGTCCAGTTTCACCAATGATCCATAAAATTTAAGGGGGTTTCATACTTAACTTAATTATTTAGGGGTCTCTTAGGGCAGTTAGGTAAGGCAATAAGTAAGGTACTCTGTGAGCTCTGTGAAGAATTACTGGTGATATGGGCCCCAGAAAAATGACATATTGTATTTCGAAGCTCACAACCAATCGTCCTAATGTTTTCAAGAACCACGACGACCCGTGACGGCCTCCGTGGCGCAGTGATGCGCGGTGGATTTACAAAACGGAGGTCCTGGGTTCGATCCCCGGTTGGGCACATTGAGATTTTCTTGATTTGTCCAGGTCTGGCTGGTGGGAGTCTTCGGCCGTGGCTAGTTACCACCCTACCGGCAAAGACGTACCGCCAAGCGATTTAGCGTTCCGGTACGATGCCGTGTAGAAACCGAAAGCGGTGTGGATTTTCATCCTCCTCCTAACAAGTTAGCCCGCTTCCATCTTAGACTGCATCATCACTTACCATCAGGTGAGATTGTAGTCTTGACTACAATCTCACCTGATGGTAAGAGCCTGGAGGCTAACTTGTAAAGAATAAAAATAAAATAAGAAACATGGAAATTTGCCAGCCTTGCGATCCTCTCGTGAAAATGCCACGTAACGCCATTTAGAAAAAGAAAAACAAGTCGAGCAAGTGCTTTAATTTTTTTGATGCTTGACCAAAACATTTACTTGTATTTTTTCATCACAGTAACTGATGGGTCCATCTGATGAGTGGTAAACTATTGCCTATAAACACGTCAATAAGATCTTTTGAGCGCCATACCGTATCCATGAACCTGAGGCGTAGATGTTAAGCCTCAAAGTGCCTCTAATTACACCGGCAATCATGACTCCTTCAGATTAGGATTAGCAATGCTGCTTGGCAGCAGTCATACTTCGGTACTTGCCTAGACAAACTTTGTCACAAACACTTTGTTGCATGTCAAGATGCACAATAAGATCATAATTACATTTTTTGTTTTGAACACGTCACTATTAGGTACAAAAAAAATTTGTTTAAACTCCTGTAAATTTTTAAGAGCAATTGTCACATTAAGATTGTATGCTATATCTGACAAGTTCGTTGATGACACTGCCATGATATGTGGGCGACGAGGGAAAACACTGCGCGGGTGTGAAATCGTGCGTACTTTGCGGGAAATGAGGTGCATCAGTCGTCGGTTATTCATTCAGCGCTACACGCCTCCTAGCCCCCGCGGCCCATCGGCAGTGTTACGAACGAAGTTGCCAAACTATCGCTTAAGTTTCTCTTTAAAAATTTCTATGGAAGTACGTATTTAAACTCATAAATTTAGATGATCGTGAGTAAGTAAAAGTATTTATACCCAGAAATATGATTGAAATAAAGTCAAAAATAATAAGTAATGATAGTATGAGAAGATGTCATAAAACTTATTCATGCGTTTGCAGGATTATTTAATGAAGAATCATCAAACCAATGTCGCCAATTAAAACAACATTTTTGTATTTTAATTAACTTACATAATAAAAGTTGTTCATAAAATATATTTTTAAATATTAAATATTTGTTTTTAGGTAATAACTGAAATCATGCCGTACTTCCTAGCGAAGCACCTCGACCTATTAGACACGGTGTTCTTCGTGCTTAGGAAGAAGGACAACCAAGTGACATTCCTCCATGTGTTCCACCATGCACTCATGGTTACATGGGCATGGTTCTACCGATTCTACCACCCGACAGACCATTTTGTCGTCGTTGGATTGATCAACAGTTTTGTACATGTTTTGATGTATGCATACTATGGGATTTCGTCGTTAGGACCGGACTACGCTAAATATGTTTGGTGGAAAAAGCACTTAACTAAAGTTCAGTTGGTAAGTTGTTTTGCACTGACATGTGGCTTACCTCCTTTTTATTAGTACTACTAAGATTAACATGTTTGCATGAATAAGTAGAATGATATATTTTATTGCGAAGAATTATCACAAAAAAAGAAAATACAGAAAACAAAATAGAAAATACCAAAAAGCTTTCCACTCTGCATTTAGGTACATAATCGTACTATCGAGAGCGTGCGTTGGCCAGGCATAGTTCATTTTAGGAAGGTTTGCTGATTGTGATGATGATGATGATGATGAAAGTTTGTCAGCCTATCCTCCTTCATACCACCAGTACCGATAAAGGCTGATGCATGCAACCTGCTTTCTACGTGAATACGCCTAAGGTATAATGGCGGATTTACAAATATGCCGCCAGTACGCTATTAAATTATTTACGCCTCTACTTTATATACTGTGCCTACGGTCCTCTGAAATCCGACACTATTGTTCGCAAACATTTTCATTACATTTAATTCAAAATTCATTTATTTCAAGTAGGCTCAGTTTACAAGGACTTTTATTAAACTTCAGTTAACTGTTATTTGTAAAAATTCTACCACGAAGAAGAAGTAGAAGAAACCACTGTTCATCTGTTGGTGACACTGCGACTTTTAATATTTTTAGTAGGTACGTGCAGTACTAAAATACCTATTGAAAATTGTAGTTTTCTTTATTTCTGCAATAAAAACCACGTGCCAAATATGCCACCCTCTGAAATCTGCCGCCCTAGGCTGCAGCCTTCTTAACCTACTGGTAAATCCGCTACTGTTGAGATAGGAGCATAGGTACCTAAACAGCCTTCCTATGCGTGCTATGTATGACTATGCGGGCTCTCAGGCTTTTCGTGCAAACACCGCACTGGTCTTTCATAACATTTTTGTTGTTTCCAGATCCAGTTTATCCTAGTGGAAGCCAGTCTATACTTCCAACAGAAGCTGACGCCGTGTCCCATACCGAGCTTGTTCCATTACTTCAGCGTTTCCAGCATTGCTTCCTTCTTTATTCTGTTCATGAACTTCTATTTGAAAAGTTACTTTTCTAAATCCAAGAAGAAAACTCCGGAGAAAGGCGTAGAGAAGAATGATATGTTTGTATGCGCAATAAAATCGAAGTAGGTGACAAAATTTGGAGCGAACTACTTTAAAGTAATTAATTACTTACCAATAATTCTAAGATAGGACAAAGATATTAGAAGCAACGACGTATATATACAAAGTGATAAAGACATCTTTTAAGATGTAGATGAAATCATCATACTCACATATGAATGAAAGAAAAAACTCAAATGTTAAACCGACACAGCAGTCTATAAATACAGTAATCTATTTATACATAGACATATTATATTTATATGGAAGGTGCCTACCTATATGTAACTTCGCAAGTTAACTATGTAACTAAAAATCAACAGATAATATACAATACACAATACACATATTATAATGATTTTTTCTTTTTTATACATTTTTAATAGTGTTTTGTATTATATTTTGTATAAATAAGAGACAATGTAAACGTTCAAGCCCTATTCCACCACTTTAGAGTTTGAATTTAAAAAAAAAAAAAATCCTATTATAAATTTGTATTTTTTATGATTTATAAACAAATTTTTAAAACTGTAACTCTAACAGTGAATGACTTCCCATACAAACTTTCGACCCCTATTTCACCCCTTCTTACTTTATTTTCGCAATAAAAAGTATCCTATAACATTCTCCGTATTATGGTCTTAAATCATGTCAAGTTTTATTTGAATTCATTCAGTAAAAATATTTTTAGCCTCAGTATCGATTATATAATGCCCCCCAACAAAATTTTTCAAAATATCTTCAATGTACAGAATATACAAAATGTACAGAATTTGTATTATAACTATAGATTCTAGATGGCGCTGGCGTCCGTTATGCCACGGTAACGTTTGGTGTTACAAACGGTATAAGTAAAATCTCAAATTGTGAATATATAGAATTCGACTAGTTTTATTATAAATATAGATAGATATAGATAGATATCACGCGGCATGCTTCATTTCCGTCCGAGACCACGTCCTTCAACTTGCTATGATCTTGCTTCTTCCATTTTCATTAATTTTTTCATACGAATTCGTCGGTTCATTCATTTCTTTATACAGATACACGAGGCTAAAAATTGGAATACAATTCACTGTTATAGTTATTCTATTGCAGCAACTGCAAAGCAGAAAAATGTTTGCAAATTGTAAAATTGTATAAAGGAACAGTAGAAGTTTGAGGCGAACGGAAAATAGGACATTTATTTTTATTTCATAATTTCATTTCATAAGAGTTTATAGGTCCCATAATAACAGAGAATAAAAAAAAGTGTGCGTTCCATACTATTTAGCTACATTCTAGTTCTTACTGCATTCCAGCGTTATATTTATCATATTACTAGCGGACGCCCGCGACTTTGTCCGCGTGAAACTCGATGTAAACTTTCAACTACGAACTACGCTATCCTACCCCTACCCTACCCTTAAACCTACCCCTACCCTACCCTACGCCTACCCCGTTTTCTAATTATTATTAATATGAACTTTATACAATAACAATAAAGCAAAAATTTACTACGTTTTAGTTAGAAAACATTTGTATGGGAAAAAGAAAAGGGTTTTAATGGTTTTTCCGGCAATTATTCGAATTTTTCTCGCCGTAAAAACCATCCTAGTACTTCAACGAACATTTTAAAAAAAGAATTTGCCAAATTTGTCCAGGCGTTGTTGAGTTATGCGCTTACCAACGCATTTTGCGATTCATTTTTATATTATACATTGTTTACTGTCAGCAACAGTGTTATGATTTGCATCATCATTGGTCTCTATGTAGCACAAGCATTTAGAGCAGGTACACGAAACATTTACTATTATTACTTTGTAAGGTAAATATATAAAGTAGTGGCCGCTAATGACGCGCGAACAGCGTGTACTAACACCATCGGATGCACATTGCGCCGCCGGAAACGGAAATGAAAGTTATTCGCGTTGCCCCAGCGCAACCTTCAGCGCTACTGCGTGTGAGGGCACGTAACATCCTCAGTACTGCGTATTGTTTAAGTGCCGGGAAATTCGGCGCGGTGAAAATTCGGGCAATGTATGTAAATTTATTGAGAATGCTGCGGACGTACGAACATTTCTGAATGCGATGTTACAGTTAAATTTATTGTTTGTGTTTGTACGCTTTAAGCACTTAATCGATCATCATTAGGTGTGTATAAAGAAAATATAATTTCCTTAAGAAATTAATTATACTAAAACAACGAAGACAAAATTATGTCTTTGAAGTACTTGTATATTTGTTTAATTGTATGTTTGTTACCTCAAACCCATTAAACGGCTGAGGTGTTGCAATCTACATAACATATATATTTTTTTCTTTACAAGTTAGCCCTTGACTACAAGTGATAATGCAGTCTAAGATGGAAGCGGGCTAACTTGTTAGGAGAAGGATGAAAATTTTGTGGATTTTCATCCTTCTCCTAACAAGTTTGCCCATCCATCCTTTCGGTTTCTACACGGCATCGTACCGGAACGCTAAATCGCTTGACGGTACATCTTTGCCTGTAGGCTGGTTACTAGCTACGGCCGAAGCCTCCCACCAGCCAAAACCATTACATTCTGAGCCTCGGGAAACTCAGGGCGACGTCGCTGTTTTTAACGGTAAAGAAAAAACATCGTGAGGAAACCTGCATACTTGAGAATTTTCTTAATTATCTACGTGTGTGAAGTCTGCCAATCCGCATTGGGCCAGCGTGGTGGACTATTGGCCTAACCCCTCTCATACTGAGAGGAGACTCGTACTCAGCAGTGAGCCGAATATGGTTTAATAATGATGAGAGGTTATTGGGCAACTTAAAGGCCGCTTTTTATTCGGGAAAAATTCGTGGTTCCCCAGGATTTGTGAAAAAGAAAACAAATTTTACGTGAACGAAGTCGCAGGCGTCCGCTAGTTCAATAATATAACTAATTGCGTTGCATCCTAGTTTGGTGTTTCGAGTCTACTAGTAAGTATGCTATATTGATGAATTGCTTCTATACCCAATAGACTTGTAAATTGCGTAACTACAAAGGTCTTTGAACTTCAAGGCAATTTCAACCGTACGTAAATTATGCCTAAAGTTTACTTTTAATTGGCAGCCCATTGCGACGCATCGTTGCCCCTTACTGATCTTTATAATATATTCAAATCCCCTATGTAACCTGACTGCGGTAAATAAGTTATAGAATTTTTATGATAGGCAGTTCTTTCTATCTATAATCGAATTTGAGTAACATTATAAATCTTCTATGTATTACGTTACAAATTACAAATCTGTAAAGCCTATTCATAAATAAATTAATGTATACTAGATTAATAATAAAAAAATAATTCCCGATTAACTTAATAACTTGGAAAGTGGAATACTAAAACGTCTAGATTTCTATAGTTGACGAAACAAGTTATCTGATCTAAGTAGTAGGCCTATAACAGAGTTGTGTCTATAACCAGAGTAAAAGGCTATATAACTCACAAAGGTTGCCCACTAGGCTGTTTGATAAAGTACATAAAATAAGTTTTTGATTTTTTTATGTTTTGTTACTTTTGTCTACACTAGTAAATTGGGGATAACCTGTAATGTTAGTGTTAGATTGAAATAAAAAAATAAAAAAAAAGAATGTTTTTATTTTCTTATTGTGTTATTCCCGTGGGCTTCTTAATGGGCTCCTCAGCGGCATCTCACCAAGGGCTTTGGGCCAGCGCAGAAGCATTGCCTGGTGGGCCCGAAGGCAAAAGAAGCAGAGAAGGGCGGAAAAGCTCTCTCTCTAAGGGCGTCGTGTGAGAGTTGAACTTCCGCTTAAGCGTTTATGAACGTTGTTTTTCTCTAAATGTATCAGTATTTAGTACATCCTCGTGACCGTGGATAAAACCGATGTCCGGATGACGTAAGAAAATGGGAACCTTGTCTTTACCGGCGAAGATGCTGCGCTGCTTGTGATTGTGTATCTGATAAGCGTAGTCTGTTGTGTCGTCGTCCGGAGAGTTAACGACTTTATTGTATAAATGGGGCCCCCCAGAGGATCATTCAACTGCTGAGTGTCAAATTCTTAAACAAATAGAGGTTAAATTCGATACTCAGCGGCTGAATGATTCCTTGGGGGTGCCCCAACAATGTCTATGAATGCCACTGTTGGCCCCCATTCGCACGAGAGTTTTTTAATGGACGTTAAAAGAACGTTCAAATATTTCAAATTCATTTTCATTTTCAATTTTTAGCGTTGGACCTTCATTTAACTTCATACTATATTTGAACGCCTTTTAATGCTCGTTAAAAAAACGCTCGTGCGAATGAGGGCTAAGTCTCATCGTTGTCAGCGTATTTTGACTTCCAGGGTTCTCTTTGTAGGTGAAGGTAAATGTTACTTAAATAAATAAAAAATAATGCCTTGTGAACCCACCCTTAGCCACACAAACTGACCAGACTTGGGCCAATTTAGAAAATATAAAATTCTAAACCGACCATAGCTGGGGAATCCAGGACCTCTTTGTTGAGACACCTTGGAGTAGCTTGTGATGTACAAGCTATTCCAAATTCCTAAGAGTCCGTCATAAACTCTACCATAAGCCGTATAACTAAACTTCGTTCCGACACTCGATTATTAAAAGTGGGCACAAAAGGAAATCTATTAGTTTACACAGTAATTAATGTTGAAGTCATCGCAATAGCAAGATTTACGCAAAAATGATCAATAAAGCAATAATTGTTACTGACTGTGAAGCAAAGAATCACCTTGACCTCAAATCAATTTAACGGTATTATTTATTGTAATCATTTTATACATTATATAACGTTATGGAATTGTTTTACGATGTATAGGTATTTTATTAGGTACCCCTTAACCACCTATGTGAGGTCTCAGAGACCGCAACGGGTTTCAAAATTAGCTTTTTTAAAAAATTTTCGATACGTACTTTTTGTACACATTTAACTGTAATATGCTTGCGCTCGGGGATACGTGCCCGTGTTCAACTTCGAGCAGGAAAATATTTCGCCAGCGGTCTCTGAGACCGCTCGTAGGTGGTTGCGTGATTTTTTATTCATTTATACTTGTAGATTTAATGTTTTAATGAATGGAAACGAATAATTATTGTCAAATGTTATTGGAAAGAAGAGCTAAACAAGAATTATATGCTGAATGATTATTCTGATGTGATGATGATTTATAGTGTATGTTGAAAGTTGTGACCGAACGTAGGACGTTAAGGAAATTAAATTTGGTAGGTGATTAAGGGTTACTTAAATCTAAGAAAGTATTCTTGAGAGAGTAATTGTTTCGCGTTACGTCACAGAAAACATATGTACAAGACGTTCGATATAATAAATATATACATCGAAACATAGATAAAATAGGTATGACGTGTCTGTCTGTGATTTCAAAATAACTGTTTTATCATAAGTACTTTTAAGTTATATAAATGAGTTGTTTACACGACCCCAAAACATAAACAATAATTTCCCAAAAATGCTTATATTTATCCCGGAATAAACCATAGTTCCCGCGGGACTTAAGAAATCCTGAATTCCATGTGGACAAAGTTGCGCACGTTTACTATACCCTTATTTTTTGAGGTTTGAAGATAGACACATGAATATTTGATTTTGTGTCCTTTTATCTTTAACCGTAAAATCAGTGTATTTCATCGCTTTTTTAAACTCCATTGAATTTAACAATTTAACGATAGGTACTCAATGACATTAACTATTGTCTCAATGTGCCAATCACTGTGTTTATCTTGAATAATGACAGATTTTCGTAAAAAAAAAACAACCCTTAGTTATAGAGTTATTGTGGCTTGAGGAGTAGGTACTTCTTAACCTGATTAGCTGTCATTAAGAGCTCTATTATACATAAAAATGTTTATGCTAAAAATGGTTCAAATATTAATTAAACGTTAAAACGTAAAAAGCTGATTCACAGTTTCTTTCTTTCCTTAACCTATTACAAAATACTTATACTATATTTTCTTATTTCTATGTTAGTAATACTAAATGAAGTACGTGTTAGATTGTTTAATTTTAGCATGCTTCTCTCCATAACCCGCTGACAAGTTCTTATCTTGTTTGTAAAATACACATTTGAGAGCCATAGGTAAAGCAGGGCAAAATACAGGTGTCCATGACAGTCTTTTTCATAATCAGGTCGTAGTTCTTGTGGGCCCAATATTTCTTACAGCTACACGTGACTCAATCTTATGTGAACTTCGTCTTCATTATTTCTTTTAGAAAAATATACTTGTTTTCCTAAGTATGAGCATTGCTCAACATATTATACAAGTTCTACACCATCTAGCATTATATTTATTTTTTTTCTATTTGTCATTATTTTTGTCTTGCTAAGGTTCATATGAAGTTCTACATGTATACTCTCTTCTCTATATTTAGTTAGGAATCATATTTTGTAATTTCTTTCGAGTTTCAGCAAAGATTGCTATGTCGTCAGCAAATCTGAGATGGGTGAGACGATCGTTGTTGATAGGGATACCTTCAGAGATCCAGTTCAATTTGGAAAATATGTCCTGCAAGATAGCTAAAAATAATTTTGGGGATAGTGGGTCACCCTGCCTGACGCCCCGGGCTATTTTAAATTCTTGCCTCGGACTTCTAGCTTGACTCTGCTCATACTATTTTGATATATATTTTTTATAGTTCTAATGAACATTGGGTCTAAGTTGCAGTTGTGTAGAGCTTGCCTGATAGAGCTATGATAGAGACTGTCAAAAGCTTTGGTGTAATCGATGAGACCTATATACAAGTCTTTGTTGAATTCAGAGTATTTTTCTATGACTTGATCTAGCGTATAGATGTGGTCAATAGTTGAAAAAAAGCTTGCTCTATCGGTTGCGCACTATCTATTATTGAGGTAATTTTGCTATGTATAATGGAAGTAAATAATTTGTATTACCTATTTTATTATATATTAGTTACTACTATTATTATATTAGTTATTACTATATTAGTTAGTTTCAAAATTATTATTACTGTTTTATAATGAAACTACGAGTATAGTTATGGAAGAGCGGGTCTTTTCTCATACAGGTCTAATACGTCACAGCCCAAACAGTTATATTAACATGGTTAAATTGTCTGTCTGTCTGTCAACTGTCTACTGTCAAATGCTTGACTGTCATTTTACTACTTTAAACAAACTTCCTAAAGTTAGAATTAGTGTTATTGTAACTAACTCAATACTAAAGTTCGCTTTTACTCGTAGTTATTGTTTTAAAATAACTGATTCACAACTACGTAACATACTCATACTCGTACATTTATACGAGCATCTACAAAAATTGGTAGGCTTTTAAGGAATTTGGATCACAAATAACACACCTGAGTGCACATATCACAACAAAAGCGTAAAGACAAAATTGCATAGAGAAAACGGTGACGGGCAATCTCAGAAACATATCTCACATTGCATAACGATGTAGGCTTCGATGGGCATCGCGCCGCGACCTGCGCCTGCGCAGCCTACTCCGAGTAACATCAGTTGCTTTCAGACCACCGTGAAGGGTTGACGTGTTTTGTGTCCCATTTTTAAAATTCGAATTTTTCAATTACGCGATCGTGTGTGTAAATAATTTTTCAAGTTGATTGTGTTCCCCGATCGAAGAGGTTAGTAAATTTAACATACAATTTGTTTATTTATTTTCTAACAGAAATTTGCATAATTATGCAATTTTATAAACAATTTTCCATGATTTGGTGTATAGAAAGCATTACGTCTTAATGATGATTACCGTGTTTGGTAATTTCAAACCTTTTTTTTTTTGGTCGTGCGTTTTTAGCAAAGTACCCGACACTTTGTGTTTGGTTCTAATTTGGGTGAAAGTTTGACGTGTTACACTTGTTTTTTATCGTTTTGCAGAACGCTTGTTACGGTTACCTACTGTCTGTCATTTTTTTAGAAAATAGATTGGAGTGGGGTTCGGTAGTTTGGTTGTGCGAGAGTGGGAAAAGTTATACGATGCGGTGTTGTTAAGTAATGTTAGGTCAAGTTACCTAATTAGAATGTTACGGGTGACCGGATTTTCATATGATGGGCTAAAAATGAGATTAGGAAATTAAGTAAGAAATTTTCTAAGCAAACGCATTTTAAATCGGCAGCCTAATTCACATTTGACGTATTTTAGTTGATATATACGAAATTGAAATCTATAAAAAATGTCATCCATATTGACAACCCTTCGTGCATATCATACAGTAGGTAGATGACATTTCTCAGTTGATTTGATGTTTATTTTAATAGGTTGCTAATAAAGAGCAAATTAATGTAACGGCCAGCCTATTCTATAGGTATCTACTTGCATAAATAAACAATAAATTAGTCGATAGGGTCTCTTGGACCCATTAAGTAGAGGTCATTCTTATTTTGAGACTATCTACACAGAGAATATACAGGAGGAACTGTCTCGTAGGACCAGTGGTTAGTCCAAGTATGTGGTTTCAGATCATGAGGTCCTGTGTTGGAATCCTGCGTTATGCTATATCTGAGATTTTCTTTCTAGTAAGAAATTTTCAGTATGTTAGTAAAAATTAAGATCGTGAGGAAACTGAAAATTATCTGTGTGTGTGAAGCCTCCCAAGCCGCATTAGGCCAGCGAGGTAGAATATTGGTCTAATCCCTCTCATCCTGAGAGGAGACTCGAGCTCAGCAGTGAGCCGAATAGACATCATCACTTACCATCAGGTGAGATTGTAGTCAAGGGCTAACTTGTAAAGAATAAAAAAAAAACCAACCAACCGGGGATCGAACCCAGGACTTCCGTCTTGAAAAACCATCGCACATGCCACTGCACCACAGACGCCGATAATAACAATGATGAACATATATATTTAATCGTATAATATGAATAAATAAATGAATTTAGAATTTTTGTCACAGACTTTCAAAAATTATACCTGGAACCTAATTTTATTTTTATTTAATCGCTTTCGCGTTAGATTTGTGAGATAGGTTCTTGCTTACATTTGAGATTTGAGTGAATTGTTGAGTTTGTTACATTACGTTCCACTTTTAAACTGGGTATGAAGATTTGTAGGTCACTTGTCAGCAAATATGTACCTATGTTACTAGATTTTGAAGACTACACTACACTATGAATCTTTCTCCGGGTTTGTTGAATAGAAAATTATTATAACATCAAACTGTTGGCTTCATAAAATAAACGTTTTTTTTAAGAGGTCAACTAAGCCAAGTTAAGTCTCATTGGATTAATTTTGCGTATTTGCTTAGATGATGAGACTATAAGTACTCATAACTTGAACAGCACTTTGTACTATTATAATTATTATCTAAGTTTTAGAGAGAGAGAACCCAGGTAGCTCTGTGGATATGACCTTTGACATTACATAAAAAAAATACCGATCAAATTGTGAACCTACTCCTTTTTCAAGTCGGTTAAAAATAACTTCAAGTGATGGGAAACGTCATCTACTCGTTCTTACTCTGTGATATCCACGATGGGTTGTTAGTACCGGTTGACATTTTTTACCTAATCTAATCTCAATGTTGATCAGATAACATTAAATAAATAGTGGTTATGAAATCACGTGACTTGAAAATTACTAACAATAGCTAGGTGGTACATTTTGTAATGTCCACTAACATACGTCAAAGTTAGTGAATTGTCCTGCAGAATCTACCAAATAACTCTTGAGTGTTTGCTTATTGCACATTATGTGCAAGACTTACAAGCATTCTAATAACTGCGTATTTAAATTTATTAACAAATCACTCTATCAGTCTATGATATAGGTAGCAGAGAGCGTAAACTTTTTATTGCAAAGTTACGATCATCATAAAATGTTATTTATTGGAGTGTTAATTTATTGTCTGTGGTATGTTAATTATATCAATTCTTTATTGAGAGTTTATATTGCGGATCCGAATCTTTGTTTGTATTATCTAAATCTATACACATCATATTATTTTTAAGGCGAAGGTTGTGTGTGTGTGTGTGTAAGTATGTATGTTTGTTACTCTTTTACGCTACGGCTACTGAAGCGGTTTGGCTGAAATTTGGAATGGAAATAGATTTTACTCTGGATTACCACATAGGCTTTTCATACCGGAAAGATCCATGGATTCCGTAGGATTTGTGAAAAACTGAAATCCACGCGGAAGAAGTCGCGGGCGTCCTTTAATTATAAAATCACGTCCTCCACCGCGTTTGTCTGTTTGTTGTTGGCGATAAATTTGAGTGAATTTCCATGCAGTTTTCAACTATGGATAGAGTTATTCATAAGTAAGGTTTGAATATATAATAGTTTTGAGTAAATCGGCTGAAATAATAAGACGATAATTGTTGGAATTGTCCGATAAATCAAGTCTGAGAGCTTTTATCGAAAATGCTGCAAAATCCCTTGAATAAGTAAACAATACATGGTGGCTTCGTCTTTCATAAATCTCACATACAAACATATTCACGTACCAACAGGAACAAATCAGCCGAATCAGTTTTAGACAATAGTCGTTTCGTCCATCTCTTCTCTGCATCTGCCTTCGGACCCCCTCAGGCTTCTGTAGACGCCCAAAAGCTTCGGTGACGACACTAAGGTCCTATTAAGGAGACAGTACGACACTCAAAAAATAAAATAGAGTCATTTTGGAAAACATAAAAATGACTTCAGCTAGGAATCGATCCCTGGACATTTGTAGTAATGCATTCATAGTGGAGAAGTCGTCAAATAGTTGTTGACGCAATGTATACCTACACGTCTTACACAGCAGCAGTGTCTTGAGCAAGTCTTTGTTTACCACTTTAACATATTATTTTGCAAGGACCTACCACTACACTATCTTGAACTCGCCTGAGTGATTTGCAAAAATAAAATTACGACTAACAAAATATTGTTTATTTAAACAAAAGTAAGAACTTTATAGAACTCTTCTTTTTGTCGATGATAAGTTTGCGTTTGATTGCGTCTAAAATTTAAATGAAAAACGATATACTAATTTCAAATTTAAAGAAACTATCCACAGGCCATTGAATCAGCTAAGGATTTACAGTTCAATATAATATAAGTACTAGTGACGTGAATAAATTGTAAATATTTTTTATTTAAAAATCAATCATTATCATCATCATTATCAGCCGATGGACATCCACTGCTGGACATGTTGTGCATTGGTATCTTGAATGGACAACGTTCTATCCAGAAATTGCACAACGGTCTCGAGCTGCCAACATCCAGCGACTTTCTGCAACTCGCTTGATGTCCTAGGTCTATCTAGTGGGGGGTCGACGAATACTAAACAAATATAAATACAATAACTTAAATGTATCCTAAATATAAATACAGTGACATAAATAAGTATTTATGAACGACGTATGAATAACTTGATAAATTGATCACATGACCTAGGGAAAAGAAGTGAAAAAACTCATAAATTTTTATTATTATCGAAGCGTTTGTAGAAATAGAACAGCTAGGCTATTTATTCTGTAACGATATTTTTATCTTTACAGAATAAATAGCAGAATAAGTCGCAATTGCGAGTTTCGAGTTCACCTCTATCTCTCTCTTTTTTACACGATACTATAGAATGAGAAAGATATCGGAGAATTCGAAACTCGCACTTGCGAGTTATACAAAACATACACATGCCCCACAGTCTTTATGACTCTAAAAGGATGAAATAGTAAACATTTCCTAACCAATATGCTAAATAGAGTGTGAAATTCTTGTTTGATTGTTAAAAAGGATATCTCGTACGTAACTGCTTATATATTTTCGAAACCGGACGATTACTAGTTGGTTCAAGTGCGTGTAGGTACGAGTTAATGAAAACTCCATTATTAATGTAAACAGAGTTTCTCTAATTGTGAAATTGTTGTGAAACTAAAAAACTTATAATTATTTTCAAAGTTAAATACATTTACTATGATAAAAAACTTGCCATTTTCTATATTTAAGCTTTTATCTCAATTATAGCTTTTAGTTTTTTTTTAATTCATTCATTATTACAGGTACCTACCAAAATATACATATTGTCTCTAGGGTTGCCAAAATATAGTATTTTTTGGGACTAAGCTAAAACTAAAAAATCAACATTTATTTAAAATAAAATATTAATTTTATAGTCATGTTGTATTTTTGAAGATTTGTTTGTGGTATAAGCGTGTCAATTCCTTTTGCACATCGGATTTTTATATTTTTGAAAACCAAATGATATGTTTTTTAATTTTTTTTTTTAATGTTTGGAACTCAGTACGATAGGAAAGTATTGATAGGCTTGACGTTATTGCATCTGTCGAAAACTAATGTTCCTAAATACTTAAAATGAAAATTTTGTTTGTTAGATATGAACGTTGAAAATATAGTATTTTTACGTACTATATATTTTTTCTATAGTATATAGTACGCAGACCCAAAATATAGTATATATATATAATATAATATATATTATAGTACGGTTGGCAACTCTACATGTCTCATGTCAAATCTACTTTAACTGAGCTAAATAAGCTATCAAAATTTTTATCTCCTGTTATTTATAGGTAGTGATTTAAATTTTTAACTTGCAACACTTGATTGTCTGCTAGAGAGAGGGTGAAGTTAATCACAAGCTTCTTACTAGATAATTACACCAGACAATAGTAATTATGTTACATGAACATGTGTTAATAGCTAATTTAAAGCCATGGGCCGGATACAGAATGTCTACCTATCACTTGTAGGCTAAGAGTCAATGTCTAATTGCTTGTAAGCTGGTAAAATAGTTGTGCAGATAAGAACGAAGTTTTAGGCCTCAATAAGATAATACAAGCTATAACTTGTTTAAAATATTAAATTAAATATTAGTTTTTAAGCTATTTTAACAAAATAAGAATTGAATTAAGAATACATATTACTCGTCAATGGCAGTTGCGCTATTGTGTTCTAACTTCTGTCTCTAATAATAAAAAATTCAATTATGGAAAATATGTCTGTATAATGTGGCTTTTAAATTATACTTACTATGTTAAAAAAATATAATCAGTAGGTTTCATACTTTAAACGTTTAGAATTAATCTTTATTTGAGTTAAACTTAAAAAAAATCCCGACATGACATTAATAGCGGGCTCAATGTTATCTTGTTTTGGAGATTCTTATTAATTGTGCACTGATGGAGGATATAGGACATCGATGATTGTGAATGAATTGATAGGAAATAGAAAAAAAAAATAAAAGAAATGCATTCACAAGTAAGTAAAATAATTAAACTAAAACCTTGGTTTCGAAACACAGGCAGGTATTAAAAGAGGAAACCGATTCCACTTTGCCATTGCATTGTAACGATATTGGTTGAACATTGCTTTAGTTCATCTTTTGTAAATAGTTGTTACTTACATGAAAAATTAAAGATACTTTTTCATGTAATTTTTAATGACTAGCTCTTAGACTACTCTCTATTGAGATGATTTATAAGAGCAGTGCACTAAATTACATAAGGATTTTTTAGTACCTACCTGTGCCGCTTTCGTTGTTAAAATATTTGGGTCTTGCGCTTTTGTATTATTTTGTAGAGCAATCATCATTGCTTGACTTTTAGTGTGTATTGTATTTTTAGTGTGTGTGCTACGTTGTCGAAATCCCTCGGGCGCGTACCAAGCGGTTTAGTTCCTCATTCCTTATATGCACTGCAAAGATGTGGAATGCTCTCCCAGCTTCAGTTTTCCCCACCACCTACAACATGGGTATTTTCAAGTCAAGAGTGAATAGGCATCTTCTAGGCAAGCGCGTTCCACCATAGGCTGCATCATCGCTTACCATCAGGCATGATTGCAGCTAAGCGCTTGCTTATTCAAAATAAAAAAAAAAAAGTATTACTTTAGGTCCTTTCTTGTATTTTTTATTTTAGTTTTGTTTCTACTCACAGGAAGGTCTGTTATTTTAGTATTTTGGCAAATATTTGTCACAGTTTAAACCAACCATTATGGGTGTAATATAAGTCATCATCATCTCAACTTACCCTTATCCCACTTAAGTGGGGTCGGAAAAATATGTCAATCTTTTCCATTCGTCTCTAATACTCGTCAACTCACCATCCACTCCTTTTACACACATGTCCTCTTTAACACAATCCAACCATCTCTTCTTTGGACTTCCTCTCCTCTTACGTCCTTCCACTTGCACATTCAACATTTTTCTAGTAATATGACTTTCCTCCCTACGCATTACAATGGGTGTAATATAAGTAATTTAAGTAATACATTATAGTGTTTGTTTATTTGAATGATACAACTAGAATGAAAAAAAATCATGTAGGTATAATAATAAAATTCAATTTCATAAATTCCATTTTAAGTTTCCGATTAGCGTTTCTAACAAAGAAACCACCTTAAATATAATAATTATAACGAAATAATCTTCTTCGTATAATGGTCCCAAATCGTGCCAAGTTTTATTCAGTAGCTTCAGTGTGATGCCCGAACAACAAAAAACGGACAGACAGACAGACAAAAAATAAAAAATATATTTTTTTAGCTTCAGTATTACCCATTATTTAAATATTTCTATTATAATATAATGCCCTCTAGCTAAAATTTTCAAAATATCTTCAATATAGAATTTAACCTGTTACAGTTTTATTTTAAGTACTTGAAGATTATTAAAATGAATGAATATTATTAAATTTATGAGCTCCAAAGTATGTACTTACATTGTTCGAAACATACTTATTTAAGAAACTTTTTTCTTACTTTAGCAACCTACTGACAAAGCGTAAGGTAACAAGGATCTTCTATAAATAATAATAGATGCCTATACATAAAAATAACATATGAGAGACTTGATAGCCCAGTAGATATGACTTCTGCCTCCGATTCCGGAGGGTGTAGTTTCGAATCCAGTCCGTGGCATGCACTTCCAACTTTTCAGTTGTGTGCATTTAAAAAAAAATAATATCACGTGTCTCAAACGGTGAAAGAAAAACATGGTGAGGAAACCTGAGAATTTTATTAATTCTCTGCGTGTGTGAAGTTTGCTAATCCGCATTAGCCCAGCGTGCTGGATTATTAGCCTTACCCCTCTCATTCTGAAAGGACACTCGAGCTCAGAAGTGATCTGAAGGGTTGATAATGATAATACATAAAAATGTTGTATTTCTCTTTTCAAATGCTCAAAAAGTACTGCATTGCTATTAGGTATAGGTACATAATTTTGTGTGTTTGCGTATAAAATTTATTTTTTTCCAACGACAGCGTAAGATGCTCAAGCAATAGATGCGAAGTGGTTTTGCAAGCGCTTAGTAATTTTACTGCACATTCGGATATCGACTTGAGGCCTTCATAGTGATGGCGACCTCAATATTTATCTAACGTACAATTACGATCAGCGTAATTATAAAATTTACAACTCGACCTAAATAACTAAAAACTATTATTATTATTAATAAGTTGACATAACATGCATAGGAGTTGCGAAATAAACTATTGCAATATCTGCAGATTTAAGTAATTGTAGATAATCTCTTGCAGTTCTCTCTATAGATAACGAAACGATGAAATTGATTAATTAGTTGAACAATGAAACTATTATATAGTTTACTTGTTTGAGTTAGATTCCTTATTGTCCCATTCCAATTAATTTTCGATTACTTCGTGCATTTTTCTCTTGGATGATTGGACAGTGAAAACAAGGTTTTTGGTATTGTATTGCAATGGTGGATGTCATATATATTTATATATTTGCCACAGTCGAAGCCTTCCAGCCGGCTAATTCACTATCTTTAATGTATGCCACCACAGTATGATATCCACCAGTAAGTCAATTACTTACTGTTGGATTTCATACTGTATGTAGAATGTAGATGACATTATGTCAACTGGTTTGATGTTTATTTTAATAGGTTGGTAATAAAGACCAAAGTAGTGAATATGCCAGCAGCCGACCTTACAAGTTAAATAAAAAAAATATTTGAATCAAAATATACTCAAACCCCGACACTACCTGCGCTCTATGTCGTAGTTGGACATACATAAATTTTAACCGACTTCAAAAAAGGAGGAGGTTTCTTAATTCGACCGTATATACATATATATTTTTTCATGTGTGTTCGCGCATAACTTCATCGTTTATGGAGCAATTCTGATGATTATTTTTATCTCCTAATCCCAAGGTGCCCTGAGATAGTCGACGCAATTTTAGAACCGCGTCGTGGGTCTATATTTTCTATCCTATATGGAAAAACGCCTCGCCCCGTGGTGAGCCGATAAAAGAGACTAATAATGAAGAAGTTATTTGAAATATCCTTAATTTCTCCTTTCGAGGTGGCCTTTAGAAAATTACAAAATTTATAATTACGTTATATTCTCAGGATGTTATATCTAGTTAAAGAGACGGTTGTTTTATAATATATACCGTTTAATGCGTTATATCATCAGCTACCGCGCCCAAACTAGTTAACTGTTTGAAATAACCTCCAGTTTGTTGAATAGATCCTAAAGATGTACCGGTTTTTGAAATGAGATTATTGATTTTATATGTTCGTCTATAAGTATGTATGAATTTTTAAACTAATCATTAAGCCTTCATTCGCACGAGAGTTTTTTTAACGAACGTTAAAAAAGTGTTGAAATACAACAAATGCATTCCCAAGTATATGTTCACACGACAACGTTTTTGCGACACGAATTTTTTCGAGAAATGTTGGATTTTAAATTTTTGGATTTGGAAATAGACGTCTTTGAACTTCATACTATATTTGACTTCATACTATAATTGAACGCTTTTTTAACGTTTTTAAAAGGCATTGAAGCAGTTAACTAAAAAACAAAACATACGCGTCTAATTGTGAACCTCCTCCTTTTTTTCAAGTCGGTTAAAAACTACGCAACAAAGTGAAATACGATAGAAGAATAACAGTACACCCCTGACCGCCGCCACGGTTCCACGTGGTTGATGTTCCGTTTTCAATGAGAACTGCACGTAAAAAGATAAGTCGGTTTTTCCGTTACGTCTCAGATATCAAACAGTGATCATGATCGTGAGAATAATTGCAGTTTGGGCAAGAAATATATTGCAGTCTAAGTAATGGTTAAAAGAAGGGAATAAGGACTTTATTCGTTTGAGTTAAATGCATTGCTGTTGTGTCATTGTGATGTTATTGTTGTTGTAGAGGTTAAATTGTTTTCCCATCGGTGCTGTCCTATAGCTAAAATCATGTAATTAAAATAAATGAACATTAGACAGACATTTTATAGATACTTATTTAGATTATAATAGATCTTTTTCTTGTCGAAGTTTTATTCTTCTAACAAGCAGCAAATTTTGGAGCGCCACTGATAGCCTGTATGTCCGTGAGAGCGCCCAATCTATACTAATATTATAAAGCTGAAGAGTTTGTTTGTTTGATTGAACTCGCTAATCTCAGGAATTACTAGTCTGATTTGAAGAACTCTTTCAGTGTTAGATAGCCCATTTATCGAGGAAGGTTATAGGTTATATATTATCCACATATTCCTACGGGAACGGGAACCACGCGGGTGAAACCGCGCGGTGTCAGCTAGTTTTCAATATAGATCCTGCTTTACTCTTTTACCGTAGATCGGCAGCCATACATTGCAGTAACCTTCGTCCTGACGTAGATGATGTCCTTTTGAACTTGTAAGAAGCTTTTTTAGCTCTTTTTTAGTGAATTAATATTATAATGAGTCGATCTGCATAAAGGGGTAGGGTAGGGGCAGGGTAGGGTAGAGTAGGGGTAGGGTAGGGTTAGGGTAGGGTAGGGGAAGAGTAGGGATTTGGTAGGAGTAGGGTAGGGGTAGGGTTGAGTCCCTACTCATCCCCTGTATGGTAGGGTAGCTGTAGAGTGGGAGTAGGGTAGGGTAGTAGTAGGGTTTCACGCGGATGAAGTCGCAGGCGTCCGCTAGTTATTATTAAGTCCATACTTACGTGCGTACATAATACGTAACCCTTCTACAGGTTCACCAAGGTCGAATAAAGCTTGTCATGTAGTAAAAAAGTTAAATAAATTAGCTAAATTAAACGGTAATCAAGATACACATCTATATAGCTTTGGCAATGAACTTGAAACGTTATTGAATATTTGCATCTATTAAAACATAGCCCGAGGCTTGGTTATTGTGGTCTATTAGGTTTTATATGGCCTGACAATTTAAATAATATACTTAAGATTACATAATAATACTTGTATAACTATTATTGTTCCGATAATCTTTTTGGTCAATAGTCTAAAAGCGAAAAGCGTCGACCAATTACACTATAAGAAGCTTTTACTTAACTGCTGGATCAAGGGTCGGATACAGAAGGCAGTGATTCTTGAGACGGCTCGTTTGTGAGGGGGTTCCTCACTCTGGAGCTCTGGCCAGCGGTTGTTTGAGCACTCAAATGGCCCGCAGTGGGAGGGTTGTATTTTTTTCATAATTTTTCAATAGTGTTTTGTATTAATTATATTTCGTATTTAATTAGTTTATTTAACCATTTAACCATTTTTTAAATTAAACAAAAAAAAAAAACAATAAATAATGAAAGAAAAACTCGTGTAATAAATATTTGTTATTTAATAATTTTAATTGAATTGTGTAGTGGTTAGAATAAGATTATTTATTCCGGTGTAATAAAATTAATAAAATCATTTAAAAGCGTTAGCTTTTAGATGATTTTATCTAAAATCGCTCTCTGTTCTGTGAAAATCATAGACCTGATCACAACGCAACCTACCGGAATTAGTACCGACCACGACTTAAACATTCAATCACAGAACCATATTATTACTATCGCAAAACCTGCCATGGATATTGTAAAAAGAAAAAAGCTCAACAATTTTACCACTTTAATATTTGATGGAAACTTTTGAAACCTGCTACCCAAAAAAATTCAAAGCCACCATGGTGAAAACTCTACTATTGCCAACCACACTGACCTATGGTATACGTATAAATTATCAGCTTTTATAAAATTATGGAGGTCTGTGTATCACAGCCATAAGATAAGATATAGTTTTTAGACCTATGAATCTCCTTGTTCTGATTTAATTATTTTTGGATCACTAGTTCCACCACTCGTAGGAATACGGGGATTAAATATAGCCTTCCCCGATAAATGGGCTATCTAACACTGAAATATTTTTTCAAATCGGACCACTTAGTTCCTAAGAGAAGCGCGTTCAAGCAAACAAACAAGCAATCTCTTCAGCTCTATAATATTAGCATAGACATAGATAATCTATACTAATATTTTAAAAAGGTAAAGTTTGTATTGTAGAGGATAATCTTTAGATCTACTGAAACGATTTTGAATATTCTTTTACCACTATAAAACCACGTTATTTGTGAGTATCATATAGGCTGTATTTCATCCCCGTATTTCTACGGGAACTATGCAAGTGAAACCGCGGGTCGTCAGCGAGTAGGAAGTAAAACTAATGGCCCTACTGTTAACCAATTTTTAATCGAACTATGTCATGTATAACCAATCAAAGGTTTATATAACTGCCACACTTTTCCCGCCTACCTTCCGACTACATCGTTCACCATCAGGTCAAGGTGAAACCAAGCGGAAACCTGTCATGTGTAGAAAAAATTCCATTACAGAAGAGAGCCTGCAATAGCTAGATAGACATTATGAAAGCCGAACGTCAGCCCATCCTCAAACCATCATTTTTGAAGTTATGACAGTGATGGCTTTGAAAGTTTTTAGTTTCAAGGGTTAAAATTTTTAATTGTCCAAGTTCTAAACGTAATTTTTTTTTTTTTGGGATAATTTAAGGGATCATGTCGCCAGACCATTATCGTGACAACTTAACTAAAGATCTAAAAAGCAACTGGCGACTGAGGACATGTCTTTTCATATTTTTTCGAACAAAATAATAATAAAATACTCTTTATACTTGGAAGGTTGAAGGTCTTGACCCTTGAAACCTGCCTGCTGTATATATAAATAAATATATATAATGTAAGTAAACACAAAATTTTTCATGTGTGCGCTCAGTGGTAGCTAAATTCGGATCACTTCTTGCGATGATTTTGTAGGCACGACATTAAACTATATTAGTATAAAATCATTGCTTTGGCATTAATTACTTAACTACGGTATAAAAAATATACAAAATTGAGATACGTCTGGTTACGGCAGGCTCTAAGTCTATTACAAACATCTGGGTCATTACGAAGGCACGATACATTTCTATAACGAAAGTTAGACCCGTGAAAACTCACGATCATAATACGGCCTGCTACAGTTGCAAATAATGAATACATGAATAAATTTGAATTAATTTATATGTATTTATAGATTTTAATTTACTACGGTTTAAAAATATAATATTATGTAAAGTATTATGATGGCCTACGGAATTACGATATTAAGCTAGGTTAGGATGAGTTGAGAAATTTGTTTGTTTTCATTATTATGAGTCATTAGGATTTATTTTATTATCGCTGCGAAACATTCCGCTTGAATTCAATCATGACTTTTCTGGTATTAAGTACAAAACTGGCCTTACTAATAATAATATGTTTTTCTAGAAAATGTCATTCGTAGCATCACATCAGCCGATTAACGTCCACTACAGGACATGGAATTTTTGTAGGAACTTTCAAACATCACTATCCTGAGCTGCCTGTATCCAGTGACTCCCTGCGACTCACTTGATGTCATCCTTCCATCTGGTGGGGTTCGCTTTCCGGTGCAGGTCGTTTTTTGAAAATCACTTTTAAAGACAATTTTAATAAGGCAATTTTATATGTTTAGAATTCCACCGCGTCATTTGAGTCAGTCAGTCAGTCTCATAATAGGTCCATGGTCAGTCTAAATAAATAAAGTTTTAGTACATTTTTTTTTCTGATTGTGTAAGTGCCGTAGGCTCCTTATGGGACCTCAACGGCGTCACAGGGGGTTTGGGCGAGCGCAGAAGCATCGCCTGATGGGGCCCGAAGGCAGAAGCAGAGTAGATGGGCGGAACGACTCTCTAAGGGCGTCTCCTCTGAGTTTTAGTACAGGGTTTTCAATGCTGGTGAAGTCGCGGACATTGAATCTTATATACGTGTATATAGTAAGTTGATATGTGGTCTTGTTTTGTCATACCGGCAGTGTCGATTTAACGCGGTTTGATGCGAAACTTGCATCACAATAAAAGGACCTCAGTAACACTATAAACATTTTCTTGAACAGTCTGACCTCTCACGTTTACTTCCCTGTACGTATACAACCTTTAAGAAAGGTGAAAGATCATATACCTACTTACAATTCAAACATGCATTGGAGCAAATCTTAATAGTCGTAAAGGATCTTAACAATCGTCTGTATTGAAATAGACGTAATTTACTTGTAGTGTTTTCAGGTTACTGCCTCCTTGGGTACTCTTCTATATTACTATTTTATAAGGTCCGTTAAAAAAATCTTGTGCGAATGGGGGCTTAAAACCCAGCGTTGGTGGGCGTAGCGTGCAGTATAAAGTTGCATATGAGTTGTTTTTTGGAAATGGAAAATTGAAAATGCAATACTGCTCGATAAAAAAAAACGTTGTCGTGTTTTAAAAACGCTGTCGCATTTCTTGCATTTGAACGCTTTTTTAACTTCCGTTAAAAAAACTCTCGTGCGAATGAGTGCTAAGTGATGATGATGATGAAAGTCATTATTATTATGTGACCGTGACCTTAAAAAAAAGTTGTACGATAAGTCCCAGTCATAACGTAATAAGTTTGACATTTTTGACGTAAAAGGTATGATGACTTAAAAATAATTACAAGGAAGTCTCCGCCGACTTTCCTGTATATTGAATCCGATAACATAAAATCCTCTCAACATCGTTATATTTAAAAAAAAAATCGTAATATCTTAAGACCAGGAGAGAACACTGGATACAAACGATACAACAATACATTAAAAATATATTTTGTAAACTTCAATTACCATTATTTTTCTGTATTTCTTTAAATTTGTTAGTAATCGAATAATTTTCCTGTATTTACGAGAAATCCACAAACATCACAGAAATAAAGATATCAAAGAATATTTCGTAGACGCTTGTACCCAACTCCACGACATCGTTTCGTTCAAAATTTCTCAGTGCCTGAAGACGAAAGTTTTCGAACAGTGCGTGGTGCCAGTGATGACTTACGGATCCGACACTTGTTTGCTGTTTGGGGTCTTCATAAAAGGGTTCAAAGTCACTCAGCGTGCGACGGAGCGAGCTATGCTTGGAGTTTCTCTGCGTGATCTAATCAGAAATGAGGAGTTTCGCAGAAGAACCAAAGTCGCTGAAGTGGCAATTGGCAGGCCACATAGTTCGTAGAGCCGATGGACGTTGGGATCCCAAGGTGCAAGAATGGCGACACTTTACTCCACGACCCCCCCACTAGGTGGACCGATTGATGATGATGATGATGATGATGATGATGTATTCACAGAACCTAAAGCACTTATTTTGTACCTACCGCACGCCTCTAACATCCGAAAATGTTGAAAATGAAAAGTCGACTGCCACCGAGACGTCGACAGTCGACTGCTGTTGACTGCCGTTGACTGCCGCCGATACGTCGCCGACTGCATTCGTCGGCAGCAGTTGCTGCTCGTGTAAATGAACCCTAAGGCGAGCATGGTTTGACAAACATTCATCCTTCCTACAATAAAAAAACTCTCGGTATGAGGAGAGGTATGTAGGACTATCACAAGCCTTCGTAAAAAAGTCGTAAATAAAAAGTAAATAGGTATAAAGTTATACCTATTTATCATCGACGCAACTCTGCAAATAATTTATTCAATAGGGATGATGACAGTTTTTTAAATTGTGTATAAATTAAGAGTATACTAATAGTAAAGCAATTTTGTAAAAGGAACAGGGTATCTGCGATCATTACTTTCGGAGCTACAGGGATTTAAAGAGTCAGATTTACGGCGCTGCCGCGGATCCCTGAAAAACGCCCCATACAAAATGGCTCGAAAAAATGACGTCATAGGCAATGTAATGATCGTTAGATTTGTATGCGCGTTCAAACAAAATTACTAATATCTTTGTTATTTGTGCGTTTATCTTTATAGTTCATATATTAAAAAATGTCACATTTAATGTAAGGAAGCTAAAACTGTATGAATTTTCATCTAATTACGATAATTTTTTTTTAATAGTTTTTGAAATTTTATAATCTCATTTATTTTGCAAATATGCAGACAATCTTTGCTTTTTATGTATAAATTAGTTAACATTGACCCTATTTACCCGAATGTATCATAAAAATCAATATATTCAAACCTAGTCATCATCCCCATTAACAGTTCAACGCAACTCCGCAAATTATTTAGGCAATTTTCATGTGTGTGAATTAGAAATAAATACCTATAGATAGGTATGTAAATACCTGAGTAGATCCTGATTCTTTGATTAACACATTTTTTTATGAAACGAATATTATGGACATTGGACATGTTAAAACTCTGGTAAGTACCTACCTAATAAAATAAAAAACTGGCCAAGTGCGTGTCGGGCCACGCGTAGGGTTTCGTAAATTAGGTTAGCACCTTAATACCCTTTGTAATGCACCAAAAATACCGATAACCATACCCATCCATCCATCCTCAAATTTTTGTAAGGAAGGAACCAAAAAAAAAATTTTTTTTCAAAAATTTTTTTTCATTTTATAGACGATCGAAAAGTATTGGAAAAAAAACCCTCACATCTTTTAAATACCTATCTAGCTACTACACTGTGAAATAAACAAGTAAAAAAAATATCCCTCAAAAAATATAATATTTCACGATTTTATTTTACGACTTTGTTCACATATTCAATGTACAAATGTCAATTTACAGCTTTCTAGTAGTAAAAGTCTGTGTGTTAAACCGCGGACGGACGGACGGACAGACGTACATGACGAAACTATTACGTATTTTTTTCAAATTTTCTAAACGTCATTAACGCTGTCGTCCATTTTGTGACGTCACTAACACACTTGATGTATTAAACGTCGAAGTATTTGTTAACTAATACTTTTGTCAAACGCTCCATTTGTATGAGATTTATTAAAGTGACGTCACGAAACAGTCTAGTAGAACTACATGTAATGATCTATTTAAGACCATTTAAAAAAAAGTGTCAACTAGCCTATTATCATCATCATTAACAGACTAATACTACGTTGGCTCGAGCTGGGTATCGAACCTGACCTTTCTGTTAAAAACCAGAAAGTACCTACTGTTACCAGTGAGGTGCATCTACACTTATTGAACATACATTTTAGGTCAATAACAAAATATTTATCCGAAATAGCAACCACCAAACGTTTACCCGAAGACCACAAATCTGTGACCACAAAACAACGATCTGCATACGACCTTAACCGCACACTGAAATTGGCAAGCGTGTGAGCAATTATCCTAAAACTGCATGTTGAATCAATTTCAAAATTCGAATACCATAACTTCTAAAGAAGAACTTGTGGGTAGTAAGGATATTTGACTTTTATTAGTTTTTTTTATGGTCCCCTACTTAATTATAAGTATGAAATAAATTTGCTTCATTGTTTTTCAATTAGCAGCTATCAGACGCCCGAGGCTCTGTGTTCTCGTTAATTTTTAAGTACAGACTTCCATACAAAGTTTAATCTCTTTTAGTCTTTTCCCCTTTTAAGTACCTACCTACTATTCTATTAAAATATATTATATTTTAGTCTAGTTATCATAATATACGTTTATAATTTTAAAAACTTTATAAAGAAATATTACGTATATTTCCAGAGATTAACGCGTTAAAACCAAACAAGGTTAAACAGTGAATGAAGAATTTTCTCAGTAAGAAATTTTTACTGATGACCTTTTTTTTATTCAACATACTTCATAAGTTTTATTCGTATACTGATACCTCAACAATTTACCAGAGTTTGCAAAAGTACAATTTTACCAATAAGTAGTTAGATACTGAAGTTAATGAAATAACGTGATCGATAAATAAATATATTTTTTCAATAATAATCAACAGATAATAACAGGATAACAATACTACACAATTATTTATAGTAATTTTATGATTATTGTTATTAGTTCACGTTATGTTAATAGAAAATCAACTAATCGAAGATGTTATCACTATAAATAATTACTTTAGTATATACATTTTATTGTTACGGTACTGGTTTTATATATATTTCGGAAATATTGAAAACGGTTGTGATGATTTGAATAAAATTTTGTAGGGCTTTACTTCCTCATATTTATCTTATTGTTATTTTTCATTATCTCAAAGAATATGACAAATATTAAAAAAAATATATCAAATGATCCTGTTGCGAAAACCGTAGTAGTGATCTATAAGATCAAACTTCGAGCAATCCTTCTCTAGAGACAAAGGACTGCCACAAAGCTTATAATTATATATATAGTATATAGTTATATATATATAGTATATATATAGTTTGGCGTGTGACGAAATGATTCCTCATCATATGACGTTATCTGGGTCTGATCTGCCTCTAAAAGCCTGCTACTTCCTAGCCGAACTCCATAGTTGCCTACCGTACGACCGCACCAGTCCATAGTATAATGAAAAATGTATAAGTTCTAAAAATTTTCGAAACTCTAACCATTATATTCAGACCATTACTTTAGTATCTCTTAACTACACCTATTAACGTCATTTTAATCCGAGTTTAAATTATTATGCTTATCCGTGTTTAAATTATTATGCTTTCTAATTTCAGTCGAATTTTGACCAGTGTTTACATGTATAAGTAAAACAGTACAAATGTAACATTGTATATAGTTATATAAACTGTATATAGTTAAAAGTAGGAAAATCTTAACCCCGTTCTAGCAGACAACACATTAAAGACGTTACGCTGAGGTCCGATTTAATTGTTTGAAACGGTTTTGGAAAGGAAATAAAAAGTTCTTAAATTTTTCATCATGTTTAATAGTAGGAAACATTTGTAATTATGTTATGTCTAGTACATCTAGATTATATAAACAGTACCTTTCGAATGAATGAATAAATTATACTTTTATTAATACTAATGTCTGTCTGAATATGCAGATGTTACACATAACCTTTCTCTTGTTTATATTATTACGAGGTAGGTACTCTGACAATAATATAGACAAGTCTCTTACTCTGTATTGACACACACATTGGCCACATTGGCCTCATAAGAAAAAAAATTTGGTTCAATTTGGTTTCAAAATAAAAATAACCCATTTACTTCACAAAACATATAACTTTTTAAAGACATTTCTCTCAACTATTACAATCTTTAATAAAAGAAAAAAAAAGATTCTTGTTCAAGATTCTTAGGATGCAATATTTTTCTTCTAATTAAATATAGCTTTTATATTTAAGAATTTTCAAAATATGCTGAAGTGTAGCAAACAAGTTCACATTTGTATCTATTAGTTAGAATAATATATGATCAAATCATTATAATCAGCCGATGGATGGCCAGTTTCGCGCTTGTTTTATAAGTATCGATTATGATTATATGATGATGATAATGAATAATATAACTATTTATAGAATGATTATCATAATATGTAAATGATATCTTAAAAATATATTATGTGAGCGATCTAGTTAATTCATTTCCTATTTGACTAACATCGTTTCGCTTCATAACAGTGGAAGAATTTTAGGCGACCTGTTTCACTAAGGTCTAAATTCTTCTGTTTATGTGTAAAAGTTATGTAAACATGTCGGGTTCGATTCCCAACTTTATTATTTATTTTAGAACTGGCGGACGCCCGCGACGTCGTCCGCCCAAAGACCTCTTTAATCCAGCCCTTACAGTAGTATCGCTGTAAAAATGGAGTAGCTTCTCCCGTTTTCCCAACATTTCCCTTCACTGCTCTGCTCCTATTGATCTTAGCGTGATGAAAAGTATACTATAACTTGCCCAAGTTTCGTTAAAATCCGTCGAGTAGTCGTCGTTTTTGTTTCTATAACGAACATATAGAAAGACAGACAGACAAACAAAAATTTTACTGATTGCATTTTTGGCATCAGTATTGATCACTAATCACCCCTGATAGTTATTTTGGAAATATATTTCATATACAGAATTGACATCTCTACAGATTTATTTTAAGTAGATATGCCCTTATTATGTATTTTTCAATATGCCCATTTCCCTCGTACTAATCGGAAAAGACTGTATTAGTAGGTATGACAATAGACCAGCGGACAGGGTTCGAACCTCGAACTTTCGGTGATGAGTCCCTTTGCTATTGAGGCTTCTTGGAACAATCTGTGATTTTGCATTTTCTCAATTGCCTCAGATTCGAGCTCTTGATAGAATACGACAACTGTAGTAAAATCCTAGCCTCCTCAGCGCTGTAGCTCATCGAGGATAGTAATAGCCATGCTTATTTCAAGCAGCAATGCTGTGTTTCAGTTTGACACTTTAATTTACATTATTCTATGTTATCGAGACGTGCGGAGCGCGACTGCCAAATTCCAGAGAACAACCGACAACAAACCGAAAAGTTCTACACGTTTGTTATTGCTAGAAATTGGAATAGTGCTGATATTGACAAAGATAACAGTCGTAAATGCCATTACGGAAGCTCACATGGTAATGTTACACAATTAATTATACAACCTTAATAGAAATATAGAGAACCCTCGCTAAGGCACCTACGCATCATTTTGTAATATGAGTGAGAGTGGTAGGGATTTCCGAACGGTATTCTGTGGACCGAGGTATTTAGGACAGGCAGCGGACCGAAGCAGTGTTGAAACAAGCAAACCTGACATCTAGACCGAGCAAATATATCACTTACTGCATTAGGACTAAAGTTCACACGCACTGCAAATATTATATTTGCTGGTACTCGTGAAAACCAATACGAAAGACCTTTAAAGGTTTGCTGATTTCGACTTTGCGTTTAACGTTGAACGGGTCAAGTTGTGTTGGACGTGTCTCGTGTAACTTTGGTGCAAGTATGAATGAATCTTGCGAAAGTTATACATGGGTGCACTGCAGGTAGAGTTGATGTAATGCAAGTGCTTGTGAATGTGAGAGTAATGACCCGTGGGTCTTTTTGGCAACCGTGAAGTTCAGGGTCGCTTGATATTGTGCCCTTTTAATTTGACGGCCTCCGTGACGGAGGCCGATGCGCAGTGGATTTAATGACGGAGGTCCTGGGTTCGATCTCCAACTCGACCGATTGAGGTTTTTTTAACTGGTCCAGGTCTAGCTGGTGGGAGGCTTCGGCAGTGGCTAGTTACCACCCTACCGACAAAGACGTACCGCCAAGCGATTTAGCGTTCCCGTACGATGTCGTGTAGAAACCGAAAGGAGTGTGGGTTTTCATCTTAGATTATATCGTCGCATACCATCAGGTGAGATTGGAGTCAAGGGCTTACTTGTAAAGAATAAAAAAAAAAATTGTTTCATATTCAATCAGTGACCCTGATATCCGCGTCTTTGTAATTAATTCTGATAGAAAGTCAGATTAAATTCCAATTATCATTTTATATTAAAACAAGCCGATGCCGAGCCGAATGATATAGAAAAAGAAAGAAAGATTGCGCCTCACTTAACCCCTAAACACTATTGTATTGATTGAAACTCAAATCACTTGTCCAAGCATCAGAAAACCACTGTCATATTTGGCACAACCTTGAAGAAGGATCCAGCTCAGCATTGTGCTGCATGCATTATCTTTTTTATTTTATTTTTTATCTTAAAGAATAAAGTGCTTATATTTTTTGCATTGTGTGTTTTTATGTGTATTGATTTTATGATTAGCATTTTATTTTTTACTGCATACGGAAATTTTGCGAGAAGGTTTCTTTTCCTGCATCATAAATATTTTCAGACTCGTTCTGACTCCTGTCCTGTTATGTTCTGTTATATTATTTTTTCAGATTATTACGTATCTCTATCCGCTATTAATAATCTATAATCTCGTGAACTAAACGGCATCAAAGTCGTAAAAGCTTAGTAATAGAGCTTTTTGTGACAAATCTCTTCCGGAGAAGCATGCACTACTACATGCTAATGTTTGCTGTCAACAAGTATTGCTGTGTTCAGCTGGCCTATTCACTAATTTGGTCTTTATTATAATAACCTATTTAAAACATCAAATCAACTGCGAAATGTCATCTACGAGTTCCTATTGTGTGATATCCACAAAGGGTTGTCAGCACCGAATGACATTAGTTACATAGAATCTCAATTTCGTATTTGGCAACTAACATACGTCAAAGTTAGTGAATTAGCCTGCTGGTCTGAGGGGCATAGTATAATAGGCGCATGAAAGTATCACCCCGTCAACCTGAGGTGATAAGCACAGCTCACGTTGACAGGGCGGTACTTTGTGGAATGTTCCTTGAAGTATTGTTCATAGCTGATGACTTAATCTTTCTATTATTATGAAATTAATAAGAAAGAAAGATTTTATTTGGCAAATCTTCTTCTTTCTTTGTCATATTACCACTCCACAGCGGGGCTAAACAAGCATTTCAGCCTCTAGGGGCTAAAGTAATTTTGTTTTTTTAATTTTTGTCTGTTACGAGTACTAGCGAAGTACTAGCCTACTTAATAACGAAGGAGGTTTTATACGTAAATAGAATCACTGTAGGTAAGGCCTAACCTAACCCGATTGTTTAATAAAAATAAAACTTGAAATTGGAATAAAATGCAGCGTTCTTGTTAGTAGAATGCGGTTATTTTTTTTTTTTTGATTTTTATTGAGTTGCGTATTTATAGAGCGAGATTTGAAGACAAGGTTGTATGGTGTAATAATACCTTTGCCTTTTCTTCATGGGAAAAAAATATATAAGTAAAGAAAATAAAATTACAGAGCGAGAATTTAAAAACAATAATTATTGTCGTGAATAATCTAATTACTTGATATTTTTAAATAAATTCATTGTGGATTTGTGACTGTAATTTACATGTTTCGCAACATTAATTGTTATTTCTTCATCTAGTGAGAATGGTGACCCTAATTTGGAGCTGGATCAAAAAAGACTTACAAATTAAACACCTACTTACGAAAAATTTAATAAGTGGAGAAAAGAACAACAAGTCATTGACTAACGCATGGTGTTTTTAAACAATTATCTCCCATGTTTACCCCTCATACTCATTATTTGACTTCACTGTAGTCGGAAATTAAGTTACCGGGTAAAAGCATCTCCCCGAAACATCCAAAGTTGTAGCATTTTGTACCTACATTTTAATTTTCAAATAAAATGAAACATTGAATACTGTACCGAGTTATTTTATTTTCTCAATCGTAGTGAAAAGTATTGTGTATCGGGGCTAAACCCATTATAAACTCGGGGTCTGTTTAGGCGACACTCGCCTTACAGTTCGTGCCCTAAAAATACCTCGTTTAAAATGGGGTTTTTTAGCCCCTTGTATAACAATCTACTATTGTACGAGTCAGTTCACTTGCCTCGTAGGTGTCTCAAAATATACGAGTAGGTATATTAAAAAAATCGTTTCTTTATCAAACGATAATAAACAAATGGGTTAAATATATTAGTCTAGCGGCTGACCGAATTTTTTGAACTATATGAATTTTTTCGGGATGAAAAGTAGCCTATTTTCTGTTCAGTTTAATGCTTAAGCTTTGAAAAAGTGACAGACACACTTTCGCATTGGAAATATTAGTGTGGATGAAGTGAGAGTGGTAACAAATATATTGTGGTTGTATGCAGAACATTTCCTTAGATATTAATTCCGCAACGACTCCTTTGTTCTAAAGCGACCGTGTTTGCAAAATTTTAAAACGCTTTTCCTTTCTTTGTTGATTTCCTGCTCTATATTAAGACAGTTTTACACAACTTTATCTGTAGATATATATCGTACATTTATATTGTATTAACTGCCTCATCTTAGTGGTTAGTCTATGTCTTCAGATCACAGAGTGTTGGGTTCGAGTTCTAGGTTAGGATATGCGATACTTAGTTTTTTTTCTTTTAATATAATTTTTCAGTAAATTTTATTAGCCGTTCTGACAGTGATCGTTAAAGTGTTACCTATTACCTTAAACCCACCAATTCACATTGGAGGAGCATGGCGAGTCTTTCAAATCCTTCTCTCACAAAGAAAGATGCTTTGTCTTGCTGTGGACCATTCAAATGCGGTGGTACGATGGACCTAATGTCGTGATTTTCTAGTAGTACAGGAAATCTAGGAAATATGACTACAAGAATTACATGACTCGAGATTTTTAACCATCGGTAGGGAGCACCCCAACAAGTATAACTTCAGTACATCGACCGCCCCCTCCCTTCGAGTAGCTCAGAAACTAAAAAAGTTTTTAGATTGCGTTTTTCTCCTAAACTATGAGGTTTAGATTAAAGTTTGTTTGACAAAAAATGTAGAGGATATTCTCATCTACAATTGTATCATCTAGTAAAACAAAGGTTCCCATACAAAATGCCAACCAACAGCAACCACCATTATTGCGGCACCGTAAAGGCGGATATACGAGTATTATGAAACTTGTATTTCAAAAAGAAGTTTCTGCGAAATTTTAAAAAATAAAGCGGATAACAATTTTGCAGTAAACCAAAGTTTTTGTTTTGTAATCCTTATAACAATTTAATTTTCGATTTGACGAGCATTCATTGACCTTAATCGAGATCGAATAAGTACCAGAAAGTGTCAAAAACGTGTTTTCGATTACCTGGTGAGAAATTTTGATTAAGGGCTAAGTACTTTTATGGCAATCAATGTACTCAATTTTGATGTGAAACTATGAACAACTTGTATGTGCCAATCAAAAGCCATAATATACTCGAGAAAATTTTAGTTAGCTCGGGAAAATTCGGCTAGGCTTTGAATATATCGTTGCTTTTTAGGCGTTTGGTGTAAAACTAAATTTGTATATAAATGTATTATAGAGATCCATCATGGTTAACTAGTGCGACTACGAATTATGTGATCCTTCAAGTTCAGGGTCGGGCTATGAAATATTATTTTGTATTTCTTCGTTTCAAGTAATTCTCAGTAGCAAACCGTAGTTGGAAAGTTGATGGTTGGAAGGAAAAATGTTATGCCATCGGCCACGATAATAATTTAGAAACATGTAATAAGTGACAATTCCCAAGCCCAACAATCCGCATTTGATTTGAGCAGCCTGGTGGATTGTAGCTTTAAACTTCTTCCTTTGTAGGAATGACGGCCTCCGTGGCGCAGTGGTATGCGCGGTGGATTTACAAGAGGCTTCGGCCGTGGCTAGTTACCACCCTACCGGCAAAGACGTACCGCCAAGCGATTTAGCGTTCCGGTACGATGCCGTGTAAACCGACAGGGGTGTGGATTTTCATCCTCCTCCTAACAAGTTAGCCCGCTTCCATCTTAGACTGCATCATCACTTACCATCAGGTGAGATTGTAAAGAACTAACTTGTAAAGAATAAAAAAAATCAAAAAAAAAAGAATAATAAAAACCTTTGCTGATATTTAGTTATTTAGTTTTATTAATTTAATCTTGTATGTACAGATAAAAGTAGATCAGTTTGTTTCCAAGCATTGCTGTCATTATTTTTCTTAATGAACGCAGTCGAAAAAAAGTAAGTCAACAAAGTCTTTTTAATGTATTATTAAGGTATATGCAGTGGTAAAGTATCGGCAGGAACTGTATAGCGATAGGCCATCCAAACCTACGTTGTATAATCTGATATAAAGGATGTTCTTTTTGCTAAATTAATACTTATCACACTAATATTATAAAGGTGAAAGTTTGTGTGTAAGTGTGAAAGTGTGTAAGTATGTTTGTTCCTCTTTTACGATGCGGCTACTGAAGCGATTTGGCTGAAATTTGGAACTTTTCATCCCGGAAAAATTCATGGTTCCCGCGGGATTTGTGTAAAACTGAATTCCCCGCGGACGAAGTCGCGGGCGTCCGCTAGTTTATAATAATGCAAGTTTTAAGATAATAGCGTGCAATAATAATATATTAAACAAAATGTAAATATGTTTTTTTAATCGATCATCACAAACTTTCCTATATATCCATTACATAAGTATGATACATACTTACACAACAAACAACATGCGTTTATGAATTAATAAAACAAGTTGAAGGGATTTACGCCGATTATTTACGGTTGTTAATTGAAACGTAGATTATTCCGCCATGGCCGTTCGCTTCAATCACGTTACATCCGAGTCATTATACCACTATGCGTCCCTATTATGTATCTCAGTGTACCATTCAAACAATAAGTCACTACTTACGGTTGACGGCCTCCGTGGCGCAGTGGTATGCGCGGTGGATTCACAAGACGGAGGTCCTGGGTTCGATCCCCGGCTGGATAGATTGAGATTTCTTAATTTGTCCAGGTCTGGCTGGTGGGAGGCTTCGGCCGTGGCTAGTTACCACCCTACCGGCAAAGACGTACCGCCAAGCGATTTAGCGTTCCGATACGATGCCGTGTGGAAACCGAAAGGGGTGTGGATTTTCATCCTCCTCCTGACAAGTTAGCCCGCTTCCATCTTAGACTGCATCATCACTTACCATCAGGTGAGATTGTCGTCAAGGGCTAACTTGTAAAGAAAAAAAAAAAAAAAAAAAAATTACATCGATTTTCGTCGTATTTACGTTTTTGTGATCACCTTACATAGTTATTTCATTGAAATGACCTACACTTTACCATGTTACATCAAGTGACAATGATTTTTTGTTTTGACGATCATATAACATGTATTTCAACGAAATTACGTAAATAACGATTTTTCGCTTAAATAATGTATTGTATACTATAGTCTGTCAAGTTCATTGATGACACTCCCAAGATATGCAGGCGACGGGGGGAAAGACATGATTACGTTATTTCGTGGAAAACACAATATTAGATGATTGCAGAAACGAAAATACGACGAAAAACGATGTATTGAATGGCACACTGAGGTACTCGTATATAATAACCCTGCAGAACTATCTGAATACGATGATAGGTGGAATGGCTTTGTGAGCAAAAGTCTTGCTTTCTTTTGTTAAGTTTTAAGGCTTCGCTTATTATTATACAACTAGCGAACGCCCGCGACTTCGTCCGACCTTAGACTGCAAAATCTGTTCTTAGCGGATACCTACTAACTATATACTACCTCTCCGCCAAATTACACCTTTGTGCGTCACGCTTGACGCATACAGGTGAATCCGCAATTTCGAGATTTTGTGATGAATGACCTTTCGACTAATATACGATTAGATTAACGACTTTATTTGCATAGAAGTAGTTTTAATTTGTCTTTTAAAAAAGTCAAAATCTATTTATAAATGATGAAGTTACAATGTAACAAACATTTACCCCTATATCAATAAGTAAAATTGCCTACTCGTAAATTTAAATTATCTGATACGTATAGAGTAAAATATTATGTGAGGTGTATTTGTTTTGTTAGTAGAGCCGTGATAGCCCAGTGGATATGAGGTTGTGGGTCTGAATTCGGTCCGGTCAGTTATATGCATTTTAAGAAATTAAATATCACGTGTCTCAAACGGTGAAAGAAAAACATCGTGAGGAAACCTGCATACCAGAGAAGTTTCTTAATTCTCGCATCCGAATAATTCTTTCGCATTGGGCCAGCGTGGTGGACTATTGGCCTAACCCCTTTCATTCTGAGAGGAGACTTGAGCTCAGCAGTGAGCCGAATATGGGTTGATAATGATTATGATGATGATTTGTTTTGTTGGTATTTGAATAAGATCGCATTTTAAACATGATATTCCTTCAAACTATGATCAATGTTGAAACTATGCACTATCCAAAAACACAATCTAATGCACTCGCAAAAAAAAAGGAAATGGCTTACAATCAGAACATCCTGTAGTCACCTCCCCCGTGATCCCACCCTTAGCCAAAATGGCGCCCGAGGGTAGGCTGGGGAGAAGGGAGAAGCTCATGCTCAGTTGCGACAAAGCTTCAGATGAGAGGGGACGTGTTGTGAAAGTGATAAAAAATATAATGTGATCACGTTTGTGATAGTGTAAGCCTTGATATCTTATTATGTAATTAAAAAATAATAAATTAAGGTTATTAGTTATTTTGATTTTGATATGGAACATAGTTTAGTGTTTTATTAATTTAAATTCGAGAGCAGTGATCGGTGGAACGAGAGAAATGGTCACTGTCTGTCGATGTTGATACTCGTGCCACAAATACTGAAGTTTAAATTTAAGCTAAATGAACAGTGTTTGGATTTTAACCGTAAAGTTTTAATTGTGGAAGTACTACTACCATAATCGTTGCAGCCGCCATGCAGCAGTAGCGGTCCAAAGTGTTGTCGGTGAAATTTTAGGACATTTGGTCGATTCCTGTAGTTCGTTTCATGTAACATGGTGCAAGTGACAGTTCGTTTCACTCTTGTAAGTTTGCTGCGATTTACGATAATAAAACGTATGATTAAACGTTATACAGGCTGTCACCATGCTATCTGAAAAATGGCGATTGTGCCTCTGCTAGATAGTGTGATTCTGGCGATGATTTTTCATTTAAGATCAGTTAATAAATTGACGTAATCTGTATTTTTTTTTTAAATATCGGTAGGTACAGAATTTTTTAATAGATAGTCTGCTTCTTTAATATTGATTTCGAAAATTGTTTTCGACCTCAGTCGCTTACCTCTTACTATCAGATAGATCGTTCTAGCTAAAATATCTAGGTAGGTATGGTGTAGGTTTCAGTTAATTAGGGTGTGATTTCGCTATTTTATACTCGTAATATTCACATATAACAAGTTTTATTAGAATTTGAACATTATTTCTATGGGATGCAAAAAAACGTCACTAACAACGAAGTTGCTTTGGAAATGAGCGATGTCACATCGCTGTAACTTTACAGAATGCATGGGCTGGTTCTATGTATTCGATGGGTTGTTTGATAAACCATGTTCTCGTCATCAACCCATATTCGGCTCACTGCTGAGCTCGAGTCTCCATTCAGAATGAGAGGGGTTAGACTAATAGTCCACCACGCTGGCCCAATGCGGATTGGCAGAGCAGAGAATTAAGATAATTCCCTGGTATGCAGGTTTCCTCACGATGTTTTCCTTCACCGATTGAGACACGTGATATTTAATTTCTTAAAATGCACACAACTGAAAAGTTGGAGGTGCATGCCCCGACCGGATTCAAACCCACAGCCTCCGGAAACGGGGGCAGAGGTCATATTCACTGGGCTATCACGGCTCTCGGCTAATAAATAACTATTTAACGGTGTCTATTATTTAGTAGATTGAATGTAATTTAACTCAAGTAGCAGAGTTGCAAACGACCTGATTTACGTTGACGGATTTTATCATACGCACTGTATACAACCTTCGTTACATAACAAAAACATAATAAACACATTTACTCTACTTTCGTTGATCTAGATTGCGGAATATTAAATGCCTCAAAACTTGACTTTGGATGCAAAACTTTCCATTGTATTTGTAAGGCTTCAACATTGTAGGATCATGTTAAAAGTTTAACTCTTGAAATAGGCAAATAGGAACACTTTGAATTCAGATTATTCGCCTTTTTCGATGTCGGTTAAAAACTTGTATATTTTTCGTATAGTACATATATTAATTTAATGTATATTGCAGAAAAATAAAAAATAAATGGTTTTGTAGTTTTGATTGTGTTAGTAAACTAGTCTATCCCGTTGAGTTTGATCCATTAATTTATCATTAACCATAGGTGTAGTGGGGGGGGCCGGTTGGGCCGTGTCCACCCTAGAATGGACCTATCCCCACCCTAAGATTCTGGGTTACCATTATGGAATTCTATTATGATACTAATAATAGACTTGATGTCGGGGCTAGGCCCACCCTAGAAAATAATCCTAGATACACCAACGTCATTAACCCTAAAACAACCGCTTTTTAAATGTTCGTCTATTTTGTATTTTTCTGTTTGTTCGAGCACGGGTCAAAATGTTTCTAATTTCTGAGTGATAGATGTGTCTCAATGACTTCCGATAAAAAATACTGAATTTTATGTAGACAAATCCGTTCAAAATGTAATTAGTGGACACCCACTAATTATTTACACCAACTAAAACAATAATATTTGCCTAACTAAATTAACTACCTAATAATATTATAAAGACAAAATAAAAGGAAAACTTAAATAAAATAAAAAGAAAACCCCTTCAATTAGGTACTAATTACTGTATAACAAAAAGTGTGTTTAAATATAAATTGAAAACATTGCACAAAAAGTATATGTGCATGTGCTTTTTATCAACACTAAAAACCATGAGGTATTATGTGTATTTCCGAGTAATAATATAATATTATTACACTATCACGGGTATGGGATGGTGGTTTTATCTAGGCAAAGCGCAAAAGGTATTAAATGCAAAGTTCAAAAAATAATTAAAAATATTTGTTGTGTACCAGCTCCTCAGACCTTAGGACTTTTCTCGCTAGACGTTACCTCTCTGTCAAAAGTATATGATCACGATCTAACGTGTTTATAATAAAACACATTTTAACATTGAACTGTTTCTTTATAATCGATGTTTCATTGTTGTAATCATTTGTGTCGTGTAAAGAACTCCCTAAAAATGCCGATTTGTGTAGTTGCATGGCGTAAGAATGGCAACAACTTCTAGTTTACTAAAAAATGATTTTACGTTTTATTTGTATTTCTACCTTAATTATTATTATCAAATTTGTAATAAAAACAATATCTAAAAAGAATCGTTTATTTTAACGGAGCAGCAAAACATCGATTCTTCTGAAACTAATCTAACGTGCAAATGAACATTCTGTGCATTATTCTATTATCTGTATTCTGTGGATAGTTTAAGCGTTGTGTCTGTTAGTCTGTGTAAAAATTACATGTGTATGCATTGCGAATCTAGTTTATAGTTGTGTGTAGTATAAGGACACATAATATATTTATTGGTGTTTAATATTTTCGATAAGCGAGTTTACCTCGTCCCCCTCAAAAAGCGACACAATTTTGTTGGTCAATTTGGGTGCGATGCATCTCCATATCTAATTCCTCTATGACCTGCTCGTATATTGACAAATCAAAAATGTATAGGAATGACATTTACTATTGACATGTCACGTGGTCAAGTTGTCGACCGGATCTGTCATTCCCATACATTTTTTTTTTAGTTTTCGAAGTGTTAGCGTTGGTAGAAAGAGAATCGACGTGCCACTTGGCTAAGCGCCCAGGACCACTATTTTGAGATCCAACGCATTACCTATTGCGCCAGAGAGGTTGTCAGACCAATACAATAATCTTGGTAATAAATATTTATCAAATTTTGTATTTATGAAGGTTTTGCTCTTAAGTTCATCTTATTTATTATTTACATATATAGTTTTTAGGGGGAAAACGCATAACAAGGTGACATACATGAAATTTTTGTTTAGTACTTTAGAAGCTATGATGTCATCGATACCTACATATCATACATATACATATGCAGTATATGTATAATATGTATATACTACACCCTATACGAGTTTATATAGGTTGTCCCGTAATTTAACAGGATAAAACGCAAATGGTATAAACACCAACTAATTGTCTAAAACTAATTTGAATAGTTTTCCAAAATACCTTAGGGTGACCAAGTTATATTTTATTTTTTCCAATTTTTGAATCAGTTTTCAATGCTGTATATTTTCGGATTATTCTATTTTTAAATCACTTTTCAATATGTAAATAATGTTTTAAAGATCTGATTATTGTTAAATTACTAGTGTAATTTACTATACCCTATATATACCCTGTAACGACAGGAGGTAAAAAAGATCCTGCAAAAATTATAAATCTTATAAACTTTGTTTCCAGGTTCAGCAAATCCGAGTGGTAGTCAATAAAATGCGGCCAAGCCTCTCATGACAGTCGGAAGTAACCACGCGAGCGGACGCAACATGGCGCTCTCTAACAACTCCATCACGAACACTTACCACCGACTGTTCGTAGAGTTAGCTGGTAAGTTCACAGTCTAGTCTTTCCTCATCATGTTATTGCCACGTTGCAACGACTTGTGGTACGGAAGGCTTCAGTGAGCTCGTGGCGTTCGAGCCGTCCTCATCTCTTGTTGTGTAATTCTTTATGGGTTACTTGGGATAGGCGGGGAAAATGACTTGAGTCGAAAAGGGGAGTGTTAGATATCTGTGAAAGGCGTCTTTAACCCTACACACATCGTTCACAAGTGCGTGACTTCACTCAAGGTCATTCTCTGCCATTGTAGGGTCTTATTTTGGTTACAGTTTGATTTGTTAATTAAGTTGCCCTGACAAATGTTGTGAATCTCTGTTCGATATTAGTTTCTTATTTCTTATATTTGTAATCACTTTTGAGTCTGCTAAAAATCATCAGCCTCACCCGCTATAGGGCCAGCAGGCCTATTCACTAACTTTGATTAACTTTTGGTTGGGTTGGGTGAGTTTTTTCCTAATTGAAAATCAGTGCTACATACTTTTTTTAGGAAGTATGTGGCAAAATGCTGACTTGGGGCCTTTTACAAAGTTATGCCAAATGTCGTAGGACATTTTATTTCTCCACTGTTTGAGGGGACAGTTAAGCTATAATATAATTTAGGATTTAATAATATGATTTGTGGCTATACTTAAAAATAAAGATCTTTCTTTCTTTGTACAAGCGTTGAAAAGTGAATCTTTGGGTATACACAAAAACCAACTAGCTATTGTTAGTAATTTCGTATTTAACCGATCTTATTGACCAAATGGAAGTTATAGTCAATGTCTATAGAGCAAGAGCAAAATGTATAATTGCTAATAGGTAGCGTTTCAAGACATTTCAGTGTTTATCGATAATAGATTATTTATAGGTAAAAACAGTCATTCGATGTATATCATAGAGTACTTAGTGGATAATCGTAATACGTATATTGCCTAGTTGTCATTGTAATGGGCTTTACAATATACGAAAAATGCGGTTGTTATTGATTTGATGTTAATTATATTACGTGGATAATATATTGGCGTATATTAAGTAAGATAAATTAAATGATGCTGCTGCAGTTGACGGACTTGGAATGATAATGTTTGATCAGATGCTCTCTTCAATAATAACAGAAACGACGACTTAACCTTAAGGATATCGCACATTAGCCGGCCACGACCACGGCTAGTTGTTCTCCGTCTTTGTCCTCGCAATATTGGCGGGCTACAACCAAGGTACTAAGCATACCTAGCTTGGTGGCAACTAGTCGTGCCGGCCGTTCTTATGGATTCTTCAGTTAATTCGGTCGTTGCGGCGTAGTCGTGGTCGTGAGCACGATCGCCTGTCGTTGGAGCTTTCTACACTATAAAGGTAAAATAATGTCTACAGGGGAGTTATGAGCTTTCCAGGAGTATTTTCGCACATGTTTGAGTGACTAACAAGCTTCCGTAGGCACGTTTTTGAAGAAATCTTCCACAGATTGAAAAAATGAATTCAACGACTCCCAAAAAACGATAATCGGCATCCATTGTGCTGTAGAACGGGTTGCACAAATTGATGGTCGGAAACGGCATGTTAATTGTACAATCCCGTCTACGGCGCATACATCAACAAACTGCAATATTTTACACAACACAAGGCGCAGCCGATAACAAACCATACGTCTGCAGTCAGAAGATAATGCATGACGATTCAGAATCTACGCTAGTCTAAAAAATAAGAAATGTAAGTCTGTAGTAAAGACGATGCCTCATTAGTGCGTATGCGCATTGTACGGCATACATGGGTTAAATTGATGCACTACGTCACAGCGTCAGAGGACGAGGCACGCACCCAGCCCGTCTCAATGATGCATCAAAACACTATCCATCGTCCGTTGAAACGTCGCCAAGTCACAATAAAGCGGCGACGCAACGCTTTGTTGTTACTTTTACTCTATTCTTATACTTTAAAGACGAAAGGTTTTTGAGGTTGTAGATTAATCTCTGGATCGACTGAATCGATTTTGAAAGTTCTTTTACGTACCAAAAATTATTATTCGTGAGTGCCATCACACTGATCACACTAATATTGTAAAGGCGAAAGTTTGTGTGTGTGTAAGTGTGTAAGTATGTTTATTCCTATTTTACGTTGCGACTACTGAAGCTGATTTGGCTGAAATTTGGAATGGAAATGGAAATGGAAATACCTCTGGATTAACACATACTTTTCATCCCGAAGAAATGTGACAAACTGAATTCCACGCGGATGAAGTCGCGGGCGTTCGTTTAACTACCATATTCCCATGGTAACAAGAACTACGTGAGTGCTAATTACATAATGGAAAACGACTCAGCGTCGACTTTGCGACGTCGCAACGTAAAGCAACGCATTAATGGGACATCGCTTAGTTTGTGTGGTATCTATATACAATTTGTAGTGTCCGAAATACACTCGTTTCTGTATATTTCGTGGTTAAGGACGAATAATATTACTGCTCAATACACTCTGTCTTCTATCGTGACATAGAAGTAGCGCTATTCTGTACCGATATTTTTATAACTCGACGGTGTGTTTGAATGTAAAGTCAAAGTCAAAGTCAAAATTCATTTATTTCAATTAGGCTTACTTTACAAGCACTTTTGAAAGGTCAAGATTATGTCATAATTTAATTTAATCTAATGGTGGCAATAATAGTCGAAAACTTAAAACTAAAGTTACGAGGGTTCCAAATGCGCCTTGGTCCGAGAAGAGCCCACAACAAACTCAGCCAAGGTTTTTTTTTGTTTACCACCATTTTACAAACTTATTTAAAACTAAGCACACAGTCGTACATTACAGTTTAACATCATGCTTTGAATTCAGCTATACCTCATTCCGTTTAATACAATATTAAAGATAGAGGGCGACAGACTCAATTTCGAAGTTCACATTGTCGAGTAAAAAACATCGTCACAGAATAGCGCTCTAGAGAGCTTTGATGTTCAACTGTTGTAATAGCAATATGATATGCAATTGACGTTTGGGGAGCTGTCTTAAATATCCCAGTTTATCACCATCATTGGCCCCTTTTTTTCTTAAAAAAAAAAGAATACTCTATATTTCTATTCCCCTAAATAATATTTTGAGATAATCAAATTAAGTTGAATGTAGATTGCGCATTGTAAATAAAAATTAAATTCGACTGACTTCAAAAACACAAATTTGTACCCATTGAACTAAAAAATTAAGAATAACATCATATGTGCTAACTATTGATCGGTTTGAAAGTGGTTTTTAACCGACTTCAAAAAGAAGGAGGAGGTTTCTCAATTCGACCCTATATATATATTTTGTTTTTTTAGTAGGTAGCTAAGTACATTTTGTGTTTTTAAAGTCGATTGAATTTTTATTCATACCTAATATTATGCTAGCTTATTATGGAAGAGCTGTGATAGCCCAGTGGATATGACCTCTGCCTCCGATTCCGGAGGGTGTGGGTTCGAATCCGGTCCGGGGCATGCACCTCCAACTTTTCAGTTGTGTGCATTTTAAGAAATTAAATATCACGTGTCTCAATCGGTGAAGGAAAACATCGTGAGGAAACCTGCATACCAGAGAATTATCTTAACTCTCTGCGTTTGTGAAGTCTGCCAATCCGCATTGGGCCAGCGTGGTGGACTACTGGCCTAACTCCTCTCATTCTGAGAGGAGACTCGAGCTCAGCAGTGAGCCGAATATGTGTTGATGACGTATTATGCTAGCAAATATTAATTTAATTGAAGCAATAGTTAATATTTGTGATTAAATTAATTTTGTTTTAATGTTTGTACTTGACCTTGCATTACATAACAGGAATTGGCTAGCGGATATAGGTTGACACTTGACTGCCTGTTAGTGGGATCAACTTGTAAATATTTTAACTTTAGGTCAAGGTTTTATGGTTTCCGGTTATAATAATACGCACGAGCACAAAATATAAACACAGTCAGCGTGTAATAAAGACCTGAGTGCCTAGTGGGAGTTTCCAATATTTTCATACTGTTACTATCGCGTTGACGTAAACGCGAATTTCTAAGGAAAAAAAAACAGCGCCATCTAGTGGCACTACTGCACAACTGTTTCAATTCCATTTAAATTCGCTTTTACGTCAACGCGATAGTAACAGTATGAAAATATTGGAAACTCCCACTAGGCACTCAGGTCTTTATTACACGCTGACTGTGTTTATATTTTGTGCTCGAGAAAACAAAATTTTATATTTATTAAAGTCAATAGTCCTGCGAAATTAATGTCAACTTTACCATATTGATATGGAAGCTCATTTCTTTTTATTACTGGTTATTGTCTTCCGTGACATTGGTTGTTTCTGGTAATATGTCAAATTTGTGACCTTTTACAATAAAGAACAAAGTGGTTCGTGGACAATGACAATGCATGATGCTATTTTTAGCATTAAAAAAAAATAGGTACATAAAAAATGCAATAAATACATAAAAATACATTTATTTATTTATTTTATATTTTATTTAAATATAAATATACATTTTTATAACTATTCTTAAATAACATAGCAGTGTGACATAAACTTGATCGAGTTTCTCTGCACACTGGCAAACGTCGCGTCGTCAGCACTCTGAGTTCTCAATCAATAAATACATAAAACGTATTTTTATGTATTTATTGCATTTTTTTTTGGACGATTGAGGGCTATGAAATAGCGTGACAAACATTTATGACATTCTACTAATATGATAAACGCGAAAGTTTATATGGATGTTTATTACTCTATTACGCCGCAACTACTGAACCGATTTGGCTGAAATTGGGAATGGAAATAGATTTAACTCTGGATTAACAGTCTACTTATCTGACGTGTCAAAAGTGCTTGTAAACTGAGCCTACTTGAAATAAATGAATTTTGAATTTTGAATTTTTTTGAATACTTTTCATCCCGGAAAAGTCCACGGTTCCCGAGGGATTTGTGTAAAACTAAATTCCACGCGAACAAAGTTGAGGGCGTCCGCTAGTATGTAATATTAAAATAGATCATGTGATATATGACATAGTTTTATATGACATAGTTTTATGAATAAAATGTGATATGTCTAGCTGTCGCAAGCTATCGGTGTACTGTAAAGTTACGGAATGATGCGTTTGCAATATGTTACAACACATGTAGGCGCCTTAGATGGAATATGTTTAGTGCCACTAACGTAACTATAAGGAGGTAGGTTTAATATTTTTGTAGTGTGTATATAAGTTTTTACTTATAGAACATGACCTAAAGTTCTATTAGTAAAAAAAAAAATTTGCAGTAAAAAAAAAACTAAAACAGTTTAATTTTTTTTTTTTGCAGGCTTAGTTTACAAAACGTCAAGTTTCTTTATTTGATTTTTTTTTATAATAGGAGATTGAATATTGATTGAGGCGGTGAGACCCATAAAAAAAAACGTCACGCGTCTCCGTGACATCCGCTTAAACAAACTTTTTTCATAATTTGTATTAAAAAATTTAACACTAACAACAATTAAGTACGTAAATTAATATAACAATCAATAATTAACCCCAAATCAATAAAAAACCCATAAAAAATACTTCATCTTATTTCGTTAGTTTTTGTGTACAGTTTTTTATATAAATAAAAACATAAGACGCCATTTTAAACTTATTTCGTGGTTGTTCATTATGTCGATATATCGACAATAAAAATCTCGTCGTTTTATCGTGGTATGTACCCGTTTAAATAACATTCATAAGACGCCATACTTGAATAATATTGAAAGTTACAGATGCGACACATTGTGTCGTACTGACTCGAGAATGTATTCGTTTTTAAATTTTGTATTTGGAGCGGCTACGACACCGTCGTGTTCCATGCGATCCATCTGCCTATTTTTCTTTATCTGTGTATTCAATCTATACTTTTCTCAATTCCAGATCCTCGGACCAATGATTGGTTCCTCATCAAGAGTCCTATACCGGGACTGACAATAATAGGCCTGTACCTGTACTTCACGCTGAAATGGGGTCCGCGGTACATGGCTGATAAGAAACCCTTCCAACTGCAGAAGACGTTGGTGATCTACAACTTCATACAAGTTATAGCAAGTTGCTGGTTGTTTTACGAGGTTGGTATCGATCATCATTATTATAAACCTATTTTAAGGGTCCACTATGAGCCTCCGTACTTGTAGGAAACGGGTATTGGAGCTACCACGCCGCTTCAAAGTGGGTTGGTGGGCTCACAGTGATAATTTTTGTTTATGAGGTAATGAGCATAACCTTACTAATATAATAATAATGACCAGGAGTGACGAATTAATGTCTTCTTATTTACTGAGTTTTTTAGAAGAAAACAAAAAAAAAACAACAACAACAAACTAAAAATATAATTAATACCAATACATTTTAAATACTTATTTGAATTTACTTTAGATATTTAGGGTGTGAGAACCAGCTTGAACTCTACCGAAAAAGTGAGTTGAGTAATATCATTTAATGTGTACAAATTACCTAAAAACAATTACACCAAAATGTTTAATTAATTTATTTAGGCTACATTTTATAATTGTAAACTTCGTTATAACGCGTTAAAGTGAAAAGACTTTATAAAGTTACACGAAACTTGTGGTTTTTTCATAATTGCGTTGGTTTAAAATTATATTCTACTAGCTGACGAACTGAACCATGTATTTTCCGGGAAGAATAGTAGCCTATGTATTAATCCAGAGTATAATCTATTTCCATTCTAAATTTCAGCCAAATCGCGCAAAACATACACACTTTCACACTTACACACAAACTTTCGCCTTTATAGTAATTGTGTGATTATCATCTCCAAATACTTTTATATAGGGGTATACCTGGGTTCCTGAGGCTAATGCTGTACCTATTGCCCCTTTGCAGCCGTGTGCAATACTTTTTCTCGTAATAAGTTGGTTAAGGTGAGTTTCGGTGTGCTATGAAGTTATATTATAAATTCACCTACAATGTTTATTTAGTGCGTTAAACACCTCGTAACGCTCGGGACTATTTTTGAATCCCTTTCCTAGCTCCTGGTTCAATCTTATAATCCTTCGTTTTTACCGATCAATACATGCGATCGCAACAAACAACAATTTTGTTAACTTGCCTAATATTGCCTTATTAGAACAATAAAAAACTATAGAACTTTTGACGGCCTCCGTCGCACAGTGAATTTTAAAAATTTAAAAGACGGAGGTCCTGGGTTCTACCTCCGGATGGGCTTATTGAAGTTTTCTTAATTGGTCCAGGTCTGGCTGGTGGGAGGCTTAGGCCGTTACTAGTTACCACCCTACATACAGGCAAAGACGTACCGTCAAGCTATTTAGCCTTCCGGTACGATGTCGCGTTGAAAATGAAAGGGGTGTGGATTTTCATCCTCCTCCTAACAAGTTAGCCCTCATCACTTACCCTAAGGTGAAATTGTAGATAAAGGCTAACTTGTAAAGAGTAAAAAAAAAAACTCTTAGACAGGCTTTGAATTAATGGACAAAATTGCTAGTAACGCCGCGGACACCAGTAATCAGAACACGCCAATGTTTTTTTTTTATCAATGTGGGACCAACTAACTATCTATCATAAATGTAATTAATTGCAACATGCCATTTGCCTGTAACTACTTCTGCTTTCGGAGTGCCATTGCAGACTTTAAAAAATCACCAGTTAGATTATTTTGTAATTTAAGTTTGTTCCTGTATCTATCATTAGACACTCGATGAGGCAATCAAACATTTGATTGATGAAATCGTATAGCAGTTAGGTACGGATATCGAGCTGTGAAAAAGTAAAAAAAAATGAGGACATTGACCCGTTACTGACGGTTAGAAGTAAAATAACGTTATCTTTCTTATATATGACCATGAAATTATTTTAGGGATAGATGTTTTTGTCAAATTTAATTTGTTTTTTGAGAGATGCAGTATTTTTTTTTTAAGGTTAGGATGCAAATTTGCGTGAAAATACCTAATTAATAATACCAATGTCTGAATTTTAGTCTAAATTATTTTGAGTTGAGCATGACAAATTTTAGTGCAAAATTATTTGTGGAAACACAGGTGTACTCTCTATATTCTAGCTATCGGATTTTGATGGATCTGCCACACACTGTGTAGTGGCGTGGGAAGTAGCGAGGGAAGTAGGCAGTCGTGTTGCTACATTACTCGTTCTGCCGCATTTGCTTCGCTCCTTACTGTGGGTGCCAGACAGGGTAACATCGCGGCGACATCGCGTCAGCGCGAGCAACAGGTCGAGAAGCATTAAATGGTTGTGGAGTTACGTCGAGAGACCTATAACTCTATTGGCTCCTAAAGCACATGTCTACTCCAACCTAATAATGGATAGAAGAAGTTTATATGTCCTCTATATAGTAGGATGACTTGGTTCTCGAATCCTTACTCATTCACTCTTGATCGTGGTTGGACGTGATAGCCCAGTGGATATGACCTTTGCTTTCGATTCGGAGGGCGTAGGTTCGAATGCGGTCCGGGGCATGCACCTCCAACTTTTCAGTTATGTGCATTTTACGGAATAAAATATCACTTGTCTCAAACGGTGAAGGAATCGTGAGGAAACCTGCATACCTGAGAATTTTCTCAATTCTCTACGTGTGTGAAGTCTGCCAATCCGCATTGGGCCAGCGTGGTGGACTATTGGCCTAACCCCACTCATTCTGAAAGGAGACTCGTGCTCAACAGTGAGCCGAAAATGCTAATGATGATGATGTCTAATAAAACAAATATAAAACACTGAAATGGTTAAAAATAACTTTAATATCCAGAGAAGTGACGTTTTTTTTTATAATTTCAGGGCCTCGACGCTGGATGGTTGAGGACTTACAGTTGGAAATGTCAGCCAGTCGACTTTTCCTCGACGCCTGAAGCTATGAGGGTAAATGTTACACTTTTATATGATGTCGTTGTTGTTTCATTGGTCGCCCAATTGTCGAATTTTGACAATGATTCATTTAAATAAAATTTGAATATTTTATAATTGCAAAAATATTGCAAATACCAAACTTAACCTTTAAAATCAACTCACTTATTAATAAATACTAGTCAAATAATGTTCTTTACATTTCGTCAAGTTAGACAAGTACTCATTTTTTTAACAATCAGGGTTGTCAAGGCCCTCTTGCCTATTTGCTAGATTTGCATCAGTGATATCTACCATTTTGTCCTCATAATCACTTCTGTAGCCACCAGACTACAGAAGTGACAAACTCTTCAGCATTATATATTAGTATAGAGTAAAGAGTATAGATTAACAAATGTTAAAAATCGATGGCTGACGAGGGATTATCATCACCAAGATTCCAACTGGCTGTTACTGAAATAATTCTTGGAGTATAGAAACCTCAAAGGACTCAATACGAAGACGGTACGGTGACGACCTTCGTGGCGCGGTGGACTTAAAAAACGGAGGTCCTGGGTTGGTTGGGTTTGCCCAATTGGGGTTTTCTTAATTGGTCCAGGTCTGGCTGGGAGAATTCTGGGCTAATTACCGCAGTAGCGACAAAGATGTATCGCCAACCGATTTAGAGTTCCGGTACAATGTTGGGTAGAAACCGGAGGTGGATGAACCGGAGGAGGATGAAGGTTACCTAACAAGTTAACCCGGTTATATATTAGTATAGTGAATTATTATCACTTACCATTAGGTGATATTGTCAAGGGCTAACTTGTAAAGAATAAAAAAAGAAACATATTCGAACCCAAGACATACTGTCACGTACAGAAGCTGCATAGGTTAACCACTGTACCAAAGGCGTATAAAATCCTCTTTCATTTCTGATTCCAGGTAGCACGAGGCGTATATATCTACTTCTTGGCGAAAATGTCCGAACTACTAGACACTGTCTTCTTCGTGATAAGAAAGAAGGAACGCCAGATAACGTTCCTGCATTTGTACCACCACACCGTTATGCCGATGATATCGTGGGGTGCAACGAAATACTACCCCGGAGGTCATGGAACTCTCATAGGAGTGATAAACTCCTTTGTGCATATAGTGATGTACACTTACTACATGTTGGCTGCCATGGGGCCGCAATACCAAAGGTTCTTGTTCTGGAAACGTTACATCACTACTCTGCAAATGGTAATGACATTATCTCTTTTATCTTTCTCTCATTATCTTTTGTAGTTTATAGCGGTAAACTCAAGTCAATCTATTTATTTAAAATAGAAAAGATTTTTAATATTGATATGTTCACTATAAAATCTTGTTAGGTTAGCTAATTACGCTAATAATTTGAAACAGAAGATCCCTTAATTACGGACAGAATAAAGTAATCGACTTGGTATTACATGGATCTCGCAACTTTTTGCGGTAGAATAACTGATTGCGAGAGTTGCTTTATTTTATCAGTGTTGTTTTTTATGGCATTAAATATATATATTTTTACTTACCTATCATAATAATTCCTATTTCTAGGTTGTTTGAGCACTTGTTTTTTTATTAAAATGTTTTTCTTTTTACTTTTTAAACAATATAAATTGTTGAACATTAATTTTGCCATTTTATTATTGTTCTAATTTCAAATAAATTTTCATTTTTCAGCTCCAGTTCTGCATCACCTTCCTCCACTCCTCTCAACTTCTCTTCTACGAGTGCGGCTATCCGCGCTGGTCTGTCGTCTTCACTCTACCCAACTCAATCTTCTTCTATTATCTTTTCTATGACTTCTACTATAAGGCTTATGGAAGACCTGAGAAAAAAAGTAAAGACAAAAAAGCTAGTGGAAGCATACAAAACGGTTTACAAAATGGATCCATATCAACTGGGAAGAAAATTGACTAGATAACTTTGTATGTTTTATTATACAATGTAAATATAGTTGTACAACACTAGGTACTAGCAATGAGCATGTATATAATTTCATTGAATTATGTTACTAATATTGTATTTTTATAAATACTCGTATATTTTTTTTTAGAAATATGCATTATATCCAAAATAATTTAACCGATAATTAACGCGAACAATATGAGGATTCTTCTTACTTTTTTCGAACGACGCGACGCGTGACGACGTTGAAAATAATATTTATAATTTCCTCCTTTAATAATTACAGAGCAAAATCTCAGAGCAGAGAAATAAATACAAAATAATACGAATTAAATTACATAATAATACTCTGATCGTAAGTCGTTTGCTATTTTGGTCAGGCGGCCAGATTTTAGGTATCGTTATCTTTTTTAGTTTTCAATGTTGGCAAAAACTTATTATTATGTTTGTATATTGTATATCTGTAAAAATCTATATATACAGAAGCCCATTTTAGTCAAAGAACAGAAAAAAATGTTACACGTAGTAGTTCCAAATCTGAGTAACATCTTGCTCATATTTTTCCGTGACTTGGCGATAAAATAACTTTCTTACAAGACTAAAGGTAAAAATTACGTTTTGTATTATCAAGTAACGTCTGTAAGCCTTGAGATCTACGAGTAACCTCATCTTGGACCATAATATCACACATTAATTTATGAGTAAGAGAGGTCACCGAATTGGAAATTTTGGATATTATGCATATCTCTTAAAAAATAATCTAGTACTCTATTAATACTTAAAGTAAAATAGCAGAATTGTCGGTGTTTTTAGAAGCTAGAAAAAGTATTTACCATACCAAAAAGGACATTTTGTAAAAATTGTAATGTTAACAAATTAGTTTTGTTTGTTTTTGTGAAAACAACATTTGTGATGATTTTGAAATTCTCTGAGTTACCTTTTCATCCCAAAGTAAACAAATGCCTTTGGTAGATTATTATACAAGAATCACGCTTAGTTTGAAGTATGAAAAGAAGGTAGAGGTCTTTATTTTTTATTCGTGAAATATGAAAAGTCCATATCAAAGGAAATTTGTTTCAAACAGATTAAAAAGACCTTTTTAAATTTTTTAACATAAATGTATATAAAAATATCTTTTTTAATCGAAAAATAAATAGATTTTCTATCACAAAAGTACGGACAATCCATAAATCTAATTATATAACACAAGATTTTTAATTGTAAACTAAAGAAAATTAGTCGATGTTTTTACTTTTTAACCGAATTCAATAAATGTAAGACGTTCTCAATTCATCGTGAATGGTTTTATACAAAGAATGGTCGATCGATGTACAATCTTTCAATATCAATTTATGTTTTTATAGAATGTGAATGAATGACAGATACATACGTCATCATCAATACCTACATATAAATATAATTTGAAGTGTCTGTATATGATGTCTAAATAACTGAGTTTTTTTTAAGTGTATTATCGCGGGATTTTTGTACAACTAAATTTTACGTGGACGAAGTCGTGGGCGACCGCTATTAGAAATATAATTAAGGATCAAACGAACTTACCTGGAAGTGAAGTTCGATCATAATTATATGATCAGCTCACTCGACCCGATTTAAGTTAACATATTGTAGTATACACCTATGCTTCAGCCTATGACACAGTTTTTTTAAAGATATTAGGAACGTTTTTAAATATCACCATGGCAACTCGAACATCACTCCTGCACGGCCCGAGGTCGCCATTTTCATTCTGTATTTCTGTGTCCAAGCCTAGACACACTTATACAAACAATCGTAGAAATATTAGAATTTATATAATAGTCAAGTTTGGTTACCATTAAAATAATAAATATTTTTTAAGAATGTAATAAAGTAAGTACTAAATAATGAACTACGTTTGATAAGGAGTTCATTTGGTTATACATATTTACCTATCAATATAAATAATATGAAGGGCGCTTAGGAAGAAATAAGACTAAGAAAATTTTTGTGATAAATAATTTTCCTTAGTCTTCTATATAAATTAAGTTAGTTTTAAAGCTATAGTTATTTGGGTAGGCCAAGTAACTTGTGTATATAGTTATAACAATTTATACAGACTTAGTTTAAAAGTAAATATATTGTTTCTATGTATGCGATATTGGAATATTGGCCAAATAGATCATCAGATCAAAACATTGGCAAAGTTGATGAATTTTACATAGTGGTTATATTTGTATAAACAAATTAAACGATTTTTTTTACTGTCTGATGTTTTCTTTGGTCGAGTCTCCTCTAAGAATGAAAGCAGACTTCACACACGCAGAAAATCAAGAAAATTCTCTGGTATGCAGGTTTCCTCACGATGTTTCCTGCACCGTTTGAGACACGTGGTATTTACCTTCTTAAAATGCTTACAACTGCAAAAGGTGCATGCCCCGGACCGGATTCGAACCCACTCCCTCCGGAAAAGCAGAGGTCATATCCACTGGGTTATCACTGCTTTTCTTTGGTTCCTACTTTAAAATAATAACAAAAACTGTTATTTGCATTTACATCTAAGTAAACATCATCATCACGATTTATGAGACCTCATATGAGAGTCTCAGCATAGATATAGATAATTCAGTAGTTTCAGGATCATCAGGATCATAAACACTTTTTCAGGATCATCAGGATCATAAACACTTTTTTTAAACATTTAACATAGGTACTTCTTATACAACAGGGCATCTTAACTCAGACATCTAAAACACATTATCGTAATGTTGTTTTTATTCTTCTCACCTGATTGTGTTGATGCAATCTAAGATGGAAGCGGGCTAACTTGTTAAGAGTAGGAACTCCAGGAGGAGGAAATCCACACTCCTTTCTGTTTCCACACGACTTCGTACCGGAAAGCTAAATCGGTTGGCGGTACGTCCTTGCCGGTAGGGTGGTAACTAGCCACGGCCCAAGCCTCTGACCATCCAGACCTGGACCAATTAAGAAAACCTCGGTCGGCCCAGCCGAGGATCGAACCCAGGAGCTCCGTCTTGTAAATCCAGCGCGCATTCCAGTGCGCCACGGGGGCCGTAAGCAATGATATTTTATACTAGAGATAGGGCACTAGCATTAAAACTGAGGCGTAAATGTGCATAATTGTCTTAATTTCATTTAGTCACTTATTAAATAACGAAAGTTCCACGGCCGTGGGTTCGATTCCCAGAACTGGAAAATATTTGTGTGATGAGCATGAGTGTTTTCCACTGTCTGGGTGTATTTACCTATAATATGTAGTTTATAAATATATTATATTATGATATAAAATCAGCTATCTCAGCACCCATATCACAGGCTTACTTTGTGGCTTGATAGTGTGTGTTTATATATAAAAAATTGGTCTGTCTGTCTGTTGGAAAGAAAATATCACGTTTAATGTAAGGAAGCTAAAACTGTATGAATTTTCATCTAATTACGATAAAAGATTTTTTAATAGATTTTGAAATGTTATAAATTTTATTTATTTTGCAAACATCTAGACAATCTTTGCTTTTTACGTACAAATAGTAATTAACATAGTATATAATAATAGTAGTTAACATTGACCTATTTACCTGAATGTCTCATAAAAATCATTATATTCAAACCTAGTCATTATCCGCATTGCCTGTCGTTTTTTGAGGGGGACAAAGTAAACTGACACATCGAAAATATATAACATCAATAAATACATCATAGTACCTACTTAAACAGCTTATAGGCTATTCTAGAACTGTAGCGATGTTTTGTCTCTTAGAAAAGTCTCAAATTATTTTGTTTATTTTTTGCCACGTTTATTATAGCAAGTAGGTAATGATGTGTAATGAGAACTTCATTACTATCTATCTTTTATAAGTATATATTTTTACTTTTATAATCTTTTAATGTAAATACTATGTTAGGTGATGCTTCAGGTAATTTGTAATAATTAATTCATAAACATAGAATATCTGTGTTATAAGATCACAGTTTAATTAAGTGGGTAGGTATAATTTATTATAGGTAGTTGAAAGATACAATCTTTATTATACTTTGTAAAAACTGGCTCGTTGGTCCACTGAACCTGCCTTGTTCATCCAGTATGTAACTTTGGATCACGAGGTCCTGGGTTGGAGACCTTTTTAGGGTTCCGTAGTCCACAAGGAACCCTTGTAGTTTCGCTACGTTCGTCTGGATCTGTCCGTCCTTTCGCGGTTAAGCGCAGAGACTATTACTATTAGAAAGCTGTAAATTAGCATGAGTTTGTACGAGAACATTAAAAATGTGAACCAAGTGCAATAAAATCTTGAAAAATATGTTTTTTTTTATTCTCTACAAGTTAGCCCTTGACTACAATCTCCACTACAACCTGATGGTAAGTGATGATGCAATCTTAGATGCGGGCTGATTTGTTAGGAGTAGGATGATATCCACACTCCTTTCGGTTTCTACACGACATCGTACCGGAACGCTAAATCGCTTGGCGGTACGTCTTTGTCGGTAGGGTGGTAACTAGCCACTGCCGAAGCCTTCCACCGAAAACCTCAATCGGCCCAGCCGGGGATCGAACCCAGGACCTCCGTCTTGTAAATCCATCGCGCATACCACTGCGCCACGGAGGCCGTCAATTTTCTGTAAGAGGGATAATCCTCATGGACACCCATGTTGGGTAGTACGGAGTGCCCGTCTCCTACCCTCCAAATACCCCTCCTAGCATCTAGACGCTGGCGTCCCTGTCTTAAAGCTTACAATGGGCTGGTGATCTGGGTGGATCTATATAAGTCTAATCTATAAAATCTTGACTATGGATCTAATTCTCATTAAATCTGAGGTGGGAAGGTGACATTAGAAAATACCTGGACCGCAATGGAAACAAATTGCCAAAGAGAAATGGCAATCGTTGGAAGTGCCATTCACCTGAGAGCCTAATATTTTATAGAGAATTATAATTACCTTTAAACGAAAAATCGTACACAGTAAAAGTTGTTTAAAATATTTAGTTTAACGTACCTAATTGTAATATGTATTTAGGAAATATAAGTTTTTTTTTTTGATTTTTTATGACTACGGAACCCTAATGAGTTTGTATTGATACAAACATTGTCGTTTGCACATTGGTTTTCAAGGAAAAATCATTCATTTCACACTTGACACGCCGCTAATGCTTACGGTAATCATAATCACATACGAAAACTAACAATAGCTTAATAACAAATTATCGTGCGATCATCTCCGTACGATCATTACGACATTGATAGTGATACGTGATCATTGTAATGATAGGGTATTAGTTGTAAGTGTCATTGATTAGTAGTCATGTGAATATTAACGACTAGCCGATCTACGGTATCGCCCGCTTAGTTCCCTTTCCCGTGAGAATGTCGGGATAATATAAAGCCAATGACACTCACAAATAACGTGGCTTTCTAGTGGTAAAAGAATTTTCAAAATCGGTTCAGCAGATCCGGAGATTACCTTACAACACCACATTTAGCTCTGGTAGTACCAAAACTCCGCCATTTTATCCATGTAGTTCCCATTTCCATGGAAATACGAGGATAAAAATATAACCTGTGTTACTCCCAGATAATGTAGATTTACATCTATGAAAGAGTATTTACAAGTACCTAGGTCTAATAGTTTCAAAGCCGTTAAATATAAAAACGTTATTTATTATCCAAACATATAAAAGTCGGTTAAAAATTAAAAAAATATCAAATACCATTTGACGTACAAAGATGAAATTCGGCAGAGAGAAAGTTTATACTCGTAGTTGGTAGACGTCCGCTAAGAACGGATTTTGCTAAAGGGCCGGATTAAGGAGGTCTAGTAGCGGACGAAGTCGCGAGCGTCCACTAGTAAGTATAGATGATTTTAATCAAAGAGAACGTTAGTACAATATTTCAAGCATAGAACATTCCACTATTGTGGGCATCGACCGCAAACCTAATAATTAATTAATTGCTAATTATTCAGTTGCCTTTGACACCCATTGAGAATACAATGCACGTCTTGAGAACCGGCGACAATACAACGCAACTTCTATTCTATTCAGTTCATTAACAAAAGGTCAAAGTTATTGGTCAATATGAAAGTTCGCGAAGATTTTTGCAACCTGGTTGGTCTGCGAATCATTATCATCATCAAGACGGCCTCGTGGCGCAGTGAGTAGTGACCCTGCTCTCTCTATACACGGTCTTGGGTTCGATTTCCACAACTGGAAAATATTTGTGTGATGAGCATGAGTGTTTTACAGTGTCTGGATGTATTGTTTAAAGATTATTTTAAAAGTATTTATATGTAGTATATAAATATAGGTTATAGCCCAGTGGATATGACTTCTACCTCCAATTCGGAGGATGTGGATAAAACCTCCTCCTCCAACTTTTTAGTTGTGTGCATTTTATGAAATTAAATATCACGTGTCTCAAACGGTGAAGGAAAAACATGAGGAAACCTGCCAAAGAATTTTCTCAATGTGTGTGTGAAGACTTCAATCCGCATTAGGCCAGCGTGATGGACTATTGGCCTAACCCCTCTCAGTGACTCGAATATGAGTTGATTTCAATTCATTCTCCAGATATCAATTTTGAACGAAATCAGAGCTGGAAAGCAGAGATAAGAAATTTTAAACTCTATATCTATATATCTACTCATACGGTAGATATAGAGCTTAAGCTCACCACGCTGTTCCAATGAGGGTACAACCTTCTAGGTTAATTTGGAAATTTCTCACATCCTCTCGTACCTGTTTGACAAAAGGTCAATGTCAGGTGTACTGACATAACCTACTCAACACATATAAGATTATTATGTTGATTTTATGATTTTCTCTCAAATTAAAGTTAAACAATACTTTGATGGCACAACTGCAAAAAGGAGTAGGCATTGTTTTGTTCCAAGTATCCATGAGAATTTAACGTAGCTTTTTTTTGCGTGGTTTCTACGACGATTGCCATCTTTAAATTAATTTGTAAGTTTTACCGCAGAGGAAATTAGTAGATCGATGGTTTTATCGCAAAGACTAAATGTTTTACCTAAAAACAGTGATTTTCCAAATTTCGTTTTAATGAAATAAATGTGATAGATAAAAATAATTTATTAATATTGAAAATATTTAAAAATGTTTTATTTATTTATTTATACTTTATTGCACAAAACAAAAACAATAACAAAGAAAACAAAAGAAAACATAGTAGACAAGTATGTGCAAAGGCGGTCTTATTGCTTATAGCAATATCTACTAGACAACCTTTGGATAAAGGAATTAATGTAATTAAATGCGGGATAGTGCAACAAAAAAAAAAAAGAAAAATTATATAATAATAAAAATAGTACATTTATATATATACTACATGTATAAATAAATGTTTTCTGATATTTAAGATTTCTTTTCTTCATAGTTTTTTTTTCATTATGTTTTCTCTGTTGATTTTTTTAATATTAACGTGGGCAAAGTAAATGTTTTTAATCCAAAGGCGCCAAGGTGTTTTTAATTGACGGGTGTTTATAGTGTAAGGCATATGTATACTTGTATATATGTTTTTTGTACTTGTACCACGACTAAGTTCGTCTGCTAAAATACAATCGTAACAACAGATAGCATTGCAGTGAAATTAAATAGTAATTGGATAATAAAATAAAATTATTTGTCTCTACAGATAATAGTATTTTTTACCCGACTACGGCGAAGGCAAAAGGAAGGATAATGATTTTGGCAGTCTATGTATGTATCTACTGAACCGATTTTAATGAATGAGGTGTCAAGATTTGAATTTGATTAAAAATATTCTCAGTTTTCTTTTCTACTAGTAATGGTAATCGTCTGATAACGATAAAGCAAGCTACAGCAGAACAGTAGAACGTGCTTTCGATAGTTTCCATTTTCTATTAACTTGAACACTTTGTAAATTATTATTATTCTAAAGTTGTTATATATTAAAATTCTTGATAAGTGAATAAGTTACTTAAGAGCAGTTTTTTCTGTGAAAGTACAGAAGCCATTCTACTTGTCTGTTTGTTGGTGTAGTACTGACGCGTTAAAAAGACCTTCGGATAATACGTTCCTAAATTAACCGTGACTATATAAATATTTTCTTTCCTAAGCCGTATGTATCATCTTTGTCAAATATTGGTTATAACGAATGCTGTTTGTTCGCGGAATTACCCTTGCTTACTCCTTACTAACAGAACGTGAATATTTAATTAATTATGCTATTTGGCTTGGCTGTTGACTCGTCAAGCGAAATCCTATTTCTTTTTACTTGGTTGACACCATTTATTACTCATCATCATCATTATCAGCTGATGGCACCGATACTTTATATACTAGAGATAAGGCACTATCAAAATTGAGGGGGACAAATGTGCATAATTGTTTTAATTTCATTAAGTCGCTTATTAAACAACGAAAGTTATTTATACAAATAATACCTGAATATTGTCTACAATGTTGAGTTGTGCGTTCAGGAAGTGTAAAAACTAAATTTAATTAAAAATGGCTGAGTAAATGGACTTAAGCGGGAATAAGTAAAAAATTGAAATTTTTAGAACATAGTGATTTTTTGTGCTTAAAATTTAATTTTGCAATGGATTGCCACGTATTTCCTTTATGGGGTGATAGGAGGGATCATTTAGTATATTATTATTTTGGGGTAGACCGCGCAAAGATGTACCGATTTCGAAAAAAAATGTGAAGAAATATGGGTAAACGCTGCTTCAAAGTTGATTTAATGGATGTGTTTGATGATTTGGCTAAGTAATTCGTTTTATGTTTTCTGTTCAATTTGTTTTGCTCAGTTAATTATAATTATTAATTAACATTCACGTTATTTAAGAGCAGTATTTTTATTTATGTTTTTAGAAAAAAAATGTAACTTACTAAAATAAATAAGTCCTCAGAGTCAAAAACATTTTATTTATGACAAGATATTTCCTATTCGACTATGTGGTACCAAATATTAACATATTTCATTGTCATAAACTGTGTATTTTCCTAAAAATAAAGAAAAAACCCTACAAAACAAAAAAAGAATTTTCAAAATCGGTCCATAATTGACGGAATTATCGCTGGACATACATAAAAAAAAACATACATACAGCCGAACGTAGAACCTCCTCCTTTTTGGAAGTCGGTTAATAAAATAAAATGATGAGTTCAGTGAGAAATAATACTAAAAACAAATAGGTAAAGGATAAATTTTATCGCTAGTTATCTATTTTTTTATTTGGGCTATGTGGTAAAATAATTTATAATAGTTGAGTGTTAACAAAAAAATAATTATCAACATTCGGAAATTATCATTCACTAATAATACCTACCTAATTAGTTACCACACTTGTTTTTATCCTTATTGTTAATTATTATCGTTGCTATATTAAGTTGGCTGTAGTTTAAAAGTTGACTGTAACACTTGGTACACGTAAACGCGTTATCAATAAACAATGACTTCCGCTACGTTTGTCTGTCTGTCTGTTCGCGATAAACTCAAAACTACTATACGGATTATATACAGAGTAATCCATGAGAAAAATTTAAGTGTAAAATTTTTCAAGTATTTCTGTAGATCGATTGAAATATGACGATAATTCTTGGAACTCTTAGAAAAAGCCAAGCCTCCTAGGAGCTTTTATCGAAAAGATGTAACAAAACATGCGTGGTTTTGTTATGTCTAGAAGCGAGCGCAGAAGCATCGTCTGATGAGGCCTCGCAAGCTGAAGACGTAGAAGAGAAGAGGGTGGAACAGCTCTCTAAGGGTCTCCTCTGAGACTCGGACTTCGGCTTAGAGGGTCGTTTTGGTTTTGGCCTGAGTGTCAGGCCGGGCGCCCATGAAGTCGAGAGTTTAAAACCCACGCCCGGGTGATGTCAGACATGGGATATTACTCTTTGCAATGCAAATATGCAAATATAAATATATATTAAATCACTAGCAGACACCCACGGAAATATGTAGATTAATGTTTTAATTAGTGGGTGTGTGTAAAATCCCATGAGATGCCAGGACGTACCTTATTGATGATCAACATGTACGAGTTAATATTGGTTCTATTGAAGTGACAATGTAGCACCCGGATTTTGTTATATGTATGTCATGTTTTAATTACTTTTCAAAATATGTTTGGGTTACAATTATATTTTTAAGTAAGAGCGGTTTCAGACGAGCATTTTAAACGCGCGTATAAGACGCGTTTAACACGTTCATAGTCCACATACAAAGTATACTATCACCCTACAAGTCCCAAAAAGTGAAGTTAGTAGAAGAAAATTCACAAGTTTTCATTGAATGACAAGCTAGCCCTTGACTACAATCTCACCTGAGAGTGTTCATGCAATCTTTATTTTTTTTATTCTTTTACAAGTTAACCCTTGACTACAATCTCACCTGATGGTAAGTGATGATGCAATCTAAGATGGAAGCGAGCTAACTTGTTAGGGGAAGGATGAAAATCCACACCCCTTTCGGTTTCTACATGACATCGTACCGGAACGTTAAATCGCTTGGTGGTATCTTTGCCAGTAAGGTAAGGTACTAGCCACGGCCGAAGCCTCTCACCAGCCAATAAATTGTTGATGCTGACTCACCCCTATCGTCTACGCGAGTAAGCGCGAAACGTTTAAGCGCTTATGCCGAGACTAACGTCCACGTGCAGAATTGCGATGGTTACATCCTATATGGTACATTCTATCCTCACTTAGTCATCAACCCATATTCGGCTCACTGCTGAGCTCGAGTCTCCTCTCAGAATGAGAGGGGTTAGGCCAATAGTCCACCACACTGGCCCAATGCGGATTGCGCATTGGGCCAGCGTGGTGGACTATTGGCCTTACCCCTCTCATTCTGAGAGGATGACGACGAATAGTTTAATATTAATTATCCCCAAATTTTCATTTTATTTGTATATAAATTGAAGAATGAAATTTTCAGACTATGTTTTTTTCGAAAGTCCCATTTATTTTCAATTATTATTTTTCTAAAATTAATACAAAATCGATTTAGCATTTCAGTAATAAAGATAATTATTTTCGTGTCTAGAATATTCGTTTGGATAGGTAAATAAAGATTAAATAACACAAAAATAAAATAATAAAAATTTAAATCACAAAATTTATTGTTTGCAATAAATAAATATTAATTAAGTGCCTTAATAATGACAATTAGATTAATTGTCATAATACAAAACATGTATAAGATAGGTACATTTTCTTAGTATACATATTTAGGTATAATCGAGTTAAACATTATATTAATGATGAATATAAAAATTTGAATTTATTTTTGCACCATTGTAAAAAACATAAACACACATCCGTGCTAATTATATTTTTTTTATTTTAATTTTTAGAGTCCATTAAAATAATTATACATTAAAGATATTATATTCACTAGCTAACAAATAGGTACATAGTCCGTCTTAATTATCTTCTATTGTTTTTAGGTTTTTGATACTATAAAAGTTATGACATTATTAAAAGTACCTAACGGTTATAAGCTAACAAACTTTAGGTATTGATTTAATATAATTTATTACTATATATCATTATCACTAGAACTAACTCCATATTTACATTATTTATCTATAAACAAAGACAAGGAATGGTAGAGACGTGGGCAAAGGCAATAAAGATATTATGCTAGAAACTCACCATTCAATAAGTTAGGTATCTTATAATCCATAAGCGACCGACACACGATCAGTTTTATCGGATGTCCTGCCGTAAGCGCTGCAGGTACGTGAACTTATTGGATGGTGAGTGGCTAGCATTTATTTTATATAGCAAAATATAACAGAAGTTCAAATTACCCTTTACATGAATGCCTATTAAAGTAAATTATCACACTGCCCACCGTGTAGTGCCCTTTATAAAAGTTGGGTATAGGTAATAATGATGTTTGAACCGTTGTGGCAGGCTTAAAGGTCCAAACCCTCAATTGACTCTATTTTTTATATATACTCAGAGGCACAATTATCCGCCCACTTTAATATACTCGCTTCATATTAAACTGGGCGGATTATTGTGCCTCTGAGTATATTTATATTGCCAATCTTATGTACAAAAGCGAAAGGTCACTCATCACGAAATCTCGAAAACTGCTTTACAAGTTGAAATATAGCAAGGAAGTAGTTAAGACATCCGCTCAACCAAATCAAGGAGGTCTGACGGCGGGCGAAGTCGCGGGTGATCGCTAGTTTTCTGTATTTTAATTGGCACTACTTCATAAAGAGACACTAACGATAGTCACGCTAGAAGAATAAATTATCTAAAATACAGTAGAACCTTGCTTCATCAAGAAGAAGAAATTGAGGAAAAGAAAAAAAAATAAGCTTCTTACTAAATTTCATCCGTTCAACTTAGATTGATTGTAAGATAAATATTTGAGTTGGGATGTTAATTACATACTTGTTTTAACTTCGTAGTATATAGATCTTCATCTACACTGAGATAAAAATGTTTAATTCTAATGTATCTTTTTTAGATCTAACAATTCATAGTGATTTTATTATTTTTATATAATTTACAGGTATTAATTTAACATCCTGATATGTTGTGTGTTCAGATTTGGAGGCTTTGAAAAAAAGAAAAGTTTTATGTTTCGTTTGTGTGGTTGAGGTACCTTTTCGACTTAACAAGGTTCGGTTGACAGAGGTTCTAATTCTACAATAAATACTATAACATAAAACCAAATAATTTGTAGTATATGCAATACTTCCTTTAAGAGTATTTCGCATTACTTCAATGAAAGCGTAGAATAGACATCGAAAATGAATATTATATACCGTATGGTATATTATATACCATTTTTCTTGATCTGAATCTTGATTTTCTTTTCTTTTTTTTATAAAATATAACTTTATTGTCAGATTTCAGTAATTATTAATAATATACATAAAAACCTGAAACTATAGGTAGGTCTATGCATAGACATAAAACTGTAGATATGCATTTTTGCATCTTTCTCATAATTAAAATAGTAATTTTGAAAGTCTTTGGTGTAAATTTTTCTGTTCTCAATATATTTTACGTAAAAAAACAGTTTTTTAAGTAATATTTTGACCAACTTATGAATATCATAAGATCATTTTCAGATCAATTTTACGCTTACAATTTGTGTTTTCTTCTCTAACAATTTGTTTACTATTCTTAATTACTTTAAAAAAGTTATTTAACTTTTTGACTATTAACACATTCTTCTGTAGGCGTCTGAGGGAAACAGGGCACTCCGTTGGATAGTTTTTTGTTTCTCTTCGAGTAACTTTGTCGGTAGAAATTCAGGAAGAGTAAAAGGAAGAAGCCTGTATTGCAGGCTATGAATGTGGCTACTCCGCTAGAAGGCGGGCACTCTGAATGTCTTACTGCCAAGATGTAGTGTATGATTATACATACAAATTGTACCTGTAACAATATTTAATATCCTAGTAGTATTATTTTAAGCACCGTGATATTTATTTGTTGAGAGTATTTCTAGCGTACAACAACAATTTTGATTATTCTTTATAGCCTAGTAGATATGATCTCTGCCTTTAATTTGGAGGACGTAGGTTTTAATTTGGTCAACTGGCATGCAATAAATAACTCGACTAAATGTAACAAGCAAAGCTGAAGAAAAGTATTTATTTGATGCTAAAAAAATAACTGCCGGTGTGCCGCAAGGATGTGTTTTAGATCCTTTGCTATTCATTACATATAATATTAATGACTTTCCTAAATCTACATATCATCAAATGGTATTGTTTGCGGATGACTGCGCAATATTTTTTATGAGTAACAACAAAACTAATCTTGAAACAGACATCAATAATGGAAT